>NC_137787.1:37884237-38484237 GCF_963383645.1 Muscardinus avellanarius
CCCAAGCGCGGGGATTACAAATGTGCACCACCACGTCCGGCTTTATTTATTATTTTAAAAGATATTCATGAGCCGGGCGTGGTGATGCACATTTGTAATCCCCGCGCTTGGGAGGCAGAGACAGGAGGATCGCGCAGGTTCGAAGCCAGCCGCGCTGGCGTAAGAGACCCTGTTTCAAAAATATAAAATAGGTCTGGGAGTGTAGCCCGGAGGAAGAAGGGCTCCCAGGAACCCCAGTACCACCAAAAATAATAATAATAATAATAATAAAATAAAAAAATAAAAAATAAAAGATATTCATGAACCGGGCGTGGTGGTGCATACTTGTAATCCCAGCATTTGGAAGGCTGATACTGGAGGATCATGATTCGTGGACAGCCTCAGCTACTTAGTGAGGCCCTCTGCGTCTCAAAATAAAGAATAAAAAATGGGGCAGGAGGTATAGCTCAGAGGTCAAATGCCCCTGGGTTTCAGCCCTAGACCTGCAAAAAAAAAAAAGATATTCATGAAAAATCAAAGAAAACACAAAGGATTTTCAATAGTGGGTGTAGTATATCTCCATATAATAAGCACAAAAGAAAGATTAGAAGCCTATTATTCATTAATAAATAAATGTAGATATATTTATTGAATACCTACTATGTGCCTGGCACAGTTTCAAAGGCTAAGATTCACTGGTGAACAAGACAGATAAAAATCTCTGCAGAATGTATATTCTGGTTGAAGAAGGACAGGCAACACGTACATACATGGATAATACATTCATATTCCTGCGACCACATCTGCCTTGTCACTAGATGGACACTCCGTGCTTAGCATGGTTCCTTTCGCGTAGTAGGCACTCAATACACGTTCACAAAAAAATGAAGAAATAAAATAAAATTCAAAACTGTAAAACCTCAACCACATCTGAACTTTGCTGCAAGGTACCTTATCCTCTTGGTGATGGGGTCATAGCGTGAGATCATAACCGTGCAGGCGCCACAGCCTCCACCTCCACAGCCATACTTAGTTCCTGTAAGGCGGACTGGAAGAAATATAGTTAAAGATAATGTGCTTTTCATAACAGATTTTTTTTCTAGAATAGCCCTGACCTTGGGAAATAGCTCTATTGCAGACTCTTAAATGTATAGTCCAGTTAAATGTATACTTCTTAAATGATGTATGTATGTCTCAGCTGCTATTTTAGTCTTGTAAATTCTTTATTTGCATTTTCTGTTATATCTTGCATCCTTCTGTGGAAAGGAACTGGACCTCACACTGCCCCCAAATGGGGCCCAACCGAAGAAGGGAGAGTCTACGTGCAAGGGTTTGAGCATCTGAAGGTGTGCGCATATTGCACCTTTGATCTCGTCTTTATCTGAGCCTTTGATGGCATATAACATAAAATGTGAAATTATAACTTGTGGAATATTTGTGTCATATTATCTATTTTGCCATATTCCTTTTCTTTCATTGTCAGAAGCTGCCAGTTGTGACTTTGACAGCCATGGGAGCATGCCATTGGGATCAGACCTCCTTCCACAGGGGTGGAAGTTGACCAAGGGAGCAGCTGTTCTGCTAGAAGTCAAGCACCCTGGTTCTCACTGTGGCCCTGCCTTCCCTGGGCTGATCTGCCAGCAACACAGCACTGTGGAGAGACCTGGAGCCCTTGCCAACCGCCCAAGGGCCTTGAGGTACACGCCAGGACTGGCCAGAACACGGGGGCTTTTCCACTCAACCTTTTCCCCTCTCCTTTGGAGCCCAACTTGGGTTTCACCTAAGGGCTCCTCCCCAGGCCTTCTCTATCTCTCTATCAAATTCTTTTTACACAGGCATTTCTCTTAATAAAACCCTCACACATTTAACTTTATTTCTGGGGTCTGCTTCCTGGGGACCTGAACAAATGCAAAATGAAAGAAAGAAATTTCTACCTTCCATCTTGTTGACTACTATTTGTATTTTCTGTCACTCACAGTGAATTTAACTTTAAATATTACACATAGGTACTTGCTGACCAGAAATTCAGTATTTGTTGTCTTTACATTCAAGGATCTAGGATGATTTTCAGGAACACACTTATGTGTGAAAAAGTAGTTATTGATGCTCTGGAATTGTGTACTCTTTGGGAAATTACATTATCTCCCAGGAGAAAATGTATAAACTTTAATTGTCACATAATTTTAGTGGTGTCCACATCTGGAAACACACTGGAGTTCATGTAGAGAAGGCTAAGACATTTTTTCTAGGGTAACATTTTCAGATTTAATTTTTCCAGATTTTCCTTTAAAATAAAAAAATTAGTACTGGGGATTGAACCCAGAGGCATTCTACCTCCAAGCTACACCCCCACCCCTATTTTAAAATTTTTGTTTTGAAACAGGATCCCACTAGGTTGATGGGAGTCTCACTACTTGCTGAAGCTATAGTCGAACCTGTGATCCTCCTGTCTCAGCCTCCCAAGTACTGAGATTACAGGTGTGTGCCACCACACCTGGCTTTAAAATTTTTTAAGATTTCCATTTTTTTCACAGGAGGTTTCTGAACCTTAGTTTACTTCCTTTTCTTTTTTCTTTCTCTTTCTCTTTCTTTTCCTTTATCTTTTTTCTTTTCTTTTTTTTTTTTGGCACTGGGACATAAACTCAGATGCATTCTACCTCTGAGCTACATCTCTAGCCCATTTTTATTTTTTATTTTGAAGCAGGGTCTCATTAAGTTACTCAGAGTCTCTCTAAGTTGCTGAGGCTGGCCTTAAATTTGTGATCTCCTGTCCCAGCCTCCCAAGTACTGATATTACAGGTATACACCACCATGCCTGCCTGTGCTTTCTTTTTCTAATGTATATGGTGAATAATCATTGCAGAAAAAGTATAGATATTGTCTCTTTGTTCTACAGGATGTTTAATTAATCCCTTTAATATTGATTGCTTTAGTTCTTGTTACTAGTTTCTCCATTTTATACCATCTTTTTAGTGCTAAAACAGATCAGAAAGAACTTGATTCTTCTGACAGACAGAGTTGTGCACTGCCTATAAACTACAATGTAGGACTTTCTCAAAGATGTACATAAAATTGTAATGGTAAAGCCTATGTCTTAGTGTGACTCTAAAAATATATTTGAAATATTATCTGATGAAGATAGTGGAGCTAAACTCATTCTCTCTCTCTCTCTCTCTCTCTCTCTCTCTCTCTCTCTCTCTCTCTCTCCCTCTCTCTCTCTCTCTCACACACACACACACACACACACACACACACACACACACACACACTTGAAGCAAAGAAAAGGATATGATTCTTTCTCAGATATGGTAACAGCATTGTTTCAGGATCCACATTTTTTTCTATTACCTATACAAGAGAGAAAGAGTTATGCATACAAAATTTAGAGTTAGTGTAATAATGCACATTAACCCTTCTACTCATATTTTCAAGTTAATTTCCTGTTTATTGAATACCTGTGGTGCAAAATTGCCTCTCAAGTATAAAATCTAAATCTCACCCAGCCCCCCCATGCCACTGTCCTTGGTCTTGATTCATCACCATTCTCTGAGGCAGTGCTTGTTTCTACTAACAAAGACACCAGTGACACCTGTCTGGCTTCTCTTAGCCTGAAGGAGGTGAGGGAAAAGGCATAGTAGAACAGGACAGAATGGGGTTGGCGGAGGGAGAAAGACAGGGACAGAGAGAGTAGTTGCAGGAATAGAATAGCCTCTGAGAAGTTAACTGAACTAATTAAAGACTCGCCTGACTGTCAGAAGTTTTCAGAAAGAGCCGGGTGTGGTGCCGCACACTTGTAATTCCAGCACGTAGGAGGCTGAGACAGGAGGATTATAGGTTCATGGCCAGTCTCCGCTACTTAGTGAGGCCCTCCACAATTTAGTGAGCCTCTGTTTCAAAATAAAGAATAAAAAATAGGGCTGGGGGTATAGCTTGGAGGTAGAATACCCCTAGGTTCAATCCCCAGTACCACTTAAAAAAAAAAAGTTAGAAAAAATAGTTTCCAGAAGGAGACCACAACCAACCATGGCCCCAAACCAAAGACCCAAAGGAAAAAATTTAAATGATGCCAGAGAACTCACAGCTGTAGCACATGAGTGCGTGTAAGGAACAGGCAGGATGGCAGTGGGAAAACCCGCCAAAGGACTGGCCTGAGAGAAGAAATATCGTGACTGGTCGTGATTCCAAAAATGACCACATTTTCTTTGTTTACTAAAAATTGCATTTATTTCAGATTCACAGGACAGAAACAGGATTTGCTTCATGAGTTCAGAAGCTCAAATCATCTTTTTCTATGTGATAGCGATTTTCCCTTTTGGGAAGCAGGTGAGAAGGAGCACATCCTCACCCTAGTTCTAAGTAGCCATGTGCCAGGCAAAAGGGAGGCTTATGTAAATTACTGTGGTCATATCTGTACCCAAGAGGACTCTGCAACACAAGAAGAGAGATGTGTGTGTGCGCGCACACATTCTGTAATATAAGAAAAAATGTTGGGCACGTTGCAGGCAACTACAACGTAATTGGCTCTCAGTGGGATTCTTTATTTCCTACACTTGCTCCTTTCCTTCTTGTCCTCAGTCTGTTTCACAGCCTCACTGTCTTCTAGATCATCTAAGCTTAAAATCTGAGCCACTTTCAACTTTATCTTTCTTTCCACCCACTGTGATATGTGTCATCAAGCCCTGCCACTTACACTTCCAAAATGATACTCTAGACACCTTTCCCTTCTACTCTCAATACCTGGAATGAGCCTTTATCGCCTTGTGACTGAACAAACGTAATAGGTGCCTAACAAGCCTCCCTGGCTCCACTCTTGGCACCTGCAATGCCATTCACTGCACGTCTACCACAGCGACCACTCTAAAATCCAAGTCTGAGCAACTCAGGTATTTGCCTAAATTCAACACAGCTCCTGGTTGCCAAACTACTGCTGGGAATTTTAAGATGCTTCTGAAAAGGAATGCCCTCAGGACTTCTGGGGTAGAGAACTAGAAAATGTACATCTTTAATGAGCATGCCAAGTAGGTCTTAGGGGGGTTTATACTCAAGAGTTTCTGGAGTACAGCAAAGCTGTGGTGGCACATGCCTATAATCCCTGTACTTGGGAGGCTAAGACAGAAGGTTCCCAGGTTTGAGGTCAGCCTCAGCAACTTAGCAAGATTCTGTTTCAAAATAAAAAATAAAATAGGACTTCCGGGAAGATGGCGACCGAGAAAAGCGGGGCTTAAGAGCCCCGCTAACAACAAATCTCCATTACCACAAAATCAGCGCCTTTCAAAGCCAGAAAACAACATCACCAGAGAAACAAAAAAAATCACCAGGCTCCAGAGAGAAAGCGGACTGAGAACAGAGCCACAGAGGAGATCCTCACGCCCGAGGACGCGGATTCATGCCCGAGGACGCGGCAGCAGTGCCATACTGCCGGCGGCACCGGCGAATTCACGGGACGGCCACAGCAAGCCGAGGGGAGCCGCTGCGGAACAGCCAGGCGGGATTTCTCGGCACACGGGGCATCTAAAGCTCCCTAGTGGCTGAGCTCAGCACACGCTGCAGGGATTCAGAGTGGAAATCAAAACCAAGAAAAAAAAAACGCCAGCCCCATAGCCGAGGGCGTAGCAGCGGCGCCATATTGCCACCGGCGGCAACAGCACCGAATTCACTGAATTCAGTACAGCTACATCTGCGTACTCAAGAACAGTGAGTCAAATTGTGGGCCACAGAGGAGAAATCTCAGTACTGTACTCACTGGGACTTGACCCAGTGGGAGAGGGGCGGTGGCAGTGATATCACACCATAGGAGAACGTGCAACCTGGCACCCCCCATAGTCTAAAGCAGCCTCTATCGACTCTCTGGGTCGGAGACTCTGTGATACAACCCAGTAAAGGAGTAGTGGGGTCAGAGATACTACTGACTCGAGATCCAGAGCACCTTAAGTGAAGTCATAGTGACCCAAGAGAAGAACCCAGAGAAGGCACAAACTTCCTAAATCATGGGAAAGAGGAATAATACTGGAGCAATGAATGCTCACAACCCCACAACATCAGAACCCGATAAAACAGAAAATCAGAGATTTCTAGAAGATCAAATCAGGAAAATAACTGTAGAAATAATAGAGGTGCTTCGAAAAGAACTCAGAGAGAGCCAAAAAGAGATAAAGGATGCAATTAATGAAGTAAAGGCCTCAATTCAAAGCACAAACAACCGATTAGAACACATGGAGAACAGAATCTCGCTCTTAGAAGATGATCATTCCAGAAATGAACGCATAGTTTCTAATCTAGGAAAAAACATCCGACAGCAGGAATCTGATATTGAAGAAATATGGGCCCATTTTAAGAGAGCTAACCTAAGAATAATTGGAATAGAGGAGGGAAAAGAAAGTGAAACCAAAGGGATCAACAATCTCTTCAAGGAAGTAATAGCAGAAAATTTTCCAAACATAGAGCAAGAGGTCGATACGCAGGTCCAGGAAACGTATAGAACTCTCTTTAGACAGGATCGGAGAAGAGGATCCCCACGCCACATAATTGTCAAAATGACCAATGTGGAAGCCAAGCAGAGAATCTTAAAGGCAACAAAAGCAAAGGGCCAAGTGACATTCAGAGGCAAACCAATTAGAATCACTCCAGACTTCCCAAACCAAGTTATGAGAGCCAGAAGGGCTTGGAGTAACATATTCCCAATTCTGAAAGAAAACAACTTCCAGCCAAAAATTTCCTACCCAGAAAAACTTTCTATCAAAATAGATGGAGAAATAAGAAGCTTCCATGACAAACAGAAACTGAAGGAATTTATGTCTTCAAAACCAGCACTAGAGAAAATACTCAAAGAGATTAACTACAAAGAAGAAATAGGTAACACACATCAGAACTAGAGAAACAAGATTTTCCATCCAACAGACAACTAAGATTGGTTATCTGTGGAGATTCATTATTTATGTTAGTCTTTTACCTATCTGTAAAGGGTATTGTTTGCCTTTATTGTTGTTAATTTTTAGGATTTCTAGTTGGAATATTAATATACCTTCAGATATAGCATTTGGAAATATTTTATCCCATTCTATTAGTAACTGTTAACTCTGTTTACATTGTCTTTGGATATACAATATGTTTTTTATTTTTTAGGGAGTTTGTATACTCTTCTGTTGCCTGTGCCATTGAAATCATAACCAAGAAATCACTGCCAATTTCAATGTTGTGAGGTTTTATGACCCAGATTTTCTCCTAAAAGTTTATAGTCTTAAGATTTATATTTAGGTCTTTTATCTACTTTGAGTTAATATTTGTATATGGGATTAGGTAAGGGTCCAATTTTATTCTTTTCCATGTAATTATTATTTTTCAACAATATTTAGTTAAAAGATTATTATTCCCACCACCAAATGTTCATGGAAACCTTGTCAGAAATAACTTGACAATATAGGGAAGAATTTAGCTCTAGGCTTTTATTTAACTCCAATGGTTTATATATCTGCCTTTAGAATAGTACTACACTGTTTCAATTATTGTAGCTTTATATGGTTTGAAATCAGAAAATATACATCTTCTAGCTTTGTTCTTTTTCAAGATCGTTGTGGGTACCTAGAGTCCATATTCCATAGTAGGATAGATTTTTTTTCTGAAAAATAAATATATAAATATATGATAGTTTCACCTAAAAAATAGAAAAAATAGATTCTCTGGTAAGAAAGAAAGCAAAAAGAAATATTGAAATGTTATCTTTAAGTCATCAAAAGCTTGGTATCAGACAAATGAAACTGTTATGTGAGATTATCATTTTTAATTTTGGATAAATTGCTATAATACTAGATGTCAATCACTAAGCCAAGCATGGGAGGGAGGGATAGGGAGAGAATGGGGTGGGGATCGGGTGGGGGCTGACTGGGTAATGTGTGCATGTATGTCTACAAAAGTATGTATCCCACTATGATGTATGAATACAGTGCACCAATTAAAAATAAAAATAAATAAATAAATAAAATAGGGCTGAGGGTATCAGTTGGAGGTAGAACATCCCTGGAGCAATTCAAACTCCCTGGCAATGTGTCCCTGACAAACTGTTCCATGCTCTCCTGCCAACTGACCTGTGTAACTTGAACTCAGGTCACATGGAAAAGCTGGCTGGCCACAGGAGTACATGGGACATTTTTTTTTTTTTTTTTTTGGTATTTGAGATTGAACCCAGGGACATTCTTCTACTGAGCTAAATCCCAGCCCCCCCCCCTTTTTTTTATCTCCCAAGATCAAACTTGAAATAACATTTCGCTAAGTTACCATGTGCTGGCTTTGAATCTGTGTTCCTCCTGCTCAGCCTCCCAGCGCATGGACTTTTAATTTTCACTAAATTTACATACAGGGTTTCTTCTGTCCTGAAAGTCCTCCCTCTCCCTTCTACAAGGCAGAATTTCTCATACCACTCGATACAAAAATATTCTTTGTGGCGAGTGCTGCCTCCTCATCTACCCTTCTGCACTGGGTACTAAAAGTAACTATCCTCCTCTGTGTTCTCCTGGCCAATGCCCTCCCCTCTCTTATGGAACTCTTTCTCTATGTGAAAATTATTTGTGTTTATATAGCCATCTCTTGTTCCTGAGAAAAACTACCTTCTGCTATTCTTTTTTCTTTCAGACACTGAACTCAGTGCTAGAGATATATCATAGGGACATAATAAATGTTAATTGATCAAATGAATAACTTGAACAATATATGTGTAATTTGCTAAGAGAACGTCAAGGAAGAAGGAATGATTTCTCATTGATGGGGGATCTGAGCAGAAGAAAAAAATGAGGAAGTTATGAATGGAAAAACTGTTTTTTGTCTACCGAGCATGCATACTTTCTCTTTAAATGTGTAGAAGTCCAGCAACTTTGTAGACAATGAGGCAACACGTGACTGTCAACAGAGAAAAACGAGAGAAGAAACTTGGGTCCCCGATGCCTCCTTATGAAGCTTCAGGGCCATCCTCACAGTTTCTACCCCCAGATGTATTTTCTGCAGAAGGAAAAATGACTCATACCTTGTTTAAACCAGTTAATTTTAAATGTATGCGACTGTAGCTGAAACTACTCCTATTTAATACATATTGATGGTGAATGCACAGAAGCCAAGTTTTAATGAAGAGGCAGGATCTGAGCAGCCTCGATAGTAAAGACTAGCATATTAGGCTCAAGGAATGTTTATATATTTCAAGGAAAAACTAACAGAAGTAGGCCTTGCTCATTTGTGCCAGGAAGAGTGGAGTCTGGCTCACAGTGACACTGGCTTGAAACACATTTATTTTTCTTGGTTTGGTGGATGGTTTATTTGGAAGAGATCTAGCAAGCATCCTGTCCTGGAAGGTCTTAGAATAAAATGAGGAGGTCAGGGCTGGGGGTGGAGTGGGGACAGGAAACAGGATTATTCTCATTGACCCTGGACTGCAAAGAGGATGCCAGAAGGGTTTGGCTTCTCCAGATAGAAGCAGAGGCATGCCCTTTGAATGAATCCATCTCAGTACAGCCTTGGGTGTTGCAAGGGTAGAATGTCCCTTTGTATCTTTTCCAGCCCTTTTGAAAGACTCTAAGTTTATATTGAACAAGACTCTGCCAAATCTAAGACAGAGGCAGAAAGAAGAGGAAGGAAGAATCTAGGAAGAGAGAGAAGAGGGGAAAGAATAGAAACTATGGAAGAGAGAGAAGTCGATGTGAAAGGACAAGGCTGAGAGGTAAAAGATGAGGGAAGAAAGCAGAGAATATTGTGGGACATCGTTAGAGAAGAAAAATGACCTATAGCAGCCACAGAGGGGAGAAGGAGGCCGAGGGGTCAGCTGGTGAGGACACTCAGTGCTTTAAAATTAACCTCACTTGTTAGTTCATCCTGCATCTGCTCTTGCATTTCTCTCTGAATCACTGCAGCTCAGAAATGTCCTCTCTTCCCAGTAAATCAAAGACCCCAGGAAACACAACCAACGGACAGCTCTTTCCAGATTTCTGTACTAATGACATGCAAGTTACGAGCAAACAATGCTCACTGGCTCCTTAGTCCTCTCAACACCTCGGGGCAAGTTCTGGCTCTCTTAGGAAGCAGAATCTTTTCTAGTTCCAGATATTAAAAGTAGTTTCCACCTTGCTAACCACCCTACGTGGAATTTTACCTTCACCTCAGTTCCATGGGGAAAGTTGCTGTATTTTAGCCCCATTTTGCATAGAGGAAAGCTGAGACTCAGAGATATAAAACACCTAGCCCCAGGGCCCAAGTGGCAGGGTAGACAGTGCAGGACTCAACTCAAACCCCAAATCTACAACTCTGCTCTCTGGGCTTCACTGCCTTGTGAAATGATGGGCTTCAGTACCCCAGTAGAGGTTAGAAAGTGGCATCTATGGTGTACTTGATTCATGGGCTCTTTCTCTCTAAACCCCATGTTAAGTGGGCCACATGTTCTTCTGTGGGTAGAGTGAAATCTCACTCTTCCCTGAATGAATGAGTGAGATTTCAGAACTCTGTAATTAGGTCTCTGATTGACATGCACTGACTTTGCTTCCAGATGTGTATGACCTAATAACACTTTGTGTCTTGGGGAGATTTTGCAAAAAGCACAGACCAGAGGTCAATATGTCACCTAGAACCTCCTAATTGGCTTCTAAGATTCCTCTCAATGATAAGTTTTCATTCCACAGGTCATGTTTGACTTTAAGAAATTTCTTCTGTTTGTTAGTTTCTTTCACTCTGTTCTCAACAACTCCCCTTCTGTGTGTGTGTGTGTGTGTGTGTGTGTGTGTGTGTGCGCGTGCGCGTGTGTGCGTGCACACGTGCATGTTACTGGGGATTAACCCAGGGGACATTCTACCTCTGAAATATACCCTCAGTCCTATTTTATTTTTTGTTTTGAAATAGGGCCTCACTGAATTGCTGAGGACCTCACTAAGATGCTTAGACTAGCCTTGAACCTGAGATCCTCCTGTCTTAGCCTCCCAAGAACTGGGTTTACAGGCATGTGCCACTCACTACACCTGGCTTCAGAAAGTTTATTCTGATTCTATCCAATCAGGTTCACTTACCAGTGTTAACATACACACCTAAAAGAATTTGGAAGGGAGAAGAAAAATGGAGAAGGGAAAAGTTGACATTTTTAATGGGGCAAGTACAAAAACTGAATCCATAGTGTACTTTACAGATGATCAGAGGACATTTGAGGTAAAGTAGGATCATAGATAAGAACCAGCATATCTATTCTTAAAAATCAATAGAGCACAAACTGGTATTAGTCATTATGTTAAAAATCCCAATGTAGCTTCTCTGGAAGCAGGGAAGAGGGAACAGAATCTAGCAAGTAGCTTGTCCTGGAGGCTGTAAGAGTAAAACAGGAAGGCGAGGATTACCATGGCAAGCCTATGACCTACAAAGCTCTAGTAATCTGGCCCTGGCCATGTCTCAGTGCTATGGACCTACCCCCACAGAACTCCTCCTGCCCCAGGACCCTGGCACCCAGAATTTCCTGGAATGCTCTTTCTCTAGATGTTTGCTTGGCTTGCTCCTCTGTGTTCCAGTCTATGCTCAAATGTCACCCTCTCAGAGAAGCTAAAATGCCCATCTCATCTCAAGTATCAGCTCCTACCCATCCCGCTCCCTGGCTTTGCTTTGTTCTTATACCAGCGCCCATCACTGCCTCACATCACACATCTCCATTTAAGTATATGCTCCTTGTCTGTCTCCCCAGCACACCGTGAACGTTCTGCCAGTGGGACTTTGCCCTCTCTGTGGTTTGCTGTATCTCACAAGCCTGAAGGTGCTCTGATGTATCGCAGGCCCTTAGTAAGCAAGTGAATTGGATACTGTCACTGAGGAACTGAGGCGGCAGGGGCATGTGAAGTTGTCATAGGCTCTGGAATTTGTACAATCTGGAGGAGCCTCTTTAAGAAGACAGAATACAATGTGAAATTATGACTGGGGCTTTAAAACAGGCCTCATAAGCGAGGGCCTAAAGTTTAACCTCTCTTAATTCCTGAAGTCAGCCAGTGCCAGTCAGGAAAAGTGCTGTGTCTGTCCTTAGCCAGAAGCAGCTCACAGGTGAGCCCAAATGGACCAGCACAGCACAGCACAGCACAGTGGAGAGCTGTCTCACAGCCTCTTACTCTTTTTGCCTCGGTTTCCCTCTGCAAAATGGTGTCTGGGTGCTAAAACAACATTCACAACAAGCAGAGTCAACACCACATCCAGGGGGTGTTCTGAAGGATGCCCAGGGGGCTCTGTTGCCCTCCAAGGCTATCAGACCCTGCCTACAACAGTCCCAGAGCCTGCAGGGCCGGAGGGCCGTCCACTCGCAGAGGGCCTTGTCAGGACTTTGCTAAGCTTTGCCAGGAACTCTCCTGACGTTGGAAAGCCACCGTTTCTTCCTCTGAGACACAATGAGGGTGGCTTATGTTAGTTCATCTGCGTGGCCGTGTCTGACTTACTGCTGCCCATTTATGCAGATATGCTGAGTTCTACAAAGGTTGCTCTTAATGTAAGAGAAGATCTTATGTCCCGCTCTCAGCTGGAGTTTTGAGCAGGGAAAAGATTTGGAAGTGCTGGCCGTGACTGGTAAGAATAAGTCTTTTCCTGTTTGAGGAAGACTCCGGGTAATCAGACTGTAAGCCTTGGAAACAGGGAAACAGGATATCAAGGTGATAAAGCCCAAAGACCCAGCTCATTCCCTGAAACACTTCCATTAGAGCCCAGAGGTGGAGGTGGGGGTGCAGAGGCAAACCCACCAGGCATTCGTCATTAAAAGCTGGCTGGCCGGCCCTGGGCGGCCCTCGGGGCGCTCACCTTGCGGCCATTCACGTAGAAGAGCAGCTCGGGAGCCGGGTCCATGGCGGCGGCCCTGAGGGAGAGACCGCTGCGGAGCCGGAGCGGGGCGGGCGGGGGGGGGGGGGGGGGCGGGTTCCCGGGGCAGCTGACAGAAGGAGCCTAGGGCCCGGGCAGCCCACCCCGATGGAGAGAGTGCTGCTGTATTTCGGGTGCCTGGGCCCTCACCAGGAAAACTCTGCCCCTGTATTCGTGCGTCACTGTGCCCCGTGCGAAATGAAATATTTCCGCCCAGATGGACTTGACCGGCTCACGACCTCGCCCACAACAGGGTCTGCGCAACACTGATTCTTAACTAAGACGTCTCTCAGCTAAGCCTGCTGCAGTTCCGCAGTTTTAGTAAACAGCCAGCGCTGCAGTAAGGGAGCTTATCAACGACAGCAACGAATGGTTTTGCAACTTTCATCATTCAGTTTTAGAAATAATTATTTCTAAATATTTATTTTTCAAATCAAGAGCTATTTTAATATAATTTTTAAAGTTTTCTCACATTTGGCAATTTATCGAGTAATCATAGTTTTTCTGGTAAATGTCACCAGGCATAAAACATCTTGGAGAGCTTAAAAAAATAACTTGAAAATAACTGAGAAGTATAAAAATAAAATCAATCAAAGAGCTACATTAGAATTTACCACCATTAACTCTGCTTCTATTTTACATTTTTGAAATCTGCATTATAAAACCTTTAAAAATTAAAATGGAATCAAACTAGTTTTCTTCCAGACTTTTCACTTAGAATACTCAGAACATTTTCCTATATCATTTATGTAAAAACAAAAACTGTATTGTGAAAATTTCCAAAATTTGTATAAAATATTTCACAAAGGTCAACACTTCATTTCTTTCTGGAATATTTTAAATCAATCTAACACATCATTTTAACCATATTTTTCACTATAACACACACACACACACACACACACACACACACACACACACACCTTTCTTATTCAGCCACAATACCATTTCCCAGTGTCTAAAAGAACATCTTTACATTTGATTTCTTTCAAGCAAGCAAAGGATACTCAATGTATTTACTTGTGCTTTCTATCATCTTTTAGTCTAGACCAGTCTCCTCTCTCCTCTCCTCCTATGAAAAGGAGTTCGTATTTTTATTTTTTGAGTAACCTATACTAATTTGCATCCTAGTAACTTCCAGAAGTGGCCAACATGTTCTGCTTTACTTCTCACCCCTTTTAATCATTATCAATTGATATTTTTCCCATTGTCAATGTATTTTAATCAATTTTAGTCATCATTTTTAATGATGCTATATGTCTCATCTTAGGCCAATGGACACACTTTCAAATTGAAATGTCCTTTTGATATGGTTGCATTAAGTCTCAATAATTTCCTTGCTTTCTGGCACAATAAAATGTCCTCGGCTTACCTTGTATATATCCTGTCCCAGACTTAGAATCAGTCATTTCTCCAAGAAGCCCTGGTTCCTTTGAACAGGTGACAGTATTTAGAAATTACTATCAGACTAGAAGAGGTGCTCATTGCTAACAAGTTGTGATTGTTTCTAGGCATATGCAGCAGATAGAGCTAGGAAACATAAAATTTTATAAAGGGGGTACAAAGGCATAAATTCACATTGCAAAGGTTATAAAATCTTGGATTCTGCTATACTTTGAATATGGTGTGTCCCCTCCAAAACTTGTTGAGGCAGCAATGTTGGCAGGCCTATAGGGGGTGGAATGCTCATGAATTAGTGTCTCTTTCACACCAGTTCTCCCTTTCGACTGGATTAGACCAGTAGGCTGCCCCTCTTCTGCATTCACCTGTTTCCCTTTTGCCCTCTGTGGTGATTGAAACAGCATGAGGCCCTCCCCAGAAGCTGGGCAGAGGCTGGCACTGTTTTTGGATTTCCAGCCCAAATAAACCCTCTTCCCTTTATAAATCACTCAACTGTTGGGTATTTGGTTATAGAAAAAAAAAAAAGGAATAATTCAGATTTATAATTTTGCCCCTAATCTCTTATGCCAACAATCTTGGTTTTAAAACCTTACTATATCTGCTTTATGTCCACAGATCTATTTTAAAATAAAATACCAATATTACAGTAGGAATAAGACTAGTGAAAGTTTAAGATTTCTTTACAGTTCTTTATATCTGTAGTGTACATCCTATTGAGGATATGAATTCAAAATAATTTTTCCAGCTGGGCATGGTGGCAAACGCTTGTAATCCCCACGCTTGGGAGGCTGAGACAGGAAGATCACACAGGTTCAAAGCCAGCCTCAGCTACTTAGTGAGACCCTGTTTGCAAATAAAATATAAAATAGGTATGGGAGTATAGCCCGGACGTAGAAAGCCTCTGGTTTCCACCCCTAGTACCACCTTAAAAAAAAATAATTTTTCCAAAGTTAGTTTTCAGATTTGTCATCAACCTGATAGAATATTATGTTTATCTCAGGATGCTTTCAAATAAACCATGGATGTTTACTTAGGTTGCTCTTTTTTGTTACTACAAACCACACCATAGTGATATTTTTGTAAAGGTTTGGATCTGGAATGTCCCCAAATCATGTGTCAAAAGCATGGTCCCTAGAGCAGCAAAGCTCAGAGGCATGGCTTTTAGGTAATGAATGAATCATGAGGGCCTTGACCTCATTAGTAGACTAATCCATTGATGGTTTACTGAATGAATGGACTACTAGAAGGTGGTGGAAACTATAGGAGGTAGGACCTACTTGAAAGGAGTTCCCAAGCATATTGAGGACTAGATATTGTCCCCTCTTCTTTCTCTGCTTCCTGGCTGCTACTATGAGATGAGAAACTTTTTTCAGTGCTACCCTTTTACCATGATATTCTGCCTCATCATGAGCCCAGAAATAATGGAGCCAGCTGATTATGGACTTAAACCTCTGAAACCACAAACCAAAACCTTTCCTCCTTTATATTATTTTTCTCAAGTATTTTGTCACAGCAATGGAAATCTAACACATTATGTACACAATAATCAACAAAGAGAAGATCTCATTGATACTGTGCAGTAAGAAATAAAATAAGCATAAATTTATCAAAAATGCAAAACTTATATGAGGAAAACTATGAAATTCTCTCAGTCTCTATCATTTAGAAGGTATGGTATTGGTTATGAAAAAAAAAACACATAGACTTATCAAAGACAGAAGAAAATCAATAAATAAACTTAAGTACACATGGAGATATATAAAAATGTGGCACTTGCAAATTAGTTGATAACATGGGCTTCTTAATTAATGGGGAGTTGTTTTGAAAAAGTTGAACATTGCATTATTTTCATACTTCATACACTATGTAAGGAATTCCACATGAATCAGATATTTAAGTGTAGGAAAGAAAATAAAAACAGGGGTAGACTTTTACAAAATGAGAGTTAAAAATTCTTACTATGAGCCAGGTGTGGTGGCACATGCTTGTAATCCCAGCATTTGGGAGGCTGAGACTGGAGGATCGCAGTTCAAGGACAGCCTCAGCTACTTAAGTGAGGCCCTTTGCAACTCAGTGAGACCCTGTTTCAAAATCAAGAATAAAAAATAGGGCAGAAAGTGTAGCTCAGAAGTTGAATGCCCCTGGGTTCCATCCTCAGACCAGAAAAAAAAAAAAATTACTATGATCAAATTCTATCAACAGTAAAAGGTTAACAAATTTGACTATAAAAAGTGAAAAAATTTGGCCAGGTGTGGTGGCATACCCTTGTAATCCCTGCAGTTGGGAGGCAGAGACAGGAGGATCGCGCTGGTTCGAAGCCAGTTGTGCTGGCTTAAGAGACCTTGTTTCCAAATAAAAATGTAAATTAAAAAAAAATAAAGGTCTGGGAGTGTAGCCCAGAGGTAAAAAGACTTCCAGGAACCCCAGTACCACCAAAAAAAAAAAAAAAAACAGTGAAAAAAGGAGAGGAATAGGAGTTAACAATAAGAACAAAAATATACCTCAGTGAATCTAGGAGTTTCAAAGTCTTATATACTTCAGGAAAGTGAGCAGAAGTCAGAAGTACCAGTTTCCTAGCCACAGCTCAAACTATTGCTATAGTAGAGCCTCGATACTTAAGCTGACATTGTGGAGTGACTGTTATAGCAGTAGAAATGTTATCTTTAACATTGTGAAATTCTGTCCCACACAATATGCCTACAATAATCTCTCAGTGTGGTCCTAGGACTGTTAAAAATGCAGATTTCATCCGGGCATGGTGGCGCACGCCACGCTTGGGAGGCAGAGACAGGAGGATCGCGCAGGTTCGAAGCCAGCCGCGCGCCCTGGCTTAGGAGACCCTGTTTCCAAATAAAAATGTAAAAATAGGTCTTGGAGTGTAGCCCAGAGGTAGAAGGGCTTCCAGGAACCCCAGTACCACCAAAAAAACAAAAAACAAAAACAAAAACAAAAAAAGCAGATTTCTGGACATACTCATACACTGATCAAAGATTGTCTAAGAAAGCTTATACATCTAGGCAGAATAGAATTTGTCTAGTGATTTGATACAGTAAATTGTGTTGTATTCAGATGTGAATAGGATTTATCACTTATAACTGGAATAGTAAGAAATTTTTAAAATCATAAAAATCAAATTAAAGAGATTCAAAGGTTAACCTTCTCTCCCAAGTCATCATATTATATATAACACAAATAAAGAAGCTAATACCTAACAAGTATTTCTAAAAGTAGAAGAATTAAGGGTGACAGAAAACTGGCCAGGGTAGGAGGTAATTCTTATACTCTTTTAGTTGTTCACATATATTGAATGACTCAAAAGCAAAACAAGATAGCTTGGTATGCAAAATAACCAATGCAAAGGTATTTATCAATATACTTTATTTGGTAAAAAGGGTTAACAACTGTAAATTGGTTAAAGGATGTTAAGTAGAAATAAGCTTAAATGAGGATAATAAGTTATATGGCTGCCAAAATGATTGTAAAAGTTTAAATATTACAAAAATATTTATTTTATGTATATATACCTAAATACAAGAATACATAAATTAATACTCCAAGAAAAAGGGAAACAAAACAAAAAACCCAAAAAACATTTCCTCAAGTATTTCATCTTCTTGATCTTAGTTATGTTTCTTGTTATGCTGAGAACTTGGGAAAGCTAGAATCCTTATTTGCCTCATCTTCTCATCTTTCTGCAAAATAAATTTAAAAAAGAAGATTAACAATAACAACCCCAAACTGCCATTAGCATGAAACAAGGAGAAAATAAATATTGCATCATATTAGTAAAAAAGCATTTTCTTTAAATCACAGGCTTTGCCATATAGTTGAAATAGTGATAGTGGAACTATAAACACTCATCAACACAAATATTATACATGTTTTGCTACATATTTTCTTTTTATTGTGAACTTTAACATACACAACATGCAAGTATAATGTACAACTTGAAAATAATAAAGTAATTGCTTCTATACCTAGCACCCAGATTAATAAATAAAACATTATACCTCAGAAGCCTCCAGTGTCTCTTTTTGATCTCATCTTTTTCTCCCCTAGGAAGTAATGAGCATCTTGGCTTGCATTAGTGCCTCCTCTACTTTTCTTTAGTTTTTACCATATGTGATTATACTTAAAAGGTATAGTTGTTTTATCTACATTTGACCCTTATATCAATAAAATCATACTGCATGTGCTTTTCTGTGACTTGCTTTTTCACTCAACATCTCTACTCATCTGTAAGCCTCTCCTTTACTGAAACATTAAACTTACTCATTTTTATTTTATACATGATTCTGCTATGAATTGCTTCTTTTGGAGTCTTAACCCTTGGTGTGTGTAGTACTTTTCTTTACTGAGGGCTAGCTGTTCATTTCCTTAGAACCTTAGCTGTGGAAAATATGTTGAGGCCTTAAATGAAGAAGGGCTCCTCCAAAAAATATTTGCATTTACTTCTTAAAGACAACAGATGTGCTATAATTCATAGACTATTTACATTAAATCCTTAGCTTAAAGTTTTCTTGTGCTTTCCAGATATTATGAATTCCAGCTGCAATCTACATGAGAGCTTGATTTTGCTTATGAATTCTCAGAATATTGTTTTCTTCTAAATTCAGCACCAGAGCTCATTCTTGGTGCTGAAAAAGCTAGTGGGAGGTTATTTTTATTTGCTGCTCTACTGAGAGAGTAGCTCAACTTTATTGAAGGGGATCTACCCTCAGACTCTTCATTTTAGTTAAAGCCTAGGATTTGTATTCTGTCTGCAGCCTCATAAGGTTGTGAATCCAATGCTTAGTTTCACCTGGTTAGACAAATACCTTCAGGCAAAAACCAGTTTCAGGCTCCATTTACCTCTTTGGGTTTCTGCTCTGTCTCTGAATTGAGCTGTTCTTCCTACTTGCTAATAGAGGAATTCAAGTTACTTTTGTTTTTTTTATTATTTTATTTTATTTATTTTATTCTATTTTATCCAGTAAAACTTTATTTTCTAAGTAAGAGGGATAATCCATCTACCTAGAACATTATGTTGCCAGAAGTTTGTTCCTTTACATCATATATATATATAATATAGACACACACACACACACACACATGTATATGTATATGAATGAATGAATGGGTATGATTTGGGTGAAGTGCATGTACACAGTCCCAAATTAGAAGTAAGAAAAGAAGAAATGGGCAACCAAATTAAATAGACACTTCACAAAAGAAATACAAATGGCTAATAGATACATGAAAAAACATTCAACATCATTAGCAATCAAGAAGATGCAAATCAAAACTACACTGAGATTCCATCTCACCCCAATCAGAGTGGCATGCAATAAAGAAGTCAAATAACAGGAACTCTTTGACACGGTTGGTGAGAGTACAAACTAGTGCAGCTGCTATGGAGGTCAGTGTGGAGATTCCTTAGAAAACTGGGAATGGATCCACCAGATGATACAGCTCTACTACTACTGTGCATCTTTCCAAAGGGGTTGAAATCAGAGAACTACAGGAACATATATATATACCCATATTCACAGCAGCACAATTTGCAATAGTCAAAATATGGAACCAACCCAGGTCTCCATCAACAGGGGAATGGTTTGCAAAATACACACAATGGAATTCTATTCAGCAATAAAGAGAACAAAATTATGTCATTTGCAAGAAGATAGAAAGACCTGGAGAACATTATGTTAAGTGAGATCAACCAAGCACAGAAAGAGAAGGGACATATGTTTTCTCTAATATGCCTAAACTAGGGAGCATTGGGGATACCAGAGGGACTCCAGATAATGAAGGGGAAACCTCAGCAGAGCCAGAAAGGAAGGGTACTGGAGGGAGAAGGCTGAGGTTAATTAATGAAAAAGCTACATTTGAATATGTGTATACATGTGAATATAACATTATAACATTGTTAACATGGACACTCAGTATTGGGAGGGAGGGAAAAGGGGAAGCAAAGGGGGGAGGGGCACCGAGTACTGTGTGAATATATGTCACTGTCAACATGATCCACATTATGATGTGAGAATATAGTGCACCAATTTAAAAAAAGTGAGAAAAGATTAGATGGAGAGTATTTCTGTGCTATCTCCTCCAGAGTGTTGTAAAATTTTCCTCACATAGGTTTTGACTCTTGCCTGGGTAATAAGGATTAGTTGGGCAAATATTTTAAGAGCAAAAATTGCAATGCACATTTAGTAGAAATACTCAGTGATGACAACCTAGCTGCCATATTTCTTTCTTTCTTTTTTTGGTTGAAAATAGAACATGACATGTATGTCATAGTTTCCAGTAGCCCCATGAGAGTAGATTCTGAATAAAGCAGGTTGCTCTCATGAAGTGGTATCACATCGTGGGTATCTGGGATAGGAGTGACAGAGTAATCAAGAAGGTGACACAAATACATTTTTTAAAAGCACTGAATATGACACAAGAGAACATTTTTAATAGTAAATGCCAGAATCCATGATGAACATATAATAATGATGATATTTATAAACCAAATAATAGAGCAACTATCTTTTTTAAGACAAAATAATACAGGCACTATATCAAGTCCAAGAAACACAGTAATAAAGGATTTTAACATACTACTCTCAGTATAAGATAGATGAAGTAGATAAAAATAAGAAGAGATAAAAGTTAGGATAAATCTTACAGTTATACATCAAACTACAGGCTGATAATAGAGAATATACATTTTTCCAAGTGCTCACAGTATAGTAACACAAGTTAATCAAATATTAGGTCACAAAAAAATACTGCTGATGCCCATAAACTAAAATTATCACAAGGACAATCAAATGACCACATGTAATAAAACTAGAATGTACAAACAAAACAAAGAAAAACAAAACAAAAAAGGCTCAGCTACCTGGAAATTTTAAAATTATTCATCAAATAATTCCTGAGTAAAAAGAGAAATTAAAAATCAATGGCAACATATACATATATATAGTGAAAAGCCTCCAAATTAGCACCTATGAAATGCATTTAAAATATTTATCAAAGGAAAATAATTTGCATCAAACACTTTTATTCATAAAGGTGAAAGAATATAAACAATAAACTGAGTACCCACCTCCAGAAACTAGGGGGAAAAATAAATCAAAAGAAAATACAGCCTAGTGTGGTAGTACAAACCTACAATTCCGATAACTAGGAGGCTAAGATAGTAGGATTACAGGTTTGTGCCTAGTGCACAGTAACTTAGCAAGATCCTTTTTCAAATTAAAAACTAAAAAGGGTTGGGGGTTTAGCTCTGAGGTAGGTACCCCTGTGTTCAATCCCCCGTACCATATAATACACATAACAATAACCCAAAAACCCACAAATGAATTAAGAGCTATAAAGTAAAAATAATGAAGAGGAAAGAAAAACAGTAGCCCTAGTAAGTCAAAGTTCTGATTTTTTTTTCTTTTTTTTCCTTTTTTTTTTTTATTGGTGCACTGTATTCATACATCATAGTGGGATACAAACTTTTGTAGACATACATGCACACATTACCCAGTCAGCCCCCACCCGATCCCCACCCCATTCTCTCCCCATCCCTCCCTCCCATGCTTGGCTTAGTGGTTGACATCTAGTATTAAAGCAATTTATCCAAAATTAAAAATGATAATCTCACATAACAGTTTCATTTGTCTGATACCAAGCTTTTGATGACTTAAAGATAACTTTTCAATATTTCTTTTTACTTACTTTCTTACCAGAGAATATTTTTTTTCTATTTTTTTAGGTGAAACTATCATATATTTATATATTTATTTTTCAGGAAAAAAATCTATCCTAATATGGAATATGGACTCTAATATGGAATACCCACAACGATCTTGAAAAAGAACAAAGCTAGAAGATATATATTTTCTGATTTCAAACTATATAAAGCTACAATAATTGAAACAGTGTAGTACTATTCTAAAGGCAGATATATAAACCACTGGAGTTAAATAAAAGCCTAGAGCTAAATTCTTCCCTATATTGTCAAGTTATTTTTGACAAGGTTTCCACGAACATTTGGTGGTGGAAAAAATAATCTTTTGACTAAATATTGTTGAAAAATAATAATTACATGGAAAAGAATAAAATTGGACCCTTACCTAATCCCATATACAAATATTAACTCAAAATAGATAAAAGACCTAAATATAAATCTTAAGACTATAAACTTTTGGGAGAAAATCTGGGTCATAAAACCTCACAACATTGAGATTGGCAGTGATTTCTTGGATATGATTTCAATGGCACAGGCAACAGAAGAGTATACAAACTCCCTAAAAAATATTGTATATCCAAAGACAATGTAAACAGAGTTAACAGTTACTAATAGAATGGGATAAAATATTTCAAAAATGCTATATCTGAAGCATTTAATTATTATTAAATTATTAATAATAATTTATTAATAATTAATAATTTAATTATTAATAAATCATTAATATTAACAATTATTTAATAGTAAATGCCAGAATCCATGATGAACATATAATAATGATGATATTTATAAACCAAATAATAGAGCAACTATCTTTTTTAAGACAAAATAATACAGGCACTATATCAAGTCCAAGAAACACAGTAATAAAAGATTTTAACATACTACTCTCAGTATTAATTATTAATTAATATACTACTATAATTTAACATACTACTCTCAGTATTAATAATAATATTAATATCTTAAATTATTAATATTCCAACTAGAAATCCTAAAAATTAACAACAATAAAGGCAAACAATACCCTTTAGAGATAGGTAAAAGACTAACATAAATAATGAATCTCCACAGATAACCAATCTTAGTTGTCTGTTGGATGAAAAATCTTGTTTCTCTAGTTCTGGTGTGTGTTACCTATTTCTTCTTTGTAGTTAATCTCTTTGAGTATTTTCTCTAGTGCTGGTTTTGAAGACATAAATTCCTTCAGTTTCTGTTTGTCATGGAAGCTTCTTATTTCTCCATCTAATTTGATAGAAAGTTTTGCTGGGTAGGAAATTTTTGTCTCGAAGTTGTTTTCATTCAGAATTGGGAATATGTTACTCCAAGCTCTTCTGGCTCTCATAACTTGGTTTGGGAAGTCTGGAGTGATTCTAATTGGTTTGCCTCTGAATGTCACTTGGCCCTTTGCTTTTGTTGCCTTTAACATTCTCTGCTTGGCTTCCACATGGGTCATTTTGACAATTATGTGGCGTGGGGATCCTCTTCTCCCATCCTGTCTAAAGGGAGTTCTATAAGTTTCCTGGACCGGTGTATCAACCTCTTGCTTTATGTCTGGAAAATTTTCTGCTATTACCTCCTTGAAGAGATTGTTGATCCCTTTGGTTTCACTTTCTTTTCCCTCCTCTATTCCAATTATTCTTAGGTTAGCTCTCTTAAAATGGGCCCATATTTCTTCTATATCAGATTCCTGCTGTCGGATATTTTTTTCTAGATTAGAAACTATGCGTTCATTTTTGGAATGATCATCTTCTAAGAGCGAGATTCTGTTCTCCATGTGTTCTAATCGGTTGTTTGTGCTTTGAATTGAGGCCTTTACTTCATTAATTGCATCCTTTATCTCTTTTTGGCTCTCTCTTAGTTCTTTTCGAAACACCTCTATTATTTCTACATTTATTTTCCTGATTTGATCTTCTAGAAATCTCTGATTTTCTGTTTTATCGAGTTCTGATGTTGTGGGGTTGTGGGCATTCCTTGCTCCAGTATTATTCCTCTTTCCCATGATTTCGGATGTTTGTGCCTTCTCTGGGTTCTTCCCTTGGGTCACTATGACTTCACTTAAGGTGTTCTGGATCTCGAGTCAGTAGTATCTCAGACCCCACTACTCCTTTACTGGGTTGTATCACAGAGTCTCCGACCCAGAGAGTCGATAGAGGCTGCTTTAGACTGTGGGGGGGTGCCAGGTTGGGCGTTCTCCTATGGTGTGATATCTCTGCCACCGCCCCTCCTCCACTGGGTCAAGTCCCAGGGAGTACAGTACTGGGATTTCTCCTCTGTGGCCCGCAATTTGACTCACTGTTCTTGAGTACGCAGATGTAGCTTTACTGGCTTCGCTGAATTCGCTGCTGCTGCCGCCGGTGGCAATATGGCACTGCTGCTACACCCTCGGCCGTGGGGCTGGTGTTTTTCTTCTTGGTTTTGATTTCCACTCTGAATCCCTGCAGCGTGTGCTGAGCTCAGCCACTGGGAGCTTTAGATGCTCTCTGCGCCGAGAAATCCCGCCTGGCTGTTCTGCAGCAGCTCACCTCGGTTTGCTGTAGCCGTCCGGTGAATTCCCCGCTGCCGCCGGCAGTAAAGCGCTGCTGCCGTGTCTGTGGCTCTGTTCTCAGTCCGCTTTCTCTCTGGAGTGGTGATTTTTTTGTTTCTCTGGTGATGGTGTTTTCTGGCTATGAAAGGCGCTGATTTTGTGGTAATGGAGATTGGTTTTTAGCGGGGCTCTTAAGCCCCGCTTTTCTCGGTCGCCATCTTCCCGGAAATGAAAAAAAGTTCTGATTTTTATAAGTTAATAAAGTCAAACCACTACCTAATTTGATTAAGGAGAAAAAAAAAGCACACGTGTGTGTGTGTGTGTGTGTGTGTGTGTGTGTGTGTATCAAATAAAAGATATTTAAAATTTGTTTATATATTCAATTTCTAAGAGATATATTTGCATATTTTATGCCAATAATTTTGAAAATCTAGATGCAATTGATAGTTCTTATGGAAATATTAATAACCAAAACTGATCCTAGTACAGTAGGAAAGCTTCTACAGACCAATTTTCACAAAAGAAATAGACAAAGTTATTAAGAAACTATTCTTCAAACCAACAACAGGTCCAGATGGTTTTACAGGGGAATCCTAGCAAACCTTTAAATATCAGATAGTCTCAATCCCTATGAATTATTTTAGAACATTGTAAAGAAAGGAAAACTTTTGATTTCCTTAATGAAGCAAGTATAATACTGATACCTAAGTCAGATAAAGACAGTTCAAAGAATGAAAACTATAGACACTTAATGAATATTAATGAATATTAACATAAAAATTCTTAATAAGATATTTCAGCAAATATAATCTAGTACCAAAAACATATACTATAAGCAAATGGGATTTATTCCAGGAATGTAATGTTAGCTCAATATTAGAAAATGCATCATCACTTCCCCCCATCCTCACCACCAAGTGTTGTGTTTTTAATGATTGCCATTCTAGTTGGAGTTACGTGAAATCTCAGGGTAGTTTTGATTTGCATCTGATTGCTAATGATGTTGAACATTTTTTCATACATATATTGGCCATTTGAATTTCTTCTTTTGTGATGTGTCTATTTAGTTCATTTGCCCCCTCCCCATTTTTTTTAGGTACTGAGGATGGAACCCAGGGGCATTCTACTTCGAACTATACTACCCCGCCCGCCCTATTCTTTATTCTTTATTTTGTTATTTTTATTTTTTTGGTGGTACTGGGGATGGAACCCTTCTTGAGCTACACTCCCAGACCTATTTTATGTTTTATTTGGAAACAGGGTCTCTTAAGCCAGCACGGCTGGCTTTGAACCTGCGCGTTCCTCCTGTCTCCGCCTCTCAAGCGCGGGGATTACAAGCCTGTACCACCACGCCCGGCTTTATTCTTTATTCTGAAACAGGGTCTAAGTTGTGAAGGGCCTCAAGCTGACGCTGTTTGTGAACTGTAATCCTCCAGTCTCAGCCTCCCAAATGCTGGGATTACTAGCGTGAGCCATCATGCCTGGCACACTTGCCCATTTTTCGATTGGGTTGTTTTCTTTGCTGTGAGTTTCTTGAGTTAACCAGTTTTGCCAACAGTATTTATTGAAGAGGCGTTTTTTCCATGTATGTTTTTTGCCCCATTGTCAAAAATCAATTGGCTATAAGTGTAAAGATTTGGTTTTGTCTTCTATTCTTGTTCATTGGTCTGTTTCTGTGATAGTACCATGCTATTTTTATTACTATGGCTTTGTGGTATAGTTTGAAGTCAGCTATTGTGATTTCTCCTGCATGGTTCTTATTGCTGAGAACTATGTCTATGCTGGCTATTCGGCTATTCTGGGTTTTTCGTTGTTCCAAATGAGTTTAAGGGCTGATTTTTCAAAGTCAGTGAGGAATGACCTTGGTAATTTAATGGGCATTGCATTGAATCTGTAAATCACTTTTGGAAGAATGGTCATTTTGATATTTACTCTATCGAAGAACATGAAAGACTTTTCCATTTCCTAAGGTTTTCTTCTATTTCTTTTTACAATGTTTTGTAATTTTCTTTGTATAAGTCTTCTACCTCCTCAGTTAGGTTTATTCCTAGGTATCTTTTTTTTTTGTGGGATATCCTGAGTAGAAGTGTTTTTGGGATTTTTCAGTGGATTTATGGTTGGAATACAGAAAAATGTCTGATTTTTGAAGATTGATTTTGTATCCAGACACTTTGCTGAATTTGTTGATCAGTTTTATAAGCTTTTTGGTTGGGTTGGTTGGGTCTTCTAAGTATAGTATCATGTCATCTGTAAATAGTGATAGTTTACCAGGCACGGTGGTGCATGCTTGTAATCCCAGCATTTGGGAGGCTGAGACAGGAGGATTGTGGTTTGTGTACAGCCTCGGCTACTTAGAGGCCCTTTGCAACCCAGTAAAATCCTGTCTCAAAATAAAGAATAAAATATAGGGCTGGGGGTATAGCTGGGGGTAGAATGCCCCCAGGTTCCATACCCAGTACCCCCCCCCAATAGTGATATTTTTAGTTCTTCTTTTCCTATTTGCACTCCTTTGATTTCCTTTTCTTGCCTTATTGCTCTGGCTAGAGTCTCAAATACTATATTGAAAAAAAGTACAACCACTTTGAAAAACAGTATGAAAGATTCTTATAAGAATGGAAACGAACTTACATATGATCGAACAATACTATTTTTGGGTATCTACACAAAAGAATGAAAACCAAACTATCAAACTAATGCATGTGTATCTATGTTCACAGCTGCATAATTCACAGTTGCCAAATTATGGAACCAGCCAAGATGTCTATCAACAGATGAATGGATTACAAAATTATGGGACATATACACAATGGAAATTTACTCAGCCATAAAGAGCAAAATTATGTCATTTACAGGGAACTGAATGGAACTGGAAGACATTAAGCTAAGTAAATTAGTCATAAAAAGTAAAAAAAGAAAAATCGGATGTTCTCCCTAATATGTGGAAGCTAGGGAAAATAAAAGGTCATAGACAAACTCTAGACAAAGAAGGAGAAACCATAGATGAGCAAATAAGTTGACCTAAATGAGGGGGCTAGGAGGGAAGAGGGAAATTTTCTAATGTACGTAATGTACATTCACAAACATCAAAGTTAATCACTAAGCCAAACATGAGAAGAAGGGATGGAGAAAGAATGGGGTGGGAATTGGGTAAGGGCCAAATGAATGTTGTGTGCATATATGCTTCTACCATCTTGTACTCCATTAAGATATATGACTACAATGTACCAATAAAAAGAAAAAAATGCATCATATACCATGTAAACAAAGCTAAGGAAATAAAGCTTATGATTATCTTTTTTTTTTTTTACGGTACTGGGGATTGAACCCAGGGTCATTCTACCTCTGAATTACATTCCTAGCTCTAGTTTTTATTCTTTATTTTGAAATAGGGTCTCACTAAGTAGCTGAGGTGGCCAAGAACCTACAATCCTCCTGTCTCATCCTCCCAAGTACTGGGATTACAAGCATGCACCACCATGCCCAGCTCATATCTTAATCTTAAAATCAGTATCTTGTTTAATAGAAAAACAATAAGAACAATTTTTTTAAAACCACAAAGTAAGAATGCTTTCTGTTCCTATTACTATTTGACCCTGTGCTTAAAGTATTAGCCAATGCAATTAGACAAGATAAATCAATTAGAGGAATATGATGGGATAAAGAAATATTATCTCTCTTTTCAGGAGGTATTATGGTATATACCTAATTACTTCAGAGAATCAATGACATGGGCATGAATAAAAGAATTAAATTATATAATAAGATATAAACTGATACGAAATTCAACATCCTTGATATATACACAATAAATACCTGGCATGATTTCCACTTCCAGTTATGATAGCAATAAAGAAAACTAAATATTTACAATAAACTTAACAAGAACGTGCAACACATCTATGAGGAAAATTTCAAAACACTTCTAAAAGACACACACAAAAACTTACTTGAACAAACAGAAAGACATCACCTGTTTCTGAAAAGATAAGTCAATATTATAAACATTCAATGCAATACCAATAAAAATAACAAGTTGAAACAGTGGTTTTCTACCCAAAGTGATCTTGCCCCCCAGGTGATACCTGAAGACATTTTTGGTTTTTACAAATGGAGGGATGCTACTGACATCTAGTGGATAGAGGTGAGAGATACTACTAAACATCCTACAATGTACCCAAACTGCTTCCCACAACAAATTATCTATCCCAAAATGTTAATAAAGCCAAAGTTATGAAAGCCTGAGCTAGACAAGTCAATACTGAAGCTTATAGGGAAAAACAAACACTCAAGAATGGCTGGGAGTTGGTCATGGTGGCAAGTACCTAAAATCCCACCTATTTGGGAGTCTAAGTTAGGAGAATGACAAGTTCAAGGCCAGCCAGGGCAACTTAGTGAGACCCTGTCTCAGAATAAAATTAGAGGATGAAAAGGGCTGGTGATGAAGTTTCATGTTAGAATGCTTGACTAGCATATTTAGGTCTCCCAAAAACACATATATAGAAAGTAAATATAGAACATGTTGGTATATTCAAACTCTAAGAGATTTTTTTTTTTTTTTTTTTTTTTGGTGGTACTGGGGGTGGAACCCAGAGGCTTTCTACTTCTGGGCTATACTCCCAGACCTTTTTTATATTTTATTTGGCAACAAGGTCTCACTAAGTTGCTGAGAGAGCCTCACTAAGTAGCTGAGGCTAGCTTTGAACCTGTGCAATCCTCCTGTCTCAGCCTACCAAGCGCAGGGATTACAAGCATGCGCCACCACACCTGGCTAGAGATGTATTTTTATATTATTATTATTATTATTATTATTATTATTATTAATTTTGTTTGTGTGTGGGGGGTACTGGTGTTTCTGGAAGCCCTTCTACCTCCGGGATATACTCTCAGACCTATTTTATATATTTTTTTGGAAACAGGGTCTCTTAAGTCAGTACGGCTGGCTTTGAACCTGCGCGATCCTCCTGTCTCTGCCTCCCACGCGCGGGGATTACAAGCATGCGGCACCACGCCCGGCTAGAGATGTATTTTTAAATAAATAAATGGAATTGGAACAACTATGTAGCCATTTTGAAATAAGATAAAATTTATTCCATTAAGAAAATATGGGCGAATTCCTTTTTAACCATTGTAAAAAGAAAGGCTTTCCAACTAGATCTCAAAATTCAGAAAAGATAAAAGAATGGTAAATTTGACTATGTAAAAATAATTTTTACATGATTAAAAACCATAAAGTCAAAAACAACTGATAAATAAAAAATAGTCAGCAATATATATTACAAAGGGCTAATTATCTCTAAAGAATTTTTAAAAACTGATGAATAAAGGATCAAAACCCAACTGAACCAGACCAAAAAAAAAAAAAAAAAAAAAAAAAAGAGAGATTTTTATGGCACACAAGTATATGAGAAGAAAATATTTAAATTTACTCACAGAGAAATGCAAATTAAATACTGAGATAACATTTATGGTTTTTTCTACTGGCATGAATTAAAAAATATGGCAACATATTATTGATGAAATTGTGGGAAGGGTATGCCCTAACATCCTGCTAATGGGATGTATGTTAGCACAACAGAATAGAAACAATACGTGAAACCTAACTGAACTACAAATCAAATGAATTACATAACAATAATGAAAAGAATAAAAGAACGAGGACAAAAAAGAACCATACCTAAATGTTATAATCTAGTTAGTAAAGCTGGGAGTGGTGGCACATGCTTGTAATCCCAGTACTTGGAAGGCTGACAGGAGGATCACAGCTTCACAGCTTCAACAACCTAGCAAGATGCTATTTCAAAAAAAAAACAACAACAAAAAAAAAAGGGGCAAGGGGGTAGCTTAGAGGTAGAATCTCCTGGTTTTAATGCTCAGCACCAACACACATACACACACACTTAGCTAGTAAGCATGTTTCTCAAAAGAACATGGCTAATAATTCTGATATTACTTATTTGTATATCATAATTAAACTAATAGTAAATATTTTATGAGAACCAGGTTTTTCACTGAGAAGAAATTATGAATAAGGAAGAAAAATAATCCCTTTGGCATCAGAGTGGAATTAGTTATTAATATAAATTCATGGTTTCTATTATATATACATATATTTTCTAACTCTGTATAAGAGATTTAACCACAATGATACCTGTGGTTGCCAGACTCTAATGAAGACCCCAATGATCCCTGCCTACTGGCATTCATGATTTTATATAATCCCCCTCACCTTAATAATAAGCAGGAGGTATGACTTGTATCTAGTCAACAGAAGGTGACAAGGGTGACAGGCTATCTCATTTCTGAGGGTAAATTTCATTGTATAAGGCTCCATCTTGCTGGAGGATTGCTCTAGAGACTCTCTCATAGCTGGCTTTGAAGGAAGTCATCTTATTGGGAGGGAAGCCCATGTGGTAAGGACCTGAGAATAGCCTATGGCCAATAGGAAGATGATAAGGTCTTCTTCCACAGTACAAAGAAATTAATTAATTCTGCCAACCACCTATGAGATCTTGGAAGCACATTCTCTCTTAATAGAGTATCCTAATGAGAACCAGCCCAGGTGATTCCCTGACTGCAGCTTTGTGAGACCCTAAGCAGAGTACCAATTAAGCTGTTCCCAGATTCCTGGTCCACAGAGGCTGAGAAATATTAAATATGTGCTGTTTTAAGTCACTGTGTTTATGGTAATACTATCATGCAGGAATAGATAGCTAGTATAAAACAATATAGCAATGAGCATTCCCTGTGCCCAAATCTTGGTTTCTAGACAAATTTTATAATCAAGGGAATCATGCTTTCTAAAGAAGTACCTGATTCTGGGGTTGATGCAGGGAAAACATTACAATAAGCCTGGAATATCTTGTGTGTCAAAAAGTAAGAAAATACTCAAAATAGTATGAAGTCTTGTTAAAAGGGAACAAGCCAACCTGAAGAAACCCCTAATAGCAAAATTACAATAACTTGAATAATGAAATGAAGAGTGATGGTACTAAATTTTTTATTTATAGAATAAAATAGATGTCCATGCATTCATACTAACATAAAGGAAAAGATTAAAATTTTATGGTGAAAAAACCCAACAGGCATTAACTATAACCAATGGATTGAGGTTAACCTTAGAAGTAAACACTGACATGATGAATCTTTAATATGATATAATGAGAAGCATTTATCATTTCTGTGGAATTCTTGTCCCCCCAAAGAGCATAACTGTATTGTAATCATTAGAAAACATTAGAAAAGCTCAGATCGAGGGATATTCTATAATATAATTGCTCTAGTGTCTCCAAAGGTACCAAAGGCATAAGAGAGGAAGAACTGAGCAACTGTCACAAGTTTGAGGAGGTTAAGAAGAAATAAAAACAAAATACAATGTGGGATCCTGGATTAAATTTTATTATAAAAAAGAATGCTAATGGCAGTCTGTAGTTAATAATACTGTACCAATGATAATTTTCTAGTTTTGATAATTGTACTGTGTATTAAGATGTTAAAATTAGGAAAAGCTGGGTACAGGGCAAATAGGAAGCCTCTGTACTATTTCTGCAACATTTCTGTAAGTCTAAAATTGGTTCAGAATACAGTTTAACTTACAATTCAATAAAAGGACAAATGATACAACTAAATAAGGGGAAAAGGACCAATAGACACTGCTCTAGGAAAGATAAACAAACGGCCAAAAAGCACATGAAAAGACACTCAAACATCATCAGTGATCAGGGAAATGCAAATCAAAGCCATGAGATACTGCTTTATACCCAATAAGAGGGCCATAATAATAATAATAATAATAATAATAAACAAATAAGTGTTGGTGAGGGTAAGGAGAGATCTGAACCCTCACAAATAGATGGCAGTAATGAAAACAATTTTAATGCTTTGAAAAACAGTCTGGCAGTTCCTAAAAGTTTAATACAGCAATGCTATTCCTGGGATTATAAACTAAAGATATATTTAACATTTTTCCTGCAAAAACTTAAACATAAAATTTCAAAGCAGCATTATTCATAATAGCAGAGAAAGAGAGGGAAAGAGGGAGAGGGATGGGGAGAGAGACAGAGGGAAAGAGTCCCCAACGAATAAATGAATCCATAAGCAAAATGTGGAGCACATACATATAAAAAAATATTGTCTAGTCATAAAAAGGAATGAATTACTAATACATCTTACAGAATGGATGAACCTTGAAAACATGAAAGAAGACAGTCACAAAGATTACATATATGATTTTATTCATATAAAATGTTTAAAACAGGAAGAACTATAGAGACAAGAATTAGATAAATGGTTGTCTAGAGCTAGGGTGTAGGGGAGTATAGCTAAAGAGTGCAGAATATTTGGGGAAGTGAAGAAATGCTCTAAAATCAACTGTAGCAACAGTTGCACACATCTGGAGAATATACTACAAACCACTGAACTATACACTTTAAATGGTGAAACACATAGTATATCACTATATATTTCATCTTAATAAAGCTGTTTTTTAAAAAGCCCCAGTTCCTTTATTTTATCTTAATTTTTCTTCTTTTGCCCTGCCTTGTATTATTGCCATCTACTATTTTTTATTTTTTATTTTTTTAAGTACTGGGGATGGAACCCAGGAGCATTGTACCTCTGAGCTATACCCCCAGCCCTAATTTTTACTCTCTTTATTTTTTAAACAGGGTCTGAGTTACGATGGGCCTTGCTAAGTAGCTGAGGCTGTCTGGAAACTGTGATCCTACGGTCTCTGCCTTCCAGATGCTGGGATTACAAGTATGTGCCACCACGCCCAGCTATCTACTGGTTATTTTTAAAATACCTGTTAAAACCTATTAAAGCCTTGAAATTTTTATAAAAGGAAAAAAAATACAGAAACAATGCAAAAAATATTTAGGACACTTTTTTCTCTTCTAGAGAAAACACTGTCTCAAATATGATCAGATTTTCAAAAATAGGCTATTTTATTTATCCTTAAAAAGATGAGATTATGAATAAATCATGTAAAGAGGCATTGGGTACTTTTGTGATTATCAAGGAAATCTTAATAGGGACTAGTAATTAAATGGCAGTAAAGAATTACTGATAATTTTGTTAGATGTGATAACTTTTATTATTTTATTTTTATTATGAAGTTTTGTTAGGAACTCCATTAAATTCTCAGTTTAATCAAGTCTGTTAAGTATTTTATGGGTACAATATGATTATACATCATAGTGAGACTCAAAGTGATAAATTCATATATGCAAGCAACATTTTCTTGGTTCCCTCCTAACTCCACTCCACTACTCACCTTTTCCCTTTCTGCACATGCTAGTAAGGTTGTCAGTCATACTTTCATATATATGGACGCAGTACTATTTACTCTGCTTCCTTCCTTACACCTCCTTTTTCCTTCTCCTCTATTCCTTCCCAATCACCTTCCACTACTCTACTAGTCTCACTCCTTACTATCATGAAGTTCCTTTTCTTTCCTATTTTCTCCCTAGCTTCTATATATGAGAGAAAACATATGACCCTTAACTTCCTGGGACCGGTTGATTTCACTTAGCATAATATCCTTTAGTTCCATCTATTTTCCTACAAATACAAATAACATAATTATTTCTCTTCCTCCTCCTCCTTTTTCTTCTTCTCCTTTATTTTTGCAGTACTGGGGATTGAACCCAGGGGCATTCTATCTCCAAGCTACACCCCTAGCCCTAGTTTTTATTCTTTATTTTGAAACAGGGTCTCATTAAGTTGCAGAGGGCCTCATTAAGTAGTTGAGGCTGGCCAAGAACCTGTGATCCTCCTGACTCAGCCTCCCAAGCACTGGGATTACAAGCATGCACCATCACTCCTGGCTTAATTTCTTCTTCTTTATGGCTGAGTAAAACTCATTGTTTGTGTGTATATATCATATTTTCCTTATCCATTTATCTGTTGATAAATATTTAGATTGTTTCTATAATTTCGCTATTGTGAATTATGCTGCTATAAGCATGTATCACTATAGTATTCTGACTTAATTCTTCCTCTTTTTTTTTTCCTCAATTGGGTACTTGGGATTGAAGCCAGTGGCACTCTTACCATTCCAAGCCCTACTTTTTTGTTTGTTTGAAACAGGTCTCGCTAGGTTGCTAAGTTGCTGAGGCTGTCCTCAAACGTGTGATCCTGTCTCAGCCTCCCAAATACTGGAATACCAGACACGTGCCACTACACTCAGCCTAACTTTATTTCTTTTGGAAAGACGCTGAGCAGTGGTATGTCTGGGTTACATGATAGTTTCATTCCTAATCTTTGAGGAACTTCCGTGGTGATTTCCATAGTGGTTGTACTAATTTACTCAAAAGAATAAACAAATAGCCAACAAATATATGAAGAAATGTTCATCATCATTAGCAATCAGGAAGATGCAAACCAAAAATACACTGAGATTTTCTAAAGCTTGTTAGAATGTCAATAATCAACAATATAAACAATAACAAATGCCAGCAAGGATTTAGTAAAAAAGGAATGGTAATACACTGTTAATGAAACTGTAAATTAAGAACTCCTAATTTTTAGAGATTCATACAAAAATATTTCAGGAATTAAATAAAATCATTAAGAATTAGTGATTTACTTCTTAAGTACCAACATAAAAAAAGGGCAGATGAAGCAAATATTATAAAATGTTGAAAAATACTGAACCCAGGGAGTAGCTAAATTTGGGAGATATCAATATTATCTTTGATGGGATATATTTGAAGTTTACGAAATAAAGAAAAAGTACTGTTATTGAGACCAAAGGACATATAAACCACAATGACTTTTAGAAAAAAGGGAGAAAATAAGTTAATATATAATAAATATGGAAAACACTGGTTTATAAATCATAGGCAATACATTTTAAAGACTAATTGTTAGGTGGTCACAGTGGTGTGTCCCTATAATCCTAGTACTTGGGAGAAATGTTGAGACAGGAGGATTGCAGTTTTGAGGACAGCCTCAGCAAGTAGTGCATTTCTCATCAACTAGTGAGACTCTGTTTCAAAATAAAAATAAAATAAGGTTGGGGATGTAACTCCTGGATTCAATCCCCAGTACCACCACCAAAAAAAAAAAAAAAAAAAAAAAAAAAAATATATATATATATATATATATATATAGTCAAGTTAGAGTTTTAAAAATGACAGGACGGAAAGGGAACTAAACAAAACTAAAATTAAGATTTAAAAAAAAAACTGTTTAAAATAGATTTGGTTCCTTCAAAGCTAACCAGATCATACTGGTTGTTTTATTTCAATGATATTATGTTTTACTGATATTTAGGAGTGTTCATATATTATTTCAGGTAGAAAATTTTTAATAGCATCTATTTTATGCCAAAGCCAATGAAATACTTGCCTTTTGAGACTTGGCTCTTTCAATGAGGTAGGAACACACCTCCTTTTTCTGCTTGGCGGTTCTGAAAATAGATCTTCTGACTCATTTTCAGATTTAGCAGTGTTATTTGAAACAAAACTGGTATTTGTCATATTCTTTAATGTCATGTTACCTGAAAAGAAAATTGGTTTCATAAATATTTGTGAAAATATATACAAAGTTATGGAAATAGATATGTGATATGTAATGGTAGGAACTTTAAACCTTGAAAGTTGCATTCTGAGAGGAAGAGACTTAAAATTTAAGAGAATTATCAAAGGCCTGCAACATTCTTATTTTAGAATTATATACAGGCTGACAAAAATTTTTCATGGTTCCACTCTTCACAGAACTATACAAATTACTGCCCATCTATGTAACACAGACATCACAGACTACTCTGAAAGGCTATGAGGAATAGAGATGAAAGGTGGCTCACCAATCCTCTTATATACTACAATTCTTATACCTTTGTAATTCTTTTACTTCAGGGGCTTTTTACCTAGAATATCCTTATCCATCATATTCTAGTATTGTACATACACATGCTGAAATGTTAGATTCTCAGTAGGAAAATTTTAAGCCATATAGGAATGTCTACTGCTAAGAAATCTCTAATGACAAAAGAATATCCTTAAGACCTACTATTAAGGGGAACAAATGGGATAACAGTATAATTTCAAATATATACTTAAAAATCCATAGATTCAAGTCTGTAAGGATACAACAGTGTTGACTACCTTCTTGTAGATGATTCCCTAACCCCACTTTTTTCTGATTCTCTATTTTCAATTTTTTTCTGTGTATTATTTTATTATTATTTATTTGTTTGTTTTGTGGTACTGGGGGTAGAACCCAGGGGCTTTTCTACCTCCAGGCTATACTCCCAGACCTATTTTATACTTTATTTAGAAACAGGGTCTCACTAAGTTGCTGAGAGCCTCACTAAGAAACCGATGCTGGCTTTGAACCTGTGCGATCCTCCTGTCTCAGCCTCCCAAGTGCTGGGATTACAAGTATGCACCACCATGCCCGGCTTCAGTGTATTATTTTAATAGGTGGAAAAAAAAAAAGTAAATACTAATTGCAAAATTCTTATTTTCCATCAGGGCCTAAAATGTCTTTTCAGATTCTCTGATCAAAATTTCTTCTCACTGCATCCCTTAGCATAACTTATCTGCTTTTATTAAAATATTTAACACATTTTCACCACTATATTTGTTCTTTTCACATATGGCACTGGTCTACTTTTTAGTCCTCTACAATACCTAGAATAATGCTTTGATCACATTAAATATTTGCCTTTGGATAAAGACACCCAACCTTAAAACACTTGCAATTGTTTTTGGTAAAAATAAAATGGGTGCAATTCTTTGCTATCTGTATTTAAAACACTCAATTTCCTTCAAGAATATGAAAAAGGAAATTATCTGCCTATACCATTATGAGATAACTGTGGTAAAGGCCTAACCAGTGTTTCTGGTGGTAAATGTTCATGATATACTGCTGTCTTTCCAAAGTACTAAACTTTAATTCCTTCATGCTATTTCTACAGATCACTACACAGTCATATGTTGCTTTAAAATTCCATTAAAAATACCAATTATAATAGGAAACACTTTACTGGATAAGTGGAAAGAAAGTATATTTCTGAAACTTGATAACTTTAGGTATTGACCTACCTATTTCTGATTTTTGTGTTCTCTGGTTGACTTCGAACTTTACCTCATTCATCTTCTCATGCACATCACTGTTTACTGGAAAGATGGGTGAGCTTTCCAGGGCAAATTTTTCTTCTGTTACCCGGTTTTTACTAGGAGAAATACTCAAAGGTATTGAACTCTCATGAACTCTGCCAAATGAATCTTGCATGTTAGATGAATATATCTGAGATAAAGGTTTAAATACATTTGTGTAAAAGTTTGGCTTAATTTTGACAATTTTCTTATTCTCCAAAGAGTTTTCCTTATTAGCTTGTTCAGAGTCAATTGACCTTCTGTGAGCAATGTCAGCTATTATCTCCATTACTTCATTGGATTCTGGAGAAGGATCTATGAAGGTTTTTCTTTTCTTTGACTTAGATGTCATTTTATTTACTTTTTTGACCTGGCACTGTCCTTCTTGTATCACTTCCACAACTGGGATATCTCTTTTTGTGTTTAGAATCATAGTACTTTGCTTCTGATCCTTAGGTAGTTCAAACTGGTTTCCAGGATCAGAATTTGTTTCATCAGTATTATGCTTTAAACTAGATTCTATGGAAACAGATGTGTGTGAAAACTCTGTTAACTGCGAAACAGGTTTGTTCTTATTTCTTGTCAAACTGTTCTTTGCCTTGCTTGATGATTTTTTCTTATGCTTACTAACTAGTTTATTAGAATTTGGAGTATCATCAAAATTTTCATTTTCATTACTGTTTATTTCCGCACAATATTTACTGATAATGCCATGGTATTCAAGTCTTTTAGATTTATCTATTTTAAAATTAAGATCTTTAGTATCACTTTTTTGACCATGCACATCTTCATGGTTATCCTCATATATTTGGTTCATTTCAGAAATTATTTCTGTCCTCCTATTTACTTTCTGCCTAGGCTTCTTATTCATTTTTGATTCATTTTGCTGAGTAAGTTGCATATTAGTGACATGCTTTTTCAAATTCAATATATCCTGGGTCTCATAGTCACAAACATTTTCATTATCTTTGGGGGAAAAATCAGCTGCTTGAAATTCAATTAAAACTTCTGGTTTTTCAGAAACAGTTTCTTTAACCTTTTGGGTTAAAGAAACGTTATCTTTTTCTAGGTCATTTATACCTTTGCTATCCTTCTCATATACTTGGTTGATTTCGGAAATTATTTCTGTTTTTCGATGTACCTTTTGTCTAAGCTTCCTGTCTGTTTTTGAATCATTTTGAACAGCAAGATGCCTATCATGGACATGCTTTTCCACCCCCAAAACATTCTGAGTCTCATAATCACTTAGCTTTCCGCTATCTTTGGTGCAAAGAGCAGGTGTTTGAAACTCACTTGAGTCTTTTAGGTGTCCAGGGATGATTTCTTCATCTTTTCGTAGGAAGAAAGAGTTACCTTTTTCTGAATATCGTACATTTTTGTTATTATTGAACTGATTCACTTCAGAAATTATTTCTGTCCTCCGATTTACTTTCTGCCTAAGCTTATTAATTTTTGACTCATTTTGCTCAACAGGATACACATTGGTGATCTGCTTTTGCAAACCAAATGCATCCTGTGTCTCACAATCACGTAAGTCTCCATTCTCATTCACAGAAAGAGCAGGTGAATGACACTCTCCTGGTATCCCTAGGTTCTCACAGACTGTCTCTTTATCCACTTGAGTTTGGGGGTAAAAGTTATTTTTTGGGACATGCACATCTTTATCATTATCCTCATATATTTGGTTTATTTTGGAAATTATTTGTGTCTTCCTATTTATTTTCTGCCTAGGTACCTTATTTACTTTTGATTCATTTTGCTGAGAAAGTTGCATATCAGTGGCATGCTTTTTAAAATTCAGCATATTTTGGGTTTCATAGTCACATAAATTTCCATTATTTTTGGAGGAAAGATCAGCTGTTTGAAATTCATTTGCAACTTCTGGGTTTTCAGAAATGGTGTCTTTATTCTTTTGGTTTGAGAATAAGCTATCTTTTTCTAACTTGTGAATCGCAAATGCCTGTGTAGCTTTATTTTTATTACAAGTTAGGGAATTCTGATCCATATCAAATTTACTTTCCTTAGAGAATTTATCTGAACTCTGGGAGAAAGCATATGTTTCTTCTTGTTCATTGGTTATATGAATTCCTTTCTTCTTTTTATTATACTGTGTATTTTGTCTGTCATCTTGATCAAAGTCATTCTGAAGAGTTGTTTTCTGCAGTATATTTGCCCGAGTCAGCTGCTCAGTACTAAAATTTGGACTTTCTGAATTCCTTTTGCCTTCCAGGGCAACAGATCTTCTTTCTGGTCTGTTTTCAACCCTTTCCTCAACATCTACATCTGAATTCTTTCCACATTTTCTCTTTGATCTTTCTCTCTTTTTTTCAGAGCTTGGATCTTTCACTTTTCTGAAAGTTTTTATTTCACAATCATTTGGTTTTTTATTACTTTTATTTTTATTGCCTCTTGAAACTGTAACAATTTTGCTCACTTCACCAGCAGTTAAATCCATGTCAGCATCATACACAGTTTTTTGCAGCTGAAGGTCATCATTATCCTGCACTGGATTCATGTACTCTGCATTGGGTATGCTGGAAGACTGAGAAGATAAGTCAGGAAGGCACTGTCTATTTCTTTGCACTGTAATATTTTTTTCACTAGCACAATCATTTACCTCATTATTCAAATTTAATTCTGAACTTGAAATCCATTGCTGATCTAAATCTTTCGCACAGGGAGTATCTGCAATAAGATTATTTGACTCCCAAGATGACCCACATTTCTTTCTCTCAGTAACATTGGTAGGAGATGGTTTATCCCTTTTGTGATTGATAGATGGAGCATTTCTCACTTCATTCAATAGAGTACTCTTAGAACTTTCATCTGAGTGAGAATGGATTTCTGCAAAATAAAAATAAAATTCAGAAATAGTCAAAGAGATGATAAGTTTCTTTAAGGAAATCAGAAAACAAGCTGTTTCAGGGAAAGGATTTTTGACAATGTACTCCATTCAGATCCTTATGGATCTTACAAAGAATCTATGCTGATAAAAAATGAATTAATAATGCCAGAGTATTCATAATTCACAATTTACACGTGAATGTATAGAAAGTATATACTACTGAGAATTCACTCTGCCTCAGCCCCAATGGTAAAGTGGAGTATAGCTAATAGTAGAGCCATTAACATATATTTCCTAGAGTGAAAAGACAATGAAAGAACACAAATAACAAGTATATCTCTGATAAGATTATAAAAAAGCTATTAGGGTATTTATAAATTGGCAGAAAATTAATGACAGGCTATGTGAAAATCTGAAAATTTATGACAAATATGTAAGCAACACAGACTAAACCAGAAAATTAAATTTAAAAATACCATGTAAGTAAAACAAAGGTGCCATCATTTTTTGATACTGTGAACCCAATTTCAAGTTTTTGGTAATGATTTTACTAATTGGTAATTTTTTTTTTTTTACCAATTACTAGTTTTACTAATTGGTAGTGATCTTGAAAAAAAAAAATCACTATACCCATCTAGGGCCTGGGGCAAAACTAACCAAGTACATAATATCTTTCAAGTCATAAGCTAAAGCATAAAGAAAAGTACCTTAGGCCTGCTCATTTTGTTTTTGGGTTTTTTAAAATTTTTTTGGTGGAACTGGGGGTGGAACCCAGAGGCTTTCTACCTCCGGGCTATACTCCCAGACCCATTTTATATTTTATTTAGAAACAGGGTCTCACTAAGTTGCTGAGAGCCTCACTAAGTAGCTGAGGCTGGCTTCGAACCTGCGTGATCCTCCTGTCTCAGCCTCCCAAGCGCAGGGATTACAAGCGTGCGCCACCACACCTGGCTTAGGCCTGCTCATTTTTAAACATTGTTTCCAGAGAAACAATATGAGGCCACTGTAGATATGGCATTTGTCAGCATATTTACTTTTAAGTACCAGTAGTTTTAAATGGTGGAAGTCAGCAAATATGTAACATAAGAGAACTAACATACTATTTATAAACATCATTGACCTCAAGAAGAAAATCTGATAAATGTAACTATATCCAAAAAAATTTTAAAAATAATCTCACCTATGGGAAGTATGTCAACAATTGAAGAAATATGTTCTGAACCATGTAAACCATATACATTCTGATTATTTTCTTTTTGAAGTAACACTTCCAAATTACAAGTATTTGATAAAGGTTGTCTTGTTGATACTACAGAGGGAATATCAGGTGGTATGTTTGACATAATACTGTTGTCACACTGCATTTTCTGCTTATCATCATCATCATCGTCATTTGAAGTTAATGGAACCCTGAGGGCAAGTAAGAATTAAATTAAAATTTTGTACTTTACAAAAATTTAGAAAAAGAAAAGAGGACATCACTAAATGTTCTACATAAGCTAATGACATAACTTGCTACCATTATAAACAATGTTATGCCAATAATTTGACTATTTATTTATTTTGTGGTACTAGGAATGGAACTCAGGGGCATTCGACCTCTGAGGTATACCCTCAGTCCTATTTAGTATTCTTTATTTTGAAACAGGATCTCACTAAGTTGCAAAGGGCCTCACTAAGTAGCTGAGGCTGTCCGCGAACCATGATCCTCCTGTCTCAGCCTCCCCTAATGCTGGGATTCCAAATGTGAGCCACCATGCCCGGCTTCTTAATTTTGAAACAGGCTCTCTCACTAAGCTGCAGAGAGCCTTACTATGTAGCTGAGGCTGGCGGCGAACCTGTGATCCTTCTGTGTCAGCCTCCCAAGAACTGGGATTATAGGCACAGGCCACTGTATCTGGCTTATTTTAACACTTTTAACATTTCCTTTAGGAAACCTAAATAAGAGGATAAGAGGGGGGAAGAGGGAAATTCTCTAATGCACATGGTGTTCTTCAACAAACATATTAATGTTGATCATGAAGTCAAACATGAGAAGGAGGAAGAAGGGAATGGGATGGGAATTGGGTATGGGCTAATTGGGTGATGTGTGCATGTATGTCTCTGCCATCTTGTACTCCAATAAGATGTATGACTACAACGCACCAATAAAAATTTTTTAAAATAACAGACTTCCGGGAAGATGGCAACCGAGAAAAGCGGGGCTTAAGAGCCCCGCTAACAACCAATCTCCATTACCACAAAATCAGCGCATTTCATATCCAGAAAACACCATCACCAGAAAAACAAAAAAAATCACCAGGCTCCAGAGAGAAAGCGGAATGAGAAGAGCTCAGAGCCACAGAGGAGATACACCGGCCTCACGCCTGAGGACGCGGCAGATGCGCCATACTGCCGGCGGCAGCAGCGCCATACTGCCAGCGGCAGCAGCGAGTTCACCGGACGGCTACAGCATGCCGAGGTGAGCCGCTGCAGAACAGCCGGGCGGGATTTCTCGGCGCAGGGAGCATCTAAAGCTCCCAGTGGCTGAGCTCAGCACACGCTGCAGGGATTCAGAGTGGAACTCAAAACCAAGAAGAAATACACCAGCCTCACGACCGAGGGCGTAGCAGCAGCGCCATATTGTCACCGGCGGCAGCAGCAGCGAATTCACCGAGTCCAGTACTGCTACATCTGTGTACTCAAGAACAGTGAGTCAAATTGCGGGCCACAGAGGAGAAATCCCAGTACTGTACTCCCTGGGAATTGACCCAGTGGGGGAGTAGCGGTGGCAGAGATATCACACCATAGGAGAACGTGCAACCTGGCACCCCCCACAGTCTAAAGCAGCCTCTATCGACTCTCTGGGTCAGAGACTCTGTGATACAACCCAGTAAAGGAGTAGTGGGGTGTGAGATACTACTGACTCGAGATCCAGAACACCTTAAGCGAAGTCATAGTGACCCAAGGTAAGAACCCAGAGAAGGCACAAACTTCCGAAATCATGGGAAAGAGGAATAATACTGGAGCAAGGAATGCCCACAACCCCACAACATCAGAACCCGATAAAACAGAAAATCAGAGATTTCTAGAAGATCAAATCAGGAAAATAAATGTAGAAATAATAGAGGTGCTTCGAAAAGAACTCAGAGAGAGCCAAAAAGAGATAAAGGATGCAATTAATGAAGTAAAAGCCTCAATTGAAAGCACAAACAACCGATTAGACCACATGGAGAACAGAATCTCGCTCTTAGAAGATGATCATTCCAAAAATGAACACATAGTTTCTAATCTAGGAAAAAACATCCGACAGCAGGAATCTGATATTGAAGAAATATGGGCCCATTTTAAGAGAGCTAACCTAAGAATAATTGGAATAGAGGAGGGAAAAGAAAGTGAAACCAAAGGGATCAACAATCTCTTCAAGGAAGTAATAGCAGAAAATTTTCCAAACACAGAGCAAGAGGTTGATACACAGGTCCAGGAAACTTATAGAACTCCCTTTAGACAGGATCGGAGAAGAGGATCCCCACGCAACATAATTGTCAAAATGACCACTGTGGAAGCCAAGCAGAGAATCTTAAAGGCAACAAAAACAAAGGGCCAAGTGACATTCAGAGGCAAACCAATTAGAATCACTCCAGACTTCCCAAACCAAGTCATGAGAGCCAGAAGGGCTTGGAGTAACATATTCCAAACTCTGAAAGAAAACAACTTCCAGCCAAAAATTTCTTACCCAGCAAAACTTTCTATCAAATTAGATGGAGAAATAAGAAGCTTCCACGACAAACAGAAACTGAAGGAATTTATGTCTTCAAAACCAGCACTAGAGAAAATACTCAAAGAGATTAACTACAAAGAAGAAATAGGTAGCACACACCAGAACCAGAGAAACAAGATTTTCCATCCAACAGACAACTAAGATTGGTTATCTGTGGAGATTCATTACTTATGTTAGTCTTTTACCTATCTCTAAATGGTATTGTTTGCCTTTATTGTTGTTAATTTTTAGGATTTCTAGTTGGAATATTAATATACCTTCAGATATAGCATTTGGAAATATTTTATCCCATTCTATTAGTAACTGTTAACTCTGTTTACATTGTCTTTGGATATACAATATTTTTTTTATTTTTTAGGGAGTTTGTATACTCTTCTGTTGCCTGTGCCATTGAAATCATATCCAAGAAATCACTGCCAATTTCAATGTTGTGAGGTTTTATGAACCAGATTTTCTCCTAAAAGTTTATCGTCTTAAGATTAATATTTAGGTCTTTTATCTATTTTGAGTTAATATTTGTATATGGTATTAGGTAAGGGTCCAATTTTTTTCTTTTCCATGCAATTATTATTTTTCAACAATATTTAGTTAAAAGATTATTTTTTCCACCACCAAATGTTCGTGGAAACCTTGTCAGAAATAACTTGACAATATAGGGAAGAATTTAGCTCTAGGCTTTTATTTAACTCCAATGGTTTATATATCTGCCTTTAGAATAGTACTACACTGTTTCAATTATTGTAGCTTTATATAGTTTGAAATCAGAAAATATATATCTTCTAGCTTTGTTCTTTTTCAAGATCGTTTTGGGTATCTAGAGTCCATATTCCATATTAGGATAGATTTTTTTTTTCCTGAAAAATAAATATATAAATATATGATGGTTTCACCTAAAAAAATAGAAAAAAAATATTCTCTGGTAAGAAAGAAAGTAAAAAGAAATATTGAAATGTTATCTCTAAGTCATCAAAAGCTTGGTATCAGACAAATGAAACTGTTATGTGAGATTATCATTTTTAATTTTGGATAAATTGCTATAATACTAGATGTCAACCACTAAGCCAAGCATGGGAGGGAGGGATGGGGAGAGAATGGGGTGGGGATTGGGTGGGGGCTGACTGGGTCATGTGTGCATATATGTCTACAAAAGTTTGTATCCCACTATGATGTATGAATACAGTGTACCAATAAAAAAAAAACAATAAAAAAACCTATAGTGATCAAAACGTACTGGCAATAAAGTGGTAAAAAGCATATATACTAGGTGAATTAGTGGGACAAACTAGAATGAATAGAAATTGACAATGTGAGATCTTTTTTGCTAAGATACAGAGAGTATCAACATATAAGTGCATTTATTTCTTTAAAAGTATTAAACCTATGAGTTATACAACAGAAAGAAGATTGTTGGACAGAGACAACAGGATTTTTGTCAAAGTTCTTAGTTCACTGCATCAGTTCACTCTACCTCAAGGACCTCTTTAAATATGACAGGTTTCAAATATGGTGCTTTCCATGACTTGTAATCAAACTGATCAAGAAATAAGAATGACAAGAGGAGAAGAACAAAGACCAAAGATAATCTTAAAAGTTTAGAGTAGTATGCAAGATGGTTTCCCCAGCAAAAGAAAGAAAAGAAATTAAAAAGTAGTAGAATATTACAGATGATTATTGAGGTAAGGGCTAAATTTCTTTCAAGTTCTGCAGATACAAACTATACAGCAAGACTTGACAAACCATTCTCATTCCTGCCTTAGCAGTCAATTACAGGTTGACAAATCCTGGATACTGTACAATGTGCACAAACACTAAGATTGTGTTATATAAAATTTCTGTGCTCTGAACCAGTAAAAATTCAAGCCCATGTAACTAAGAGTCCACCTTCTCTAAGTTCTACAAGAAAGCTGAACATTATATTTTAAAGTTCAAAGCTGATTTATATGAGGACATCTGATTTGTTTTACCAGTGCGATGTTAATAATACAATGTTTACTGACACAATGTTAGAAATAGGTTGCATTACTTATTTTAAAATATTTTCTTAGCCGGGCATGGTGGCACACGCTTGTAATCCCAGTATTTGGGAGGCTGAGACAAGAGGATCACGATTCACGGTCAGCCTCAGCTACTTAATGAGGCCCTCCACAACTTAGTGAGAGCCTGTTTCAAAATAAAGAATAAAAAATAGAGCTCAGGGTGTAGCTCAGAAGTAGAATGTCCCTGGGTTTGTTCCATCCCCAGTACCAAAAAACCAAAACAGACGAACAAAAAAATATTTTTTTATATTTCATAAAAACAAACCAAATAAAAACTATTCAAAGACCAATCTACCTTCTTCTAAGTCAGAATTTAACCAAGTTTTTGAAGTAATTACCTTGCAAATGGAAGACGCATCAACTTGCTCTGCTTACTAATCCGTTTCTTCTTGCTAGCTGGCAGTAGAAAGGAACTTTGATGGAACTATTTTTGGGAAAAAGAAGAAAAAATAAAGTTTCTAATTTCATTAAATCATGTTTGTCCTTAAATTATCAGATTACACAAGAACAATGCTTGCATTAGCTTCCAATAGTTGAAGAAGAATAATGTGATGATCAGGTTAAAATGGTTCATCCATCTTTAATAATACTACCTAATGATAATCATTACCAGTATTTTAAGTTAACCTTCAAACTTTCTTCTATGCATTAGAAAAAATACACATGCATATAATCACACATATATGACTGTATGCAACACATGTATAGCTTCATATGTGTTATGTAACATACATATATTATTAATACAATGTACAATATGTTGAATTTTTTGCTTTTATTGGTGTATTATAGTCTCACATCATAATGTAAATTATGTTGATAATGACATACATGCATATAGTACTTGGTGACTCTCCTTCCCCATTTCCTTCCCTCTCAATACCAAGTCAGATTGACAATGGTATATTCACATGTCTACACATAGTAGATGGTAGTATTTCCAATAATGAACCTCAGTCTTTCTCCTCCCCTATCCTTATTTTCTTGTTCCACTGAGGTTCTCCTCCATTATCTGGAGTCCCTCTGGTATCCTAAATATTCCCTAGCTTTCACATATTAGAGAAAATATATGACCTTCCACTTTCTGTGACTAGCTAATCTCACTTAACATAACGTTCTCCAAGACCTTTCATCTTCTTGCAAATGACCTAATTTTGTTTTTTATTGCTGAGTAGAATCCCATCGTGTATTTCACATAATTTTGTAATCCATTCATCTGTTGACGGACACCTAGGTTGGCCCCACAACTTGGCTATTGTGAATTGTGCTGCTATGAACATGGGTATGCATATATTACTGTAGTTCTCTGGTTTCAATTCCTTTGGAAAGTTACCTGGTAGTATAGCCGGATCATCTGGTGAATCCATTCACAGTTTTCTAAGGAATCCCCAAACTGATCTCCAGAGCAGCTGAAATAGTTTGCATTCCCACCAACTGTATAGAATTCCATTTCCCCACATCCTTGCCAACATATATTGTTAATGACCAATATATTGGATTCTATCATACATATTTAAAATTCAAAGTCTAGGTGACTTTATTCTGTTTTTAATATAAAAAATATCTATGCTTTTTCTTTTCTCTTTCCTTTTTTTTTTTTTTTTTGGTGGTGCCAGGGATTCTTTCTCTGAGCTATCCTCTCAGCCCTTTTTATTTTTTATTTGGAAATTGGGTCTTGCTAAGTTGCTGAAGGCCTCATTAGGTTGCTGGAGATGGCCTTGAACCTCCAATCCTCCTGTCTCAGCCTCCGAGTACTGGGATTACAGGCAAGTGCCACCACGCCTGGTTTTAGTATCTATGTTTTCTAAAATTTCTGACATGAACATGAATATTAATTTTAATAAAGACCATAAATTTAGGCAGCACAGAACCATGCTACAAGGCATCTCTTTCCACTAGAGTATTGACAGAAGCTGAATAGGAAGCCTAAACTTTGAACCCCACTTGACAGATGGCAGCACCTCCCCTTATCATCAATGTGGATTTTTCTTTTAAAGATACTGGGAAATTGCTGGGCGTGGTGGTGCACGCTTGTAATCCCTGCACTTGGGAGGCAGAGACAGGAGGATCACGCAGGTTTGAAGCCAGCCGCGCGCGCTGGCTTAGGAGACCCTGTTTCCAAAAAAATGTAAAAATAGGTCTGGGAGTGTAGCCCGGAGGTAGAAGGGCTTCCAGGAACTCCAGTACCACCAAAAAAAAAAAAAAAAAGATACTGGGAAATTGAAGCCAGGGGTGCTCTACCTCCGAGCTAAACCACCAGCCCAATTTTTATTCTTTATTTTGAAACAGGGTCTCACTGAGTTGCAAAGGGCCTAAGTAGTTGAGGCTGTCTACAAACCACAATCCTCCTGTTTTAGCCTCCCAAATGCTGGGATTACAAGCATGTATCACCAATGCCAACTTACTAACATATTTAAAACAAATGAAAAATAGACTCAACAAAGCAAGGGAAAGTAAGTAACAGCAAGCCAGGTGTGGAAGCACACACTTGTAATCCTAGTACTTGGAAGACTGAGACTGAGACATGAGGATTGCACAGGTTCAAAGCCAGTCTCAGCTACTTAGTGAGACTCTCAGCAATTTAGTGAGACCTGTTTCCAAATAAAGTATAAAATAGGTCTGGGAGTATAGCCTAGAGGTAGAAAAGCCCCTTGGTTCCATCCCCAGTAGCACCACCAAAAAAAAAAAAAAAAAAAAAAAAAGAAAGTAACAGCAAACAAACAAACAAACAAAACTTGTATAGAACCAAATGGAAATTTAGAACTGAAAAATATAATTGAAATAGAATAAAAATCCAAAAGACTCAACAGCAAAAATAGGAGAAAAGGAAAAAAAAAACAGTTTTGAAGACAGAACAATAGAAATTATCCAGAAACAAAAGACTGGGAAAACTACTAAAATAAGTAATCAGATTAAGACACCTAAGAAAAGAGACTATATAATCATCACGCTAAATAGCATTTTATATTATTTAGCATTATTTGAAAATCTCAACAACAGGGGAAATGCAGGATAAATAATAGTCTAAAAGGATCACTCTGGCTATTATGCTAAAAGAAAGTACAGAGGTACAGAGACAGAAGAAGCCCGAGTTGGGATGTTATTACAATATTAGGTAAGAGGTGATGGTTTCTTGGCAATGTATGGTGAAAGAGGGTTGTGAGAAACAATAGAATTCTGGACTGATCATGAAGGCAAAGATAAAAGGATTGGCTAAAGGATCAGAGATAGGATGAAAAAAAAAAAGAGGAAATATCTCAGATGAAGACCTCAAAAGGAAATGGTCTGGTGGCAAATGTGAATTTTGAGATGCTTCTTAGATGTCCGAAAAGGTTCAGAACAGGTAGTTGGATATGTATTGTCTAGCATTCAGAAGAGATAGCCAGGCTACAGATGCAAATTCATGTTATCAATAAGTACATGGTAGTGATTAAAACCATGACACTGGTAAAATTATTATTAGTATTACTATTTTTTTTTATTTTTATTTTTGGTGGTACTGGGGGTGGAACCCAGAGGCTTTTCTACCTCCGGGCTATACTCCCAGACCTTTTTTATTATTTATTTGGAAACAGGGTCTCACTAAGTTGCTGAAAGCCTTACTAAGTAGCTGAGGCTGGCTTCGAACCCGTGTGATCCTCCTGTCTCAGCTTCCCAAGCGCGGGGATTACAAGAGTGTGCCACCACGCTCGGCTTGGTAAAATTATTTAGGGAGCAAATGTAGACAGAAAAAAGAGATTCAAGAACTGAGTCTGGGGCATTCCCAAAACTAAGCAGTTAGGAAAATAAAGAACCAGAAAATGAGAAAACGCACTGAAAAACAACAGCCAAAAAGGAAGTCAATATAAGAACCAAGGATTAGCCATGGGTTTTTCTGCAACAAATTGCATACACTTGTAATGCCTATACTTGGGAGGCTGAGACAGGAGGATCCCAGGTTTGTGGCCAGCTTCAGCAATGTAAGGCCCTTTAGAACTCAGTGAGACTTTGTTTCAAAATAAAAAAACAAAATAGGCTGAGAGTGTAGCTCAGTGTTTGTAGAAGCCCCTGGGTTTAATCCCCCATAACAGGAGAGAGGGAGGGGGAGGGGAAGAGAGGAGAGGAGAGAGGAACCAAAGAAGAAAGAAAGGAAGCAAGGGAGAGGAAGGAGGGAAGGGCAAAGAAATTTTATTGGAGTGGTGGTGAAAACCCAACAGGGGTAGTTTAAGAGAAACTAAAAAGAGTGAATGACCCACTCATAAAGCTTTGCTACAGCTGGGCATAATGACACAATTACTCCTGTAACTGGAAGGTTGAGGCAGGAAAGTTGCAAGTTCCAGGCCAACCTCAGGTAACTTAGCATGACCCTGTGTATCAAAACAAAACTTAAAAACAGGGTGGGGATGCAGCTCAATAGAAGAGGTAGAAGAGGTTTTTTTTTTTTTTTTTTTTGTATGTATGAACCCTATCACCAGTACTGAAAAAGGAGAAAAAAGCAACCTTTGCCATAAAGGGAAGAAGTGAAATAATAGTAGAAGGTCAATGAAATAAGAAGTCTTTCTGTATTTTTTAAGATAAGATATAACATCTTTGCATCCTGATTGGAATAATCCAGAAGACAGAACAAAAAAATAATGATCCAGGAAAGCATTCTACATTAATGTTAAGCCAAAAGCAAAGGGCAACTCAAATGTCCAACAGAAGCCTAGATGAATAGAAGTCCATTCTATCTATCTAAGCAGTACTAAATAAGAATGAGGGAGCACTCCATGTAATCACATGAGGACATCCACAAGACATATCACACAAAAAGAAAAAGGCATATATCAGTTCATATGCTATACTATTTTTTGAGTAAAAAAATGATTATATCTTTGTTTTTCTATAAAGAAACAAGTAAAGCAGTTACCTGTGAGATGTAGGAGGAAGAGAGGAAATGGAGAAGTAAGTAGCTGAAGGCAGGACACAAGTATGTGGGAGACTTCATCCTACACTTTTTTTTATATTGTTCTGATAGGAGAATTACATGCATTACCTTTCACCCTCCCACCTCAATAACAACTAAATGGAAAGGAATTTCAAAACTTGATATACAAAAGTTAGTCTGTTAGATAATAAGTCCAAGAAAATGGATACTAGAATAATATTGCTGTGCCTTTGTCCTCCAGTTTCCGTACCCACCCACTTTCCAATTTTACATTTGCTTAATCTAGATGCCGATATCTCAGCACTCTTTGATTTCTCCAAAGAGAAGCACACAGAAAACCATCTGCTTTACAAAGATTTTTTTTTTTTTTTTTTTTTGTGGTACCAAGGATGGAACCCAGGGGCACTGCATCTCCAAGTTACACCCTTAGTCCTAATTTTTTTTTAAAGTCTTTTTATTTTTGAAAGAGGGTCTCATTGAATTGCAAAGAGCCTCACTAAGTAATTGAGGCTGTCTTGGGCGGCAATCCTCCAGTCTCCGCCTCTCGAATGCTGTTAAAAGCATGTGCCACCATGCCCGGCATTAGAAAAGATTTTTAAAGAACCAATTGAGTGCTGGGCATGGTGGCAAATGTCTATACTTCCAGTACTCGGGAGACTAAAACAGAAGGATTGCAGGTTCAAAGCCAACTTGAGGTAACTGAAAATAAAAAATAAAATAGGCTGGAGGTATAGCTCAGAGATAGAATGAATGCACCCGGATTCAATCCTTAGTAAAGCACAAAGTGTGTCTGCACACACACACCAACAACTAATAAAGGGAAGAGGCTTCATGTCATGTAATTTGCAATAAACAGTTGAGCAATGTGTTTAAGGGGGTATCTGTTTTACAAAGTTCCTGTGAATAAGATAATGTTCCCCTCTTCCCTGTCTCACCAAATAGCTTCTTCCTCTTATCTTCAAGTCAATTCCTGTACTGATTGTGCATTTCTTGTTGTTTTATCAGATTCTAGTCTCAGGATAATTCAATTCTGTCTTGCAAACTGATCAGCAAAATGGAGCCCTCTGGCTCACTTTCACACCTTCCTTCCATTGAAAAGCATCTCTTCTGAGAGGGTGCTAAATGTATATGGCACACATCCTGGTCACTGGCTGGCCTAGGGCTCACAGTTCAATGATAGCAGCTGGCTACATCTCCTGTGAACATAATTCCATACGGAAATATATACAAATCCTTTCTTCACTGGAATGTGGAATAAGCTAGACCATTAAGCATATATTCTTTGGCTAGCTTTTTAAAAATATTCTGAAAAAGGAGCTAAATATTGATGACATAGGTTGAAACAGTCCTCATCTTCTAACCATTAAGATTATGTAATCAGCTGGGCGTGGTGGCACATGCTTGTAAATCTCCGGCCTTGGGAGGCGGAGACAGGAGGATCGCGCTGGTTCAGAGCCAGCCTCACTGGCTTAAGAGACCCTGTTTCCAAATAAAAAAATATAAAATAGGTCTGGGAGTGTAGCCCAGACGTAGAAGGGCTTCCAGGAACCCCAGTACCGCCAAAAAACAAAAACAAAAACAAAAAACCAAAAGAAGATTATATAATCTAATTAAAAAAGACCATTATAAATGCTCTCAGAAGTTTTTGAAAGGAGGGTTTTACAAACAAATTAGAAAACATAGAAAAGTACTTTTTAAAAAAAAAAATTTGGTGGTACTGGGGTTCCTGTAAGCCCTTCTACCTCCGGGCTACACTCCCAAACCTATTTTATATCTTTTATTTGGAAACAGGGTCTCTTAAGCTCCTGTCTCCGCCTCCCAAGCCCAGGGATTACAAGTGTGCACCACCACGCCTGGCCAGAAAAGTACTTATACAATAAAAAAGTAGTCAATAACATTTATTACATTCTTTCTATTATTAGGACACATGCTAGCCACATTTTAAGTCTTACAATTTTGTAGATATAACCATTATCTATGCCTTGCTGGTAAGGAAATTAAAATTCAACAAGCTTAAATTCAAGGTCACAGAACTAGTAAGAAGCAGACAGGCTCCAAATTAAAAGTCACTATCAGAAGTACTAAATTGCTTTAGAATCTATACAGAATTTATCCAAAACTGAGATTTCACTAATCTTTCTTCATTTTACATATTATATTTTGCTTTCTCATTAGTTATTCCTTAATGACACTGTTTTTCCTGTTTTAGCTACCTAAGTTAACTGCATTAGTATTTGGTCCTTTACTTTTCTTGATTTTTTTTCTTTCTTTAAAAAAAAATTTTTTTATTGGTACAGTGTATTCATACATCATAATGGGATAATAAACTTGTGTAGACATACATGTACACATCGCCCAGGTAGCCCCTTCCCAATCCCCTCCCCATTCCCTCCCCATTCCTCCTTCCCATGCTTAGCTTAGTGGTTGACATCTAATATTATAGCAATTTATCCAAAATTAACAATGGTAATCTCAAATAACAGATTCATTTGTCTGATATCAAGCTTTGATGACTTAGAGATAACATTTCAATTTTTCAATTTTTCTTTTTGCTTTCTTTCTTACCAGAGGATATTTGTTTTCTTTTTTTTTTAAGGTGAAATTATCATACATTTATTTATTTTTCAGAAAAAATCTATCCTAACATGAAATATAAACTCTAAATACCCAAAACAATCTCAAAAAAGAACAAAGCTAGAAGATGTACATTTTCTGATTTCAAACCTTGATTTTTTCTACTAATTTTCTTTTCCACATGCTAGACTACAGTTTATTACTAATATTAATGCTTTGCCTGCCATACGTTTAAATAACTTTCCCACTTTGCCATTTATCTTTAATCTTTATAACCTTTACTCTTTTTTGTGTGTTTGTGAGGTACTGGGGATTGAGCCCTGGGGTATTCTACTGCTGAGCTATTCCCCCAGACCTATTTTTATTTTTATTTTAGAAATAGGGTCCCACTAGACTGCTGAGAGTCTCTCTACTTGCCAGGTTGTCCTTGAACCTACAATCTTCCTGTTTCAGCCTCCCAAGTATTAGGATTAGAGGCAGGCACCACCATGCCTGGCTACTTTTAACCTTCAAAAAAAGGTTTTTTTCTGAGAAAAGAATTCTTCAATAGTTTTCATTATTGTTTCTACTCTTACTTCTAGGTATATAATGCCCTCTTTCATTTCACATACATTCACCTGCATTTTCTTTTCAATTTTTATGATTCCCTTGTTTATTTTATAGAAAAGTATAAAGTAGAATCTGTCTCCATCCCCTCCAAAAGTTTTTAATTGTGTCTGTATTTTAATGTTAAAATACTAGGTTAAGATGCTACCTTTCTAGTAAGTCTTTCCGAGTCTGTTTAGAAGCATTTGTATTCCAAAGAGCTATCTAATTTCATCACTATATCAAAACCTAATTTTTATGTAAGAATTTTTACAACCAATTATACAAAATGACAATGTACTGTTTGCCAATTGAAATGGATATTATCATTTCTGTGAACAAAGTTTAAAATATGAATCTCCAGCCCTGATACTATTTAACTAATTTCAGTTATCCTTAGCAATGCTAAAATGATAATATTACTCCAACAAAAATTTACTTACCTCAGAAAGACTGCTCATTTCAATTGCAGTTATCAAGTTATTGTTCATGAGGGATTCTATTTCTATAAGCTTTTTATTCTGTAGATAGAAAATAAACACCTCTTTTAATCAGTTAAGATTTAGTGTAATACACTCTATAAATATATGGTGCCATATTAATATATGAATACCTTCAGTGTGAGAATACTCTATTATTTCCTACTAAGATCACAGTGAGCTAAAAAGGTACTATATTGAATAGTCCAAGTAGCCATATAAACACATTTTCAATGCTTTTGAGATAACAATTATAAAATTTCCTATAAATATTTTCTATCTTTTATAATCATATATTACATGACACTTAGAAATAGCTTGTCAGCTATAGTAATGTAATCTTCAAGTACTGCAGGTCATTTCTCCATTCTAAATTAATTTCTGCTCAGTGTTGATCTATAATCGCAACCTAGCTAATCACTGGTTCTCACTGTCCCTGTCTGTGGGCAGAGTTGGAAGCTAAAAGAAAAAGCAACAACTGAAATCATCATTCTATCTGGTCTATAGCTAATTAAACGCTAAGATTAAAGGAGAATGTAAACATTTTCAGGACTTCCCTCCTTCAGGACTTCATTGGAGGAATCAAGCTCATCATTTTATAATGAAGTAATGCACTGAATATTGCTTATATAAGCAATTAAATGTCAATCACAGTATTATACTGGTTTGCAGAAGACAAGGCACACAATTAAAACTAGACTTAAGATATCTATTTTATAACCCATTAGAAGTTTTTCTTTTAGCACAGATTTACATGCCATATGGACTTTCAATAATTTTTTTAAACAACTGGGGATTTGAAAGCCATTTTCAGACCTTCTATAATAATGTAGTTAAAATATTTTAGATACATGTTAGAATGAAAAAACAATACAGCTTCCATACCAAGTTATTTAGCTTTAGGCGAAGAAATGCATTCTCAAAATTCAGTTTCTCCACTTCTTTTTGTAATACCATCTTTTCAGTTGTAATTCTTCGAGAATTCTCTTTCTCTCTACTGAGAGCCTGAGCTAATGCTCTGTTGTTGTGCTTCAGAGAAATTTTGAAAATACTAGAATTGTCTGTAAAAAGATTTTTTAAAAAGTTAATATTAGACTTCCAGGAAGATAGCGACCGAGAAAAGCAGCGTTTACGAGTCCCACTAACAATCGATCTCTACTGCCACAAAATCAGCGCATTTCATAGCCAGAAAACACCATCAGCAGACAAATAAATACTGTAAATACAAGGGACAGAGAAAAAGAAGACTAGAAGAACAACCAGAGATCAGAAAAGAAACCAGCTCACATTGCGGCAGCAGAGCCGTGCTGGCGCCATCTTGCCTCACAGCACCAGGCTCCAGAGAAAGGGACTCAGAACAGAGCTCAAAGCCAGAAAAGAAATATGCCAGCCTCACGGCCAAGGGCACAACAACTGCGCCATATTGCCAGCAGCAGTGGCAATTTCATTACGCCCACGACAGCTCCAGATCAGCTCACTCAACAATCCACCAGGCTCCAGAGAAGAAAAGGACTTAGAATGTAGCTCAAAAACCAGAAAAAAAATACGCCAACATCACGGATGAGGGCGTGGCAGCAGTGCCACATTGCCAGCAGCAGCTGCGAGTTCACCACGCCCGCGACAGCTCCAGATCAGTGCACTCAATAACCATAACTGAAATTGTGGTCTCTAAAGGAGAAATCCCAGTACTGTACCCCCAGGGACTTGCACAGCTTTGATAATCTCCCTGGGTCTGAGATGTTGCAGTCCAACCCAATGAAGTATAAACAATTGATTAGACCACATGGAGAATAGAATCTTGCTCCTAGAAGATGATCACCACAAAAACGAACGCAGAGTTTAGGAAAAAAAAATTCCAAGAGCAGGAATTTGACATTGAAGAAATATGGGTCCATTTTAAGAGAGCTAACATAAGAATAATTGGAATAGAGGAAGGAAAAGAAAGTGAAACCAAAGGGATCAATAATCTCTTCAAGGAAGTAATAGCAGAAAATTTTCCAAACATAGAACAAAAGGTCGATACACAGGTCCAGGAAACTTATAGAACTCCCTTTAGACAGAATCAGAGAAAAGATTCCCCATGCCACATAATTGTCAAAATGACCAATGTGGAAACCAAGGAGGGAATCTTAAAGGCAACAAAAACAAAAGGACACGTGACATTCAGAGGCAAACCAATTAGAATCACTTCAGACTTCCCAAACCAAATCATAAATGCCAGAAGGGTGTGGAATAACATATTCCAAACTCTGAAAGAAAAAAAATTTCCATTCAAAAATTTTCTACCCAGCAAAACTTTCTATCAAATTAGATGGGGAAATAAGAAGCTTCCATGACAAACAGAAACTGAAGGAATTTGTCTTCAAAACCAGCGCTAGAGAAAATACTGAAAGAGATTAACAACAAAGAAGAAATAGGTAATACATGCCAGAACCAAAGAAACAAGATTTTCCATCTAGCAGACAACTAAGCAAAGAAGAATAAACAGTATGGCATAGAGAAATAAAATCTTAACATGTTAGGAATTAAAAATTATCTCTCAATAATCACACTGAATGTAAATGGCCTCGACTCCCCAATAAAAAGACATAAAGTGGCAAAATGGATTAAAAAACAGAATCCATCCATTGGCTGCTTAGGAGAAACACAACGTACAAGTAAAGATAGGAACAAATTCAAGGTAAAGGGCTGGAGAAAGGTATTCCATGCTAACGGAACTGGAAGGCAAGCAGGAGTAGCAACTATGATATCAGACAAGTTCGACTTAAATCCCAAACTTATTAGAAGAGACAAAGAAGGTCATATTTTACTATTAAAAGGAATAATACAGTAAGGGGAAATAACAATAATCAACATATATGCCCCAAACATAGGTGCAGCTACTTTTATAAATCAAACTCTTTGTGACATGAAGTGACACATAAATCCCAATACAACAATACTGGGAGACTTCAATACACCTCACAACATTAGACTGATCTTCCAGACAAAAGGTCAGTAAAAATGCCTCAGAACTAAAGAGCACCATTAATCAAATGGACCTGTTGGACACATATAGAGTATTTCACCCAACTACAGCGGAATTTACATTTTTCTCAGTGGCTCACAGAACCTTCTCCAAAATAGATCACATCCTGGAACACAAAATGAGCACTAGCAAATTCAAAAACTGTTACATACTTCCCTGTGTCATTTTAGACCATAATGGAATGAAACTAGAAATCAATTATAAGAAGACCCAAGAGAAACAACATAAACATGTGGAGACTGAACACCACACTTCTGAAGAATGGGTCATAGAAAATACGAGGTGAAATCAAGAAATTTCTAGAAGCAAATGAAAATAAAGATACAACATATCAAAACCTCTGGGACACTTTTAAGGCAGTATTAAGAGGAAAATTTATAGCACTGAGTGCTCATATAAGAAAAACAGAAAATCTTCAAATAACCTAACAACAAACCTCAAAGCCCTTGAAAAGCAGGAACAATTGAACCCCAAAGCCAGTAGAAGAAAGGAAATTATTAAAATTAGAGCAGAAATTAACGAAATAGTGAATAAAAAAAGAAACAATACAAAAAATCAACGAAACCAAAAGCTGGTTTCTTGAAAAAATTAACAAGATTGATAAACCACTAGCCAACCTAACAAAAAAAAAAGGGAGAATCAACCCAAATTATGAATATAAGAGATGAAAAAAGGAGACATTTCTCCTGACAGTATAGAAATCCAGAGGATTATCAGAAACTACTTTGAAAAACTATACTTCAACAAAATGGAAAAATTGGAGGAAATTGACAACTTCCTAGATAAATACAACCTTCCTAAACTGAGTCAAGAAGGTATAGAACACTTAAACCAACCAATAACAATCAAAGAAATGAAACAGCAACAAAGAGCTTACCATCAAAGAAAAGGTCAGGACAAGATGGTTTCCCAAGTGAATTCTATTAAACCTTTATAGAAGAGCTAACCCCAATACTACTCAAACTATTTAATGAAATAGAAAAAACCGGGATTCTCCCAAATACATTCTATGAAGCCAACATCACACTAATACCCAAACCGAATAAAGACAGTTCAAGGGAGAAAAACTACAAGCCTATATCTCTGATGAACTTGGATGTAAAACTATTAAACAAAATACTAGCAACATGCATTCAAAACAACATAAAGAAAATCATATAGTATGACCATGTCGGGCTCATCCCAGAGATGCAAGGCTGGTTCAACATATGAAAATCAATCCATGTAATTCATCATATAAACAGAATCAAAGACAAAAATCACATGATCATTTCAATAGATGCTGAAAAAGCATTTGATAAAATTCAACATCCATTTATGATAAAAAACACTGCAGAGAATTGGAATAAAAGGAACATATCTCAATATTATTAAGGCAATCTACAATAAGCCCGCTGCCAACATCATATTAAATGGGGGAAAACTTCAAGCATTCACCCTAAAAACAGGAACAAGACAAGGATGTCCATTATCAGCACTTCTCTCAATATAGTACTAGAGACTCTAGCCAAAGCAATAAGGCAAGAAAAGGAAATCAAAGGAGTACAAGTAGGAAAAGAAGAACTCAAACTTTCACTATTTGCAGATGACATGATACTATACTTAGAAAACCCAACAAACTCTACCAAAAGGCTTATAGAACTGATCAACAAATTCAGCAAAGTATCTAGATACAAAATCATTAAAAAATCAGAAGGTTTCCTGTACACTAACCATAAATCCACTGAAAAAGAAATTCAGAAAACACTTCCACTCAGAATCTCCCACAAAAAAATAAAATACTTAGGAATAAACTTAACCAAGGAGGTAAAAGAGCTCTACAAAGAAAATTATAAAACACTGAAAAAAGAAATCAAAGAAGATCTTAGAAGATGAAAAGATCTTCCATCTTCATGGATTGGCAGAATAAATATCATTAAAATGACCATCCTCCCAAAAGTGATCTACATATTTAACGCAATGCCCATTAAACTACCAAGATCATTCCTCACAGACATAGAAAAATCAGTCCTTAAATTTATTTGGAATAACAAAAAGCCCAGAATAGCCAAGGTAGTTCTCAGCAACAAAAGCCATGCAGGAGGAATCACAATACCTGACTTTAAACTATACTACAAAGCCATTGTAAAAGCAGTATGGTGCTGGCACAAAAAGAGATACATAGACCAATGGAGCAGAATAGAAGACCCAGAAACAAGTCCACACACTTTCAGCCAATTGATTTTTGACAAAGAGGTCAAAAACATACACTGGAAAAAAGATAACCTGTTCAACAAATGGTGTTGGCAAAAGAGGTGAACAATATGTAGAAAATTGGAAATTAATCCCACTTTCTCACCCTATACAAGAGTCAATTCAAGATATATCAAAGACTTGGAAGTCAAACCAGAAACCTTGAAGCTCCTTGAAGGATAGGTCCAACACTGAACTTGAGGATAGTCCAACACTGCAACACATAGGCACAGATAAACACTTTCTCAACAAGACCCCAAAGGCACAACAAATTAAAAGGCAAATCAATAAGTGAGACTGCATGAAACTGAAAAGTTTCTGTTCAGCAAAGGAAACTGTCAAGAACCTCAACCGAGAGCCAACAGAATGGGAGAAGATTTTTGCCACTTACACCTCTGATAGAGGACTAATATCTAGAATATACAGAGAACTCAAGCAACTCAACACTAAAAAAACAAATCATCCAATAACAAAATGGGCGAGCGAATTAAATAGAAACTTCACGAAAGAAGAAATTCAAATGGCCAATAAATGCATGAAGAAATGCTCAACATCATTGGCAATCAGAGAGATGCAAATCAAAACTACTCTGAGATTTCACCTAACTCCAACTAGAATGGCAATCATTCAGAACACAAACAACAACAAATGCTGGCGAGGATGTGGAGAAGTGGGAACTCTAAGATATTGTTGGTGGGATTGCAAATTAGTGCAACCACTTTGGAAAACAGTATGGAGAATCCTCAGAAGAATGGGAACAAATGTACCATTTGATCCAGCAATACCACTTCTGGGTTATCTACCCAAAAGAAAGGAAACCAAACTACCAAACTAATGCATGTGTATGTATGTTCATAGCTGCACAATTCACCATAGCTAAACTATGGAACCAGCCAAGATGTCCATCAACAGATGAATGGATTACAAAACTGTGGGATATGTACACAATGGAATTTTACTCAGCTATTAAAAAAAACTCAATAACATCATTTTTGGGGAAATGGATGGAACTGGAGGACATTATGCTAAGTGAGATTAGTCAGTCACAAAAAAACAAGAAATCAGATGCTTTCCCTAATATGTGAAAGCTAAGGAGAAATGGGTCATAGGAGGAACTTCAGATGAAAAAGGAAATCCTATAGAGGAGCAAACAAGACAACCTAAATGAGGGGATGGGAGGGGGGAAAAAGGAAATTCTCTAAAACACACAATGTACTTCAACATATCGAAGTCAAACACTAAGCCAAGCAAGGGAAGGAGGGATGAGGATGGAATGGGGTGGAAACTGGGTAGGGGTTAAATTGGTGATGTGTACATGTATCCACACACAAGTTTTTTTTACCCCAATATGATGTATGAATATAATGCACCAATAAAAAATTTTTAAAAAGTTAATATTAAATTTATACTTTAAAATACTTTCCTATGTCTTATAAACCTATTTCACACAAAGTACATTTCAGTTCATAAGTTTTAATTCCATTAGAAAAGAAGAAAATGGCAATATGGGTGTAGTTTTGAAAAACATACCCAGAGTTTGAAGCCAAAAAATAAATAAATAAATAAATAAAAGCTAGATAAAAGATGAAGAACAAAAGAAGTGAGGAGTGTTGAATGTGTATAGCAAAGTTAGGATTAAGAGAACTTTATTATAGACCCAGTATTCTAGACAGATCAGTCACAGAAATGAACTCTCATTATTTAAAGATTCTCAGGAGGCTTGATTATTTATAAGGCACACATAATTATTCTTCACAGGAGTTGTATCAGAGGGAATGTGACTATAAGGACACCTCTCTCACTCTAAGATGATAACCACTGAGTTAATTTGTAAAAGTAATGGATATTTATCTTGGAGAGTTTCCCTTCCTCCTTTTTTTGCTCTACTGATATCTGAACTCCAGAATTTACGACTCCCAAGTTCTTAGTGCCTTCATGGTGGGCCTCGGCTATATGAATCACTACAGCATCTTATCTGTGCCAACCACTCTATATTACTCATCGTCCAATTGCCATAGCATGCCTGAACAATCTACTATGCTTTTTAGCTCTTTTCCAGGACACTCGCACTGGTACTTTCCTTGCAGAGTAAGAGGCAGCTGCCTTAGATCACCCCAACATCACTGTTGAAAATTTAGCTGTCACCACTGAAGATAAATCACCAAACCACTCAGCTAATAGGAGTTGAATGACACAGAAGGATAAGTTGAGAAAAAAGTATGAGCTAACAAAATAGTCATTTTAGTAATTTTCTATACTTGTTGAAATAAGATAATATATCATTTCTCCAAGGAAAAGCTAAAGTGTAAGTATACTTTAGTGGAACTTACTTATTATTTTTGTTTTGATTTTTGAAGCAAGAGAAACATTCAACTTGGTCTTTGGGATTCTTTTGTCTTTCACATGTCTCTTAATTCCTGATTTAATTGAGTCAGCTTCCATCACTGGGTAATCCATCACTAAAGTAAAAGAAGAGGGGAACTAATTAATTATAGAATTGATTAACAGTAAAAAGGCAACATACATTTTTTTTAATGTTTGGTGGTACTGGGGGTGGAACCAGGGGCTTTCTACCTCTGGGCTATACTCCCAGACCTATTTTATTTGGAAACAGGGTCTCACTAAGTTGCTAAGAGCCTCACTCAGTAGCTGAAGCTGGCTTCGAACCTGTGCGATCCTCCTGTCTCAGCCTCCCAAGTGCTGGGATTACAAGCATGTGCCACCATGCCCGGCTAACATACGTTTTTAAAAGTAACAATCATGACAAAATATACTTTGTACATAATATTTGCAAAGCTCTTCATAAAAGTCTTAAAGTATAAATGTGATCAAAAGTAATTTAGAGTAAACTCCAAAAAGGTAAATAACTTTATTTTTTCATTCAAACTTATATTATACCTATATGCTAGGCAGTAGACTAGGTACTGGGGCTAGATGACAAGTTAATAGTCCCTGCTCTCATGGAATAAATATACTTAGGCATAGACATTGCTTTGATACAATGTTAAGAAGTATAATCTTAGAGATATACATGGAAGTTGGTAGAAGCACAGAACAGATATGCCTAATTTAAAAGAAGAGAGGGAAAGGGAATGGAGAAACAGGCAGAAAATTTTTAATTTTTCTGTTAGATTTATATTAGACCTTCAAACTCTAATACATATAAGTACATTATAGTATGACAAGAATCATGGCTCTCGTGCACAATACATAAGTGATTAACTCTGCCTGGGCAGAGAACAAGGATAAGGAAAAATTTTGCTGAGAAGAAACAGTTGATGTTGAGCCATGTGCTTAGAAAAGACCAACCATCTAAGCCGCCGTTCCTAAAATCTCTCAACCACCACCTACGATATCTAGAACACACCCTGTCACCTATACCTGCCTACCTGCTAATACTCAGTCTCTCCACTACTACCTGCCTTGAGTTCACAGGACTATCTCACTATGTTCTTGATCACAAGAATCCCCAAATTACTCTCATTTTCCTCACTCTAACCTCTCTCCAGCTCTGTATATCCCCTCATTTGGTTTTATGGTGGGATGAAAAATGTCCCTCACAAAGATATCGGGTCCCTGCATTTCTAATTTTTATGTGGAAAAGGTATACAGATTTGATCGAGTTGAGGATCCTGTGATGGGGAGATTATCTTGGATTACCCAAGTAGGCCCTAAATACCATCACAAGTATTTTTTGGGGGGTGGGGAGAGAGCAGAGATGGCAGTCATACTGCCACAGCCATGGACTGCCAGGAGCCACCAGAAACTCAAACAGGCAAGGAAAGGACTCATCCCCAGGACCTCCAGGAATACGACTCTGCAGTTATTGTACTTTCAGCTCAGTAATACTGAGTTGGAACTTCAGCCTCCAGAACTGCAAGAAAATAAAGGCCTGTTGTTTTAAACTATTTTGTTTGTAGTAATTTGTTACAGTAGTGATAGGAAGTGAATTCAATATTCAGTATACAGTAGTGATAGAAAGTGAATTCCGAAAATAATTACGTTTAAGCTACCTTGCTTATAGTAATTTGTTACAAGTAATGATAGAAAGTGAATTCAGTACCTTCTCCCAATTCCTGAAATCCCTTGAATCCACAATCCAAAATCAACAAAACCTCTTTAGTGTCAATCTCTTTTCTGAAAGTTCCTTCATCCTCTTGAACCAACTCCCCAAAGGATGCAGATTCTCCTGCAGACATGTCAGGCAAGGGCTATTTTTATTTATTTTTGTCCCACATCTCTTCTAGTGGTCACATCACATTCATGTTTGCAGACCTGTTTGTCCTCTCTCCCCCAAAATTCCCAGCCTTGAATAGATAAGAGTATCAATAGACTAGTACCCTGGACCCACCATTACTATTGTCTACTATCATCCCCTAGGTTACTTTTTTTATTAGTGGCTATTTTTATATCCCAACTTACTATTATTTTCTCTGATAACACTGAAACAATATAGAGAACTTTCTGAAAACTCCAGTTACAATTACCTACCACCATCTTCTGTCTGTGCATTTGTCTTCTCTCCTGTAGCTATGGATGTAGCTAGATGGTCTCATTTTCCTATCTAGTGCAAGCTTGCCATACTTATAGATATATACACTGGATCCTATGCTTTCCTACCTTCACAGAGACATTACTCTCAATTCTCTCTTCTATATCACCAATTTTTTTCCTTCTCCACTGAATCATTCTCATCAACATACAAATGTACTGCTATTTCCCTCAGCCTAAAGATGCATGCATACGCATGTTTATAGCAGCACAATACATAATAGCCCAATTATGGAACCAACCTAGGTGCTTATCAACAATGAATTATAATTTATGAGATATACACACAATAAAATTCTATTCAGCAATGAAGAAGAATAAATTATGTCATTTGCAGGATAATGGATGGGCCCAGAGAACATTATATTAAGTGAGATTAGCCCATAATAGAAAGTGAAGGGTCATATGTTCTCATATATGAAAACTAGGGTGTAATTGAGATACAAGAAAGACTTTAGATAAAGAAAAAGAAACTCCAGTGGAGTGATGGAAGGGTCGAAGGGAGGGTAGAGAATTAATGAGGGGAACACTTTAATTGACATGATGTACATATGTGAGTTTATCAATGTCAATCTCATTATCATGTATGAGGAAGGAGAGGGAGTGGGGAGGGAGTGAGGGTGGGGGAAGCTCATCAAGTGCTCTGTGTATGTGCCTTCCTATCATCCTGAACTAGTTATGAGACTACAATGTACCAATAAAAGTAATATGTATATAGAACCTTCTCATTTCAACTTTAATCTCAGACTACCACTCCAACTCTCTCTAAACTTTTATAGGAAAAATCCTTGAAAGAATTGGTATAAATACCATCGTAAGTGCCTTCAGAGGGGAAGACACTTGAATAACTAAATCCACTAGGATAACTAAAATAGGTATATTAAATTTAGTCTGTTCAAACATGCTTCACCAAGAGCTTTCCTAGTTTCAATTAATGGCAATGCTCAGTTTGCAATCATCTTATAAACCTATTTCAATCAGATGTTCACTCTGACTACTCCACCAAAACTGTTTGTGTTAAGGTCTCTAATGCTAATTCTAATGGTCAATTCTCAGTCCTCATGTGAACTATCAGGTCTATATGGATTGAATATGGTTAATTTTTCCTTACTCAAAAACTATTTCCTCAACTTCTAGTACATCATACTCCTACTTTATGTTCTTGGGTTGTTCTTTTCTTTTTTTCTTTCTACCTAGCTCACTATTCTCTTTCTAACTCTTGTACAGCTTCTTTCAGCCTACAATAGGTTCTCTTCTGGACTTCTTCTCTTTGTCTACACTATTTCACAGTCTATGGATTGAACTTCCACTGATTCAAATAGCCAACTATTTCATAATCCACTTGGAACTAAAATAGATATATATTCTTCTAGCTGCTCATGCCAAATCCCTCACTAACATTCCAATTTACCTTCACAATATATTTAAAATCTGACCATTTCTGCTACCAAGCTAGTCCACAGCACTAACAGGTCCCACCTGAATTTCTGCAATAGCCTCTTGTCTCCCCACTTCCACTGCTGCCCTCCCTATAATACATTAATCTAAAACTCTCCAATGGTTCCCACTACTCTCTGAAGTCCTTCCAGTAGTGGAGCCATCTCCATCATTTTCCCTCGTCCTCATTAATATAAACTCTCCTCCTCTTCCTCTAGCTCACTCATGTCATACCACATGGTCACCAAAATCTAAGTATTCCTGGTATATGCCAGTCACTCTTTGGCCTCAGGTCCTTTGTTTAGAATAAGACCTCTCTATTTTAAAAGTTATTTCTCCAGACAAAGAACTTTTAAATTTCAAATAACAGCTCATTCACTCTCCTCCCTCAAGTCCTTGTTCGAATGCTACCTTCTTGGTAAGGCCAATTAAGTCTCTAGCTACTTCCTTCATCATGTCTGACCACTTCTGCCCTTTTTCCGCCCATAGCATTTAAATCACTACTTAGCAAACTGTAAAACTTAATTTTCCTTCAATTAGAATTTAACTTCCATGAGGTCATGAATTTTTATCAGTTTGCAGTATGGTATCCAGTTCATATAGCTGTGCCTAGCAAATGATATGAACATAGTCAATATTTGTTGAAAAAATAATAAGTCCTAGAAACTAAAAACTTGCCAGGCATCAAGATTAGAAAGGGAATTCCAGTCCAGCATGGTGGCGCACGATCCAAGCTTGGGAGGCGGAGACAGGAGGATCACGCAGGTTTGAAGCCAGCCGTGCGTGCTGGCTTAAAGACCCGGTTCCAAATTAAAAAAATAAATAAAATAAAATAAAAATTTTATATATATATATATATATATATATATATATATATATATATATATATATATATATATATATTAGATCTGAGAGTGTAGCCCAGAAATAAAAGGGCTTCCAGGAACCCCAGTACCACCCAAAAAAAAAAAAAGAAAGAAAGAAAGAAAGAAGGATGAGGAGGAGGAGAAGGACAAACAAAAAAAGAAAACAAAGGGAATTCCAAGAAGGAATGTCATATGTAAATGCATGGAAATAAAACTTTTTTTTTTTTAGCGGGTTTGGGGATGGAAACCAGGGGCATTTGACCTCCGAGCTACACCCCCTGCTCTGTTTTTTGAAACCGGGTCTCACTGAGTTGCAGAGGGCCTCACTAAGTAGCTAGGCTGGGCTGGGCGTGGTGGCACATGCTTGTAATCCCCATGCTTGGGAGGCAGAGACAGGAGGATCGCGCTGGTTCGGAGCCAGCCTCGCTGGTTTAAGAGACCCTGTTTCCACATAAAAAAAAAAAAAGTTAAAAAATAGGTCTGGGAGTGTAGCCTGTGGGAGTGTATCCCGGAGGTAGAAGGGCTTCCAGGAACCCCAGTAGCACAAAAAAAAAAAAAAAAAAAAGGTAGCTGAAGCTGTCCTCGAACTATGATCCTCCGGTCTCAGCTTCCCGAATGCTCCGGAATGCTGGGATTACAAGCGTGCGCCACCACGCCTGGCTGAAATAAAACCTTTTAAAAAATACAAGTGGTCCCTTAATGCTGGAATGCTATTACCCTATTTCTCTGCTTCCCTTTATACCCAAACTTCTTTCAAGAGTTGTCTAAGCCTGGCATGATGGCTCATGCTTGTAATCCCAGCATTTGGGAGGCTGAGATGGGAGGTTCCTGGTTTGGGGACAGCCTTAGCTACTTAGTGAGGTCCTTTGCAACTCAGTGAGACTTAATAAAATAAAGAATAAAAAATAGGGCTGGAGGAGTAGCTCAGTGGTAGAATGACCCTGGGTTCCAGCTCCAGTTCTATTAAAAGTTGTCTACCCTGGCTATCTCCAATTCATTTCCTTCTAGTTTTACCTGATCCACGACAAAGAATTTTTTTCTCAAATTACTATATAGAAGCTGTTCCTCAAGATCACTAAATTATATTAAACACAGTGATAAAGACCCATTTCTCTCTCTCTCTCTTCTCTCTTCTCTCTCTCTCTCTCTCTCTCTCTCTCTCTCTCTCTCTCTCTCTCTCTTGCGGTACTGGGGACAGAACCCAGGGGCATTGTACCTCTGAGCTACACCCCCAGTCCTATTTTTTTAGTCTTTATTATTTTTTAATTAATTTTTTTTTGCAATACTGGGAATGGAACCTAGGGGCATTGCACCTCCAAGCTACACCCCCAGTCCTATATTTTAGTCTTTTTATTTTTTGAAACAGGGTTTTACTGACTTGGGAAGGGCCTCGCCAAGTAGAAGTAGCTGAGTCGTTCCTTGAACCTGATCCTGATCTCAGCCTCCCAATGCTGGGATTACAAGAGTGTGCCACCACGCCCAACCCATTTCTCATTTTACTTGACCTACGAGCAGTATTTAAATATCAGATCACTCTCACCTTCCAGAGTAGTTTCTTTACTTGGCTTCTAAAGTAACATATTTTTCTGCATTTTCTCCTGCCTGTTTTCAATTTCTGAGTTGCTCTTGCTGGTTATGCATCTAATTAATCTCTTATCATTGGAGTGGCCCAGATCTCAAGTCTTGGGTTCAGGGGAGCTATTATTCTGAGCCCTGACTTTAACCCTAGCCCAATTTTTTATTCTTTATTTTGAAAGAGTCTTACTAAGTAGCTGAGCTGGATGTGAACCCTGATCCTCCTTTCTCTGCCTCCCAACTACCAAGATTATAAGCACCACCATACCTGGCTCTAAAATGTGTATTCTTATTCTACACTTCTTCCCTAAATTCCAGATTAATTTATCTGCCTACTCTTCATCTCCAATTTAAATGTCTAATATATAACTCAAACATAATGTGTCCTAGACTTCCACCCAAACCTGCTCCACCATATTCTTTCATCTCATTTAAATGCAACTCCATCCTTCCAGCTGCTCAGAATAGAAACTATTTATTTCATATCCACATTCACTCTATCATGAATCATGCTTTCATAACATATATATATATATATATATATATATATATATATATATATATATGCCACGTATCACTATTTCTGCTGCTACAACTCTCATCCAAGGCACCATTCTCTTTCATATACATTATTGCTACAGCTACCTAAATGCTAAATGGTGTTGCTGCTACTTCCTTCTCCCTATTTTTTCTTTCTTTCTTTTTTTTTTTTTTTTTTTTTTTGGTGTGTGTGTTACTAGAAAATGAACCCAGGGGATTCTACTTCTGAGCTATACCACTAGCTCTATTTTAATTTTGATTTTGAAACAGGGTCCCGCTGAGTTGCTGAGGCTGGCCTTGAGCCTGGGATACTGTCTCAGCCTTCCAAGTACTGGGATTACAAGTGTGCAACACAATGCCTGGCTCTCCCCATGTATTACCAACCCAACAACCAAAATGATCCTCTTAAACTTATATAAATTCATAGTAATCCTTAGGTTATAAAACCCTTGAATGGCCTTCCATCTCACTCAATCTTTGTGATGGCACATAAACCACTGCACAATTTGACATTTCTCCCTTCCCCAACTCCCCTTCAGTGTACCTTTCTGATCTCCTCACTAAACTCCTGCCATACTGGCCATCTTATTTATTTGTTTGTTTGTTTAGTGTGTGTGTGTGTGTGTGTGTGTGTGTGTGTGTGTGTGGTACTGGGGATGGAACCCAGGGGCATTCTACCTTGGAGCTATACTCCCAGCCCTATTTTTTGTTTTTTATTTTGAAACAGGGTCTCACTGAGTTGCTAAGAGCCTAAGTAGCTGAGACAGTCTGCAAACCATGATCCTCTCAGCCTCCCAAATGTTGAGATTATAAGCGTAGGCCAACACGCCTGGTTTATACGGGGACTTTAACTTTTAACTTTAACAAAAAAGTCCAGAATTTTTTTTTTGTACTTTTTTTTTTTTTTTTACTTTGTATCAGCTCCTTCAAATAAACACAGGGTTTACTCACTTTCTACAAGTCTCTGTTTAGATATCCCTTTCATAATAAGCCTTCCTAGGTCAAATTATTTAAAATTGCACATCTGTCTCAGTCTCCTATCCTGCTTTATTTTTCTTCATTGATTTATCAATATCTTAACAAAAAAGTTAAATATGCTTATTTATTGTCTATTTTCTTCTTCAGAGTAAGTAGTACAGTGGGAATATGAATTTTTGTCAGGTTTGTTTGCTGCTGTATCCTTAGTGCTTAGAACAATACCTGTCATATAACAGCTACCAGGTAACCATTTGTTAAAGAAATTATTACAGATGAATGGAAAAACTATCCAATAGTAAAAATTGCTCAATATTAAAATGGATCTCCACTGAAAGCAGAAGATGTCAGGGAGGTGTCAAGGAAATAATGGGAAGATGGTTTTAGAAGGAATTTCTGTAATAGGGAAGAAAATGAACTAGGAACCTTTCAGTATGAAGGCTCAATACTGCTTCTAAGAGTTTTGTCAAAAAGAAGCTTTAAAGTAAAAATTCACTACCTATTCCATTGATATAAGAAGCCACAAAAAGCCGGGCGTGGTGGCCCACACTTGTAATCCCAGCATTCGGGAGGCTGAGACCCGAGGATTGCGGTTTGAGGACAGCCTCAGCTACTTAGTGAGGCTCTTCGCAACTCAGTGAGACCCTGTTTCAAAATAAAGAATAAAAAATTGGGCAGGGGGTGTAGCTCGGAGGTCAAATGTCTCTGGGTTCCATCCCCAGACCCGCAAAAAAAAAAAGCCACAAAAATTTCACACAAATTGTTCCTCACACACCTGAAAAGGAAATTAACATAAAAACCTAATCCATCTTCAAAATACTCCAGTGAGGGGAAACAAATTTCATTTTATCATTTAGGGAAATCACAGATGAACTGTTCTCCCCAATAAGCTGATCCTTACACAGCTAAGAAACAAGCACTATCACCCACCTAAATTAAATGCCCATGCTAGAAATCAGTAAGTCTTTCTTAACAGGGCCCTGTCATCTCCCTCATCAACGACCATACCAAGTGGCACTATAGGAGCCAGAACCAGGCCCTTGGAGCATCATTTTAGGGTAAGTGACCACAAAGACGCTAAGTCATTACAGATAGTGGTGAGAACTGTGCTGGCCCCTCCAACATTTCATAGCTATGTGGTTTATGTCTCATTTCCAGATTATAAAATTATAGAAAGAGCATCTCCTGTAGAGACTAACCCAACGTATGTACAGTGCCTACTATGGGACCTGGTACATAGTCAGCACTCAAAATAATATCATTTATTATTATTCTGCAGCCTCTTGTCCTGCCAGCATCTCAGCTATCTTTAAAAACAAAATGCTCTGTTCCACATCAAATTTTCCTGAATTGGATCCTTACATAGATTCCCAAACTTACTGGCTTACCACACCCTGTTCAGAAAAAAAAAAAAACTTACTCAGCACCCCCTGGGCGCTTCCACCGCTCCCCTTGTTTTTATTCAACATCCTTCAATTGCACCCGGGACTTCTACCACCCAACCCGGATCTTTCCAGCGGGAATCTATGAAACATTATTGACCCCATTTTCCACCGAAATCCTAGAAGACCCACCCAGTTGAAGTTCTAAGTTCTCCCTAGTCTTCCATCAACTCTTCGCCTTCTGTCACTCTCCTAAATGAGCACACCAAAGGAAGGCTCCTTCAAGCCTTTGCGGCCAGCGTCCTTAACATTCACTCAGCAGTTATTATTAACCGCTTGCAGAGAATAAATCCGTCACGGAGGCAGAAATCGCTTCTCCCTGGGGGCTGAGGGAACCCTCCCTTCGCTCAGCTGGGCGTGCTAACCCCGGAGACCGGAGGACCTCGGACCCAACACACATAGCCGTAAGGGCGAAGGGAGGGCCAGAGGGCCGGTTCCACCAGGGCGCCGACTCTGCCAGTCAGGCGGCGGGCACACCATTGTCGCTGGTCTCCAACTTACCGCTCTTCTAGCGCGGGGCACCGCCGCCCAGCTCCCGGAGCTCTGCGCGCGGCCGCAGCCGCAGCCACTGCTTGAAGTTTAAACTCCTCAGCCGTTAGCGGTCGCCGCAGCAGCCAATCAGGTTCCGGGAAGGGGCGCGGAGGAGCGCGTTTTCCAGGAAGTAGGAGGCGGAAGGGGCGGGACTCCTACTGTAGGGGGCGTGGTTAGGGGAGCCCGGGGGGGACGCGACCGGCGCGAGAGGGGCGTGGTGGGGGCGTGGCTAACGGAGCCCCGGTGACGTGACCCGCGCGAGAGGGGCGTAGTAGGGGCGTGGCTCGGGCAGCCCGGGGCGACGCGACCGGCGTGAGAGGGGCGTGGTAGGGGGCGTGGCTAGGGCAGCCCGCGGTGACGCGGCCCGCGTGAGGGGCGCAGAGCGGCTCCCAGCAGGGAGCGTTTCGCTTTCTTCTGGAACGCTAATGAGAAAGGAAATGCGCCTCTCACAGAATCACCTTTATTACTCAGATGTCTAAAAGGCTTGACAGCCACCTCAAGTCTGCTGTAAGCTGTATGTTGTTTACATTACTGTGAGACTACCTGCCAGCATCTTACTATTTTTTCCTACATTCTTGCATTCCTAATTGTGGTGCCAGCCTTTTTATTTAGTTTTCACTTAAAAGCCCTCCCCGTTTGCCTTTGAACTTTCGTGTGTGTGTGTGTGTGTGTGTGTGTGTGTGTGTGTGTGTGTGTGTTACTGAGGATGGAACCCAGGGACTTTCTACCTCTGGGCTTCACTCCCAGACCTATTTTATATTTTATTTGGAAACAGGGTCTCAGTAAATTGCTGAGAGCCTCACTAAGTAGCTGAGGCTGGCTTCGAACCTCTGACATCCTTCTGTCTCAGCTTCCCAGGTACTGGGATTACAAGCGTGCGCTACAACTCCCAGCTGCCTTTGAACTTTCTAAGGTAAAAGTGACAATGACATTTCATTAAAAAACATGGACCACATTAATATTTCGATCTTGTACCAATAGTCCATTTTCTCTGTACAAGAATGACATTTTCTGTTGTATACCACTACATTTAAAATGTATTATTCTTTTTAAAGTCAATTCGTTTAGTTTCACAAATGAGTTTCATTATATAAAGAACTGAAGAAACTATACTTTTTGCATGCCATTAGGTTAAAAATGAAAATAGCTTGTTAAATCTAAGTTTTAATAATAGATTATGTAGTAATGCAGTCAACTTCATATCATTGTTAATTTTTTGTTAATTTGGGGATATTTGAGAATCACAACTTTCCATCTTCAGAGAATCGAGACAAATGATACAAAAAGTGTTTTTGAGTTGATCTTTTTGTCTAATCATATATTCTAAGATCAGTCTTTCCCAATAGATCTGATTACATAAATCTTGTATAAGTAGAAAAGTATTTATTGATTGGCAATGAGCTAAGATTACAATACAATAAAAAACTTCAATAGTAGTGGTTTAGAATGTAATGTGCTGATTATAGATATTTTGGTTGCCTAGGAGTTAACTAGTACTTTATTTTAACTGACACATTAAATGCTCACATTAACCTAACACATTAAATGTCCAACATATGTTTTCTTAAATCAAACTTTGGTATGACTCAGCCATTTGATAGTTATTTAATTTTGTTTGAGTCATTTAATCTCTCTAGGCTTTTGTTTACTCACTGTAAAATGGAGGTTGATAGCAACATTCAATATATTTTATGATGGTTCAAATCAAATTCTTTCGTTCAAATACATTAATATTGCTTTCTTCCCAACTGACTCATTTTGTAGCTACAACTTCTAAAATAAGTAGAAAAATGAGAAGGAAGTCAAAAGTAGGGGAGTTGTTAAAGAAAAAACATTATAGATATTTATACTAGGTGTGGTGGCAAATGCCTTTTATCCCTGCTGTACTTGGGAGACTGAGACAAGAGGATCATGGGTTTCAGACCAGCCTCAGCAGCTTAGCAAGACTTTCCGCAATCTAGCAAGATCCTGTTTCAAAAACTAAAGAAAAAGAGGGCTAAGGTGTAGCTCAGAGGTAGAATGCCCCTGGGTTCAATCCCCAGTGCCACAATTAATTACTTAATTAATTAACGACAAGGATCTCTTTTTTTTGAAGGTTCTATCTCAGAGAAATTAAGGAGTACTTTGTAAATTATAAAAAGTCTTTCAAAATGTAAACTCTTGTCACATACAACAATAAACCTAAAAAGTATAATTAATTGGGCTGAATTAAACCCGATCTAAACTTGCTTTCTAGTCATTTGCCTTTTGCCTTGTGGTAGAATCTTTGGGTTGGGAATCAAGAGATAAGGTTAGCTGTAGCTCAGGCTTTAGCTGCGTGTTTCTTGTTACAAGTTCCTTATCTATAAAATAAACCAATTAAATTAAACACAGTTTTATTGTGGCATTCTCCTGCATCAGACACTGATTTTATTTCTCTCCTTCTGTTTTCTTTTTTACTTACATTCATTAGTTGCCTGATTTTCTCTACTTGAGGCTGAATTCCGGGCAGTTAAAATTTTATTATCCTGAGCCACATATCCCACACACCAAAATCATCATCATCATCATCAAAAGGAGAGAAAGGTTGACTGCTTAAGGAATTTTAAAATTCTGTTTAGCAGGTTGGCTTACTGAAACAAAAATCGTCCAAGAAAAATGATTTGTAAGCAGGAGCCAAGTAAAAGACACTGCAAATCAATAAAACAAAATAAAGTAGAAATAGTGTTCTTTCATTTTACTAAACTATCTGATGTGATCATCTACCTGATGGCAGATTGCATTGCACCAAAAACAAAAACAAAGCAAAAACCTAATTCAGGTTAATAGAAGCAGAAAAGGATATTTGAATAGTTTAAAGCATGTGTGAAGAGAACAAAGACACAGGCTTGGAAAATAGGGAGAAGGTGTGGAGGTGGCAGTAGGCAAGGACCTAGCCACAGTCATAGTATCCAAACACCCACTGGGGATGCCGCTGATCTTTCAGAGCCACCAGGAGCATGGCCACTGGGACCACTACTGCTGCTGCCTCTGGAAGAAGTGGGTATGACTGTGCTGCAGTTTTCCTATCTCCTATCCTCAACATCACCAACTCTGGTTGTTAGACCTGGGTTGGGTATGTCTGCTACAGCCTGAATCAGATGTTATGTATGCTAATGAATGCTAGAGGCAAGAGAGCCCAGAACAGCCTGACTGGCTGTATTTTATTTTGGTTTTGTTTTGTCTTCTTGGTGAATGGCAATCTCTGCCACACACTTACATTCAGAATGTGAAGAATTACTCAAACTCAGGAATGGCATTTTGATTTGGACAGGCCCCCCAAAAGGCAATGGTTTATTTAATCATTTTACACTATTTTGCTTCAACCATTATTTATACTTTCTTTAATAAAAATGCGGTGCCAGGTAAGGCGTAGGTAATAACAGTAGCAAATGATGTTTATCATATGCTTACCATGTCACAGGCACTGCGCCAAGCTAAAAGGTTGGGCAGAAGCTGGGTAATGGAAGGCTCTTGGGTGGCCAGCCAGGAAAGTTTACTTTGTATGGATAGTGTGAGGGAGTGGGGGCCTCTGAAGAAGTTAAAGAAGGGGAAGACTAAGATCATATTAATGTATAAAACTCAAGAGTAATGTTAGAGATGGATTTTAGGGGGCATGAGACTTCAGGTGATTCATGAATGTTTCTGTGATTTAGACAAGAGAAAAGAAAGTTTAATAGGAGCACCAAGACCCTACATCTCTGACCTAGGTATCTGGGAAGAAATGAGTACTTGGAGACCTGGTCAACTGTTTGACTGGCTGGATAACCTCCAGCAGTGATTCTTGGTACGAGTTCTTCATTTTTACTATTCTAGTTTAGATGATGTTGAATTGGTGAGGTGGAACATACTTTCCAATCTCCAACTTGTGCATCCACAGAGAAGTCCAAAAAGTTTTAAGTATTTGTAAATTCAAGATTTCCAATGATGAAATCCAAACCATACAAACTGGAAGGCCTTGAGAAGTCAGCAGCTGTGCTTGCTAGCTTTGCCAGTGGGCCGACATGCCTCATATGTAAGGAAGGGTCCTGAAGCCCACATCACCACAATTCCCATTACATGACATGCCTTGGCTGCTGCAATGGTAGTCAGAGATCTTGATATTCTTGCTCATCTTATAACAGACACTTAGTGACTCTGCCTTTCCTAAAAGCAGTGACTCTTAGATCTGCAGATTCCAATGGGTAGCTATAAGCAGGATAAATCTTGGCATCTCTGCCTTCATTTCGTATCTGTCTCCTTTATTGCCTTTAGTGTTGTGATTTGCTCAGCTGTGCATGTAGTCATGTTAATCATTTGTGGAAGGTTCTTCTAAAAACTGGTAATACAAGTTTGTTTTACCTAAATTTACTCCAGTCTTGCTTCTGCAAGATTTTCAGGGACATTTGAGGCATGTTATTTCAGACCCTGGAGTGGCACTTTGAAGCTTCCAGTCATTGTCCTATACCTTCCAGGAACAGCAGAGCCTCCCAGGCAGGTCGCCCTATGATGAGACTGCTCCCTTAAGCAGGAGCAATCTCCCCTTCAGGAATCACAAGTCTGATAGATAAACACCTTGAGCAGCAAATGGAGACTGTCCCCCAAGTGATTCACCTGACAGAATCAGAGTTAAGTCAACCAGATCACAGTTTGACCAAGATACCTCTTGCTGCCTGCCCCAGTTCTTCTTCTATTTACTTAAAGCTCTTATCAGTACCTCAAAGAGAGGGGGTTTCAGATGCTTGATGTCACTTTACCTTCACAATATAGCCTTATTTATCTTTTTTTAGTTTTTGGAGAAAGTGGCCAGATCTGGTTTGTTAGAACCCTCCAGAGTCAGGCCCCTCACATTGAATTCCAGTTACTGTGTGTGTGTGTGTGTGTGTGTGTGTGTGTGTGTGTGTGTGTGTGTGCATTTTACTGGGGATTGAACCTAGGGAACTCTACCTCTAAGCTACACCCCCAGCCTTATTTTATTTTTTATTTTGCAACAAGTTCCCATAAGTTACATGCTCCTGATCCTTATGAGAGTTACCAACTCTTATAAGTTGTTGCAATACTCGTGGTCTCAAATATATGATCTTCCTGTCTCAGCCTCCTGAGTACTGGAATAGCAGGTGTGTGCCACTGCGCTGGACTTTGCAAAAACAATCCACCCTCCATCCCTTTTATTCCATTCATCATGGTAAATGTAAAGGAATAGCAATTGTAGAAAATAACAATTTTTTCTGTTTGAGTCCTCCATCACACATCTAAATTGAACCTTAATGTTGAACTTCTCTGCCTCCAGAATCGTAAGAAGTAAAAGTCTGTTTAAGCCATCCAGACGGTGATATTTTGTTATGGCAAACCAAGCTAATATATTTGTGTGTATGTCTCTATGTGTGATTACATATGATATGTGTGTGTGTGTGTGAATTGTCTACATATTTCATGCATTTCTCCATTGGGGTTTTCATTTCCTCTCCCCTCAGTTTTTAAGAGTTGTTTGGATATTTGTTGCAAATATTTTCTCACAGTTTATAATTTTTCTTTTGTCATTATACATTAGTGCTAGTCAAGAAAAATTTTAAACATGGTCAAGTTTGGATTTTATTACATTTGAATTTTAAATCATAGTAGGTTGATTTTTTCTATGATAATTTATGAGAAAATTATGCATGGTTTATTCTACTACTTATGTGGTTTCATAGTTGACATTTATATTCCTTGTCCATTTGCATTTTATTCTTGATTGTGGTGTGAGATAGTGAATCTAATTTTATCTTTCTCCAAATGGCAAATTGGGAATCTTACCAATATTTATTAAAATATATGTCTTTTCTCCAGTGATTTAAGAAACCACTTTTATTATACTAAATATCCATATGTTTGATTGTACTAAATATCCATATGAATTAAGATCTATTTCTGGAACTTTCTCTCTTTTTGTACTCATCTATTCATGCTTCAGTACCATAAGTAGGTAACCAGATTTTTAGTATATCTTAATAACTGGTAAGGTTAGTCTCCCCTTATTAACTTTTCCTTTTGGTGTCTTTTTGGGTTATTTTTATATATTTATTATTTCATATGAATGTTAGTGACAATTTGTCTGTCTCCTAAAAAGACTATTGCCTTTTTTTTTTTTTTTTTTTTTTTTTTTTTGCGGGTCTGGGGATGGAACCCAGAGGCACTTGACCTCCGAACTACACCCGCTGTCCAATTTTTTATTCTTTATTTTGAAACCAAGTCTCATTGAGTTGTGAAGGGCCTCACTTAGTAGCTGAGGCTGTCCACGAACCGTAATCCTCTGGTCTCAGCCTCCCAAATGCTGGGATTACAAGCGTGCGCCACCATGCCCGGCTGACTATTGCATTTTTATTGGTATTGGGTTAAATCTATACATTAACTTTGTGGAAACTGATGTTTATAATATTAGAGAATGTCTTCCATTTACTTAACTCTATTTTGCATTTTTGGGTACTTTCAATATTTTCTCATGTAAGGTTTGCATTTCTTTTTCTTTTTCTTTTTTCTTTTTTATTGCTGCACTGTATTCATACATCATAGTGGGATACAAACTTTTGTAGACATACATGCACACATCGCCCAGTCAGCCCCCACCCGATCCCCACCCCACTCTCTCCCCATCCCTCCTTCCCGTGCTTGGCTTAGTGGTTGACATCTAGTATTATAGCAATTTATCCAAAATTAAAAATGATAATCTCACATAACAGTTTCATTTGTCTGATACCAAGCGTTTGATGACTTAAAGATAACATTTCAATATTTCTTTTTGCTTTCTTTCTTGCCAGAGAATATTTTTTTCTATTTTTTTAGGTGAAACTATCATATATTTATATATTTATTTTTCAGAAAAAATCTATCCTGATATGGAATATGGACTCTAGATACCCAAAACGATCTTGAAAAAGAACAAAGCTAGAAGATATATATTTTCTGATTTCAAACCATATAAAGCTACAATAATTGAAACAGTGTAGTACTGTTCTAAAGGCAGATATAAAAATCATTGGAGTTACATACAAGCCTAGAGATAAATTCTTCCCTATATTGTCAAGTTATTTTTGACAAGGTTTCCACGAACATTTGGTGGTGGAAATAATAATCTTTTAACTAAATATTTTTGAAACATAATAATTACATGGAAAAGAATAAAATTGGACCCTTACCTAATCCCATATACAAGTATTAACTCAAAATAGATAAAAGACCTAAATATAAATCTTAAGACGATAAACTTTTAGGAGAAAATCTGGGTCATAAAACCTCACAACATTGAAATTGGCAGTGATTTCTTGGATATGATTTCAATGGTACAGGCAACAGAAGAGTATACAAACTCCCTAAAAAATAAAAAAAATATTGTATATCCAAAGACAATGTAAACAGAGTTAACAGTTACTAATAGAATGGGATAAAATATTTCCAAATGCTATATCTGAAGGTATATTAATATTCCAACTAGAAATCCTAAAAATTAACAACAATAAAGGCAAACAATACCATTTAGAGATAGGTAAAAGACTAACATAAATAATGAATCTCCACAGATAACCAATCTTAGTTGTCTGTTGGATGGAAAATCTTGTTTCTCTGGTTCTGGTGTGTGCTACCTATTTCTTCTTTGTAGTTAATCTCTTTGAGTATTTTCTCTAGTGCTGGTTTTGAAGACATAAATTCCTTCAGTTTCTGTTTGTCATGGAAGCTTCTTATTTCTCCATCTAATTTGATAGAAAGTTTTGCTGGGTAGGAAATTTTTGGCTGGAAGTTGTTTTCTTTCAGAGTTTGGAATATGTTACTCCAAGCCCTTCTGGCTCTCGTGACTTGGTTTGGGAAGTCTGGAGTGATTCTAATTGGTTTGCCTCTGAATGTCACTTGGCCCTTTGTTTTTGTTGCCTTTAAAATTCTCTGCTTGGCTTCCACATTGGTCTTTTTGACAATTATGTGGCGTGGGGATCCTCTTCTCCGATCCTGTCTAAAGGGAGTTCTATAAGTTTCCTGGACCTGTGTATCAACCTCTTGCTCTGTGTTTGGAAAATTTTCTGCTATTACTTCCTTGAAGAGATTGTTGATCCCTTTGGTTTCACTTTCTTTTCCCTCCTCTATTCCAATTATTCTTAGGTTAGCTCTCTTAAAATGGGCCCATATTTCTTCAATATCAGATTCCTGCTGTCGGATATTTTTTCCTAGATTAGAAACTATGCATTCATTTTTGGAATGATCATCTTCTAAGAGCGAGATTCTGTTCTCCATGTGGTCTAATTGGTTGTTTGTGCTTTGAATTGAGGCCTTTACTTCATTAATTGCATCTTTTATCTCTTTTTGGCTCTCTCTGAGTTCTTTTCGAAACACCTCTATTATTTCTACATTTATTTTCCTGATTTGATCATCTAGAAATCTCTGATTTTCTGTTTTATCGGGTTCTGATGTTGTGGGGTTGTGGGCATTCCTTGCTCCAGTATTATTCCTCTTTCCCATGATTTCGGAAGTTTGTGTCTTCTCTGGGTTCTTCCCTTGGGTCACTATGACTTCACTTAAGGTGTTCTGGATCTCGAGTCTGTAGTATCTCAGACTTTACTGGGTTGTATCACACTACTCCTTTACTGGGTTGTATCACAGAGTCTCTGACCCAGAGAGTCGATAGAGGCTGCTTTAGACTGTGGGGGGTGCCAGGTTGCACGTTCTCCTATGGTGTGATATCTCTGCCACCGCCCCTCCCCCACTGGGTCAAGTCCCAGGGAGTACTGTACTGGGATTTCTCCTCTAGGGGCCACAATTTGACTCACTGTTCTTGAGTACGCAGATGTAGCTGTACTGGATTCGGTGAATTATCTGCTGCTGCCACCGGTGGCAATATGGCGCCGCTGCTACGCCCTCGGCCCTGAGGCTGGCGTATTTCTTCTTGGTTTTGAGTTCCACTCTGAATTCCTGCAGCGTGTGCTGAGCTCAGCCACTGGGAGCTTTAGATTTTACCTGCGGCGAGAAATCCCGCCTGGCTGTTCCGCAGCGGCTCACCTCTGCTTGCTCTAGCCTTCCGGTGAACTCGCTGCCGCCGCCGGCAGTATGGCACTGCTGCCACGTCCTCGGGCGTGAGGCCGGTGTATCTCCTCTGTGGCTCTGAGCTCTGTTCTCAGTCTGCTTTCTCTCTGGAGCCTGGAGATTTTTTTGTTTCTCTGGTGATGGTGTTTTCTGGCTATGAAAGGCGCTGATTTTGTGGTAATAGAGATTGGTTGTTAGCGGCGCTCTTAAGCCATGCTTTTCTCGGTCGCCATCTTCCCGGAAGTCCTAATTAATTTTTTTTTAAATTCTACTTTGAGATCAACATCATGACCCTGTCTTCTTTGTTTCCATTGCTTAGTCTATATACTTTTGCCCATGTCTTTAGTTTTAAATTTTCTGAATCATTTTGGTTTAGTCTCTTATTTTAAGAATCTTGCTTTATGAACAAGATTGAAAATCTTTTTCTTTTATTAAATAAGTTAAACACATACATATTAATATGACATTTAATCTGAGCTTATTATCTTATATTATTTTATGTAATAATAATAGTAATATTATATTTCTATGTTTCTTTATGTGCATAATATAATTTAGTAAGTTTTCTAACTTTTAAATATCTGGTTTGTGTCTATGAAGCTTGTTTTCTTACACTGGTTATCGACGCACTTAGACTTTAAGACCTCTAGTTCCTGTTTATTATACTTAAAATTTTATTATCTGATATATTAATCTTGATGGTATCCTTTAATCTCTATATATCACCTGTATCACCAATGAGTTTATTCTATTTTCTGCTTTTTCTTTTTCCCACTTTGAGTTATTTCTACTTTGTTCAAATCTATTACATCTGCTATGCTTTTAGAAACTTTGCTTTTTAGTTTCCCAAGACACTTAATTTATACTTTATCGACCTTCTTCAATCCTCCCCCATCTCATGTCCTTTACTTTCAGCCATTCACTGAGCTTTAGACTGAATTGAGACAGCTGAAGCCATTGGACCAAAACTTCCCCATCTTCCCACTGAAAAACAGATCAACTTATCTCAACTTAAATTTATCTTCTTTTTTTTTTTTTTACCTCTTATCACTGCTGTTGTCAAACAGAAATTCCTCTACTTGTCCTCTGCTTCTGGTACCCATTTGCTTCATCCACTATTCCATTCCGTTAGTTATCCCCTCCCCCTCCTATACCACCAATCTTTACAGATCCACTTCCATCTGCACCACCTTTCTGTGCATTTCATCCTGAAACTTCTTTCCTTGACCCCTTCCTTCATCCCTCTTCCACTACATCCCAGTTCTCTTTATCATTAGTCTTTTCTAAAGTGTTATATCCAGTCTCCCATCTCTTATTCATGCTCTAACTTACTTTTTCTGGGCTTGCATCCTGACTCTGACATTTGTTATGGCTTGGTTCATAAACACCCCCAGGGGCCTCCTTCCATTCTTCCACCACACCTGACTTTTAAGTGTTGAAGTCAGTGCTCCATCTGGTCTCATTTACCTTTCCTTTCTGCAAAAGACTTCATCCAGTTTTATGGCTTTAAATGATTATGCCTAGCTGGGCATGATGGCACAGACCTGTAATTCCACTACTTTTGAGGCTGAAATAGGAGAATGGCAGGTTTGAGGTCAACCTCAGCAAGTTAGTGAGACCTCTAGCATCTTAGTGAGGCCTCTAGCAACTTAGTGAGACAGTTTCAAAATAAAAAATAAAATAGGGCTGAGGTGTAGCTTGGCAATAGAATGCCCCTAAAAATACTCCAATGCCAGGGGTGGTGGCACATGCTTGTAATCCCCACGCTTGGGAGATGGAGACAGGAGGATCCCGCTGGTTCAAAGCCAGCCTTTCTGGCTTAAGAGACCCTGTTTCCAAATAAAAAATATAAAATAGGTTTGGGAGTGTAGCCCAGAGGTAAAAGGTTTTCCAAGAACCCAATACCACAAAAAAAAAAAATACTCCTGAGCTCCAGATTTATTCAATTGCTATTTATCCCTCTAATTCAATATCTGTTAAATATTTGATTTTTTTGTGGTACCAGGGGTGGAACCCAGGGGCTTTTCTACCTCCGGGCTATACTCCCAGACCTTTTTTATATTTTATTTGGAAACAGGGTCTCACTAAGTTGCTGAGAGCCTCACTAAGTAGCTGAGGCTGGCTTCAAATCCGTGTGATACTCCTGTCTCAGCCTCCCAAGCGCAGGATTACAAGCGTGCGCCACCACGCCCGGCTCCTATTTTATATTTTTATTTGGAAACAGGGTCTCTTAAGCTAGCGAGGCTGGCTCTGAATCAGTGCAGATCCTCCTGTCTCCACCTCCCAAGCGCGGGGATTACAAGTGTGCACCACCATGCCCGGCTTAGCATCTGATTTTTTTATTAGTCTAAAATATAGCTTCTGATCTCTTTCCTCAAACACATTCTTCTCCCATAATGCGCCATTTTAGTAGATTTGCCATCATTCAGTTGCCTAAATCCATGACTTAGAGGTAACTTTGTGCCCCTCTCTTCCATTTCCCATTTGAGGCAGCCATGAAAATACACCTCTCAGATCTCCAATTGCAGGGAGCCGTGTTGGCTGAGGGCCTGAGCTGCTGTGCTCACAAGCCCACTTCCCATGGACTGCTCCCCCACTGACTGAGTGTGGTGGGAGACTTAGGCAGGCCTAGACCTGGGACCCTTCTGAAGGAAGACTTTGACTTCAAGACTCACCACTGGCTTTGCTGAAACTTTCTTAAAACTGCATCTCATGTGTACAACTTTTCCTACCCTTCCTTTCCTGTTCTTCAAAGAGATTAAATTTATATCCAATCTAATCTCTCCCAGTTTCCCTCAGATGCCTTTTTATTATTTCCTCACAGATGTTTCCCACAATTAATCCCTTGCATGTTTGAGCTAAGCTTGTGGTCTGCCGCTCAGATGGCCTGAATCAACACAATATAGTTGATCCACTAGCCAGTTTAAAATCATTTCTATCTCCTGAATATATCTCCTGCAGCCATCTATCCACTTCTCTGTATCAGCACCACCACTCAGGTAGAAATATGACTTTCTCGCATGGATTATTACAACCGTTAGCTACTTCCATGCCTCTTCAATCCATTCTGGTTGTTTTAGCCAGAACAATGTTTTTATAGTAAATCAATCATGTTACTTCCAGCTTAAGACCTTTCAGTGGTTTCCCATTATATTCAGAGTAAAATTTAAAATCCTACCATGGCTATAAGATGCTTTTAAAACTGGCTTCTGCTTCTCTACTCTCATCTCCTATCACTTTACCCTTGTCCTAATGTCCACCAAGTTCAGATATATTAATGTCCTTTCCTACAAATTGCCAGCTCCTCTCCTGCCCCAGGCCTTTGCACTTGTTCTCCCTTCTTCCCGATATGGTCTTTTCCCACACTTCAAAAGGTGGCTCATCCTCATTTTCAGCTGTCAACATATACATCCCCTCAGCAGTGAGGACTTCTCCAGCCCAACTCTCATCTTCACCTGGCACTTACCCAGCGCCCTCCTTCTTTCCTCCCAGGTGGTCACGACTTTCTGTAACTCTCTCACTTGGGATCTGTTTCTCCCACTTAAACAGAGAGGGCAAATTATGCATGATGGGCTGCCATTTGTTTTTCTATAGCACTTAGTCTAAGAATGGATATTTAGGTGCTTGAAAAAAACACCTTAAAAGATTATTTCATGACACATGAAAAAGCATGTGAAATCTGAATTTCAGCATCCATGATAAAACTGGGATAGAACATTTATTCATTTATGTATTGCCTGTGTCTGCGTTCACACCACATCAATAGAGTTATCGGTCAGTATGACCCACACAGCCTAAAATATTTACAGAAAACCTTTTCTGACCACTGTATTACAATGTAAGACTGCATGGGTCAGCAACATTGCCCTTGCTCAATCCTTCACTCTCGGTGCCTGACTTACAGCTAGTACTAGGTAGTTACAGAGTGAACAAACCATCCCTGCTCCCAAGACTGTAAATAGTTGAGGGGGTAGGCAGGCGTACCTATCATTGGCTTCTTCCCTTCTAAAACCAAGGCAGAGGAATGAGGAACCAGTTATTAGAAACTCTGGGACGTGCCTTGAAAACAGAGTCGTGTTTTATTCATCTCGAAATACTCAGCATAGCCCTTTGCACAAGGTAGGCTGCAAAATAGTTCGACTCCTTTGGAGTTGCTGCTAAGAAGAAATTAGGTACTTATGCAAAGTATTATAGCACAATGCGAGGTGTACAAAAGGGTCCAGTAAAATGCTTGTTCCTGTCTCAGCTTTCCTTGCTGCAACGGGAATAAAAACATCACCATTTACGGGGCTGGCACAGATTCACAAGAATCCTCCGTGTGCAAAAGCTTTGTAAACGGGGAGCACCGGCACGGAGCAGGTTCTGCCGGAGCCCTCGCCGGGCGGGGCGGGCCTGCGGCGGGCTCCCGGCCCTGCGCTGCGGGCGCCGGCCGCGCGGGGGCGCTGCGGGCCCTCGGTCCCGGAGCCGCCGACGGCGCAGGGCGCTCACTTCCGCGTCCGGCCCGCGGTGTCCGGCTGCCGCGCCGAGGGCCGGGCGGCCGCAGGTCAGTCGGGAGGCCGCGGCCCGGGAGGCGGCGGGCGCCCGAGGAAGGCCGCGCTGCAGCCTGGGCTCCGGGCCGCGGGAGACCCTCGCCCTCGCCCGCGGGAGCCGGGCCTGCCGTGGACAGTGTTTCTCAAAGTGGGCCCGCCCCCTCCTCAGACTCCCCGAGCCAGGCGCGGCCGTGGCCTGCGGTCTGCCTTTGCAGCCAGCGTCCCGGACGGTCTTGAAGCCGGCGGTCGAAGGACCTCAGTGTAGGGCCGCTGCCCCGAGGGCCGGCGCTCCCGCCCAGCAGGAGGCCCCGGGGCTGCAGCTGGGGTGGGGTGCGGGGCGCCACCGCAGGTCTAGCGTTGGCTGGGTGAGGGGGTCCTCCGCCTTAGAGGCCGGTGGGGTGGGGTGGGGTGGGGGAGTGGCGCCGAGCCCTGGGATGGTGCTGCTCGGTTCTTGTAGCCACCAGGGCTTCGGATGCGCCGCAGCTTGGTGGTTGCAGAGCCAGGTCAGGAACAATAGGGGCAGAACAGCACTGGAGGGGGCGCTGTGGAGGGTGCAGTCGGAAGAACTGGAGTGGTTTTTGTTGCCCTGGATGCGACTGGCCCCACCGCTTACTAGCAGGCATCCCTAGTGTGGACTCTGCATGTCACTATTTTTAACTCCAGTGTTTTCGTCAGTGGATAGGGACAGTAAATCCTATCCAATAAGGCTTTTTTTTTTTTTTTTTTGTAAAATAGGTAAATGTCCAGTATCTCATTGTGGCCGGCACAGAGTAGGCATTCAGTAAGTGGGAATTATTAAGAGCGACACTAGCCCTGCCTTCCTCTGGCTTAGGGACCAAAAGAGTCACAATTTAGGAAGTGGGATGAAATGGGTACAAAGTACATTTGGAGAATCGCAAGGACTCTAACTGGTATGGGTACTTGGGAAGGTCATGAAAGAAATGAGGTTTGCCCAGGGCCCTAAAGAATGGATAGGATTCCAGGGAGCTGGTAACTGGGCAGGTGAACTAGTGCCATCCTGTGTCTCAGACATGGTTCTCTCATAGATATTTGACATGCTGCTCCCAGGACTTCTCAGCAGCAAAAAGCTACACCGAGAGGTGGTTTTGGAGGGCTGCACCTTTGGTCCATAATGATTTCTGTCCACTAGCTGTGTTCCACCTGGCCTCTCCCAGATTGTAATGGTTTTCTTCTCTCATTCTATTGGCTAAATTGGAGCATCTGCAAAATGATTTTAATTGATCCCTTTGTAAAAGTGATTTGACATGGATGTAGTTGAGCCTTTGGCAGACATTTTTAACTTGCTATGAAAAGTATAGATACTGCAGATTCTCAATATTAAGAGTCAGGTTCCATAGAAACACCATAGTCACTTAGGGTCAATGTTCTCCTGACCCTTAAGACATCTCCGGAACTTTAGCCATTTTAGAGTGAAGAAGCTGGATACCAAGAGATGTCAATTGTAGTTCTAGACCAGTCTGGCTACTGGTATACATAGAATTCATTTGATAAGCGATATATTCCTTAGTTATGTAACGTAAGAGTGACAGTTATCACTGTTAATAATTTTGCTCTTTTGTTTCCTAAAATCTCCAGAGTCAGTATGAAGTCCCTTAGTATACATCTTAGGGTAAAATTTATCTCATTATGCATACTTAACTCTGAGCCAGAGACTGTTCCAAATGCTTTTTTTCTTTTTCTCTTGTGGAACTGGGGCCATTCTATCTCCAAGCTACACCTCCAGCTTCATTTTATTTTTTGTTTTGAAATAGTATGTGGCTAAGTTGCTGAGGGTCTTGCCTGCTTGCTGAGGCTGGCCTCGAACCTGTGATTCTCCTGTCCAACCCTCCCAAGTACTGGGATTACAGACATGCTTCATGTTACCTGACCTGAGGGATTGTTTTAAATCATATTAAAATATATTTATTTTACCATTGATTTATTGTTGGAAATTTTAGCAATGATTGTCATTTGTTTTTACAGAGGAGGTCCAGGACCACCGTTATTTTGACGTTTCTGAAAGTGTGAGGCAAAATTGTAGGTGTCCAAAGGAATGATGGCTGGCCACGAGGCAGAGGAAGAGGTGCTAGATATTCTTCGACTGAATGTGGGCGGCTGTATGTACACAGCCCGCCGTGAGTCACTGTGCCGCTTTAAGGACTCCATGTTGGCATCTATGTTCAGTGGTCGTTTTCCTCTAAAAACAGATGAATCAGGTAACCAGCTAAAGTCTAGAAGCATGATCATGAATATTCATTAGAATAGGATTCTATTTAAAATTCCCTTTGATTTTTCTAATTACATTGGAACATATTAGATTAGTCTAATTATCAAGATCATTAGGACTGTATGGGGAGTCATCACGTACATAGAAAAATTAAATACCAGATTCAAAAATCTGTGGTGATGTTGCTAAAAGTTGACATAGAAATGAAAATGTGTGAAGGCCAACCAGTGACCTAATTATGGGGGTTAACTATGTTTTGAAAGTCGTTACTTTCGTGGGACTTTATGGTTGAAAGTATTGAGGCCAATTAAATATATAGGATTCTTTGTATCTTCAATATTTCTCTGGAGAAAGCAGCTGCTGTCCTGACAGAGCAGACATTTTAGAATTAGTGTTGTACTGACCACGTGGTCTGACTGTGTGGACTCCTCTGTATATGAACAAGAAAATGTTAGTATAGTGAAGCCTTTGGTCACCAAAATTGGTGTTTTAGAAGAAACTATAAAATATAAGGATAAGGTTCTTGGGCTGTTCTGTCTGCTTTGAGTAGTGTGGGATTCACTGAACCTACTATTGATTGTAAAGAATCTCCATCAGCCCAAGAGAGGGTTTTTGCACTGTGTGTGAGCCCCAGAAACCACCTTGGTTCTGTGTTAGTGGAGAGGAATTGAGAGGTCTCAATTGAGCATGAGACGCTGTTCTACAGTAATAATTCCAGGTCTTGGGAGGTTGTTTTCCTAGCTATAGGGCAGTTGAATGAATGGAAAATCACCAAGGTGTGGTACCCATGGTTTGATGACCACCTAGGCAGAAAAGTTATTGGTAAAAAGATGGTAAGCAGGGATTGAGTTTTATTCTTTGTCCCCAAGTTTTACCTCTTTAGTCCTTAGGCTAATCAAGGGAGAAAATAAATAACCCCATACAGAAGGTTTTTTTCCTTTTCTGATTTTGCTAAATTGTTTGAGAAGTCTTTTATCATAAAATGATGCCAACATAACATTTCTTCTTTAAAGTGAAGGTTTTTGTACTCCAAAGGGACTAATCTAACAATTTCAAATCTAGCGTACATGTGGAGCTAGGATCCCCAGGGTTGCAGTGTCACTGACCTGCAAACATTGGATACAGTGAGAGCAGCTCACATGCTGTCTTGAGAATGGAGCAATTCCAACTCATCCACCTGTCCTGCAGCAGCTGGGCTGAGGTCAGGGGTCGGCTTCCCTTCTACAGTGAGCCTGAGTTTTTGCAGTGGCCACAGTGGGAATATAATGTGTCAGAGTTCTAAGTGGATCTTAGAATACATGTTCCTATATGGTAGGTGAGAATACAAAGGTCCACCACTAATCCACACAGTCTCTTTATGCAGGTTAGAAAAGGTTGCCCCTTTACCTAGGAAGGTGCACTTCCATGGCAGGCTGCAAAGTGTGGTCTTGATTTCAACCTTGCTGTCCCTCTTGGCCTGGCCCCTGTGTACCTAGTTCACCCACACAATTAAACATGGTGACCCTGGTGATAAATATTTGCTTTCAGATTTACATGCAGTATTATAGAAATATAGATAATTTTGCCAAACAACCTACTCAAATTCAATTTTAGAATAATACTATGTTAAGCTGAGTGTTGCTAGTATATTTATGGTTCCAATGAAACATCAAAAGTCTATCTTAGTTTGATTAACAACCTATTTCAACACTAGATGTTAACTTTCTTGTGAGAAAGAAATGTTTATAATTGTAGAGGTCATCAGATCTAGTTTGACTTGTTGAAGTTTTATTGATTGTCACATGAATCTCTGCAGTCATTTTTGAACTGAATGTTTTCTAGGGGCTTGTGTTATTGACCGTGATGGACATCTATTTAAATACCTTTTGGATTATCTTCATGGAGAAGTTCAGATTCCCACAGATGAGCAAACTCGTGTTGCCCTTCAGGAAGAAGCTGATTACTTTGGCATACCTTATCCATACAGCCTGTCTGACCACTTGGCCAATGAAATGGAGACATATTCTTTAAGGTCAAATATAGAACTTAAAAAGGTCTTGGAATTTTCTTAAGTTTTAAAATATAAATGTACATATATTTATTATGCACAAAGCAGAATGTATTATTTGTGCATTGCCTTTTCACATAAATCAAACATGAGTTTTAATAATTTTTGAGGACATATTTTATAATTATGTTTACTCATTTCTTAAAGCCAAATTTCTATTCTAGGACCATAGATTACACTTCTACTCAAAAGTTCATCAATTTTATGTTTCTTTTCAAAGGCTTATACTTTTTGATTACTTTTTAAATAGAAGTATTTTGCTTCTGAGGTTTTTTTTTCTAAATTAAAACTATACTATGGTATATGAGGGCAAAGAGGTATTAGTTCACCAAAATGATTTTTTTTAAAAGACTAGTCATGTTAAATGATAAAATTTCTTACCTGATTTAGTGAGTGTAGCAATTTCTTACTGAGTAAAATATTACTTTGATTAGTTTACTTTGAAAATAATAAATTGTGCTGGGACTGGTGGTGATGTCTGTAATCTCAGTACTTGGGAGGCTGAGACAGGAGAATCAAAAGTCTGAAGCCAGCATCAGCAAATTAGTGAGGCCCTCAACAACTTATTGAGATTGTGTTTCAAAATAAAATAGGGCTCGGGGTATAGGTCAGAGGTAGAACATCCTGGGTTTAATCTGCAGCATCAAATAAATAAATAAATAAATAAATAAATGGAAAAGAAAATAGTAAATCTTTTCTTAATATGTTTTTATTTTAAATCACATTTTAAAGATCTTTACATGACCTGAAAAACTTCATTATCTGTCTTATTGATAAGTTATATTTGCTATTTTGTCATCTAAGAAAATACTTATATAATTAACAGTGAAAACTTAATGTGAACTGATTTGAATTCCTCGATTTGGATGTCACTGTTTAGGAAGCAATCTGATGGTTGGTTGGTGATTAGGAGTCCAGCACAAAAAGAAAGTTGATTTGGCTACAGATCCTCTTTAGGAATTTACATGGGCGTATGGGTTCTGCTATTGAAGTGATTTATAAATTGTCAAGTAATAATCGTTCATTGTTGTTTGCCACATCTGTAGAATAGGGCTGAAAGACCTGGCTGGAAAATTGAGGAGAGTTAACATTTATCTTCTGAGTCTCAACTCTATAGTTTTTATTCCTGGTTTGCATTTAATGATAAGGGATGTCCACATTTATTCTATCAGCCAGCACATATTTATTTCAAAAGTTTGTGATATGGATGGCTTTCTACAGGGATTCTGGGACACCAAGAAATAACATCCAGTACTAGCCCTTGAATAGTATAAGGTATAGTTGGGAGTTCTTAGATATACAAGTAAAGTTAAAGGCCGATGTAAGAGGTAGTTGTAGTATATAAAAGGCAAGGCGTGTGAAGGTCTTAGTTTCATTATCGAGTCAGTAAATGCTAGGTATCTCCTATGCTGCCTATTCCAAACACCTGGGATATAGCAGTGAAGAAAACAAAGGTGCTGTCCTCAGTGTTTAGAGCCCTCGCGTCATTTCTCCCAGCGGAGGCCTGTTCATGGGGCAAAGCCTCTTGCACTGTGCTCCATAGCACTTACATTTTCATTGCGTGGCACTTATTGCATGCTGGGTCGATAGCTTTTTAAATGTCACCTGCATGATCCTGTCTCTTGTTCCTCATCATTTCTCCAGGACTTAGACAGTGCTCGGCATAGAATAGGTACTTAATATTCAAGCAAATGAATGAATAGGTAGACAGCTGCCGAATGGGTTCAGACAGTGTCTGTTAACGGAGTTCCATATACCTATACTTCAGGGTAAAAGAACAAATTAATCTGGATAATCTATGACTGGGATTTGGGATTAAAAATAAGGACCAACCATGGGGCTAGAGAGTGAAAGGTGAAATATTGAGTCAGATGGGAAATTTTGGGGAAAATAAAGGAAAAAGAAAAGATAATAATTTTTAGTTATTATATAAAGATTATAAAATTAAAAGTAATACTGGCAGGTGGAAAAGGAGATCAAATAGAATTTTCATGTGGAAAAGGATTCTCTAAATGGAAAAAAGAGCATTGGGTTGTGAGTGGAATTTTCTGTGACTGTCTCCCCTTACCCAAATTAATTCATCACATAGATGTTTAAAGACTGGGCTGAAATTTATAATCTTTTATTTCTCTTATGACCAGTTGAAATAGTAGCTTTATATGACACAAATAGAGCAAATTTATATCTTAGTTTACTTCATAATTAAATTCAAATTCAGGCACTTTTCAAACAAATTCAATTCACACACTTTTTTTTTCCTTTAGGCTTTAACAGACTTCTGTGATTCGTATGGCTTAGTTTGCAATAAGCCTACAGTTTGGGTTCTCCACTATCTCAACACCTCTGGTGCAAGCTGTGAGAGTAGAATTATTGGTGTGTATGCCACAAAAACTGATGGAACCGATGCTATTGATAAGCAGCTGGGAGGAAGAATTCACAGCAAAAGCATTTTTAAAAGGTATGTCCAAATTTAAATATGAGAAAGAACAAAATAATATAAAGTCTTGGTCACTTCTAAGAGGTGTTACTGAATGAGATATTGTGCTTGAGTGAAAGAGACTGTAAGCACATCTCAGCAGACGCAGTGAGTCCTTGCAGCTGTGCAGCTGGGAGCTGGGTCTGCAGACCATCTCCCCCCCCCCCCCACACACACACACACGGCACAGGCATCTGCATGACCAAGGACAGTTCTCAATAAGGAGTGGGAAACAAATTCCCTGAGAGGCCTTTAAACCTTTAAAGAAAGAAAAGAGAAGCCAAACAGCCAGTGTCTCCTCCAGGCTGTATCCTGGGGCTGAAGCACCAGCCTGGAATTAGCAGGCCCACTGAGCAGCTCAGGGACGGTCTCTACCTCTGTCCTGAGCAACAAAGAAGGCCATCCCTGGTCTTTCCAGGAGAGACTGGTCATCTCCTTATAACTTTATTATGATCAATTCACTAGACAAACTTTTGTTTTTTAATTCGTTGAGAGATTGGATTGGGTCACATATTAGCGACTAGTGTATGATCATGTAAGTGTTCTTTGTAGATGATTGGAGATGTCTTTTAATTCTTACAGGCAAGGCTGTTTTTATGTAAGTGCATGGCATGCTGCTAGGAAATTTTTAACCAAAGTCAAATCTTTTCTAGCTGACTTTTTTTTTAAAAGAAAGAAACTTGATTTTAAGAATGTATTGATTTATCTATGTGATTTATATTGTGAAATTAACATATGTCATTGTGGTAAAAAGAGACCAAATGTAGGTTAGTATATGATGCACACACATATTTGTAAATGTATGCATAGACTTAAGGGTCCCAGAACAACTTCTGAATCTCATATATTTTTCCTTAATTATCAAGAACTTATCATCAGGCTGGGCGTGGTGGTGCATGCTTGTAATCCCAGCATTTGGGAGGCTGAGACAGGAGGATCATGGTTCAAGGACAGCCTCAGCTACTTAGTGAGGCCTTTTGCAACTCAGTGAGACCCTGTTTCAAAACAAAGAAAAATATATGGCTGGGGGTGTGTGGCTCAGAGGTAGAATGCCCCTGGGTTCCATACCCCAGTACCACAGGGGGAAAAAAAAGAACTTACTATTAGCTGAACATATGTATACATATTCATACTTGATATTTTATTACTTCTTGCAATATTTTCTAGAGAGGCGGGAAATAATGTTCAGTACATTTGGAGCTATTATTCAGTAGCAGAGTTGAAGAAAATGATGGATGCCTTTGATGCTTGGGAAGGCAAAGGTACAGTGCAGTTCTTTTATTTCATGGAAGCAGGGAACTTTTCCTTAATAAGACAAAGCAAGCACAAATGTGGCATTTCTTTTTTTTGAGAAAGTATATTTTTTAGTGTGTCAAAGGATTTATAACCTGTTGACAATGAGACATTTTGCTAATGTCTTTATCCCACAAATTGTTAGATATTAATAACTTATAATTCAATAACTTCAAATATGCTTCTATTAGTTATGCTTATTCAATTTAATAGGAGTTTGTTTAGACCTACTGTGTACCTGGTATTGTCTTAAGAAGTATACTTCTAAATTAAGCATAAAATATGTAAGAAAAGAGAGAATTAAAATAATATTGGAAGAAATGTCCAAAGAGCTTTTATAAAATAACTAAAGTATATACTTGGGGTTTTTTTTGGTGGTACTGGGGTTCCTGGAAACCCTTCTACCTCTGGGCTACACTCCCAGAGCTATTTTTATACTTTTTAAAAATTTGGAAACAGGGTCTTTAAGCCAGTGTGGCTGGCTTTGAACCTGTGCGATCCTCCTGTCTCCACCTCCCAAGCACGGGGATTACAAGCGTGTGCCACCACACCCAGCCCAATTTGACTGTTTTTAATCAAATTACTTAGTGAGAGTTGATAGTGATAACAGCACTGATTAATATTCACTGTGGAGCCAAGCGTGGTGGCGCATGCTTGTAATCCCAGTACTTGGGAGGCTGAGACAGGAGAATCACAGGTTCTCAGCTAGCCTCAGCTACTTAGTGAGGCCCTCAGTGAGATCCTGTTTCAAAATAAATTATAAAAAATAGGGCTGGAGGTGTAGCTCAGAGGTAGAATGCCCCTGGGTTCTATCCATAGTACAGCCAAACACAACAAAAAATTTCACTGTGGCGAGTAGTTGGTATTCAGTATCTCTTAGTCCTAAAACAGCTCTATGAACTGTATTCCCATCTTATAGATGAAGAGACCGAGTCTCTGAGAGGCTATGCCACTAGCTCAGGGGTCACAGAGCATTGGCTCTTCTATTGCTTAAGTGTTTTCTCCTTGACTAACAAGTATATATTGAGTGTCTATTAGAAGCAAGGCACTCTTATGTCCTAAATTTGGATCCAGCGATAAATAAGACACATCCCAGTCCTCAAATGCTCCTGAAAGCTAGTATAGACAGACTGCCAGTCACATGAGAACAAGTGCAATGAGAGGAAGAGGCTTTTGTTTTTATTTACTTATTAATTTTTCTAGTTTCAGAGGTCTTTATTATTCTGGATATATCCCTTTCATCAAATACATATATTGTGGATATTTTCTCCTAGTCTGTGTCTTGCTTTTTATTTTCATTTTTTAAACTCATTTTTATTGTTGCATGGGAAGAGGTTTTAAAACCCACCCCAGGCCGCGTGGGCAGTGCTGGTGCCAGCCCTCCTCCTCTCCTTGTTTCCTTTCTCACGTTCCTCTTCCTTTCCTGCTGTGCCCCTCAAGCAGCCAGGGTGACGCAGGATGATGGAAGTGCTCTGAGATTCTAGTCTCTTTAAGCTTGTTATTTGAGATTTAATTTACTTTGAGGTACTTAGGCTCAAGTTGGAGAACAAACCCCCTGTTGTTCTCTGTGTCTTCTTATGTGCCTCTGGCCTGGCAGGACGCCTTCTGGAGGCCCCAGCCTGGCTTCTTTCTCCACTGTTTTAGGAAGAGCTGAAGTAGAAAACTGACCTCAAAGCATGTGACTGACTTTAGCTTTTTCAAAGGCATGAAGTGGAACATCATTGTTATTAACAAAGTTTTGGAAGGCAGAAACAGAAGTAAAAGCTATTGGAGAGGAGAAGACAGAGTCATTATTTGTGCACAATATCTTTTTAGAAAACTCAAAAGTATCAATTTAAAGCATTTTAATGATAAAATAAAAATCTATTAACATGAAAGTATTCACTGTGTCACTGATATTTTGAATCCCCTTGATTGGGAAGCTTAGAATTTTGTTCCATGAACCTTCTTGCAGGCTAGAAACTTGTGAAACATTTTTTGCAATCCTGTTTTTCAGTGTGTAAAGTTAAATACAGAGGAGTACTAAGGAATCCACCTATATTGAAATACAGTTATCAAAGTAAAAAAAAATCATGAAATAGTAAGAGAAATGTTTCTTTATTGACACATTTGATAAAAGGAACAGTTTTAATTATTATAATTTCAAGGAAGAAAGAAGCATAAATGAAAGTTCAAGATATCTGCAATAATTGCATGTCATATGAAAAATATATATGACTACTACCTATGACACAGTTTCAGATATTACCAATACTGCTCTCGTTTGTTGTTTATATTCATAATTGGAGGAAATGCTAAGTATGAGTTAGATATAAATAAGACTAAGGATATAATCTTTCCCATTCCAGTTTATTCTATCCAGGGGTCCCTTGGAAGACTGTGGATTCCAGGTCTAGAAACTCTATTATAGATAAGTCTGAAAATACTAGCTACTCATTTGAAATAAGCTTCACATCATTCAAAGTAGCTATATGATCTCCTTACTTAAAGATACTGTTATGTATGGGTGAATTGAAGAGAATAGAGTGCTTAGAAATGATTCCCCGGTCACCGTCTTTTCAAGCAGGGTCTTCCTGTGATGGCTCCATGCAGTTAGCTCAGCTTTTGGAGGTACAGGCAACTGCAGCATATCATTTCTCTTTCATCTCTCTACTCCTATGCCTTTCATTTACTATGTGGACACTGACTTTTTACATTTTTTCCCACATTAGAATTTCCCTGCACTCTAGTGTTTCCACAATTTTAGGTTGTCTCCTAGCTTTGTTCAATACCAGTTCCTGATACTGATTTCAGTGATAGTTGTAATTAGCCTCTTACATATCAAGATGTTCACCTTTACCTACTAGAAAGCGTGCAATTTGAGATAGTAATCAGTGGTGGATTTACACTGATGAACTCATACTACAACAGAGTCCCCATGTGACTAATGATTAAAAGGATGATTAGAAGAATCGAGGTGACTGTGATTAGTGGAAACATCAATGGTTATAAAAGAGATCAAATTTAATAAGCCTAGGTAGGAACATTGGAGTGATTCTTTACATTGATATGTTTCCTAACCTTAAAAAATATTGTCAAAAATTTGTTCTGGAATTAAATTTCCTTAAAAAAAGCATTTAAATTTAGTAGACTAAAGGAGCTAGATACAGGGGTATGATGCTCAGCAGTTTATCTATGATAAATCAGTTAGAAATTATAGGGGGAAATCCCATTTATGATAGTAATAAACAAAACATAAAATAACTAGTACTGCCCTTGGGATAGCCCAAGGCATGTTTGGGTTTTCTGTGAAGGAAACTGCTAAAAATGTGTTTATCTACTTGTTCCTTTTTCTATTCATCCATCCATTTATCCATCCATAAAAATGGAGACCTGATGGTAATAATGGTGAGACAGACATACCAGGGTCCTGAATGGTAAATCTGATTATTAAAAAGATTTCAATTCTCAGCTGGGCAAGGTGGTGCACATTTGTAATCCCAGTATTTGAGAGGCTGAAAGAGGAGGATCACAGGTTCGAGGTTATCCTCAGGTACTTAATGATACCCTCCACAACTCAGTGAGACCCTGTTTCAAAATAAAGAATAAAAGTGGAGCTGGAAGTGTAGCTCCTAGGTAGAATGCCCCTGGATTCCATCCCCAGTACTGCAAAAAAAAAAAAAAAAGGTCAATTCTCAAATTTTAGTTTTAGCATAATTTCTACTAAAATATCAATGGAACTTTTTTGAAATCTGGAGAAAATTATTCTAAATTCCTTTGAAAGAATAAACAGGTAAAGTAGCAAGAAAATTTGGGGAAGTACAATTAGAGGGATTAGTCTAACTCTGATAATAAAACATGTTATAGTTCTATGATAGTATTTTTAAAGACTGTTTCTGATCTCAAGTGGATTTGTGAATAAAAATTATAATAAGAGGAAATCTAAATAATAGCCAAACATGAGAAGGAGGGAAGGGGGAGGGAATGGGATGGGAATTGGGGAAGGGCTAAAGGAGTGATGGGTACATGTATGCCTCTGCCATCTTGTACTCCATTAAGATGTATGACTATAATGCACCAATAAAATAAAAAATAATAGATTTCTTAAGAAAATTATAAGCTCAAAATAAATAATTAAGGCAAAAATTGATAAATTTGGCTCTATACATTTTGGTTCATCCACAGAATAGAATAAGCTATTAAAATTATTTAGGCAGGGTAAGATGGTAAGATGGCACACACCTAATGTTTGGAAGGTTGAGAAGGAGGATCACAGATTTGAGACCAGCACATAGTAATTTAGAGTCTGTTTCAAAATAAAAAATGAGCTATATAAATATGTTACATATTCATATGTTGGAATAAATAGGTGTAATCCAAAGTTATTTAGAAGATAATAAAGCTATTTATATTGAACAACTCTTTACATAGATGTTGCTCATGGTAAAGTACAGGAAATAATAGCAGAAAACAAAATTAATTGTAAAGTGCTTTCAATTGTGGGTATATCATATGAATAGAAAAAAGGCTGGAATAAAATATATTGGTATGTCCTTAGCCATGATTCCTGGCATTTGGATTAGAATTGATTTTGACTTTCTTATATATACTTTCCAGGTCTTATACAGTGAATGTGAATTACTTTATAGGCAGGAAAAATATGAAAGTTGTTTAAAGAAAATATAGTGATCTATCTACACAGTGGAATACTATGACAATAAAAATGATCATTGGTATATATAGCAACATGTATGAATCATAAAGCAACATATCAAAGAAGCCAGACACAAAAGACTACATATGATATTCAATTTATATGGTATTCTCAAGAGGCAAAACTAGAGATAGACAGGAGGGAATTGGCTATAATATGGCATGAGGGAACTTTCTGAAGCGATAGAAATGTCCTTTATCCTCCTGGGCATGGTGGCACACACCTATAATTTCAGTATCTGAGAGGCTGAGACATCTCAGGTTCAAGGCCAGCCTCAGCAACATAATGAAACTGTTTCAAAATGAAAATTAAAGTAGGGTTAAGCTGGGCGAGGTGGCTCACGCTTGTAATCCCAGCGCTTGGGAGGCTGAGGTAGGAGGATCGCACGGGTTCAAAGCCAGCCTCAGCTACTTAGTGAGGCTCTCAGCAACTCAGTGAGACCCTGTTTCCAAATAAAATATAAAATAGGTCTGGGAGTATAGCCCGGAGGTAGAAAGCTCCTGGGTTCCATTCCTGGTACCATAAAAAAAGAAAAAAAAATTAAAGTAGGGCTAGAAGCATAGTTGGAAGGTAGTAGATCCCTGGTCTCAACCCCCCACCATGTCCTATATTCTAATTTTGGCTATGGGTATACTGTTTAAATTTGCCAGAAACTCACCGGGCGTGGTAGCGCACACTGGTAATCCCCGCACTTAGGAGGCGGAGACAGGAGGATCACGCTGGTTCAGAGCCAGCCTTGCTGGCTTAAGAGACCCTGTTTCCAAATAAAAATATAAAACAGGTCTGGGAGTTTAGCCCAGAGGTAGAAGGGCTTCCAGGAACCCCGATACCACCAAAAAAAAAAAAAAAAAAAAAAACTGCCAGAAAAAATTCAGAAACTCACTGAATTATGTACTAGAACTAGTTGATCTTGCTCTAAAACCTACATATGCTACAAAACACCCCCAAATTTGATCCCTTAAATTTACCTTATTTTTAAAGTCAGGTTTAAGTTATGATTAACATAATATAAAATTTTCCCTTTTTGTGTACATAATCCAGTGCTGCTAAAAATGTTTCATGAACAGTGGCTCTCTTAACAGTGTCTTTCTTTTCTCTTCAAGGTGTTAGCTACTGGCGGGTACCTCACGAGCTGATCGAATGCTGGACTCTGGAAGAGCGGCCTTTGCTTGGAAACCTGCGTCACATGACTCCAATTCGAAAGAGGTTATCTGTGACTATTTATTGTTGTTTTTAATAATCTGTGACTGATATTTTAATCTTCTTTGTGAAGGGGAATTGAATAATAGTTCATTGACCTTACTAAACTTATTAATCACCTAGATGAATATTCTTCTGCTTTATCATTAAAATATTGACCTCAAGAAATACAAGTTACCAAACTATGTAAAAACTGGGACTAATTCTCTGGGTATGTAGTATATTCCATGTGGGAGAGTGTGGTTTTTAAACATGGTTATGGATACAGTGACATTGCTGTGGTATGCATTTCCCCCCACAAGAGCAAAAATCTCAGGCTTTATTGGCAAATGTAAAAAAAAAAATCTATTTAAATTTAATGTTTGAAATTTCCTGTGGGTTAATCTGATTCTTTTCACAATGTCACAAATAGCATTTTTATTTAAGTGTATTTTCTTCTATTCCATGAAGTTATTAGCATTATACTCACTCCACATCTGTATCTTTTGCTGTGTTTTATTTATTATTTATTTATTTATTTATTTATTTTGGTGGTACTGGGGGTGGAACCCAGAGGCTTTCTACCTCCAGGCTATACTCCCAGACGTATTTTCTATTTTATTTGGAAACGGTCTCACTAAGTTGCTGAGAGCCTCACTAAGTAGCTGAGGCTGGCTTCGAACCTGTGCAATCCTCCTGTCTCTCCCTCCCAGGCACGGGGATTGCAAGCGTGTGCCACCACGCCCGGCTTTTGCTGTGTTTTAAATACACTTAAAATCACTTTTCCTCTTTAAGTGTCTAGATTTTATTCAGGGCTTTCAAATATTCTGATTTCTTGATCACATGTTCTGGAATTTGGTTCCTAACTCTATGGAATTTCAGATTCCTTTCTTATTTTTGCCCTCTGGGTCTTTCACAAAAATGCAGAGAAGTTTGTTCAGTTTTTGTAGTTAATCATTTCATGTCAAAATAGATTGTATTTCTTAAAGCCTCGAAGTGAATTATCATTCTTTATTTTGCCTTTAGAGCCAAAAGTTAGCAAGTATTATTTAGGGCTGGAACAGTGGCTCCCCCGCAGGTATTTGGCAGTGTTTGGGGCAGTTTAGGTTGTTGCACTATGGATACGGCGTCTTGTGGCCAGAGCCTAGGGCTGCTGCTGAACATCCTGTACTGTTGCAGGGCAGCTCCTACAGTAAGATCGACTTGACCATAGGGTAACAGTGTCGGGATTGAGATCCTTGATGTGGAGTCTAGTGGAAGATGTAGACGAAAACAAGGCACATAGGTGTAGTTGATGGAGATGTCCCTGTGTGTTAGTGATTTTTTCTCTGGGATTTCATGAAGCATCATGAACATCATGAAAAGGGCTTGTGAGGTACCAGGGAGCCATCCGACTCATCAGAGAAAATGTAATTATGTTCAGTAGAGTTTTAGGGTTGGATATATTATATTGGCATTCTTTGCTACATTTGGAAGTTTTCATATAACCAGGCTATTCTGATCCCATTTCCAAGAATGAGTGGTAATTGCCTTTAACAACACACTAGTGCTGTGTGGAAGGAAGTGAACTGGGAGGATTGCTGTTACCCTTCATGTTTTAAGGTCATTTTTAGAAATGTTCTCTCTTAGGCTATTTATAATGAATGATAAATATAGTACAGGAATCTTTGAAGGTTTGTTCAGTATGATTAAAATTCAAAACAACCACACCAAGGGCTTGACCATGCTAGCAGCCCCCCTTCTCCACATGTGTCCTGTAACATGCATGTAAATTTTACTGGCTGTCAAAGGTTTCACTGCAGAATGATTGGGAAATACAGATATAACAAAGTTAAACGGGTGTCTTTCCTGTGGGCCTTCTCAGAACCTTTTGGGTGCCAACATGGCTTTTCTCCAGTTGGAAAATAAAATATGCAGCAGAAATTCTCAAATTTATTTGACAGTGAAACCCCTTTTTTTTTATTCAGTTAACTTCTTAACAGTGTGGTTCTGGAGAAAACTACTTTGTATATTCTTGATTATCCTCTGGATTATACCAGGATTTTGGGGGACAGAGTGAGGCATAATATAATTTTCCTGTAGCACTTCTTGTTGGGTTAATATTATATGTGACTCTAAAAGTTACAGTTTGTATTAAGTTGAAACAATCTTTTGTAAGCTTGCTAATTTACATATTGACCTTGGTGGGAAATGAAAAATGAAGTCATTGAGGCCTATAAATCTCTTGACTTTAATTTTTGATGCCAAAGCCTTTTTGTTAACTCTGAAGGTTCACTTGGGAGACTTTTTAAGTTAGTTACGAAATTGTAAATACTGAAAAAGACATGCTTCTGTGTTCTAGGCGACTGGCAACACCCAATGATGATGAAGAAGAAAGTGTGAACTGTAAGGCTGGTCCGAAGCCAGTGCGATTTTTGGGCCCGTCCACAAGCACGCAAATTAAAGTCAAGAACTCTGCTTCGGTCAGGGTGTCTCCAGCCAGTGCTGTGCAGACCTCCCAGGTGACAGCAGACCACTCTCAGAGCGGAAGGGCAGCTCAGCGCGCTGCGTCCCCCATGGGCACCGGGATGTCTGGCCACTCGCAGGCTTCTCATGGGGCTGGAAGTGCTGAAAATGGAGCCACACCCCTCCCTCCAGCCAAGGCGCTGCTCTCTGACAAGAAGCCCACACCCCACCGTGTGATAAAGCTGAAGAGGACTCCGCTGTGTGCCTCGCTGCCCGCCCCCACTGCAGGAAGGCCGGCCAGTCCCCCAAAGTCACCTCCTCCAGAAGCTTCTAGCACTTTGGATGTGCGGACTGAAAATGGGAAAGACCAGGCTGATGGATAACAATGGTAGACTCGGCACTTCCTGTTTGTCTCAGAGTTTCCAACACCTTTGACACTAATAAGTGATGCCATTTCTTGATACAGTGGAAGGGGAAGCATGTTTATGCTAAGGATTATTATGGGAAAGATTAATTCTGTGAAGTAGGAATAGAGGAGGGCTGGCTTTGGTTGGGCTCGGCTCTATTTACTTTTTATTTTCCCAACTTTTAGAAGATTATTTGTCTACCGGCAGTTTGATTTTCTGGTTTTTAATTTTTTAACTTTACTTAGGTGGTTAACTGGTACGAAGGTGACAAGACAGTTCAGCACAGTAGTCACTAGGGAAGTCTTTTGTTGCTCCTGTGTCATGGACTCAGGCACCTGCATATTCTACTTGTTACTTGTTGCAGCCAGGGATAGGGGTGAGGGGTGAAGCCTGGCCGTTGATGTTCCTGCCTGGTAAGATGGAGAGGTTGGGGGGTGGTGTCAGCACTTTTGCTAGCACAGCCAGGAGAGGCTTGAGAGGAAGCGCAGAGCAAGGCGAGCTGCCCACAGCTGCTGTCAGCCTCGAGAGACAACATGAAAAGAAAGGATGGTTGCCGGGCATGGTGGCCCATGCTTGCTTGTAATCCCCACCCTTGTGGGAGGCGGAGATGGGAGGATTGCACAAGTTCGAAGCCAGCCTTGCCGACTTAAGAGACCCTATTTCCAAATAAAAAATAGGTTTGGGAGTGTAGCCCAGAGGGTTTCCAGGAACCCCAGTACCACCTCCCCCCCACAAAAAAAAAACATCGGGCGTGGTGGCGCATGCTTGTAATCCTAGCATTCGGGAGGCTGAGACCAGAGGATCGTGGTTCACAGACAGCCTCAGCTACTTAGTGAGGCCCTCTGCAACTTAGTGAGACCGGTTTAAAAAAAAAAAAAATGATGGTGAGGGAAATAAGACAATAATGTGAGATCACACTTACTCTCACTGAACTAAGCTATTTTCTTTCCCGAATTGGCTTTTCTTACTCTTTTCCGTTAGCAGATTTATTTATATGTACCACAAGAAGATTTCGATGATAAAACCTATATAACATCTTTGGAATAAACGTTAAAATATTACATTCTAATTTGAATAGTTAAGTTTTGAAAATACTTTGAAAAGAGAAGTTAAAAAATTTAGCTTTTTAACTAAAGTTAGTATTTGTTCTTCAGAAATGACCATAAAGAGTCATTCTGATTGTACAGTATGTTTTTTTTTACATTTCCATGTACCTTGAATTTAATATTTTTAAACAGCATATTGATTAATTCTCTATTTTTCGCGACTGTTCAGTTGTGTTTACTCTTACACGTGTGTCTTGTAATTGGATCACACTTCTACTCGCAGTGAGCAGTGTGCCTTCAGGGTGTTCAGCAGTGAGTTTCTAAGGCAGGGGACTTTTTACTCAGATGCTTAGCACTGTACTTTCATTGCCTTGAAAAAGTAAATTTTATTGAAAACATTACTTTTTACAAAATAAAAACTTTTCTATACAAAGTGACATTTTCTATGACTACTGATTTGAGAGTTGGAGTTTTTTAGTAGCTTGAAAGCTTGTTAGTTCATATAGGTTTTCTGTTTCTGCATGCAAAGTTGCTTTCTTGTCTAAATATTGTGTAAAATAATTAAAAAATTTTTGGATAACTATCCATCTACTAATACCTTTTGAATTAAGTGGTTTATTTGGGTAGAAACAATAATTAATTGAAATCTATAATGATATTCTTCTGTGGGAGATACAGACTATTCAGTCACCTTTAAAAAATGCTATTATAGGAAATCCAGGCATTCTGAAAATTAAAGATTGGAGTGAAGTTTTGGAACTACTAATACAGACATTACTATTATTACTTGGCAAGTGTGGTGGTTCACAGGTGGCTGAGACAGGAGCATCACAGGTTTGGGGATAGCCTCAGCGAGTAGTGATACTCTTGTCAACCTAGTAAGACCACGTTTCAAAGTAAAAATGAAAAAAATAGGGTTGGGAGTGTAGCTTGGAGGTAGGATGCCCCTGGGGTTCAATCCCTAGTCACACACATACACACACACACACACACACACACACACACACACTCTCGATCTAGATGGACATTTTGAGTTGCTGATTTATATAAGGAAATTTAAACTAATAAACACATATTATGTGTATTTATACATAATAAATATTTATTTAGAAAGGAAACGTCTTGAAGATTAATCATAGGTGATTCAGTCAACAGTTTTCATTTCTTCATATTAAGTAGTTTAAGGGAAACCTGCTACAAGCTGGTATAGCTCAGCTGGAGAAGAAAGTATGTTATCGAGAGTCAAAGTCAAATTTAAGACTTCAGCATCATTTGTGTGTGGTTCCTGGGGGCTAACTTAGTTTTGTGTGAAAATGTATTTTTGGTTTGCTTCTTTCACTCTAATGTCATTACCCTAGCAGACTCTGCGAACACACAAGAATTTATAGTAGATAACTCATCATGATAAGTTTTTTATCTTTCTGGACAGAAAAAGGAAACCTATAAAAAATGATTTGAGCTGGGTGGTCATAGTCGTAATCCTGAGGCCGAGACAGGAGGATTGCAGGTCCAGGGCCAGCCTCAGCAATTGAGACCCTGTCTCAAATTAAAAATAAAATAAGGGATGAGATAAAGCGTAGAGGTAGAATGCTGCTGAGTTCAGCCTCCAGTACCAAAAACAAAACAAAACAAAAAGCCCCAAGAACAAAACACACAGAAAAGTGACCTGAGAAGTAAGTTAATGCAGTTGGGTCAGTAGACACATAGAACCTTTTAAAGATTAAGTAGAGTATTTAAGTCTTCTATAAAAAAAAAAAAATGACCTTGCCCATCCTGGTAATCTGTGTTGAAAACTGGCTTGCACTGGTTAAAACTTGTGTCACGGAGAGCCTCAGGTTGGCAGTGGTAACCTACTGAAGGATTTCTTTTGTTTTTATTGCCAAATGTTACAATTTATAAAGTATTTTATATATTTTGTTTATTGATTTTTGGCTGTAGAGCAACCTCACAATAAAAAAAAACCTTTCCCAATTTTTAAAGATCAAGAAAATGGCATTCAGAAAAGCAGAGACTATAGAAGAATGATTGAACAGACCTGCGTGAATAGACCTGCGTTAGCCCCATAACCTGATTTCTGCAGAATGACGCAGTATTCATCTAACTAGAAGTTCAGGGGAAGTAAATGCAAAAGTCTATATTTGCATATAAGCCTTGCTAATATTCGAAGCCTTTGAGCAGAAGAATATGAAAGCATTGGGTTACACATCCATCTCCTGCTACACAGGTTGTTGCTTCTGTACCTGCGGTGCCTGGTAGAAAGTAGGCTTTCTAGAAATTTCTGGACAGCTGAGGACAACTCCCGCACTACAGTAATGTTAGAACATTTACTTGGTAGCAATCTTTAGGGGGTCCAGAAACTAATTTCAGACTTTGCAGTTTCTATTGTCAGGAGAACAAAGGACATGCTAGTGACCACAACTGCTCTTAGTAATGACCATCGTAGTTATACAGCTTGTCAAGTTAAAGTGATTCAGAGATGGCTGCTACTTCCTGACTCGCTAGTAAAGCAGCCGCACTGACTCCCCTCTGCCCATGGAGTTTCTTTCTCCTTTACAGGCTGAATTTCACTGCCTCCTTAGCAGGTGCTAACATTTAAAACACTGTCACTTCTGACTGGTTAAATAAAGTATGATCATTATCTAACTATACCTTGGTTTTTAAAGAAGGAATTAACTTACAAGCATAGTTAGCCTTACCTGAGGGATTGTTTATAGGAAACTTTTGATGTACATAGCATTTTGTCTGTGGTAGTAAATTGTTTTGCAAAAGGAAGGATGGCCTTGCAGGGTGGTGGCCTTCCTGGGTGGCACATGCCTGAAGGAAGGGGATCTCAAGCTGGAGGCCAGTCTCAACAATTGAGCAAGACTGTCTCAAAGAGCAAAAAGGGTTGGGAAATGTAGCTCAGTGGTAGAGCGCCCATGGGTTCAATCTCCAGTATCACAAATAATAAATGAAAATAGTAATAATAAGTGAAAATAATAGATAAAATAGAGGATCATATACTTTTTTTTTGGTACTGGGGATTGCACCCAGGGTCATTCTACCTCTGAGCTATACCTCCAGCCCTATTTTATTTTGAGACAGGGTGTTGCTAGGTTGGTGAGAGTCTCACTACTTGCTGAGGCTGTCCTTGAATTTAGGATCCTCCTATTTCAGCCTCCCAAGTACTGCACCACCACACCTGGCTTGTCTTAAACCTTTTGAATAGCCGTAATGTACATTTGGTCCAGTGTTAGATACTAAATAGAAAGAATGAACTTGATGAAATGAAGGAGCTCCTATGGCATTGAGAAGCATTTTCAAATGACTTACACCTGTGCGTTCATAAGTTAACTAGGAACTTTTAGGTTAGAGAACATACTGTCATCGTCCCACATCTTGAAAGTCTCCCTTGGAAACTATCAACAAGTTGCTGACTGCCCAGTCACTGAACAGTGGGCGAGTGGTCCTTTGTTGAGAGCTGCAGGACTTCAAGCATGTAGTACAGCCAAGAAAAGAAACCTCGTGAATAACTAACAGGATAAAATAAAGTCGGTTTCCAGCTGTCTCTAGAATTGCATGCTCATGGAAGTTGGTTGGTGGTGCAGCCTCAAAGGGGCCGTTTTCACCTACGGTCCTGCCAGCCTCGTGAGATCCATGTGGTTTACATGGCTATAGAAGAATTTTCCTTTGTTCACATGTGTGTAGCCTCAGACAGTCCATATGCATTTCATATTGCTAGCTATGCGGTTTCTGCTGCAGTTTGTAGCTATGACAGATAGAACTTCATAGTGACTGTCAGTCAGAATTCTGCCCTACTTGTTTATTGGACAGCTTTTCATTTTATAATGTTGCTTTACTTTTCATTTCCTTCTTTCACTCCAAAGCCCTCATTACTTTGTAAATCTCTGCTGAGCTCCAGGTATGAATTTGGAGGCCTGGGGCTTAGAAGAGAAACTGGTTAAAAAAAAAAAAAAAAAAAAAAAAAAAAAAAAAAAAAAAAAAAAAAGCATGTCCTGGAAATAAAAAGGTGGATATCTTCTAAAGTTGGAAAAAAGGCAAATATTGCATTCTTCTACCAAGACTTGTTAAAATTTGGGGTATTTCTGCTTTAGTAGCAACTGTTTTGAGAAGTCCTCCCCTAACTTCTTTGTTTGGAAGACCTAGGAACTCAGTTTTGAATGTAGACAGATGACACTAATGTTTTAAGGACATCAGGAATCCACATTTAGACCCCAGGTAGGTCAGGCAGTCTGAAGATGGTGACCTAGGCTGAAGGAGTTGAGAACCCAGGGTAGCTGGAGGAACCAAGGACCATGTGCTCATCTACTCTTTTCTGTTCCTTTTCTCCAAATCCCTTGTACCTACCGCTTGTCTTCGTCTGTTTTGCTATAACAGAACACTTGAAATTAGGTAACTTGAACAGAGATATACTTTAAAAAAAAAAAGGTTTTTGGGGGGAGGGTATTGAAGGTTGAACCCAGGACTGTACCCTCAGACCTATTTTTTATTTTGAAGCAGGATCTTGCTTAGTTGCTAAGGGTGCCCTCAAACCTGTGATCCTCTTGTCTCAGCCTCCCAAGTACTAGGATTAGAGGCATGTACCACTATACCCAGCTGTGGTAAACTCTTTTTTTCTATACTGGGGATTGAACCCAGGGGGATTCTTCCTCTGAGCAACGCCCCCACACAATTTTTAAAAAAAAAATTATTTATCTTGAAACAGGGTCTCACTGAGTTGCAGATGACCTATGTAGCTGAGGCTGGCCGTGAACTGTGATCCTCCTGTCTCAGCCTCCCAAAGGCTAGGATTACAAGCGTGCGCCACCACGCCCTGCTGAGAAGTCTAGGATCTTGACCCCTATCCAGCAAAGGCCTTGCTGCACTATCCAGTGGTAGAAAGTTAAAGAGCAAAAAGTGTGCGACAGAGCACAATTGAGCTCACAGCCCCCAAGCCCTTTCCTACCTGGCATTTATTTATGAGGGTGGAGCTCTCCTGATGAAATCTTTCCCATGAGGCCTTGCTGCCTAATGCTACTACATTGGGGTTTAAATTTCTGACATATGCTTTTTTGGGGACACATTCAAATCATTGCACTTTAGATCACGGTTTCTCTATGATAGTCCTGCTGACGTTCTGGACCAGATGATTTTCCTCTTCACTGTAGAGTGTGTAGGAGCATCTCTGGCCAGGACCTCTTTGGCCAAGTTGTGATGGTATCAAAAGTATCTCTAGATATTTTCAAATATTTCCTGCCATGGGAATCAATTTCCCTTTATTGAGAACCATCATTCTAGTTGGTGGCTTAACCTGAGCAAACAATTTCCTCTCCTACTTAGTGGCTGTGGGTGAGTAAGAGAAACTGGAGTGGGCAGTTACAGGCAGGCACCTGAGAGAAGGGAGATGGTATGAAACAAAAGGATGTTGCAGGCCTGCCAGAGAAAAACATTTATCCTTTTGGATCCTATTTACATTTCTGGGTTTGGTATAACATTAGAAGCATTTTGGTTTTTCCTAAGAAACTAGCTAATTAAAACTAAGATGTACTCTCGTATGCACTGGATATATTATTTAATAATTGAATCCTATGATGTAGGCATCTCATCACCATTTTACAAATAGGTAGAAAAAATGAAACACAGAGGTGTCTGTGAGCTGCCCATCTGCCGGCAGGAGGCAGTCAGGATTCGCATCCATGCACTCTTCCTCCAGAGTCCAGGCCCGGCTGCTCTGGTGGGAGCTTGCCGCTCTCTCCACCTTCCCAGAGATGAGCTCGGTGGGCCTTCTTCTTCTGTATACCGCATAGCCATTTACCAAATACTTGTATAGTGCTTTGTAAGGGCACTGCTTCCTGTTTTCTTTTCTTTTCCTGTTACCATTTCACCTGTTTCCTTTTCTTCTCCAAATCCAATCTTCACTGCTCTGCTTGAGACGCTGGGGCTGGCCCCTGTAAACACTTCTATTGGTGTGATGTGTGTCACTGGAAGAACACTGTGGGACAAGGGCCTTTTCTTCTGGGCTCAGTGTGTACCCGTGTCTTGCTCCTGCAGTGCCTGCTTTGTGTGCGGGACCCCCGTGGTCTCCCCAGCAGGCTCTGCTTTCCAGTTCAGTGAGTCCCCCTGCTGCGCCCCCAGAACTCTTTGGGCAGCTTCCTGGTGACTTTTGCTGGTTACCCATCTGGGTTCCCAGGGATCTCAGTGACACTCAAAAGAATGGACTCCAGGTGATCTGGCAGCACCTCTGAGGCACCAGGTGCTCTTTAGGGCTTGGCATGGCTTCCTGCCTGCCAGCCCCAGCCTCAACCACACCCTCTCCAACCAGGTCCAACCTCAGCCTGGAGATGCAGGGGTGGAAGAGGGAAGGCTCTACCAAGCCGGTCCTTCCCTAGCTACTCTGCCTCATCTCTAGTTGTGACTATTCCCTGTGACTCCCGTGCTCCCGAGTTCTTATCCCTTAGTAGCTAATCCTCTGTTGCTAGTAATTACTATATATCTCCCCACACGGATTTATAAAGCTTCCCCATCAGATTACTCCGTGGGTACTGTCTCCTGTCTGGAGCTGATATAAAGTGCCAGGTATCATACAAATGCCTTGTAAATGTTAATTTATTGAATCCTAATGACAACGCTGGGAGGTAGATACGTCTACCAGCCCCGTTTTACCAATGGAGAAAACAAGGTAATGAGATGTTTGCCATTTGCCAAGTACACAGCCAGCAGGCGGTAGGGCCTGGACGCTCATCCAGGCAGGGGGCTTCCGGCGGTTAGGGCTTAGCTGTTCTGCTTTCTCTTTCCTGCTTCTCTAGAGTTGTTTTACTGGCTGATTTTGCACAAGCCACCTCGGCTTTGGAACTGTTTGGAGGTGTTGGAGCGGACCGTTCTTCATATCCTTCCTCTCTCTTCCTTCCAATCAGAATTCATTGCAAGCTTATTGTGTGTCAGGTGTTGGCAGAGGGGTAAGCTATTTGCTAACCTGTTACAAAATGATTAGGTTTGCAGAATGTATTCTCTCAGAGGACTAAAACAGTTAAATCTAACTCAAATTTAAGCATCTGAAGCTTAAAACAAGATAGTTTTTGATAAGAAGTACACTCTACATTTCTGTTTCTCTAAAAGTTCTTTGGTCATTGTCAGTCATGGTTCTGATTTTCTTCTTTCCAGAAATCAGCAAGACTCTCTCAGACAGACACACAAACAAATTTGCTTTAGGATGTATTCATTGTTCTATGACAGTTTTGTGTGGCAACTTTTCATGTGAAACTTGAACTTAAAGGTCGCGTCAGGGGCTCTCCTGAGCTAAGGGACCAAGCCTGAGTTCAGACAAAGGGACTTCTGAAAATTAACCTGAAAAGTTTATTAAGAACCTTGTGTAATAAGAGTTACAGTGTGCATTTCTCAGGTAGAACGACTAGGCCTGGACCTGCATGTCTGTGCCTGTGGGGCTGCCACAATGGGATTAAACGCCATTTCTGGCTGATCTGCCTCCATGGATGGAGAACTGGTTCCTCAAAACTGAACAGACAGAAGACTTTTTTAGGACTTACTGAAGGCTTGTTAGAAAAAGCAAAACAATGCAGAAAATGCCTTTTAATGGCTTATAAAGAATAGCATTACAATGTGCTTCAAATTCTTAGCTAAGTAACAAGAGAATACTAGGCTTTAGCAACTCTTCGTAATTTTTTCTTCACAAAATTAGAGGAGTTATGTTGGCTCCATACTTTCAGGAAAATACTAGAGAAATGTATTTTAGTCAGATTATCTTTTCTGTGTGTCTTTTGTATTGGGTATTTTGCTTAAGAAATTTGATAGCAAGTAACCAGCTTTTTTTTTCTCCTTTTCTCCCTCCTGTAGTGGGGAATGACCCAGAGGCATTTTACTACAGAACAACACTTCCCAGCCCTTTTTTTTTTTGTTTTGAAACAGGATCTTGCTAGGTTGCTGCCTCATGAAGTTTCTGAGGCTGGTCTCAAACCTGTGATCCTCCTGTCTCAGCCTCTCAAATACTGGGATTACAGGTGTGCACCACCACACCCTGTTTCCAATTCCCAGCTTTCTTTTGGTTTATGAAACAAATTTGGTGAAAAAGGTGTCATTACATAGTTCATGGATGTTGTTACTAAAATGCCTTTGAAAAATAAAATTTGTACCACTGCTGGACACAAGAGGGCACTCCACACAGGTCTCAGTGCCTGCAGCGTGCTAAGGGAGAGGGAAAGGAGGGAGGAAGCTATTTGTCAGAGGTGAAGTGGAATTCAGGCTTGTCCCTATGTAGCTGTGGACCAGCTCTTCTCCCCTCCCTCCGCCAACTGGATTAGGAATAGAATCATACAGAACCCGGATCCCCACTTTTCATGACTAAATCAAGACTGAGGTTCAAAACTAGGCTTTCAGAGAGTCAGAATTCCCATATCTGTTACTTTAGCAAAAACTGCTTTGAGTCTGGTAACTTTTTCTGTTAATCTCACTTGAAGTCACTTCTCTAAGAATGTTTAAGTAGGATCTCTGAGAGCAGTCGAGTTGCTTTGCTCATGAACTAAGCACTCAGATTTGTTGTGTCACTAGTTTCTTCCCCAAGCTGTGACAGATGCCACTGGGGTTGAGTTTTGTAGTTGAGTTTTGTAGGGACTTGTGTTTTAGCTTCCTGTGCCTGTTGCCTTAAACACCTGGAGCACAGAGGATAGATTCAATAGCGAGAGCTTGACTATGTAGATTCTTAAATGAGATGAAAATTTGAAATGGAATTGGAAATTCAACAGGAAGGTTTTGATTTCATAGATGGAGTCCTGAAGGAAGACCTTACGTGGTACAATGTGGGTGAGTTTTGAAGTTATCCAAACTTCATGAGTATTAAACTGTTCTAAACTCTACTGGAGAAAGGCATAAAAGAGAAAGGTCCATTCTTCTCCTTTTGTACATTAAGTAGAGAAATTGTAGAATTCATAGTTCTTAGACTTTTAAAAGGAGTTTAAAACATTTTAAAAGAGTAGCAGAAAATAATCCAGAACTCTAGGATTAAAAACAAATAGTTTGAGCACAGATGAAGATATGTGATGGGGTATTTAAGTGGCCTGATCCTGGCATTGAAATATTGGAAAAATGAAAATTAGGGAATGCTCACAGGTCCAGAGTCTAAGGTAAAAAATCTAGGAAAAATGATGTAATCAGCTCTGAACTTTTTAGCATTCTTCTTTCTTTTCAGAGACCCAGGAGTATTTGCTGTGTACTTAGGAATGTGTTGGAGCTTTCTTAACTCCAGAGCAACATGAAGGAATGGGGCAAGGTTAAGAGTGGCTGAGTCCCAACTCTGACCAAGGTAGGTAATTCTTGACCTGGCATGCTCATTTTTTTTCTTGTTACAAGAATTATGAGTCATCTTTAAAGCTGTCACATTTAAATTGACATTTTTCAGTGGTGAGAAAAATCTTGCTACACAAAAAATGTGTGAATTCCTTCTGATTTGTGATAAACTCAGGGCCTCAGAAAGGTAAACAGAGGCCACAATCCTGAGCATTCGTCTTTCTTATTTGAATGAACAATTCTTCCTTCCTTCCTGGAATGTGACTTAACATTTTGAATTCCTATTAAGTCTCTGGGTGTACCCAGAGACCTCAGAAAAAGTTACAGAGAAAGCAAACATCCTCCTGTTCTTGGCAAAAGAAGAAACAGATGCTTGCATGTCTTGCAGGCTCAGCTGCTTGGGCTGCTCTGTGGAAAAGAACCAGTGAACCTGGGTTGCCAGGACAAATGTTACCATGGATCTGAAAGGCATCATTTTCACTTGAAAGTAGTCAACAAATCTGCAGGACATGTGTAACTGCCATGGAAGTCAAAGATGGGAATTGGGCTTTTGGGAACGTAAGTCACCAGTCTCCATCTTCCCTCCAGGAGGTAGCCTTTTCTCAGAGGGCCCAGATGCTTCTGGGGAGCTGGTCCCATCTCAGCATCAGGGCTGGGCTCTGATTAGTCTGTGCCAATGAGTATATCTCATGGGTAGGTCTACAAGCAATTGAGTCTACAAGCAATGGTATGCAAAATCTCTGTTGGAACTTCTGAGAAAGACATGCAGATGCTACCTGGTGAGCTTCTCCTTTCTGGACATTGTAGGCGACACCTGAGTCTTAGGAAAGTGGCTATTTGCCACCGTTTTGACTACAATGTCAGGCAAAGGAAGAAGGGAAACTAAGGTCATCACAAAAAAGGAGCTGGGGCCCTGACCAAATTGGATTCATGGCCCAATACTGGACTTTTTTTTTTTAATAATGGACTTTTAAATCACTGAATTAATTAATTCTTTTTATTGTTTAAGCTAGCCTGAGGGTTATGCTACTTGAAACCAAGGTTTCCAACTGTCACATGGTGTCTAGGATGATTGGGGTGCATATCCATCTATCTGTAATGTAACCACAGGAGTATTATTTTTTACTTTCTATTATTTGGTATTTGTTCCAAAAGAAAAGAGCGCTGTAAAGAGCTTTGCACTGAAACCTTTAGTCTCTAATGTTTTCTCTAAAGTACTACAGAAAATGCTCAATAGTCAGGCATTATTAATAAAAGAAATAAATAAGCCAGGTGTCAAATGCAGCATATTTTAATTTGTTTCAAATAAAGCAATATATGTATATATATATATATTTCAGAAAAACACCAGATGTTAAATTCTACAAAAGCGCATGTGTCTTCAGCAGATCATGTTTGTCTGATCATTAAGAATTTTTTTCAACATTAACTCTCTAAAGACAATCAATGGATTGACATCACTGCTACAACACAGGTTGCTAACTGAGCCTCTGATCTCCAGCCACATCTTGATTCTCCTAACAAATGAGTAAATACTGCCTGGCTAAAATGCTGCAAAGTCTTGATGAGAAAAAGCGTCAACAGATCAAGCAAAGCCATGAACGTTATGAAGCAAGCTAGAGCTGAGCATTAGAATTAGTAAAAACGATTATGAGAGGATCACATCACCATACAGGGTTTGTATATTCTGATTGACTCTCTTTTGGCAGCGAATTGGGTCAGCACCTCGGGCAGGGAACCGAAACTGAGTGAAAACTGCTCTTTCTCTCCTAGCTCAGGCCACCAGTGTCACAGCCGGGACGGAGAGGACCGCAGCATCTGTGGAAACTTCTATTCTCGTGGGACAGAGATTGCACTGTGAAACCCTACCGACATTACCCCGGAAAGGCCTGGCCTCCGAGTTGTCTGAAGTGTGCTGCCTTCGCCGGGGCTTTTCAGAATGGGCTGGGGCCTCGGGGGTCTTTGTCCCCAAGGGAGCCTCTTGATTTTTGGTGCCACCTTTGTTTTTGGGACGGAAGCCATTGTGTGGCTGTCTTCTATGTTCATGCCGGTTGGTCCCCTTTGCCATCGGATCAGTTTCATTCCCACTGCCCTGGGACTTGGCAGGCCCATTTAGCCTGTTATGATACTGTGGATTAAATCTTCGTCTTTGGCTAGAAGGCCCATTCTGCCAAGAAAAAGAAAAGAAAAGAAATAAGGGGTCAGATGCTAGTAAACTGAAGATGACACCAAGACATCAAGGAAATCAATCCTTAATCTAGCACAACAGCGGACTGTCTTATAAATGGAACTGCAAGAAAATTACTGAGTTGAAAGGGAGATTAAGAGGCATAAGACAACCAACTAGGCCAAATAAAACCTATAAAATATGCTTAGATTAAAAAAAAAAAAGAAAAGAAACATCCACAGAGGCAGGGCAGTGCTGGTTCTGAAAGGCCAGAGAAGGGAGAACACAGATTCTGGGAGGCAGGCCTCCTTGGTCATACTGGTCCTCAGTCTGTAGGGAGGCCCATGCATACTGGGGAGGTCTAGGAAGGGTTACTCTCAAGTACAAGAGCCCTTCTTGCCTTGGCCTACAATATTCTGGCTTATATATATGTATGGGCACTTCAACTTATGTGAGCAATCAACTAAAATTATAATATACTAAGATGAAAAAGTGTCCACAAAATAGCATTTAACCTGGTTTCCTTTGTTTTTAAAGAAATTTGTGAATGGGAAATTCAGACTAAATTTTAGACTTAATTTTAGCATAGTATTAATAATGAGCAAAGGACAAGAATGGTGAAGATGTATTTAGATTATAAGTAAAAACCAGACTTAAGTATGATCTTCAGTACATGAAAATATAAAATACTCTTTGTCAAAGTGCTAAATTTTAAAGTTCTTGGAGATATTCAGGACCAGAGAAAGGTTTGTCAGTGTCATTAGTGGGAACAAGTCCAAGCCAGCAAGGCCCAACAGGGCATCATTTTGGAATATTAAAAAAGAAAGTCTCTTTCTTACAGATTACAAAAGGTGTCTTTATAGCATGCCCAACTCCTGTACCAGCAAATTCCATTTCTTGTTCATTCTCTAACTATAAGGGAGAAATCACCTCTCAAAGTTACAGTGGAGAAACAGAAGAGAAAGGTGATTATTCTTTGGAAATTGTATTTTTAGGTCATGGTAGACAGGAATGAATAGTGTCATTTCAAATGCAGTCTCTTTACTGAAATCCCAAGAGAAGAAGATACATTTGTACTAACTTTGGCCTCTCCTTGATAAACTAAACATGAGTGAGACTTAAATTATGATAAAAAATAAAACAACAATAACAAATGCCAGGTTTCCTCTCACTAGTGGTTTTAGTAGCCTGGTTCTTAATCTTGTTTCTGAGACTGTATGGGTCCCTTCCACACTCAGATGGCTACAGGGTTCTGGGGATGGTGAAAATCAGTGTGAGAAGAGCAGGCCCATTGATGTGGACTGGAGAATGCTATCAGGAGTGTACCTAGCTATGTCCTCCACATGTGAAGCATGGGCTGGATGACCAGGGGAGTCCTGTGAGGCCAGGAGGTGCTGCTGGGGTTCGGGGAAGGGACCCTGGGTGGGAGCCCAGGCAGTTCAGCATCTAGCAGTGGTGTTTCCTTCCTCTTCCTGGCACCAGTGTCTACAGGACCCACAGAGACAGTGCCAGAAGGAGCCCCAGAGTGGCGTACCTGCTTGTTAGTTGGCATGGCCTGGTGAGAGGGGTCTGTGGTGCTGGGAAGACTGCTCACCATTTTTGGGTTTGTTGCTTTGCCCTCGGAGGGCTTGTTGTGATTGGATGATTTCCGGGTGAAGTTACTATGTTTCCCAGAGGATGCTGTGTGAGCATTCAGTAGAGGCAGCAGGGAGCTGCAGGGAGTTCTTGAGGAATAGTTGTTCTTTGGATGTGTGACTGTAACAAGAACGAGCTCAGTGTTACGGGGTGAACAGAAATGCCACTGCCTCAGAACTCTCAGGAACATGCTGGGAGACAAAGAACCTGGTGGGAGCTCCACACAAACCTTAAGAAAAGCTTCTAATTTTGAAAAATGCCATTTGAAAGGACATCTTGGTGCTTAGAGACCACCCAGTTTCTTCTGTGAGAATCACTAGACATTTATTACAGCACAGTTATCTAGTTTGAAAGGCATTTGTGGGAAATAAGACATATCTGAGTAACTTAAGTATTATTCTTTAGGTAGCCAGGCATGGTGGTGCATGCTTGTAATCCCAGTGCTTGGGAGGCTGAGAGGAGGATCTCGCAGGTTTGAAACCAGCCTCAGCTTCTTGGCGAGGCTCTCGGCAACTTAGTGAGACCCATTTTCCAAATAAATTATAAAATATGTGTGGGAGTGTAGCCCGGAGGTAGGAAAGCCCCTGGGTTCCACCCCCAGTACCACACACTTTAGGTCAAGAACCAAGAACCACCAAAGTAAGAGAAAACATGAAATCTTGAGGTTCCCTCTGTGGTTCTGTAGGTAAGCGCATCCTGCCTTAGAGATTCTTCATCACAAAACCCATTCTTACGTCCCTTATCTGATCCTGGGACCAGTCTTGCAGACACATGGAAAGATGGAGAGGTGCACAGACACTGGCTGTCAGAGCCATGATGTTCTGAGAACACAGGGGCAGGGGACATGAGGTGTTAGAAATTTTGTCTCTCTGGATTATGCATAGCCCCTGGCCATAGGGCCAGATCTTGCCAGCCCCTAAGACATCTTTTATACCCCATTAGAGCTACATTATCCAGCCCTTTCTCAGTCCCATTTTCTGCAGCCCTGCTGCAGATCTGCACCATTTCCGATGCCACAGGCAAGACAGGCTGATGAGGTGGACCCCCGGCAGGGCTCAGGCAGGTCTGTTCAACATTTATTATTGCCATTCCCGCTGGTTTTGAAAGTGGTGGTTTCTGACAGGATGATTTCTATGTGATTATGCTGAATCGGGGCCAGAGGGAATCAATTCAAGGATAAAGCCTCAACTTCCCTCTCACAGCTCACCAGGATTTCACGTCCAGCCTGGACAGCAAGACTTGCCTCTGAATCTTAAAATTGTCACCAATTTTTAAAAGCAATTTTTTCTGCTACCTTTGTTGGATTAGACTTAATCCCACAGTTCTGCAAGAGGATTAGGAGTGACTAGTGAGGATCACAGAACATTAGCAATGGGAAGGACAGGGGCACATTGCCAGTCCCTTCGCCTTACAGGTAAAGTGTGACAGCGATTTGGGGCTGTCCAGACACGACCAGGGGATTTCCGGCAGCTCTTGGGCTCACCAGATTCAGTCCTGTGGGGTCACTATCTCCTGCAGCTCAAGGACTACTACTTCTGGTTCAATAGCTGTCAGCTCTCAGTGTGCTGTCAACAAAGCTAATGAAACAGCCTGCTGAGGATTATTGCCTCAAACAAATGAGGTCTTTCATCTGGACACTGGTAATTTTGTGAGGGCTGGTTTCTCCCACTAGGTGGCACTTGGGGGAGAGCGGGTGCACTAGCACCTCCCTGTGCCGCCGGAGGTCTGTTACAGACACTCAGCACCAGCGTTTTGCTCATTTGGCTGAACTGGAGACTACAATGGGCAGTTAAATTTCCAAGCTTGAACTAGGCTGTCTGCTTTTTCAGAGATCTGGCAAAAGTTGCAGCTGGAGAATAGCGCATGGGTAGATCTTTTATAAGGGAGGAAGCAGCTAAGGAATAACTAATGTAAAGGAAGTGCAATCAGAAGTAATTGCCAAAGATATGTGAACAAGAGTGTTCCATAGCATTGACGTTTTAATGGTGGAAAATGAGGAAACTTAAATGCCACAATCAGTGGACTACTTAAGTCAATTTTATTTACACAAATGATCAGGTAAATATATTGATATGAAAACATCTACCATCTATGTGAAGTGGTTAAAGTAAATTTTATTACATTTGTATGTAGTATAGCATAGTTCATATAATGCTTAGCTTATATGTGCATAAAAATATAAAGGACACTCCAAAATAATGTCATGTTCTATTTACTATAGTTTGGTAATTTTTAGATCTAGCTTCTAGTTCCTATACACTTAGAGAGAAAAAAGCAATTTGCTCTTTGACAAAAAAGTACAGTTGAATCTCAAATTTTTGGCTGACTAAGGTTGTGGACTGTCTGTCTCTTGCTCGTCCTTCTTTCCTTGTTGTGGATGTCCTCACAGCCATGTTGGAGTTCATCTCCACCTTCCCTTATGGGTGGGCTGGAGGAGAGGAAAAAAATCACAGCCAATTTTGTTGAACATTAGCTACTCTAATTAAGGCTTAATAGGAAACAAGACTGAAGCTAATGGCTGAAGTGAAGTCTTTCATTATCTGCAGGCCTCGCTCAGCACAGAACCCAGGGCGGGGCGGGAGCCCAGGGCACTGGAGAGCAGCACAGGAGAAAGCTGGGCTCTGCACAACAATAGCTGGTTGTTCTCAGAGAGAGGAGGACGACTTTTTCCCCATGCAACAGTCTGTGTAGAACTGGGGCTACTTGCAATCAGAGCTACACTCTGGAAAAGTTTGCAAAAGGTATAAACCAGCTGACCTGTTCTGTTCCTCTTAATAAATCCTGGGGATTTACTGATGGGCAGTGGCATTTGAAGAGTCTAAGTTCAAATCTTGACATTTCTAGTGACTTCTGTCATGACCTTAGATCATTAAATCTCTTTAGACCTCACTTTAGCCCTCCTGGGGGACCGCACTCCTGACATTTCCGATATCAATTCCAAATAGCACCAAGCTCACTCACACAGAATTATTTAGCAAGTATGCAAAACTCACTTTCTCCGCAAAGCATGATTTGGGCCTTCAGCTGCTCGATGTCACAGGAGAATCTGGCAGCCTTCCCGAGCTCTTCATCATATTTACGCTCGCTGACAAAGTGCTGGAGGAGAGAGCAGTAAAGGGGGAGCTGCACAATTACAGAAGTGACCGCGACACCTGCAGATCCACTCACTGCTCTGCTGGTGCCACGGAGGGCGGGATCGGTCCAGTTTGTCACCACATGGCTCCACTAGGTCAGTCTTGGTTCTGCCCTACCTGATCAGGGCTGCCTTATTGTGGGAATAGATAAGGCTTTCTTCTGCCTAGGTTTAGACAAAACAATGCATGCAAAAGGAATTTCTGGATTCCTCAATGTAACCTTTTAGCATTCTTCACCAGAACAGTATTTTGAGTTGCATTCTGGCCAAGGGCCTGCTAAAGTATTAACTGCCAGAGAAAACATGTCACCTTTCCTAGATTCCCAGTTCTATTTTAATAGGGAATGAGAAAATCCAAAAAGCCTTCAGTGTCTAGAAAATATTATCTTCAAGGTGGAGTTTCAAGTGCTGTTATAGGAAGTAAAAAGATTTTTTCAATTCATTTAAAATTCAACTTAAAAGTAAGATCTATGTGTAAATGAGAATGAAAAATACAGAAATATCTATGACTCAGTCCCTTCTTGAGTTTACCAGGGAGTTTACCTCATGGCAAGGGAAAGAGAAAAATTTAAATACAAGGTAGAATGTGGCTAGTGCTTTAGGAATAGAAAAAGAAGAAACTGTCTTCTACTGAGGGAATGGGGAGAGAGTTATATAAGATGGAACATTTGGGCTGAAACATTAAAAAAAATACTGAACACTTACCAGTCACTGACCAAATCCTTAACAGATAATCTTTTTTTCATCTGATGATGTTATGAAGTCAGTACTATTATTACCATTTATTTCACAGATGGAGAAATCGAAACTCTAAGAATCTAAGGTAATATGTAATTTATCCAAGGCCACAGAAGTAGATGATTTTGGAACTGAACTGTTTCACTTCAAGGCCTGTGCTATTAACCATTTTATGATGAGTGGGATTTTGATAGGCAGCAATGAAACTTGGAAGTGGAGTTGATTTCAATAGACCAAGAAGCTGCAAATTTCCTATTCCTCACTTGATATTCTAACAAGCTGGGATTTTCATAGGGAGTGTCGGAAGTTGGAATATATATTAGGGTCCAGTTGTGTGTTTTGGATCATACCGGGAGAGCCTAGGTCTGCACTCTTTACTTAGGGTGAAAGACGGGCTGCAGGGAGACAGTGTGGGCAGAAAGCCTAGTGAGGAGACGATCACAGTGGGCTGGGTGGAAGGTAATCAAGGGCAGGACAGAGAAGATGAGGAGGCCTTCCATAGCTTTTGGTACCCACCCTCCTCCTGAGCTCCTTTCATGTCTAACCACGATGGAGGGGCCAAAGAGGGACTTGTCACTTTCTGACACTCCCCATCAGTTTTACACCCTGAGAAGCATACACTTCAAAGCTAGTAGAAACTGTCTTGCAACCACTCTAGTTTCCAAGAAATGAGTAAAAATCTGGAGTGCATGTGCATACACATGTGTATACTAAACATGGGTTTAGTATATTGGATGAAAAGGAGAAATGTATAAATCTCATCTTTTTACTTTGTTGTAAATACCTGTTCTGGCCTCCCTGTGAGCCATTTTCCCTTTGGGCAACTCTACCCCAATGCTGTTTAGAAGATCCACAGTCTTGGTGGGTCTGTATATCAACGTGTCACACCCTTTGTTGGCCAAATGATGGGTGTGATCTGAGTGGAGGGCCTCTCTCCTTGAGATCTGAATCAGGAGGGGTGGCTCAAGGGCTAAAGACATGTAGAGGTCACTCACTCCCATGGTTCCCAGAAAATTGAGTATGGAGATTATTGCCTTCTACATTACCTGAGCCACCCTGGTTTCTGTCTCATTTTAGACCCAAATCTTCAGATCATACTCTGCTTTGGTGGCCTATACTCAATATTCTTCCAGATTCCAAGTATAATTCATGTTTGAGTAGACTTTATTTGGGTCAGTCCCTACTGACTAAAAATAGCTTGTACCTTTCCTTTGTACTAATATATCCTTTCAAACCATATTATACTTAAATACAGAGATTAGGAAGTTCTTCACCCTTCTGTATTCTGCATTTCAATCCTGTGAAAGAGAGCTGGGTGTTTGGCTTGGAACCCTTACAGGGCAGAATCTGTGCTTGCAAAACAAACAAAACAGGTATTAGATCTTTAGCTCGGGGTTTGGGCAGAGACATTTCAGAACTGACCTTGATTTCCGCCCTGAGTTCGGTCAGCTGCATCTCTGCCATCTGACTAGCTAGATCAGTAAGTCTCTTTAGTTCTTCTGCTTTCTTCTGACGAGCAGTCAGGATTTCCACTGCCAAATAAAAAGTAATTATACATTAGGGCCAGAGATTTAAACAAATTAAATGAGTGAACTAATTAGAATCATTTCTCTTTCTAGAGAAAGATCACTTTGTTGGATTGTTGTTGTCTTTTCTGAGTTGGTCACTGAGATGGGTTCGCCCTTGGTACCTGTTATAAACATCCAATTCCCTTCTGTTCTTAGCTACCAATCCCCCCCCCCCCAAAAAAAAAAACACAATCCTTTCTGATCCAACTCACACTCTTCTTCACTGGCATCTGATCTTGTTTGCTTAATTTGAACCTTTCAATGTGTGAGTTACTCAAAACAATTATCTCTGAAGGAATAATAAGTATTAAATTCCTAGCAGAATGATACTGCAAAAACAGAAAGTCCACTAAGTGAAACCCATTCTTCTATACGTGCTGTATCATTAAATTCTAGCAGAGCAGCATCAGACCTTCTAAATTTTAACACATGCTCACTTAGGGGCAACTAGCTGTGTTATTAGAATATGACATAAAAGTTTTACTTTATTAGCTTTTTGTGAGCTGAAAAGTGCTTCTGCTTTTGATGCTCTGCAAATATATTTCCATTTTGCAAACAGAGAAGTTCCAGACAGAATGTCTTATGTCTTTGTTCTAAATTTCCCCAGTGGAAAAATTTCAAGGATGAATCAAGCTGGCTTGAACTGGATTTGTGTGCATTCTTTTAACATCTGCACATGTAGGGAAGATGCTGAGGAGGCCTCTGGCACCACATATCCACTTCTCTGTCAGATGAACTGAAGGTTCAAATAGATGTAGAGGCCCACAGGTTAACTTGTATGTATGCATTTCCCAAAGTTTATGGAGCACAGAAGTAATGAATACAAACACATAGGGTGAGATAGAAATATGAAGTTTGATCTTTCAACAGATAGATGTGTAGTTTTTTAATTGACCACATACAAATTTCTTTCATTTCTCTTTCTCTTTTTTGTGGTACTAAAGATTGAACCCAGGGACATTTACCTCTGAGCTACACCACTACCCCTATTTTGTTTATTTTGAAACAGGGTCTAAGTTGCTTATCCTGGCCTCAAACCTGACATCCTCCTGTCTCATCCTCCCAAGTACTGGGATTATAGGCATGCCTGGCTTCTTTCATTTATTTTGGACAAACATTTCTAGGTCTAAGAGCCTATGCAAGATGACATGCATATTGAACTCATAATACATTCTTGGTTGAACAAGGATCAACTGCTTCATTAGATCACATTTCCAGTGCACACAAAGCCAATCAAATGATTTCTGATTTTGAGAGTTGTGTGTGTGTGTGTGTGTGTGTGTGTGTGGTACTGGGGAGTGGGACCCTGGGGCTTTCTACCTCCAGGCTATACTCCCAGACCTATTTTATATTTTATTTGGAAACAAGGTCTCACTAAGTTGCTGAGAGTCTCACTAAGTATCTGAGGCTGGCTTTGAACCTGTGCGATCCTCCTGTCTCAGCCTCCCAAGCACTGAGATTATAAGTGTGCGCCACCACACCTGGCTGAGAGTTCTTAATATATAAAATGTCAAAGTTGCCTCAAAAATCTGAAAAGAAGTAAGAGCTAAGATTACTTGCAAACCATAAATCGTAATTCAGACAGAAAGACAGACACTATTTTTATGCTAATATCAATGTTGAAAAGTCAACAAAATAATTTATAACTCATTAGCCAAATGACACTAATTATGGTTTGGTTATTTACCCGACATTCTCCCTACATCCCACTTACAATACCAAGTGGCTTGGAAGATTGATTTATGCCTAATGGTCTTTCAGAATGCAGAAGAGCTAGTGAATTTTTTTTTTGGATGATGGGAAAGAAATAAATTCTCATCTGAATGTAGATACTGTATTAATGAATGATGTCTCAGGAATAGAGGCAACAAAAGGTGGTCCACTATCATTTCTGGCTAGAGTACAAGTGTTTTGTTTGGCCCACACATTACTTTTACAAATTAAGTACTCACATTTAACAATTAGAAAATTCTATTCAAAAGGTAGATTTCTGGTGTCTCCTAAAATACTGAAATTACTGGCCACAGTTTGCTAGCATTTCTATACAGGACCAATTGGCTAACGCTGAGGAGCCAGTGCCTGTTGTAGACAGAGTAGGACAACAGTGTGCCATCATGCTCACCTGCCCTATTCTGTACACGAATGTTTACCCGACTGGAAACATCTTCAGTCACTCACAACACAGACTCAATCACCTAGTTCTTTGTGTCCTCAATACCCAATGCCTGGTACACAGGAGGTACTCAGTACACTTGCTGAGTAAAGGATAAGAGAATGAATTCATTAAAGAAGGACTGAAGTTTCTGTCTCTAGGAAACACATAAGCATTTAGGGTCTATCCCTTTGATTGGTTATTTGTATAATTCCACATATGAATGGGACTAAGTATGTAGCATGTGGAAAATGATTCTTGAGTAAAAAGATGAAATGACATACTTTCCTCTTGCAAAGTAAAAATGAATTCTGAAGCCCTAGACTCGGCAAGCAGTTAGTAAAGGGGTCACCCTCAGTGACTGCACAGCTAAGCAGATCTGACTTTTCTTAATGGATCATTTGTGGGACTGGTGAGAATTAGGGGTCATTGTTCTTTTTGATTATGTAGAACTTGGGCATTTACACCAAGAAGAGATTTTGTAGAAATAGATACAAATGGGCCCTAAAATGGGAATGCAGGTGCAAGATCACCAATAAATTCTGAGTTGAAACTCATGCAAATGTGCATGAAAATGAATACTTTGCATCAGCAAGTGTTGGGATAGTTTTACATATAGTCTCATTAACATTTCAAAGCCTTTCATTATGAAAAAAATCTTAAAAGTTGAGATCTAAAGCCAATATTCTTTAGGGATAAACATTTTCACCTCAAACACATCAATCACAGAAACAAAAAGCAAAAGCAAAAATGAATCAGATCTTAGGATGCATTGATCTTATAATTTAAAATAGAATAATAAGTATGTTTTGAAAGAACCATCCTTTTAGAAATATGTAGGAGACAGTTTTATACAGCTTAGGTTTTCAATGCATGCAGGACTTAATATTTTTATGCATTTTTATAAACAGTAGATGGTATGCTGAAATCCATATTCTCAATAGGATTTATAAATTCCTTCAAGTTGTTGGAACACATTGGAAGCTTGGCTCATATTACTCAAACCATGGAAAATCTTAAGGCCTCTCCAATAACACCTGTCAGCAGGTGTGTGCCCAGAATCCTGTGGCCTAAGTGTCAGAGCAGAAGTGACTTTTCAAGCATAAAGATTCTCAGAAATCCTTTTCATTCCTTAAAAATTCTTGTGAATCTTGTATTTTTCCTTCATAATATATCTGTCCCTGTTAATACAAAATAATGTTTTCTCCCCATATCTCTAGTAAACTTTACATTCCAAGAACATGCCTGTGTGGACCTCCAGCTCTCTGGGTGGATGAAGTTTGAGACCCCTAGCACTACAACATGCTTAGTTTTTTTCAACTGTAAAATTTAATAACTGTACTCACCCTGTGGGGTTACTACACAATTACGTGGAATAACATTTGTGAAATGTTTAGCAGAGTATAGTCAAAATGCTAATTATAAATATTATTGACAAAGTCAGATATAATTTAGTATATACCTCCTTTCCATGCTTCCTTTTTTGCAATCACCCTAGTTAGTGTTCATTAATATTGGATCCCACTAAGTTGATTGTAATACTTCATTTAACAAATATTTTTGAAAAACTGACAGTCTTTTCAGCATTGTGTTAGGTGCCACAAGGGATCCAGGAGCTAATGATGTTTTTTTTCAGGAAACATGGTTTATACTAGGTACAGAAAATGAAAAATGTAAAACATACTCAGGAAATCAAAGATAAGTAAGTTCAAGATGGTGGCTGTAAAGAAAGTTTTGTACATAATTCTATGGGTGTATTTGATTCAATGGTTCCTTCTACCTGTGGAGAAGACAGATGGTTGGCATAGGCATGCTACATGAAGAGTGTGGCATAATCCCTCAGACCTCCATATGTGACTCTAATATGAGGCCCTGGATTGACCTATGTACCAGCCAGAACTAAGAACTTTTGCCTTTTTATACACATATAGTATCATACACTGTGCTAAGTATATGGCGTGCTTTTTTCTCATTTTTATCTTTACAATAACTATTTGAGATAGAAACTAGTTTTATTCCCTCTACTCTGATAAGGAGCTCCAGACTTTAAGAAGTTAACAAAATGGTTAAAGGTCACAAAGCCAGTAATTGGGTGCAGGTTGGATTTGGATGCAATTTTGTCAGCCTCACACTGGCTTGTTCAGAGCTCCCAGAAGTTCTAAAACCAAGCTCTGCTGTACCATTACTGAAGTTAGGTGAACGCTGCTAAGTAATCCAGAAGTTTCAGCTAGCTGTTCAGTGAGTACAAACTCTACATTTATGTTTGTTGTTTATCCCGCTCTCCAAGAGTGCTCAGCGTGCAAGGAAGTACACAGTAAATGTTAACTGAAGATGTTTTAAAAACAGGGATGTTCCCCATAGATGATTCATATTCCACAGGTCTTGATGCCTAACATTATTATCCCAAGAAGGAAGAATGAGTATGTGAACCCAGAGGTCTTTTGTGAACTTCTGAGAAAGTGATTACTAGTGACTTTCTATGTGTTGTGTTGTTAGCATTTTTATCATTAGGATGTGAAATTGAAATGAGATATACCTAAGAAACAGAAAATCCAAAGTAATGTGTACAATTCACTTTTATTCAAGAGATAAAAAAATTCATAAGAACTAAAATAATTTCACAATCAGGATTATGAAACTACCTAAATATCCCACAGCTTCACTTGTGATCACATTAGTTTCATTTGCTAAAATTTGCTGTATTTTAGATCTAAAGTGTTGCTTAAAATTAAGAAAATTGTATAATAAAATATTAATAGCTGTTTTCAATAAAATAATAAGTGAATTATGGCCAAGGCCACAAAAAAGAAATATAAAAAGAATGAAGAATCTGGTCTGATTTTTTTTGCGCGCGCGCGCACGCGTGTGTGTGTGTGTGTGTGTGTGTGTGTGTGTGTGTGAGAGAGAGAGAGAGAGAGAGAGAGAGAGAGAGAGAGAGAGAGAGGGAGAGAGAAAGAGAGAGATATTCTCCAAATTGACCTCAGGGGCATTCTACCTTCAAGCTACACCTCCAAACTTTTTTTTTTTTAATTTTGAAACAGGTTCTTACTAGGTTGATGAGAGTCTCACTACTTGCTGAAGCTGTTCTTGAGCCTGTGATCCTCATTCCAAATACTAGGATTAAGGTGTGAGCCACCATGATCTTTCATTTTATGACAAGAAAGACATTGAAGTCAAAGGAAAAGGGACTTGTACCGAGCCTGGTGTGATTTACAGACCATCATTTACCAAATTCATAAGAAAAAATTTGGATAAGGACAAAAAATTTTAAATATATAGGAAAAAAGAACTGTAAAACTAAATCCCAGCTGAAAAATATAGTTTTAGGGGGTCCCATTAACATAGAGGACTGGATTCAAGAAGACAGGGCTCAACTTGTCCATTTGAGTCTTGAGTTTGAATCTTCCTGAGTACTCTTATCTCCACTGGAATTCCCACCCCACGAACCTCAGCCAGTGGAAGACAGTAAACTCACCCTGCTGCTCAGTAAGATTTAAACATAAGCAGAGAAAATAAAATAAATCAAACTCATAATGTAAAATTTTATGTTAAATTTAGGAAAAGTTTTGTAACAATCAAGATAATTTGAGAGACTGCCAGGAAGATGGCGACGGAGAAAAGCGGGGCTTACGAGCCCCGCTAACAACCAATCTCTATTACCACAAAATCAGCGCCTTTCATAGCCAGAAAACACCATCAGCAGAGAAACAAAAAATGTAATTAAAAGGAACAGAGAAAAAGAGGGCTAGAAAAACGAGACACCAGAAAGAAACCAGACCGCAGTGCTGCGGCCGGAGCCGCGGCGTGGAGTGGCGGGTGCCATCTTTCCTTGCAGTACCAGGCCCCAGAGAGGAGGGGGACTCAGAACGGAGCTCAGAGCCACAGAGGCGATACGCCGGCCTCACGGCCGAGAACTCCGCAGCAGTGCTTTACTGCCGGTGGCAGCGGTGACATCACTGGACAGCACCAGACCAACGCACTCAAAAGCCCACCAGGCTCCACAGAGGAGTGGCGGACAGCGAGCTGAGGTGAGCCGCTGCGGATCAGCCGGGAGGAATTCGGCAGATTTCTCAGCGCAGGGAGCATCTAAAGCTCCCAGAGGATGGGCTCAGCACACCCTGCAGGGAATCAGAGCGGAGCTCAAAAACAGAAAAGAAATACACCAGCCTCATGGCCGAGGGCGTGGCAGCGGCGCCATATTGCCACAGGCAGCAGCAACAGCTCCATCAGTGCACTCATCAACAGTGAGTCAAATTGCGGCCCCTAGAGGAGAAATCCCAGTACTGCACTCCCAGGGACTTGTCCCAGTGGGGGAGTGGCAGTGGCAGAGATATCACACCATAGGAGAACACCCAACCTGGCACCCCCCATGGACTAAAGCAGCCTCGATTGACTCCCAGGGTCTGAGACTCTGTGATACAACCCAGTAAAGGAGTAGTGGGGACTGAGATACCACAGACTCGAGATCCAGAGCACCTTAAGTGAAGTCGTAGTGACCGAAGGTAAGAACCCAGAGAAGGCACAAACTTCCTAAATCATGGTAAAGAGGAATAACAATGGAGCAATGAATGCCCACAACCCCACAACATCAGAACCTGATAAAACAGAAATTCAGAGATATCTAGAAGATCATATCAGGAAACCAACTGTAGAAATAATAGAGGTATTTCGAAAAGAATTCAGAGAGAGCTAAAAAGAGATAAAGGATGCAATTAATGAAGTAAAGGCCTCAATTCAAAGTACAAACAACCGATTAGACCACCTGGAGAATAGAATCTCGCTCTTAGAAGATGATCATTCAAAAAATGAACGCATAGTTTCTAATTTAGAAAAAAATATCCAACAGCAGGAATCTGACATTGAAAAAATATGGGCCCATTTTTTTTTTCTTGGTGGTACTGGGGTTCCTGGAAGCCCTTCTACCTCTGTGCTATACTCCCAGACCTATTTTTGCATTTTTTATTTGGAAACAGGGTCTCCTAAGCCAGCATGTGCGGCTGGCTTCGAACCTGCGCGATCCTCCTGTCTCTGCCTCCCAAGTACGGGGATTACAAGCGTGCGCCACAACGCCCGGCAATATGGGCCCATTTTAAGAGAGCTAACCTAAGAATAATTGGAATAGAGGAGGGAAAAGAAGGTGAAACCAAAGGGATCAACAATCTCTTCAAGGAAGTAATAGCAGAAAATTTTCCAAACATAGAACAAGAGGTCGATGCACAGGTCCAGGAAACTTATAGAACTCCCTTTAGACAGGATCAGAGAAGAGGATCCCCACGCCACATAATTGTCAAAATGACCAATGTGGAAGCCAAGAAGAGAATCTTAAAGGCAACAAAAACAAAGGGCCAAGTGACATTCAGAGGCAAACCAATTAGAATCACTCCAGACTTCCCAAACCAAGTCATGAGAGCCAGAAGGGCTTGGAGTAACATATTCCAAACTCTGAAAGAAAACAACTTCCAGCCAAAAATTTCCTACCCGGCAAAACTTTCTATCAAATTAGATGGAGAAATAAGAAGCTTCCATGACAAACAGAAACTGAAGGAATTTATGTCTTCAAAACCAGCACTAGAGAAAAACTCAAAGAGATTAACTACAAAGAAGAAATAGGTAACACACACCAGAACCAGAGAAACAAGATTTTCCATCCAACAGACAACTAAGATTGGTTACCTGTGGAGATTCATTATTTATGTTAGTCTTTCACCTATCTCTAAATTGTATTATTTGCCTTTATTGTTGCTAATTTTTAAGATTTCTAGTTGGAATATTAATATACCTTCAGATACAGCATTTGGAAATATTTTATCCCATTCTATCAGTAACTTTTAACTTTGTTTACATTGTCTTTGGATATACAATATTTTTTTTTATTTTTTAGGGAGTTTGTATACCCTTCTGTTGCCTGTGCCATTGAAATCATATCCAAGAAATCACTGCCAATTTCAATGTTGTGAGGTTTTATGACCCAGATTTTCTTCTAAAAGTTTATAGTCTTAAGATTTATATTTAGGTCTATTATCTATTTTGAGTTAATATTTGTATATGGTGTTATGTAAGGGTCCAATTTTATTCTTTATCAAGTAATTATCATTTTTCAACAATATTTAATTAAAAGATTATTATTTCCTCCACCAAATGTTCGTGGAAACCTTGTCAAAAATAACTTGACAATATATGGAAGAATGTATCTCTAGGCTTTTATTTAACTCCAATGGTTTATATATCTGCCCTTAGAACAGTACTACACTATTTCAATTATTGTAGCTTTATATGGTTTGAAATCAGGAAATATACATCTTCTAGCTTTGTTCTTTTTCAAGATAGTTTTGGGTATCTAGAGTCCATATTCCATATCAGGATAGATTTTTTCTGAAAAATAAATAAATAAATGTATGATAGTTTCACCTAAAAAAAAAAAAAAGAAAAAATATTCTCTGGTAAGAAAGAAAGCAAAAAGAAATATTGAAATGTTATCTTTAAGTCATCAAAAGCTTGGTATCAGACAAATGAAACTGTTATGTGAGATTATCATCGTTAATATTGGATAAATTGCTATAAAAACTAGATGTCAACCACTAAGCCAAGCATGGGAAGGAGGGATGGGGAGGGAACGGGGAGGGGATTGGGGAGGGGCTACCTGGGTGATGTGTGCATGTATGTCTACAAAAGTATTTTCTTTATACCATTATCATGTATGAATATAGTGCACCAATAAAAAATATTACAAAAAAAGATAATTTGAGTATGCTTATCATTTAAATAGAGAATTTGGTACATTAGGCAATCTAACTTGTGATTTCAATTTTAAACATGGAATTGATTTTCTTTTGTGGTTTTAAGTTGGCAGGTGTCAGCATCTTTGACGAAATTTGCAAACAGAATTAGAGTGTTTTAGGAAAACCTCATTTTGAACATTTCTAAATTTGAATTATTAATCTTATACAAGTTCCTAAAAAGCTTAGGGTTATTTTTCTTGTTAGGTTTGTGGGTTTGTCTTGGTAGATATTTGAAGTGGTTGAAAAAAATTAGATATATTAAATACATAAATATGTATCTAGTATATATTTATAAGATATATAATATATGAGTATATTAAACTATATATATAATTCAAAATGTTGAGGGGGATTTTAGGGAAATTTAATTTGATAAACCTGAGTTAACTCAACCTAAAAGGAGCAAATTAAAATGACTGTAAATAATATAGCAAGATGAGTAAGTTGTAAAGCCTTAAAAATGGATATCTTAAAAATTAATACTAAATTCACCATCATCTTTAACCCAAGTAAATGTAAGTTCTTTATGTGCACAGAAGTATCCTTAAACTTTAAAATACTCAGCAGACACCTATTATTTCCTGAGTATTTTGCTGTGCACTCACACTATGAGGGTGCTGCAAAGGCTCTTTTTGACAGATGACAAAACTGAGGCTTCCAGGGCATAAATGACTTGCCTAAGGTTACAAATTGCTTTCGGTTAAATGGGCCAGAGTTTCAGTGTAAATTTTAGGAGCCTTCTCAGAACTGAGTACCACTGTCAGTCTGACCTATGAATTGCTTCTGGTTGGGAGGCACCTGATCAAACAACCATATGTCTACTTACTGGCTTCTTCTTTAACTTTATCCATTTCTGCCATTAATGAAACTTCTTTGTCAATGATGCTACAGAAAAACAAAAACAGAAGAATGCTTAATCACAGATAAACCTTTAATTAGTAATGGTAGTAAAGAAATGATTTTCACTAAACAAAATACAAAATTACCATAAATATTTCTATGCTACAATGCCAGCAGCAATGTCTCTCCAAAACCAAGGCAACATGGAAGGGATGCTCCCAAGGATTACACAGTGACATCTGCTGATTAAATCATGTCAACACATCTAAAAAATGTCTTTCCGACTTTCAGAATTGTGTTGCTTTGAATTTAAATTTGGGTATATTTTTGCCCTATACGTTTCAAAGTCCCCAAACAATATAATAAGTATTTGAAATGCTGCCACTTGATTATCAAGGACCCTAGTTCTCAAGTGTCTCAGAGCTCCATTCACTGAGGCTCTGGCTGAAAGGGAATGTGGTGGGCCCAGTTTCGATGCACACAGTTCTGGGACATACTTTGACAAATATGCTCTACAGTATGGGTTTACACTTCTCTCATTCTCTTAAATAAGCATGTCAAGTTTCTAATGAACTTCTTCCCATTATATTGCATTTATTTCTTGGTTAGTTCTTTGAGAAGCTATTACCTGTACAAAGTAATTATCTGTGCAAGTTTGTTTCTCTCTCACCCCAGTTTTAATTCCCCTCCCCAAAGCAGCAGCTCATTACAAATTCCTTCTATATCCCTTCACAGATTTTTATGTCTATACTAGTATATATGTCAGATGCTCTTTTTTTCATTTTGGATGCAAAGTTTTATACATATACATACATACATTCATACATACACACACAAACATCAAATGTGTGTGTTTGTACAGACAAGGATTTTTGGGGATCACAACCACAGTGTAACTATATAGCCTAAAATAGTAACAATAATTTAATGTTGGAAAATGTATATATAATATTCAAATTTTCCCAATTGTCCCATAATTTGTTAAGTTTGTTTAAACCAGGCTCTAAATAAAACCTGTTCACAGCAATTGGTTTTCTCTGAAGTGTGTTTTAATCTACAGGTACCCTCTTATTTGTTTTCTCATTGACTTTGCAATTTATTAAAAGAAATCAGGTTGTCTGAAGAGTTGACCAAGGTCTAACTGTTGCTAATTATATCTCTATGGTATTATTTAACCTATTATTTTTGTATTTCCTATAATTTCTTGGTGAAATAGATTTAGGCTTGATATTTTTCAGATATTTTGTGTCATCTTTCTGTATGTGCTGATGGAATTATACAACATAAAGTATTCCTCCTAAAAATACCCACACAAACCTGAGTCGCTATTCATAAATTTATCACAAATACAAAGGACATTTCTCTTTTTTATGTTATTAGAATCCATTGGGTCATTGCCTAGATCAACAGGGTTTGAAAAATGGCAATATTTAAGCTCTATCACTCCCTCATTTACTTACTGGAATCCTTCTATAATAGAAACTCTTCTTTACCAGCTACTTGGTTATAGAATAATTGTTTGATACACTCTTTTTAGCAGTTTTCAAAAATAATAATTAGTTCCTTAACATTCTCCAAAGACCAATGAGATTTTTAGATTATTTGTGTAGTTTTAATTATGAACTCCTATTTAGTGTGCTTCAATGCAGCAGTGCAGTTACCTTCCCCATAACTACTCAGATTATTTCATCTGATGTACTTTGTTTTTCTCTACTAGATACACTTCTCAAAGTTATCATGTTAAAAATTTATTTCTTCCTAAGATTTTTGCAGTATTTGTCAAGGTAAGAAGTGGTTTCTTGGATATATTTGTAGCAGTTTGGGGATCCTCAACCAGAAGTATATTCAAAGGCTTGGATAATGACAACTGTGTGCCAAGGAGCTTAGCTCTTTCCAACCCGGAAATCCTAGTGGAAAGAATTAGTGTGTGCAGTGAATGGCCTGGGCTCAGAGCCTCATACAACAACCTTAGACTGCATCGGCACCCCTGTGACGCACATGGCTTAAGGTCACAGGATATTATCACTTTTGTGTAACCAGTATATTAGGACACCTGTACCTTATTTATTGACATTACATAGGTATGATGTCAATGTGTTTAAATATGAAAAAATGAAAAACACTGAATAGTGTATGGTGTGAAGGAAGTCTTTAGCCCATATATATATATATATTTTAAGCCTCTTTGGTTCCCTTTCTTGGAAGTCTCCAATGTTACAAATTTCTTGGTGTTCTTTCCAAAGTCTGTCCATACACAAAATCAGCACATATTTGGCAACTAAATGTACTGATGTGCTGAGTCAATAGGATTTGTGCTCCTATGATTATAAGGTGTACTTAGTGTCTCTGTTGTGTTCACACATGCAGCTATAATAGAGGCAAATATGTTTTATTTTTTACAATCTTCTTAGAGAAGGTACTTTCATTTTAGTTTAAGAAAGGTTTTGTTTATTAAATTTGTTACATAATTTTGTGGCCAGAGAGTTTATAAAATGGGCATTTGGGGTATAATACATATGCCCAGGTCTAACACATACTAAACACACCCAGATATTCATACGATGGTTAATTCAGACCTTCTGGGCTAGTAACAGGGGGAATAAAGGTTTACACAATAAGTTGTTAATCTGCTTAATGGCACACTTGGGAACATGATAACAACAACAAAAAAAACCTGTGAAGCTGGCATCAAACGTGTGCATGCCTCTATGTATTTCAACAAAGGAAGATCATCCTCAGGTATCTTAGTAATTCAAGCACTGTATTCAAAGCTCATGTGTATAAAGGTCAGCCACAGATCCCTGCCGAATCAGGGCCCTGCTCTGCTGAACGGAAGCACCCCAAGATCAGAGGCCAGCCTGATGTAGAAAAGACCTGATCCTCCCCCAAGAATTTCACTGCATAGAACCTGATTGTTCCTTGGGTTTTGCTCTCAAGGTTTCAGGGCTGTGGAGGGGAAGAATAAATGTGGGAAGTGGATGTGGTTGATTAGGCAGCACAGGCCAGGCCACCCTCTTGCGAGCTGCCTGACACTCAAGGTAAGCCCCAGATTTAAAAGAGAGTCAAAGAGGAAAGAACATTCCTACATCTTCCCAGTGTTCACAAAGCCCAGTACCACACCCAACATGGTGAGTGATTTCATCAGCACCAGTGCTACTGAGGCTTCTTAGAGGTCCCAGGACAGAGATACCTGCTGAACACCCAGGGCATCTGGCAGAACCTGGTGTGGAGTTATCAGATGTGGTGGGAGGAGGGACCCCTCCCCCAAGAGAAATGACATCAGGGTTGATGAGTCACAGTAGATTCACAGGCAGTGTCACCGACCACGTTCCAAATGGGGCAGTAAGAAGGCCATATACTTGCTTTCGAGATACTCCTGTTATGTATCAGTCCTCGGCTGCCCCCAAAGGAGAGCCAATAGTCACCAGCACTTTTTGAATCCCACCTGCAGTCTAGGCACATTGGTAAAGCGAGTGTCTTACTGGAATGATCTCACCTAAGCTTTCTGACAGCCTGCCTCCTTGCCACAGGGCCTTGGCACATACCTTTCTCTCAGTCTCAAACATGGTTCTCCTCCTCATCCTCCCCTCTCCACCTGATCTTCCTCCACGTCTTTGCTTAGTCATCACTTTATCAGAAAGCCCTGAGGTTTTTTTTGAAGATTTAAAGAAGTTTATTAAAAAGATAGAAATACAAAAAAATAGAAATGCAGAAAATAGTTACAGCCCCATGCCAAAATGGCATGAGGGGGGAGGGTAGCCCGGGCCAACTCACCACTCCCCAGAAAGCCCTGAGTTTTTAAAACTCCTATTTAACTTTATGACCTCAAACTCTTATGGGCCGCCTAACAAAATTTGCTTGATGGTGATGAATGTAAGGGGAGACAACATATTCATTATTCTGTGGTGTAAAGATGAAAAAACTTCTTAACGCGTACACTGTGGTACTTGCATATATATCATGTTTATGCAAATATATGTATGATTTTGGTCATGGACAGAATCTAATTACTTAAGACATAAGCTTATGAATAAAAGTGTAATGATATTCACCAAACACATAGGGTTTGGCTTAGAATCAAAACAGGTAGTTGATGATTCTGTTTGCAAATCTGGGAGGTTTAATTGTTTAAATGTGTGCTTTCCCCACTAATCTGAATTTCTAAGTGCTGAATGTTTTTGCTTTTCAAAAGTGGTCCTCTCAGCTTGACACAAATACAGAATGCTTTAATTGGTTTATACTTAGGATGCCTCAAACATCTTGTACATAAACAGAGCACACATAGAACCCACGCTGACCCCACATGTTCCAGGCATGCCCTTTATCCTTCCCAAACCACATCTTCTCTTATCTAAACTGCTTGGATAGTAAAACTTTATTCTGTTGCCATAAAAAAGCTTTTATTATCAAAGCAATAAGGTGTAAGGAGGAGATTACCATGGCAAAGACTTTATGGTTTATTATATAGTTAATCACAGAGATAGTGTCATTTTGTAAAAATGTTTCCACTTTCTTGATTCCTTTCTATAGGGAACTAATAATAACAGTAATAAAAAGAATCAGAAAGGCTCTTTAGTAGCAATAGATTTATGATTTTCTGCTCCCTGAAAGACTCATCTTTAAATCTAGAGACTAAGACACTGAGTAACACAAGTGCTTTTTTGGAAGCTTGGGGGAGCCTTGTCGAGCCTAGTATTCCTAAAAAATAAAGATCTAGAATAAAGAGGCATCCACAGAGCCATCATGATTGATAAGAAAATGCTGGTGGATACTGAAGAATGAAAGCAAAAATTCAAAGGGAATTTAAAGAAATCAGTTTTATAACAGCAGCCAGAGTTAGATGTTAAAGAGTTAAAACCAAGCCACCTCTGATGCATCTGCCTCAGGGAACTGGAGAGAGAGAAATTGCCGGGGACCATCTGATCCCAGGCAATTTTGCTTCTGGACCTTCTTTGTGGATAAACCGTTTTAGCTGAAGCTTCCTTAACTCACTGCCAGTCAAGTGGACAAAGCAGGCAGGGAGGACCAGGGAGGAGTGAGAGGCTAGCAAGGGTCTAGAAAGATAGGCAGGTGGTAGAATAACCTGTCTCCTTAGCACCATTACAGAGGAGAAGGTGAAAGTATTTGGGAGAAGGGACGCTCATGATTATTATTTGATGTCTCACCCATTTCTGGCCTCTAACAAATAGCAAAAAGCATGTGAATGAGCAATATGCCCTAAAGCCAGGCTTCTTGGGATAAAGACATTTCATTTCTTTCGCTAAAGAGGAAAGAGTAATATAAAAACACTCCCCCCACTCTGGGCTCTGCTCTTTATTACTGCATAGGAGCAAGACCTACGGTGTTGCCTGGGCTCTGACATCCCAGCCATGCCCAGCTGCTGCTAGAAAGGCCTCGAGCTGAGGGGTTTCATTTGCCAGTCACTAGCTAGTGCTGCAGAAAGTGGTGCTGTCCTGCCCAAGAGTGTAGGGACTCATGGGCATTCCCTGGGTGAGGAGATTTTGTCTAGCAGGTGGAGAGCAGGAAAACTTCCTCTATACATTTGAATGCATAATGTACTGCTCCCAGGGGTATCATTTCCAGTCTAGCTGCTCAAGTATTCCAAACATTCTTGAACCTAGGGAAAAACTAGTCAGGGGTTTAAACACACCCATTTTTCAACCACTGCAGTGCCAAGAAAGCTTCTTTCTTTGCGTAAAAGCCACAAATGCAGCAAGATTGTGTGTGCTTCTGTATTCACAGGGTCAGCAGGACTGGTGGCTCTAGCTGCAAATGGCACCCATGCTCTTGCATGCCACCAATCCTTCCTTTTTCCATCGGGCCCTGTCCATCCTGTCTACTTCTTACATCCTGTATACTGGTTACTCATTCTGTCCACTGAAGTCTACTCCAGGAGAGGAACTTTTCCCTTACCCTTCTCTCCACTTTCACTGTGCTGATTTCACCCTGACATCATCATTATCAAGCAACTGGTTACATTAATTTATTTTTTCCAACATTTCCAGGATTCCTGGTTCTGTTATCTTCTACCCTGTACATTTTTTCACTTAGGTTTGACAACAACTTGAATTCTTTTTGTAACTGGAAAAACAATAGGATTCTCCTTTTCTGAATGCAAAAATGATGACAAATTGATCTTGCGAAGGGTTTTCTGAATTCCTCAGTGTTATATGGTAAACATACACAACCAACATACTTGTCTATAATGTGTAGACTGAGGTTGAGACAGAACCCTTTGAAAAGTTGTCTACTAATCATGAGTAGCTGATAAATTAGTGCCTCCAAGCATGAATTGTGCTCAACATATAAAAAAAAGTGGATGTACCTCTGTCAACCACACAATTTACCAATCAGGCTGTGCCCAGTTTATTTCTACTTCTTTCATCAGCTGTAATACAATGTGTTAATGTCTTAGTATGTACATTTTTATGTTGGAATCATTTAATTATTTAAAACCATAGTTAATGGTTCATTATACTGTTTGAGGTACATTTCTGAAAACAGAAGCATAGAAATTTAATGTAAGCACTAACTTCTAACATAGAAGATTCTGGAGTTTTTCAAAAAGAACACTATTAATTTTTTTAAAAAAGGGCTTCTATTTCTCTTTGGAAAATTTAAAATGACAAAATGTTGCAAAATCTCTTAAGCCTATAAATCCCATGACACCAAATGCTCAGCTTAACAGTCTGTATTCCTTATGCACCTTATTTAGAATTTTACATATGACTTTGCTTAAATAATATAATTTATCTTTGCTAGCTACTTAGTTTTATCCTTTCTATGGAGTTCACTATTCAGGGAAATAGCTGTATTTCTGTTTCTATAAAGATGTGGCGTATCCCCCAGCCCCTTTTAAAGCTATGACTATGGGAAAATGAAGCAAACTACTCTATTTGTAGATGTTAACTGTCTTATAACACAGGACACCATTTAAAGAACTGAGTTAATAATCTTTGTCACATTTTAAATTCATTTTATATGCTAACTAAAATGGTTAATATAGAAATGAGGATCAAAGAAAAATTCAAAATAAAATAAGGCACATTTTGAGATAGGATTGCAGGTTTGAAGCCAGCTTAAGTTATTTAGTGAGGCTTTCAGCTACTTAGCAAGACCTAGTTCCCAAGTAAAAAATAAAATCAGTCTGGGAGTATAGCTCAGAGGTAGAATGCCCCTAAGTTCAATTCCCAGCACCATATATACATAAAATCCCCCCAAACAAACATACAAACAATAAAAATAAGGCAAAATCCTTCTATCTCACACATAAATATAGAGCCAATAACTCTGAAAGCTGTGTTATATTTCCTTTTAAAAATAGTTTCTGGGAAAAATTGGTGGTGTTGGGGAAAGGTTTCAATGCAGAAGCCATCATGGTTGTTAAACACAAATATCTTGGGTACAAAGAGTAGTTATAGTTCACATATCTAATTTATGAATTACTTATCTATTATAAAAGGAATGTGCTTAAAATTAATTAATGGCATGAGGCTCAGGCAATTTCGTCTCCCCAGAACATATTTCTTCATGCTCTGGCTCCCTCTTTTGTTTCTTCTTTATGAAATCTTCTTTTGCCTTTCTTCATCTTGCAATTTTTAGTCTTCCTTCAGGGTCAAATGCTACCTCTGTGATGGGCCCTCTCTTAGCCAGCCAGCAGGGTGGATTTCCTTACCACCAGCCAGTAGCTCCATTATAGCACTTGCCATATAGTGTGACATGGTTTGTCTATGAATGGGCTCCCTAGGCCTTGGGGCTTTTTTTGTGTGAGTGGTGCTGGGGATGGAATCCAGAAGCTTTCTACCTTCAGGTTACACTCCCAGACCTATTTTCTATTTTATTTGGAAACAGGATCTCACTAAGTTGCTGAGGGCCTCACTAAGTAGCTGAGGCTGGCTTTGAACTTGCACAATCCTCCTGTCTCAGCCTCCCAAGTACTGGGATTACAAGTGTGCGCCACCACGCCCAGCAGCCTTGGGTTTCTTAATGCAAAGAGTTGAGCTGAGTGTGGTGGTTCATGCTTATAATCCCAGTACTTGGGAGGCTGATATAGGAGGATTGCAGGTTCGAGACCAGCCTCAGCAATTTGTGATGCCCTCTGCAACTTAGTGAGACCCTGTTTCAAAAATAAAGAATAAAATATGGCTGGGATATAGCTTGGAGGTAGAATGCCTCTGAGTTCAATCCATAGCACCATAAAAAAAAAGACAGCTAAAGGTTGTCTTTATGTGTCAGTATTTCTACAGTCTCTCTTCAGGTGTGGTGCTCAGATCACTTGAATTTATACTCAGTGAACTCGTTAAATGCAGATTTGGGGGCATCTTTGGGAAAGGGGCTCTGATGGTGGCAGTGCGCACTGAAGGTTGAGAAGTACAGGCTTGGCACATGTTCATCCACCTTCCTAGCGGATGAATGCAGAAAGGGGAAGAAAGAGGGTTGGTGGTATATTAAGGTAAAGGAGTGCTGCTTTGGTGACAACCATGACTGTTCAAAGGCAGGGGCCCTTGGCCTCACTTCTCTCTTCCTCATGCAATGAACAGTAAAAGTTGTGATGAGACATCCATGTCTCATAGCTGGAATCCATTGCATACTAAACACATAGGAAGCTGGAGGACATCTTGTCTACAGAAACCTCCTAAATCCTATTCCAGAAGGGAAGAGAACCAACCTTAATTGAGCATCTATGATGGGCCAGGCTAGTCATTTTCTAGAATGATCTAACAAGTGCATTACCTTCCATATAAATTCTCACAAGCCGGGCGTGGTGGCACACGCTGGTAATCCCCGTGCTTGGGAGGCAGAGACAGGAGGACTGTGCAGGTTCGAAGCCAGCCCCGCTGGTTTAAGAGACCCTGTTTCTAAATAAAAATATAAAGTAGGTCTGGGAGTATAGCCTGGAGGTGGAAGGACTTCCAGGAACCCCAGTATCACCAAAAAAAAAAAAAAATTCTCACAAAACCCTCCCAAAGTGATAGCTGTTACCCCTGCTTTGTAGCTGAGTAGATGTTAGAAAAACTCAACTGTCTTCAGAGCTGGAATGTGTGGAGATGAAATTTAAATCCTATTCTGTCTAACTTTACACCTCACGCCTCATAACTAAGTGGCTAATAAACCTTGTAAAATGTGACTTTTATTAGAATATGGCCTAGTAAGAATCAAGAGTTTATAGTCATTGAAAGAATAATGTAGTGTACGTATAAGGATTTCTATTATATTGACTTCATGAGCAGCCTTGCTATATGATTTGTTGCTGTCTTAGCTGACAAACTGTCCAAAACAATTCCTTAGTCTTACCCTGTGCCAGTCAAATAAGTAGAAATAAGCTCTAAACTGTAATCTAGAATAGTTCCCCTTTAAATGTAATAATGTATTTGATATTTGCATTAATACCCAAGAAAAATTCATCTTATTTATCTCAGTGAAAATGAATTATATTACAAATTTTCAAAAAGATCATACTATGGTACTCTATAAATTGGAATTTGTAGATAAAACAATTTGCTTAATTCCTTCTTAAACTTTCATTCTATGATAAAAACTAACAATTCCTTTTCAGAGGCATGGTACCATGCTGGTTGATTGGTAGGCTTCATTTACTAGAGAGATTTGAAAATCATTCAGATTTCAAGCTGAAATCAGAATCCACTTCTTGTCTTTAGCTCTTATTGTGGGTCTGTTATTCTGCAAAGAAGACTGTGGATTTCCAGTGCCAAGCTTGCAGCTGACATAATGTATGGAGGTAATCTACACACACGGCTCAGGAAGGTTATTAATATGAAGTGCTATTTATGCTGGTTTCCTGGGACTGGACCTAAACTGAAAAGGCCAGTTTGGTATTTTTTGTATTTATCAACCTGCTCTTCCTTCATGCCAACGGATTCATTCAGTCCTCGTAGTGGCCCAAGGGAGACATTTAATGTGCAGAAAAAAAAAAAAAAAAACCTCTCAGGGAGGAAAGAAAATAAGAAAAGAGAAGCTTTCACCTCCAAAGAGTGAGCTATACCTATTTAGAATGACACATATTCATTCACAAATGAGGCAAGATTCGAAATACACAGTACCACCGGGACTGGCCTTAGTCACAAAGTCACAGGAACCTTGAGTTCCTCCATGTGATACAGTATTTGCCCTTTTCACAATATATCCTGGAGCTGATTTCTGTTTATTGGACTGGTGTGAAGTGAGGAAAAGGAGCCATTCTGAGTAATTTGTCAGCTAGACAGCAACAAAAAACATCCATATGGCTCTCCTGAGGCGTAAATATATGTATTTGCCTCTTCTATTATTGTCTCTCGGTATCCTTTGCGAGTGCATGCTCGTCCCCACACTGTGCTTTTTTAATAGTCCCACATTACATGGATATTGGGAACAGGGAGAAGGGAGAAGTTTAATTTCCTTTGTACAGTGCTTTCTTTGTCTAAGTCACAAGCAGGTGGGCACTTAGAAAAACCATTGGATAAGAAAGAAAGGGATCAGTCAGAAAGTCTTGTTTGTACAGGTTTTGATCAATGAGGATATTGCATTCATCTCCAGAGCAAAGGGCATGGAGAACTTCTATTAAATTTCTTTAAAAAATTAAAAACAATACAAACTCTTGATTTTTGTGCTCATTACATGTTTAGTCTAGGTAAATTTAGCAGGAAAATCTACTGGTGTTTAACACATTCCTGATAATTAAATAAGGAACCAGAGACACTGTAAAATTATTGTATAACAGTGCAAAGTGGCTGCAAAGACTCCTAGCATCACTTCTACTCGTTACTCCATTATAAACACACCTCAATGAAAGGCACAGGGAGAAGTCTCCCTTTATGACTGTAGAACTATACTGCTCCAGATACTCTTGCTTCCAGTGTGCACATGAGGAATGCTCACCATTTGGTCCACTTTGGTTTTACAATGGAATTTCTACTCATTCTTTATGCTTATATCAGCATCCTTCATGCAAATGAGCTCACAAGTCGAGTCTGCTTGTTGGCATAGCACCTGGTTTTTGACACAGAGCTAATTCTAGGGCTCCTTTCATCTAATATGTCTTTGCTATACTTTTCTACTAAAGTATATAATGTCCATAATTCCACTGCTTTGAATAAAGACAGGGTGATTCAATGGCCAGAAAGTATTTGTTCAGCCAGCCACACCATAAGCTAAGCAAAAGGACCTTCTGTTTCATCCAGTGTAAACAGCACAAGGGCTGGAGCACCTGAGCGTGTCACTGGAAGGAGAGTAGCTGGACATGTGCCACGTATGCCCAGGAACATCAAGTAATACTGCTGCCTGGCTGAAGCCAAAGAAGAATAATAACTCCAAACAGACACATAATGGAACAGTTCCCTGCTCTATTTATCTTTACATGCCTCAGATCTCCATCCTAATCCTGGTTCCCACTGTGATACTTGGTTTTACTGCAAAATGAGAAGACTCAGGTAGAGACAGAATGGCTAATGAAAGTGACTATCATTAGCTATAACCTTCAGTTCTTAATTTTTTCATTTTCTTCTAAGGACAGAGCTGAATTCTATAATGAAAAACAGACAAAAAAGCAAAGCCCTCAATTTTCTACACTACAACATAATTGTTTCTCTGATCTCAATGAGGCAGAAATGTAATTTGACCTTTAAAACATGTAGCTAGAAGGTTTATGTTTCAGGCAGTATGGAAAAAATATTTTCCTACTATACTGATTTAAAAAAAAAGGCATCCTGGTATTGTTGGGGGGAGGGTACAAGTTACTGACAGTGGTGGCCTCAGAGGGCAGCTGAGGGGTAGACATACATTCAGAGTTGTTGTAAAGGGAGGAGTCTGTTTGTTCAAAGAATTACTGTAGAATATGTGGCAGCACCTGGCCTAGCCATTCTCAGTGCTGTTGACATGGTGGGCCAGATGGTTCTTCTGTTATGGGAGAATGGGAGGAAGGGGGTAAGGAGGAGTGGGGCTGTCTAGTGCATTCTAGGCTGGTTAGCAGCATCCTTGGGTCTCTACCTACTAGAAGCCAAGAGCACTCTCTATCCTTGCAGTTTTGAGAATTAAAATACTGCCAGACCACCTATCTTCTGGGAGGCAAATTCACTCAGTTGAGAACTACTGCTTTGGCCCCAGATATATTACTTTTGTGGGACTTTCAACCTGTCAGTTTCAACCACAGATGCACAAGAGAATCACCTCAATTTAAAATGAACAAACCTATTCCAAGTATCACTGAAATCAATTTGTCTGGGATGAGATCTTGGCAAGAGATGATCATAAAGCTCTGAGTTTTTAATTATAGTTTATACTTATTCTTTGGTATGGCAACAACTAAATATTAATTTATAGGTATCATCTTTAATGTGAAGTTATTCACAAAGAGAACAAATAAAAATTCAAAGGGTACATAAAGTCCAGGCTGTTAGGATTACATGGAAATCCAGGTGTCATAAAAAAGCAGTTAAAAGTTTGGAGAATGTGCATGTGGGTGGACTAACCAAGACAAGAATTGTGTTGCATGACAAATCTTCAAAGGTGAGGAAAATGGTCTTATTTGGATTCAAACTAAAGTGGCTCTAAGGACATATGCTCTGATAATTTTAGACTATTTGGGAATCCGAAAAGCAGCAAGGTGGGAATGTGGAACCGACTGCCACCTAGGCTGTTCTCAAACATAACAGCCCCGCTGGCAAATTCCTGTGTGGGAGTCCTTCTCAAACTCAGAGCCTAGAAAAAGACACAATATATAAAATATCACAGAGAGGGTATCTGGCCTGTGCATGAAGCCAATCCTATCCACCCCCTGATAAGGTGTGCATGGTTTTGCCTGGCTACCAACAGGGCTTCACTAGCAGATGAGAAGGATTTGAGGAGTATTAGTTGAAGACAAACTTATCTCAAAATAGCTATTCCTTCAGCCTGAAATTCTCACTTTAAGAATTATTCTTTTGGCTGGGGAAGGGAGTCTCAATAGAGCATTTGTTAACATGCACACATGTCATGTTCAAAGGCAGGACACATCATCATCAAAAAGATGAGGTCATCAGTTAAATAATACAAATGAGTTTCAATGGTGGAAAAAAAAAAGAGGCACACAGCATTACAGTTCCTGTACTGAGACAGGTGCTGGAGTGAGGAGCCCTGGCCTGTAGGGGGCCGCAGGAAGCTCACCCCCTCCTCTGTGAAGAAGGAAAGGACCATGGGGATTGGGCAAGGGCAGAGGGTGGGGGAAGCTGGGACTCCTGACCTACTTCCAAATTTTGTCTGGGCCAGACCTGGCATCACTTCAAGAAAAAATAAACACAAGGTATAGGAACATTTTTTACTCCTCTCTACAACACATGTGCTTTGACCGATTTCCTTTTCCTCTATGAAAGCAAAGCAGCTTAAAACGGTAGCTTGTCCATCCCTCATCCTCTGGGACCCCATTTCCCCTCTCCTTCTCCACCCCTGGCATGCACTCTACCCCCTTGGCTCATGACCAGCTTCCATTTTCTTTAAGAGAACTCTTAATTAGATGTTAAATTGACAATAGCACCTAACAGAATTTTTACAGGTCTAATTTGGAATACTTTCTCCCTCAGCATATGGTAGAGATATCAAGTATTATTATCCTTCCTCGATGTTTTTTAATTTAATGTTTTATTGCTCATTTTTGGCCTTCACAATCAACTTGGACACACATACACATACACATTTGTGATGAGAAGCTAGACTAGTTTGCACACAGAGCAATTAAATCTGGCAAATCTGATTCCAAAGGATGAATATTTTCCAGTTGTGGTAGGAGGCCAACAGTACAGAAAGTAACCAGCTGTTTCATGTTAGTTCCTGATGTGACTTTTCAGGCTCCTGTTGCCAAATTTATTTTCTGTTCAGATGTACTGTGAGAGCACTGTGTCACCCTTGTGAACCTCATGAGTCCCTAGTACCTTCTGGGAAAATGAGAATATGCCATGTTCTGGTCATTTTAGCCCTGTATAACTGTCCTGCTTGAATGCCAACTTGGATTTTATATCTCAGCTACTTAATGGTTTTCTTGTATAACTGTATTGAACAAGTAAGCATTCTTCACAGCCCGACTGGGAAGGATAAGCATTCAGCTCATTTTACCCTGATGTGTGCTCACTTGGCACGGAGGATGTGCAAATAACTGCTTTCTCCTGGCTTCTTGAAATCGTCATTCTCAGGAATTCCAGCAGTATTTTTTGTGAAATTTAGTCTATCAGGACTCATGTCACCAAGCTGGCACTTTGGTAGCAAAGTGATTATTTTGAATTTCTTACCTAAGGGTTTCTGCTTGTTTTTAAAAGACACTTAATGTCTAATGAATGTTTGGGGTTTTGAGAACTGGGTTGCCCAAACAAAGGAGGGGGCGGGAATCTGAAAATGGGATGTACCTGCCATGTTACTGTGAACACATCTGTCCTCAGCTTGAGCTCTCTCTGGAAATCCAGATGACCTATCCCAGGCCTAGATCTACACACTCCTGATGTAATCCTGAGATTACCACTGTACTTAAATAGGTGGTGCTATATTTATGGTTCTCTAATGCCTAGACTGTGTGATTTCACATCTATAGGAGAACTTCTCTTTCAAAAACTTCTAGGTTGCCTTCTTTAGTTCTGAGACCTGATCTTTTTCAAGAGCACTACAGTTCCTAAAATTCATCCTTTCTTCCCCCTTAGAAAACAAGACAGAGGCTTTGTTCAAATACGTCATCATGTAGGCTGGGCTGTGGGATTATTTGGAGCAGAGGCAAAGTTTTCCACTTGGCAGAAGTGCATGTAAATTGTTGATTTAAAAAAGTACTGTGATTTATTTTTAAGTGAACATGTATGCAATTATTGTGGGATCATTTTTATTATGGTTTAGATAAAAAAAACAAGTGCTTGGTGTTTACTCTTTTTATAGCAACCGCATACAGAGACTATTTGCTCTACAAAGTGAAGGCCTGTCATCCTGGGAGGCAGGGGCAGGAGGATCACAGGTTCAAGTCTAGCCTGGACAACTTAGTGAAACGCTGTCTCAAAATAAAACTTAAGCATGTGCTGAGGATGAGCCAGAAGTGGCGGTGCATACTTGTAATCCCAGCATTTGGGAGGCTGAGACAGGAGGATCGTGGTTCATGGACAGTCTCAGCTACGTAGTGAGGCCCTTTGCAACTCAGTGAGACCCTGTTTCAAAATAAAGAATAAAAAATAGGGCAGGGGTGTAGCTCGGAGGTTGAATGCCCCTGGATTCCATTCCCAAACCCGCAAAAAAAAAAAAAAAAAGGGGGCTTACTCCAAAATGCCACACAAATCAATAGGACAGAGAATGCTTCTCCAAGCAGCTAGCTCTTGCTTCTAGACAGGGGCTGGCAAACTGTGACCCCCATGAGATCAAGTGGCTCATGGCCTTTCTGCATCGTCTCTGGCAACTTTCAGCCACAGCAGCAGAGCTGAGTGGTCACACAGAGACCACAAGTCAGTAATACTTAAGAAATTTTCTAGATGGCCCTTTCTAATAAAGTCTGCTGAATCTAGACCTACTGAAGAGGCCTGGAAACTGGGTATAAGTACTAGAGAAACTTACTTAAAGATAGATTAGAAAAGTTATATAACTATAAAATAACAATAATAATCCCCACCTTCATTAGTATAGCATCTTTACCTTCTCCAGGTACTCAAATAGGCTCTTGGAGCTGCTCTGAACCATGAGATGAGCATTAATCTCTCCAAGATGGAAGGGGTCGAGTAAGGTTCAGAGGCCAAGACTGGGTAGGGGTAAAGGATTCCTCTGCTGAGGGGCATGTGAGAGTCTGACTGGTGACTGAGGATAGTTTTCTCTCAAGTCATTGGTGTCTTTTGCACCCTTAGGATCTTATATTATATGTAGCAGATGGTTTAAAATTCATGAATTTTAGATTCAGTTAGTGTGAAGCTTAATCCTTAGTTTTACACAACTCCACAGTTTCTACTAAAAAGCACATCAGTGTCGAAGCAAGGGCTGAAAAAGGAAAAATATGCAAAAGATGTGATCAAACTGTAGCATCATGGGAAGCTGAATATATTCAGGAAACAAGAGAGCCTAGGCATTGTGGATATATATTTTCTTTCTTTTACAGTATTTTTCTTTCTTTTGATACAAGAAACTCGGTTTTCCTCTGGAGAATCATGGCTCTTCAACTGTCAGTCCATGGGGCTGAGGTATGGGGACTGCTGCACTGCTAACTCTGTGGTAAGCACAGGACTCTGACCTGGCTAGCAGGAAGACTCTCCTTCTTGCCACAGTGATAGGTCTAGAGACAGACAGGTGGCACAATCCAGCAAATGGGAATTAGTCCTTGGATTTTTGCCAAAACAGTTGGAAATAAAACCCTTTCTCAGATCCCAGGGGCCAACAGTTATGTAAATCTAGAGCTATTGATGGGGTGTATCTTCACCACCACATGAAGAGGTATGTCTAAAGAATGAAGTCAAGAATTGTGGGAGACACTGAGATAGAAAAGAGTAGAAGGAAAAATGAACAGAAACAGGGAGAGAAGGAGGAAGAAAGGAAAGGAGAGAGAGAGATAGAGAAACAGAGTCCTGATAGTATAACTTGGGTATAAAAACCATAGGAATTGCCTGAAGGAATCATCTTGAAATATTCATATACACCAGCCAGCCAGTCAATTCTCTTCTCTTTTTTCTCTTTTGTCTCTGTGACTCCAGTCTCTTTCCCTTGAAAATTAGAGTCCCAAATGATACACTGGGAACATTTTTTTTTACTGGTAATATAAATCTATATTAACAGAAATTTCATTCTACTTGTGGATTTGAGCATTATACAAGGCTCAAAGAAATGTCTTCCATCAAAATTGGTTGCAAGGCAGGGCAGGGCAAGACCCAAACTTTATTTGTACACTATTTCATAATCATAGTCTTAAAGATACCCAAGAACAGGAGATTATCACTAAGCCTATAGAAGATGTTTCTTTTTGCTAAGGGGGCTTTCTTATTTTATATTAATAATAATACTGGAAACATTTTGCTTTCTAAGTAGCATTCATGTTATTAGCCTTCCCGGGATCTGTCAGTAATATTATTTTTTAAGGTTTTATTCTTTGCTGAGGTCTTACTCTATACCCTTCATATTCTTTTGGGCCAACTTTGAGCTCCAGTGATTTATATATACCAGGTTTCCTTTTAGTCAAGTACTTTCTCTTCATTTTTATTCCCAAGATATATGTTTCTTCCTGCAGAGCTCTAAAAAAAAATCTGCTAGAACATTATTCTGTGAAGTTTATGTATTAAATAAACAATGTTCTCCATCTGATCCTTTTACAAACTATAGGAACAGTTCATACACCATAGATTTATAGCTCCTAGGTCGAAAGACTCACCAGTTGTGTAATTCAGCAAAGGCCGCTTTGATCTTCTTAACAGAACTATCCACTTCTTCCTTGATCATGACGCGATATCTAGTTAGAGAAACAGTGCACCGTTGCAAATCCTTCACTGATTTCTCAATATTTGGGCCTAAAATTGATGTCAAGAAAAAAAAAAAGAAAAAAAAAAGAAAAAAAAAAGTTAGCCTCAACACTTTATTCTTTATTTGTGGTCTAAACAATGAAATAAAGCAGCCAGTCCACCAAAACTAGAGATTCATCTTTTGGTTTTCAATGGGGAAACAAAAAAGTCCTTTGAAGAGGACATTTATAGCCCAGAGTGCATGGTTTGCTCAGCTCTTGAGATTGCTGTTTCACCAGTCAGATCTATGGCCATGCCAGGTGGGGTATGCTTGTTCCCTCTGCTCCTCAGAAACAGGCTCTGATTATGTTCTATCATAAGTATCTTAGAATCTAAAGGCCATTTGTGCTGCTGGCTCTCTCTATAAATGCGGCTGTGTGTGGTTAAAAGCCAGCAGGGCTTTTGGAAGAGGAAAATGACACAGGGATTGGGAGAAGTACAAATGAGCTAGGGGGAGGATGGAATGCCGGTGCCAGGTATGCTGGCTGCTGCCCCATCGGTCCTGAGCCAGGCCTGTAATTACAGCAGCAGTGTTTAAAGCAGATTTTTTTGGGTGCCCATCTCGCCTGATTTCCGGAAACTGTCGCCAGGGTCTACAGAGAGTGCAGAGCCAATAAGGTAGACTGTACTTATCCCAACAAGGACACCTTTCTTAGAAGAAAAAATCTCCCTCAAGAAAAGTGAGGGAGTATTATCAAACCCAAATTGAGGTAATCAGATATGACTGAGGCTGAGGGGGAAGAATATGATTTCAGATTCTAGGAATTAGAAAAGAAGTGACTTGGCCCCTTTCATTTCCAATCCTAGTAATGAGTCAAGTTTATCAAAGCTTAGAAAATAAAAAAATCTGGTGTGTCAAATATAAAATCCTCTCTCAGGGTTATACTACCTGAAAACTCTAATACAGAATTGCATTTACAGGGGGAAGATTGTCTCTGAAAAAGACATTCCAGACTCTAGACTCATCTTCATGCTATGCAATTCAAGAGTCTATATATCTGGCAAAGGCTAGTCTCTTCTAAAAGAGCCCCTGCATTAACACTCATGTTGTAAGTAATTAGAGTGAAATGTCTTTGAGGTGCACATTTAACCACGCTTACAAAGAGAATAGCCACAAAGGGGCAGAGAAAGGAGAATCAATCAATTCCACTTAAATACTTAAGACCTTTGATTAACATGGGAGATCACATCTGTCATTCAGTCTAGGTGGGTCACAAACGGAAATGCAATTTCACGTGCCTCTCTCTTCACTAAGCAGTATCTTTTGTAAATTCTATCATTCTGGCACTTTTTGTGTGTACAAAATACGTTGAACCATTTGTGCAAAAGAAATCACTTTACCTCTTTTCTTTGCCAACTCATCTGGCTTTATTTCAAGATGAGCTGCAGGGACATTGGACTTAACAGGAGATGTTTTTGCCTTAGGCTTGCTTGGGTTACAAGGCTGCTCAGCTGACCACTGTAGGCCATCTGACCTCTCTGTTGTTCCATGTATAGCTTTGGGGTTCCCATCTAATGACAGTTTCTGTTGCAGTAGTCTGTTGCCTTCTGTAAAAGAACACCAAATAATGACTGTGAAGTGAAAAACTAAAAACACTGATGATAAAGTGACTGGGGGATGCCAATATTTTTGGTTTTGTTTACATTGGCAATAATGCTTTTCATTGCAACACAGTCAAGGGACTGCTTAAATAGAATCACTAGGAGATTAGAGGTTATACTAGAAAAGAGCCTTGCACTTCGAGTCAGAAGACATAGGTGTGTGTTTTGGCTCTTGTAATTACTTACACAGTGGACCCAGGCAAGCCTCTTACTGTTTCTGAGCCTTGAATTTCCTCACTTGTAACTACCCAGGAAGGTTATTAAGGGGATTACAGGAGATGAACAGGACTCTCCCCCCCCCCCCCCACTTCCAGTAAAGGCTGAGGAATCTTTAAGCATGATTTCATATCGAAGCTATAAAAATGTAGCCCTCCTATCTCCAAGTGCTACATTAATGTCTTGTGGTATTTTATTCTGAATTAAGGAAGGCAGAAGAGTGATTGAAGGAAGTTAAGAATGAAGTAACAACAGGTACGATAATCATTTCATCTAATTTATGGAGAGTTTAAATCAGAAAACATCATCATAATGTCTCAACTATATTTAAAATCCAGGGAGTTAGATTCTCTCTGGAGCTTTAATAGATATGGCAATAAATTAGTAGCACGTTGCTTTTGGCATCTTTTAAAGGTAGGTTCCCAGGTACTTATTGCTGGAGGGAATTAAATGGCATCTAAAGGCCTGAAAAGGAAATGTATCACTCTCAACATCTTACTACTAGAGAGCTTTTGGTATGAATAACGGGAGTCTAGGGTGCTTTTGAAGGCCTGGTTCTTGGAGAAAGCTGGGTTTAGTAAAAGGAATGCAGTTTGGGTCTGAAAGACCCAAGTTCTGAGCCTCCTCATGTCCTGAATGACCCTGAAGGAAGGTCTTCACTTCTCTGGCTGACTCTGGCTCTCATTCAGAACACGGGAATCTTTTTGAAGCCTGGCCCCCTATTCAGAGTCAGTCCACCCCACTTCTCTTCACTCTTATGGTGCCTTCCAAAAACTTCATGTGTTATATTTTAACACAGGGCTACTATGTCAGCCTCTTGAAGAGGCTGTGACCTCGCAGAGGGCAGACACTGAGTCAGATTCATTTTAGAAGCCCTAGTTCTTGTGTCTGTTCAATAGCTTTCTATAGAATCGTGATTGCACTGAAGTACACTTAAAATGATTTCATAGAAAAAATAAAGAAACAAAGAATACCTTTTCCTGACACTGTCACAAACATTACAGAGACTACACGGGGTGTGGGGGGAATACACAGGAATATGATCTAGGTTCTAGTCAATTTGATTTTAGACATTATCTCATTTATGCTAAATATAATTTGACTCTAGTTGAATCTATCATTCATAACCTATAGGTCAAGAAAGTACAACAAACTTTTTATGGTCTGCATGATAAAAATTTACTTAAAGGAAAATTATAGTTCACAATGAAATATTCAGCAGAGGTAGAAAACACAGTAAGTAAGCACTGAAAACAGCTTTTTTTCTCCAGTAATGAGATTGATTTAAACAGTAGCATGCAATTTTATCCTTAGCTACAATAAAATAAAGCTTTCCTATAAGACAGTGCTTATCAAACTTCAGTGTGAACTGACTCTCTTTTGGTATTTATCACACATGCAAATTCCTAAGGACCTCTCCCAGAAATTCAGATTTAGCTGTGGGCCCAGCACCCTGCTTCCTAGGTGATTCTGTTGGAGTGGAGAGGGGTGGTGTCACTCACCTGATGATGAGTCTATAAATATCTGTGTTCAAACAATGACTAAGTACAAGCTGGTTCTAACTCATTCTCATTCTAAATCATAGCTGAGATTCAGTCTTGATGACATATTATAGATGGAGAATCTAAAACACAGCTCTTTGTGCAGTATTGTTATTTAGTCATATTCTTGAAAATAAGGGGACTTATAGCCTAATAGAAATAATGACCTTAGATAGAGGAACAAAAATTATTCTCTTCAGAGGCAAATGAATTTTAAATAGAAGAAAAGTATGCAAATGAGCATGGGCTCATTAACCTAGAACTAAAATTATATTGTTTGTGTATCAGAGAACTGATATGTGGGCTATTAGCTCATTTCATCATTTATCCAATAAATATTTATTGAGAAATAGGAGTTGCAGTAGTTTGGAGTCCTGAAAAACTATCATTACTGGGGCTCACTGAATGCTGGGAAGGCTTAAATTTTAAAGACCAATTAGATATATTTGCACACTGGCTGTATAAGTCTGTCTTTAAATACAGTAAAATTCTGGGACTCTTTCAGATGAAATGTGGCAAAGATATACAGCTATGACATAATTATGTTCATTTTGACCATAAATCCTAATATGTCTAGAAACTGAATAGTTCTTTTACAGATAAAGTGATTTTCCTCTAACATCAGACACACCATCAGTTTTCTATCTTTCTGGAGTCCACTAGTATACCTTAACAAACCCCTACCTGAATGGGAGTTGATTCACACAAACTTGCACTGTCCCAGAAGGTAGCTACCTGCCATATGTAGTTACTGAATATTTAAAAGGTGGCTTGTTCAAAATGAGACGCTCTATAGGTGTAAAATCTTCACTGAAATTTGAAGGCTTAGTACAAAAGAAAAATTAAAAATATTTCTTTAATAACTTAAAGAAATATTGGGAGCTGGGCATGGTGGTGCACATTTGTAATCCTAGCACTTGGGAGGCTAAGACAAGAGGATCACAGGTTCAAGGCCAGCCTCAGCAGTTTAGTGAGACCCTCCACAACTTAGTGATACCCTATTTCAAAATTAAAAAAAGGGATGGTTAGAGGTATAGCCAGGAGGTAGAATGCCCCTGGGTTCAATTCCCAGTAACACACACACACACACACACACACACACACACACACACACACACGACCACCACCAACAGTAGAGCTTAGTGGTAGAATGCTTATGTAGTGTGCTCAAGACCATGGGGATTTGGTTCCCAGAACTGCAATAAATAAAATAAATACTAAATGTATGTTGAAATTATATTTTATATGTATTCATTAGGTAAAATATATTAGCCAATTTAATTATATCACACACACATATATTTATTTATTTATTTATTTGGTGGGTCTGAGGATGGAACCCAGGGGCATTTGACCTCCGAGCTTCACCCCCTACCCTATTTTTTATTCTTTATTTTGAAACCGGGTCTCACTGAGTTGCAGAGGGCCTCACTAAGTAGCTGAGGCTGTCCGCAAACTGCGATCCTCCAGTCTCAGCCTCCCGAATGCTGGGATTATAAGCGTGCATCACCACACCTGACTTCTTTATATTTTTAATGTGGTTACTAGAAAATATAAAATTGTACACATAGTTTGCATTGCATTTCTACTGAATATTACTACTATAATCATAAGAAGAATGAGATAGGTGGTCTATAATGTTTGTCATGGTTACTAAATAAGATAGCATTTATTTTAGTCAAGCCTTAAAGTACCTTCTGCAATTTCTACATGAGGAAGTGTGAGAGAATGATGATGTATGTCTTATATGCTTGGTGCCAGGTAGACACATAATAAATACAGAATCATGAATAAGTGAACCTACGATGAATCAGCATTGCTTCAGCACTTTGCATAGCTAGAAACCCTCCAACTGTAGGGAGCCTAGTTTAATAGGAGTCCCCAGCTGTGACTTTAATATTCATCAAAAACTTGAACTAAATTCAAGGGAAAAAAGTTATCATTGGAAACATACAATCTGTTCAGATTCCAGTAAAAAACTAAAATATAAAAATAAAGTATACATTTTAATTTAATCCTTGTCTGTATATCTAAAATTGACTCCTAGAATCTGATGTATTTTTCTCTTTTTTTTTTGTGTGTGTGTGTGTATATGGTACTGGGGATTAAACACAGCGGCATTTTGCCTCTGAGCTACATTTCCAACCCTAGTTTACTTTTTATTTTGAAACAGGGCCTAAGTTGCTGAGGCTGGCCTCAAACCAACCATCCTCCTGTCTCAGACTCCCAAGTACTAATATTTCAACTATATTCCACCACACCTGTCTCTGATATGGTTTTGAATTTAACTATTACCTGAAACACTTTTTATTAAAATACTTATCATAGCCACATATAGTTGGTATTATTATAACTTACTGAAAATCAATTTGATTTCCAGTTCAACTGGATTTGACAGACAGGCAGAATGGAGTGTCCATGTTGTGCTAGCTACTATTTAAATACAGGAGATAAGTGAGCCATAGTCTTTATATTAACAATTAATATGTAAAATGTAAAAAAAACTGATATAAAATTAAATCCCAGAGTAGAGCTAAGGTGACCCTTTCGCATTGAATTATCTTGGTATTTCTGTTGAGATATAATTAGTTGAGTATATACACAGGTCTATTTCTGGATTCTGTTCCACTAACCTTGGTACCTGTCTTGCCAACTAACTATACCCATTTGACAAGTCTTAATATCAATCAGGTAATATATGTTCACCAACTTTGCTTGTTTTTTCTAAAAGACTGCTTTGGCTACCTTAGATTATTATTATTATTATTATTATTATTATTATTATTATTATTATTGGTGGTACTGGGGTTCCTGGAATGTACAAGCTACTTTTAATTCTTTTCACTATCTTTAGTGGAAAAGCAAACAAACTTATAAAATCATTGGGAAAATAAGTTATGGTCACTCAAATAATTTTTATGGCTAATATTTAAGCCAATGTTCCTTTTTTTTTTTTTTTTGGTGGTGGTACTGGGGTTTCTGGAAACCCTTTTATCTCCGGGCTACCCTCCCAGACCTATTTTATATTTTTATTTGGAAACAGGGTCTCTTAAGCCAGAGTGGCTGGCTTTGAATCTGCGAGATCCTCCTGTCTCCGCCTCCCAAGCGTGGGGATTACAAGCGTGCGCCACCACGCCCAGCTACCTTAGATCTTTTGTATTTCACTATAAATTTAAGAATCCTGCTTATCTATTTCAACCAAAAATCTAATGGAATTTTGGCTGAACTTATATTAAAGAAATAAAATAATGTGAGAATAACTGATATAGTAAAAATACTGAGTCCTACCCAGGCATGGATATTAGTTTGAGAATTAAAAGAAATACAACAAATTCATAAAAATACCATGCAGCCATTAAGTCATGTTCTTAGAGAAGATTTAACATCATGAGGTAATGTTCATACTGGCACATTAGTACAAAGAATATAAAAGTCCATATGTTGTATAATATGACTTTTGTTACAAAAATCAGTATGTCTATACATTAGAAAAATTCCGAAATGAAATTTAACAGAAGTTGTTTCTGAGAGCTAGAATTATTTTCTTTTTTTTTAAAGTTCATTAAATTTTATAAATGGCCTCAATTAAGATAAGGTCACTTTAAGCTCAGAAACAAATTCTGTAATTATTTCTAAAAATCAACATATAGCAACTTAAAATGAGGCTAGAATGGAGTATGAGGACCAGATTACACTGGACTTGTAAGTCAAGGTGAAACTTTCTCTTGATCATGAAAGGTCAAATTTATGTTTTGGAGAGATTTACAGAATGAAGAACAAGGACAAGTGCAGGAGATTAATGAGTGGACTACTGAAGCAATGTAGGCAAGAGAAGATGGTGGTCACACCAGGAAGTAGAGGCGGAGACAGTGAGAAATGGATGAATACTAGAAATAAGTGGTAGACTGGAAATGAGGCCGAGAGAGATTGATGCTGAGATTTTTTGCTTACATAATTGGATGGATGGTGTACTAAGATCAGGAACACTAAAAGAGAGCTAAGACTGAGGAAATCATGAGTTATTTTTGAGCATGTTGTTGAAGTGCTTTGCAATGCCAAGGTGAAATGTCAAGTAAGAACCTGAAGTTCTGAGAGTAGCCTGGAGTAGGAAGATGAGTTTGTGAGCCATGTCACACGATTAATGATAGGATACGGTTGAAATGATCTAAGGGGAGAGGATGGCTTTCTATAATGATGGATATGGGTGGAACCAATTAAGACTTGATGAGCTTCAACAATTCAACAGCCAGTTAAAGAAGAATGACCCTCAAAAGAAAGAGAGAGGAAGCACTAAAGACCAGTATGATCAGGAGAGCATTATGTTGCAGAAACCAAAGAGGAGACAGACTGGTTAAGGAGTATTGAGCACTGAATACTGCTGAAAGGAAAAGATGAAGAAAAGATTAAAAATGTCAGCTAGGCTCAATAACATGGAGGCTATCGATAAACTTGGAGTAGTTTCTTTGGAGAGATGAGCCATGTGCCATAATAAACAGGTTGAAAGAGAGAGAGAGAGAGAAAGAGAGAGAGAGAGAGAGAGAGAGAGAGAGAGAGGTGTGTGCAGAAATGGAGACAATAGGTAAAGGTAACTCTCGATATTATAAAATAATGGTTTAGTGATAAAAACTTTTTTATATTACAATTACTATACACTCTGACTTGCAAGTCTCATTATTTGTCCATCTCTGCATGACAGGGTTAATTAACAGATATTCAGAGAAACTACTAACTTTTGAAAAATAGACCAAAACAGATAGGTTTATTCAGACATAGTGTCAGTTCTATCTTTTATAATTTCTTTATCAACTTCTGATAGACTATTATTTCATTCAAATTCTATGAAACTGCAGCAGCTCAGAAGGCATTAAAGCTAATGATGTCCTGACTGGAAACAAATCTTTTAGTTTTGTTTACACTGTCTTTATACTATATACCATCTTGTATGTCATTACTACCTTTACAGTCTTATTTATATTAAAAGGTAACAGATGAAAATGGATTAAGCTGTCAAGGGCCCAAAGTAGGCATGTTAACAAATCAAGTACCTACCTCCATCATAGTTCCCTGAAAAATAAATTCAATTCTCCTTACATTTTGGTAGAAACATTTAAATCTTTTTTTATTAAAAAAATCCTTTAAAAATTTAGTTTGAAAGCTTTTGGCCATTGTATGGGGTTAAGATCCATTTGTAGCTGAAATCTACAGGTTGGCTGGGAAGTCCTGAAAGTATCAATATTCAGAGATGAGTAGTCTTGTGTTTTTGCTATACAGTAGCAGCAGAAGAGGTTTTCAAACAAGAATGAGAAGGGCAAGGCCTCTGGCATTTACCTACCCACTGACAGAGAAACACCTGAGGGGATTTATGTATCCTATGTCTTCATGTCATTACCTCTTATGTCTGTGTCTGTCTCTTTCTGCTTTATCATATCTAGAGAAAGGAAGCAGGGCTCTGAGCGATTATAAATGTAATCTAAGGCCTCTTCTAAAATTACCTAGACAGTTCAGATACAATGCTGCTTGAAGCAGAGGTTGGGATAAGCTAACTGTAAGTAGGAGCTCTGACCAAGAACTGAGATGCTGAGATAATAATTAAACAGAAGTAAGAACAGTAATCATGTGCTTTAATAACATCAAAATGTATGTTCATATAACAGTACTTAATGCTATCTATACATAGACATTACTAAAGTATTATACCTTTAATTTACAAAAGATAGAAAGAACCATTGTGTTTTTTCAAGGCTACAAGGGCTTCCATAATATGCTTAATACAAATTTAAATAAAACATTGGCTGTTCAGATTGATATCCTGACATGAGAGCCTGAGCTGCAGCACCTGGATCTCCCCTCTTCAGACACTTAGTAATGTCATCTGATGTTCTTGCCCCCCCCCCAACCATTTCCTCCCATCTGCTGACTTCATGTTTATCATAATATATAATTATCTTGGTAATTTTGTTGAATCCTGGCTTATTATCCAATCTCTTTTTCCTGCGGCCAAAAGAATGTAAACTCATTGAGAGCAAAAACTTTGTCATCTTGTTCACTTCCTGTAGAAAAAGGCCTGGCATATGTTGGATGCTTAAAAATATTTACTCAATGGATAAATGACTGATAGGAGAATTTGCTCTGTGCCAGATGCCATGCTGATCGCTTTATGTATCTCATTTACTTCACGCTTGAATCTTGTAGAGTTATATTTTCTGTTTTACTAATGAGAAAACTGAGAAATAGAATAGTTAACTGGTCCAGTGCCAGGTATCTAATAAGACCAAAGTTTGAATCCATACATTCTACTGATAATTGCCCTGGTTCGTAGTCACAAATTTTTATTGCTTCCATTTGAAAGCTGGCACTGCTTAGATCCTAGAATATACACATTTGGCTTTACTATTAAAGTTCTAAGCCAACTGCTTTCTTCTGGTTAGTCTTTTTTAATCCTCTGGTCTGATGCATGGCTTAGAGAAACAGGCGAGATCATCTTGGAGCTCTGTCCAATAGCAATATAAAACAATTTGCTTAGAAACTGGTAGAAATATCACACCATAAAAACACTGTGAAACAGTCCTGGGTGTTTTTGTTATTGTTGTTATAGAAAACAGGAATGAGGGACAAGTAACCAACATTCTAAGGTAACAGAGCCCCTTTTGTCCCATTTGATTTACTTCACTTTGAGAAAGCAGTTTTATGCAGAAACCTAATATTTGCATCCTAAAGGGAAAATGGCAGGGCAGTCGCCAGCCTATAATACAGACCAGACTGTGAGCTCCAGTTTCTGGAGGTCAGCAACACAGCTTGGAGCCTTCTGTTTTAGACAAGAAGCAGAGAACAGAAGACAAGCCTTCTCAGGATGCTTTAATCGAGGAAGGAATATAAAGGAAGACTACTGGGTCCAGCTGGAGGAGCTGAAGACAAGATTAAGTCTGCCCCAAAGTTTATGTCATTGAAGCTGCGGTGGCCTACAACTCTGCCCTTTTCCCGTTCAGTGGGAACTGTGTCCAGTATAAAAAAGACAACTGAAAAAAGCCGGGTGTGGTGGCACACACTTGTAATCCCCGTGCTTGGGAGGCGGAGACAGGAGGATCACGCAGGTTCAAAGCCAGCCGCACTGGCTTAAGAGACCCTGTTTTCAAATAAAAATATAAAATAGGTCTGGGAGTGCAGCCCGGAGGTAGAAGGGCTTCCAGGAACCCCAGTACCGCCAAAAAAAAAAAGACAACTGAGGGATTTCAATTTTTATTCTAGCCTAAATGGAAATAAGCACCTATAGGCTTCAGCAGTATGAGTCTTAAAAAATATCCCTCCTCCTATTCGGTGTTTCTGAACACTGTGCAGGATAAGTAAATATGAGAAAACTGGACCCAGCTTTATACTATTAGATTGAGGTTTAGGGAAACAAAAAAACATTACTTTCAGCAATACTTTTGGTAAAAATAAATCTTGACCTACCCTTTACCTGACTTAGTATTTGAATACAGGATGATTTTGATTGGATTATGTAAAAGATCTAATTTGAGCTGTTATTAAAAATTCTGAAATACAGAAAAAAATACTCTCAGGCTTAAAACATACTCCCAAACTTTTAAGCTCTATGCTGACACACAGCACTGTCCCACTTGACAGTCTCTATTTACAGCCTGAAATGATGGTGCCTTGGGTGGTTATTTTTCACGTAGGAAGTCACACTAACACCCCTGAGCCACCTGCATATATCTTAAAGCTAACTTTTCCCCTACCAGAATAATGATTCTGTTTAAGACTTTTCAAAAGAGAGATCCTGAATGTCAAGGTGTTATAAAAAGATAAAACATGCACCGCCCATGTCCACAGCCTCATGCCCAGCGGGGCATTCAGGGCAGGCTTTGTTGAGCCTCATTTCATTACTGGAGAGCTTGATAAATGCTCCACCAGGACTAGCCTGGAGATTTCTTTTAGGCTCATACTGTGAATCCAGTCAAGTACAGAATATCATTATATAGCTTTGTTATTATTACTTTTTCTAATTTTTCAATTATACTTTAAAAAATCTATTTATTTATTTATTTATTGCAGGTCTGGGGATGGAACCCAGGGGCATTTGACCTCTGAGCTACATCTCCTGCCCTATTTTTTATTCTTTATTTTGAAACCGGGTCTCACTGAGTTGCAGAGGGCCTCACTAAGTAGCTGAGGCTGTCCGCGAACCGTGATCCTCCAGGTCTCAGCCTCCCGAATGCTGGGATTACAAGCGTGCGCCACCACGCCCGGCTTATATACTTTTTTTTTAGCAGTAACTCCACTGCATGTATAAAACTATGTGGCTCTGAGTCAAGTTTTTTCCAACTACAGAGAGTTAAAGAGAGCAGTTACACCCCTTTGTTTTTTTGACTCTGGAGCCTCAGTTTCCTCAGCTATCAAGAGAGGAGACAGGATTTAAGAATCATTCTCATCCTTTGCAGTTTCAACATTCTACTCCACATGGGATTCAAAGTACCCAAGCCCTAACACTCCTCTCTTAATTATCTGTTATAGGTATCAAAATTTCTAATAGATTGAACAAGCATTTTGAAAACACTTTTTAACAGTTGTGAAATCAGCTTCCTGATGAACCTTCATTACCTTTGAAATGTAAAACTTAACTACTTACAAACTCATTTTAAAATTTATGATCATAGGTGAGGCGTGGTAGCGCACGCTTGTAATTCCTGTACTTGGGAGGCTGAGACAGGAGGACAGCACAGGTTCGAAGCCAGCCTCAGCTACTTAGTGAGGCTCTCAGCAACTTAGTAAGACCCTGTTTCCAAATAAAATATAAAATAGGTCTGGGAGTATAGCCCAGAGGTAGAAAAGCCCTCTGGGTGCCACCCCCAGTACTACCAAAAAACATATGATCGTAACATGATGCTGATGAAGTTAATGGTCAACTAGAAGGGTTGTCATTCTTTTTCAAAAGCATCTATTAATCTTCCATTGCCACATATTCTTTAACAAAAAAATTTACTGGAAGCATAAAAATCTGTAATGAATCGGTGACATTAATTAACACCTTCATGCAAAACTTAAGCAACCAAAGGTATGTTGGGTTGGCTCGTTGTGCAACCAGTAATTCACAATCAGGAATATAAAGTCTTATGTTAGCATTTAGCAAGGCCCCCTTATATAGAGGAGTTCCTTTGTGGACATTTGACTTTCAACGCAGCTCTCTGCTGTGAAGTGGAGCACTTCTGTGTTACATTCACTCCAAAGTTATATACTTGATAGAATTACTGAATTTGCTTTAGGAGGAAGGTATAAATTACAAGTAAATGAATAAATATGCATGCAAGGATTTCAGTTTATGATTGATATCAAAACAGCAACGTGAGTAATTAGATTTTGAAAGTAATTCATGTGAAAGCAATAACAAGTAAAGTTGGGTATCTGCCGCTCGATTATTTAATTTCTTTCTCCTGCCCAGACTATAAATCAAAACATTCTCTAAAGTGCAGATATACTAAAAATTGAAATAAAATATTCCTGGAGAATTTGGATTCAAAGCATAATAGGTCGTTTCTTGCTGTTGTCAGAGTTTGGTTTTAAGAAACCATCATATAGTAAATAAGCATGATCTGAATTACAGCACTGTTAAAGGAGTGGTTAGGAAATGTGTTTCTGGAAGAGAACTAGTGCTCTACGAGCAGTTTAAGAATTTACTAGTGTGTCAGTTACTCAGTGCTTTCTCCCTGTATCCCTGTTTTGGCTCATCGGCTTGTTTTGGCTTTCCAGTTTGCAACTCTGGCTCTCCCTGGATGGAAAGCACCCTAGGCAGGAACTGTGTCTTACTCAGCTTTGGTTTGAGGCTAGCACTGCCTCTGAAGCAGCAGGGGTATAATAGGCAAGTGTGTAAGTATAGTTCTTCTGACTTCTTTCGAAGCCTCTAAGTCCTCTCCACCAGCTTGTCTACTGGTTCCTTGATGCCCAAAGCTGTCATGAAATTTCCCTAGAGGTGACACCCCTCCTCTAAACACACTAATGTACACACAGCCTTCTCTATACCGGTATCACAACGTGACTCCTCGGAGTCTACACCACACCTTATCCTGACAGCATTTACTGGGGCACCTAGCACAGTGCTCTGAATGTTAGAGAAGTTTAAAAAGTCACTGGTTCAATAAGCTCAAGGTTTTTTTTTTTTTTTTACTAGAAACTATGGGATTGACCAGTGAAGTGGTTTTCACAAAGGGATGCACCACCTCTTAAGGGAAAGGTAATTTGAAAAACCAACAATGTGTTTTGAACATTTATCAATATGGTTGTGTGTGTGTGGAGGAGGTGTAAATGATCTATAATCACAGGAGCATCCTGCACAACAAACAATTGTCCTGTGTCTTGGACATTTTCATGGCTACCTAAGCATTCATGATTATTTTTTAAAAAGTATAATTATGTAAACCTAGAAAGCCTTACTCAAGATTTTTAGAATACGAATTCTGTGCAAATTAAAAAAAGGTGGTACTTTATGGTGTTGATATCTTGACTAAGTCTTCCCATGAGTGGAAGATCACATGACCAAGCACGGTAGCAATCCTGGCTTTGTTGCTCGCTCCCAGCATCCCTTGTCAGTCATGTTTGACTCAGCTGCATTCAGTAATTCCATATATATGTAAAAATGGACTTATTAGCCCTGTCCTCACGTGTCAGAAAAAACAGTATCCACAATATCCAGTTGACTGTCCTATTACTTCTTTTAAGTGCAAAGAGATTCAATACAAGTGGCCATGCACATCTGGTCATTTTATAAGGCATTCTATCTTACTTATGCCATAAGTTCTTATCTTCATATTTAAATTCTATTTCTAAGCAGGTTATATTATGTATACATTTTATTTTAGGATTTGTTATAAAAGTGAAACATTGAGTCAGATAGTATTGAGAATCAGTGATCTATTAGATTCCAGTAAATGTATGCTATGGTTTGAATATGGTCCCCCAAATTCACATGTTGAAACTTAATCCTCAATGCCACAGTGTGGCGAGATTGGGCCTTTAAGAGATGATTTGGCTCCATCCTTACAAATGGATGACGGTCTTTATCACAGGAGTGGATTAAGTATTTATAAAAGGGGAAGTTAATCCCCTGTCTTTCTTTCTCTGTCTCTCAACCATGAATTTCCCAGTCTCTAGAAACACAAGCCAAACAAACTTCTATTGGTGACAATTTAAACTGTCTGTGGTGTTCTGTTATAGTAGCAGTAGAAAATGGACCAAGACTCTTATTTTACAGATAGAAAATGGGACACTAGAGAAGAAATGATTCACTTAAGGTCAAACAGTATATGAAGAAGTAGTCTTTTGTAGATTATTTAATGTATAAGTATGGAATAAATAATTAACAGTGCAGACCCTAACACCCTGGTAAAGATAAAGGTGTCTATAAAAAATAAAGACTAATCCAGGCGTGGTGGTGCACACTTGTAATCCCCGTGCTTGGGAGGCTGAGACAAAAGGATCACACAGGTTCGAAACCAGCCTCAGCTACTGAGTGAGGCTCTCAGCAACTTAGTGAGACCCTATTTCCAAATAAAGTATAAAATAGGCCTGGGAGTATATCCAGGAGGCAGAAAAGCCCCTGGGTTCCACCCCCAGTACTACAAGAAAACAAAAATAAAGACTATCTCTTTAGACTAGAATGTCCACTGTCCTGAGGATCTTAACATAGACTAAAATCATGTGTTTCTATTTATATTTACTTACTTATTTTTGCAGTACTGGGGATTGAACCCAGGGGCATTCTACCTCCAAGGTACACTGCCAGTTCTATTTTTAGTCTTTATTTTGAAGCAGGGTCTCACTAAGTTGTGGAGGGCCTTAATACATAGCTGAGGCTGGGCAAGTACCTGTGATCCATCTGTCTCACTGTGCCAAGTACTGGCATTACAAGTGTGCTCTACCACACTCTGTATGTTTTTAATTTTAGAAAAGAAAAACCCTGTGACTTAGTGTAGAACTAGATGGAACATTTCTCCTTGGCCCTGCTGGCATCCCTGTCCCCTTCCCAACATCAGGGAGCTCCGTGGGTGGATCTGTGTATAAGCAGAGTGACACTTCTTTCTCCAGTATCACCAGAAACAACCCTTGGCCCAAGAGGCTCTCCCTGTATCCTTTTCTTCTACATCTCTCCATAAGCAGATTTATTTAAGCGTTACTGACCTGTTATTCTGCCAAAAGCCTTTGAAGATTCCTCCAGTGTTGAGATCTTTTTCTCTCGAGGGGCGAGGGCTGGCTTTTCGCTGGCAGAATCTGTGGGCAAGCTGTCCTTCTCACCGCCATTGACATGGCCGTTTTGCATGGGTGGTGCCTGTGGCTGCAGGGCCCCTGCTTCAGGCCTCTCTGCCTTGTCTTTAGCATCTTTGTTGCCTTGATGCTGCTTAGATTTGCTTCTTTTTCTTTTGTTGTTCTACAATGAGAAAATAATACTATTTATCTCAGGTCCTTCAAACATAGGGTGGATCTAAGAGTCAAAAATAAGGTTATATTTCTTGTGGCTCTTTTAAAAGAAGGGGTGGAAACACCTATATCTTTGTTAACCACACATATTAAATATTTTCTTTGTACAATAAGTTGTCTAAACATATGCCTCATAAATTTAGTAAATAAAAGGTTTCCTTTAAAAAGAAATAAAATAGCATGGAATGGTTAAAGATCAGAAACATTGCTATAACAACTTGAAACTCTAGTGTATAAATGGGAATACAGTAAAATCTTATGGCAATAGCCTAAAAGAACTTGCATTAAGTATCAGTGTTGTTAGAGAATAACTTTGTTTCTTAAAGTGGTAGTGGGCAGGGGAAGCCAGGTAAATACTAAAGTTCCATCATCCAGGGAGGAGGGAGCCATAGGGGAGGATTGGCAGGAAGAAGGCTGGTCACTCTTCCTTGCAAAATGAGGAAGTAGGAGGTATGTCCTCAGATGCTAGGTTGGGTCACTGAAATAGGTACCAATCAAGAAGGAGATTTCTGGACTTGCTGCCACTGTCCAGAAAGTCCCAGACTGCCATGAGATCCATAATCACCCCTGTGAATATTTGAGCTGGAACAGACAACTGCTATAAGGTAATGCCAAACTCATGTGGGTCCACTTAGATTTAGTTATACAGGATCTCTTAGCTGTTTGCCAAACAGCATTATAAGCCTTCATTTATTTACTGGGTTTTATAACAAAATTAAAGTTTTTAGACCCCAATAGCACAACATGACAACCATACCTGTATGGTTTGGATTTAAAATGTCCTCCAAAATGTCATGTACTGCCAATGCAGCCAGCTCTAGAGGCAGGCCACGGACAGAGGAGGGAGTCACTATGGGGGTAACCTTGGGGGCTGCGTTGATCCATGGCCTGCCTATCTATCTGTCTGTCTGTCCCTCCTGGCTGCCATGAGGTAGCCCTAAAGCCCTGCTGCTGAGCAGTTTCTGCCTTGGAGCCAGCCAACCATGAACTGAAACCTTGGAAACCTCTAAAGCTGTGAGGCAATGAACTTTTCTTCCTCTAAGCTGTGCCTATCAAGTATTTTAGTCACAGCACAAGCTGACTTAAACAACGCTGAAATGGTGAGTACATAATACTATCTCGGAAATTAAGAGTACGGTGCTGCATCATCTGGCATGCTTTCCTTGACTTTGATTGTGTATCCAGTTGATATCCAGTGTACTCAACTATCAATATGATGCAGGCTCAGCCAACTGGAACCGCTGCCTGACCCACGAGAGAGACCCTGTCCCACCTGCTGAATCTATGCGTTCCAAATGAACACCTGCCTGCCACTCTTCTACAAACTTAGAAAAGAAATGAAAAGAATGTGTTTTCTTCTCAACTCTCCTCCCTATTCCCTTTCTTTTCCTTTGAAGACCCAATCATGCCCCAGTAGGGGTTCTTCTAGGTGAGAAATGTGCATCACTGGATGCAGGATAGGGGCCAGTGGTACCTGTTCTCCCACCCCTCATCTGGTGGTTTCTGGTTTTCAGACCCCCACATCTACTGGATTGGGGAGACTCAGTAATGAGTTGGGCCTGCAGCTGCTGCCATCTGCTCCTTTTTTCACATCAGAGAAATTTAAAACCCAAACTGCACATCTGAAATTTTTCCATGTAAAGATAAATACTGCCTTTCAATCACTTGCAAATCATCTTTATCTCACACAGAAGCCTGGGAAGCTATGATTAAAGATAAGCAGAGATTGTCAAAGATGGTGGCATAGAGGTGAAAAGTCTCAAAATACTTCCTATTTTACATGAAACTGGGAAGGAAAAAAGAGGGGAAAAGGATGATTCCAGTAATTTCAGTAATCCTAGGATCATATGGGAGTAATGTTCCTTCTTGTTTGTTTGAAACCTGTTCTGCAGGCCTGTGATCTTCCTTTTTGGGAAAGGGTGTATACCTTGTAGGAACCAATCCACAGGCCTTGCCATGCCATAGCAGAATTCAGTGGATGGATCATTTTGTAAAAAGCAGTTTTGCTAGTATATGCACAGGCACAGTGTTTGTGTGCCCAGAAGTCACAGCCCTCTTTGACTGAGACATGAAAGCAAAATATTGTCATTTGAATACGCCAGAGTACAGCCTTCTTCCCTCTGTTCTCAAGGAGCAGTATACAGTGTTCAAGAAGGCCCCTTGCTCACCATAGCTTTAAGGTATTTTCTGTTCTTCTTTTTATTATTAAAAGATCTACCTTAGAATTCAGCCAAACTTGTATCTCAGGGCAGCCTTGAACAGATTCTTTCAGTTGAAAAACATGTGAAAAATATATTTAGAGCTTTTCAAGTATCTTTAAAAACACTCCTTAATTTTTTCCTTTGTACCATGGGATATGTTCAGGCAAGTTAATGTCTTGAATGCTTTGAATTCTCCGGCTGGGCTCTCCTTAATACTTACAAAGAAACATAACTCTAGGACTTCTTAAGCACACCTGGTGGTTAAAAACACTGAATAGAAAATAAAGGCATTAGTAATGAGAGTGGCTGGTAATTTTAAAAAGGCATGAATTTGGAAGCTTTCTGGGTGTACATACTAATGTGTTTGAAAGAAGCATACAGTTGAGAGCTTTGTTAAAATAACAACTATGAAGGTTTTGATTGATGATTTTACTAATTCACAATCAATATTAATCTTACCTTCTTTTTTCCTGTCATATTCCATTCTTTTAGTACTTGAATTGCGCTGCCTAGATAAAGACAAAAATCTTCAACATACAGCCACATAATAAAACATCACACAAAAATTCATTTCTGTCTTTTCATCTTGGTAGCAATCTCTTTTGGCTTTTTTGTTTGTTTTGATACAGCCCTCCTTAATAAAAATGCCAGTTTCTTTTCTTATTTCTCAAATTTTCATTTAATTCACTGCACAATTTTGGTTTTTGTCAATGTATTAAGCCCCACTACATGTAGAAGCTTACTCTTTTATCATTACATTGTCTTGGGGAAAATTAAATATATCTTGAAAATTTTTTGATAGCTTTGCTGCCATAGATAAAATTAAAATTGTTCTATTTGATATATGAATAAAAATATTGGTAATTTCTGAACCAAACATGGAGTTCTAAGTATTATTAACAGTGTGAATGATAGCTTTCTGTGGGGCCATTCCTTCTCTTTCTACTCTAGCTCATATGTTCAAGACCTGCAGGGGGATGAGGAAGATGAATTAAATGATGTCAGTTTCCCTCTGTCCATCATTGGTAGGGATGGGATGTGGTCTTTACAAGGCTTCCAGTTTGAAACCAACAAAGTTCTTTAAATGAAGAAGTAGGTCTCAGATTCTCTTCATCCCATTCACATGTATACTTGGGACTATACTGACTTGGAGGAAAAGTCTGACCTGATAAATAATACAGTATTTTGAAAGGAATGTCTTTTCACTGGCCAGATATAGCAATCAATGCACAGTCTAAAAAAGTTAGACTAGGTAATTTTGAAAATAAGTTACTGATAATTGGTACATTAGTTGTTTTTTGTTTTGTTTTGGTACTAGTAATTGAACATAGGGGCATTCTTCCTCTGAACTATGCTCCCAACCCTTTCTTTTTTTTTAAGTAGGGTCTTGCTAACTTGCTGAGGCTGGTCCCAAACCTGAAATTTTCCTGCCTCAGCCTCTCAAGTACTGGGATTACAGGTGTGCACTACTAAGTCCAGTTACTATGTTAGTTGTTTTCATATAAACTGGCACTTCTTAAATAGAATAGCTCTTAATATGTAAGAGCATCTTTTATATATTCTTTGAAGAATTTTAAGCATTCTTATCCAATCTTATTAGACTAATAGCTCCCTACTATGGCTGTGTTGCCTAAACAAAGATAAACTTCAGGCTGGTCTTTGTAACAAATTTCAAATGAGCAGGGTCCCAATTACTGAGTTTGCTGTCATTGATAGGTAAGCAGAAGGTGCTATCACTAGTGTTTAGACAGGCTAATTATTCCTAGCTATTCGAAGTTTCCAATCCAATGCCCCTCTCACACTTGTTTGAGTTTCATGAAATAATAAGACTGAACCTAAAAATATTCAACAATTCAGACTTCAGGCTTCTCTAATTTGTCCAAAAATTAATGTTTCATAGTATTTTCCAGCTGAGGAATGGGAAGTTCTTTCATGAAGCTTTTTGGTAAGTGACTCCAGTGGTTAATCAGTAGGGTCATCCCTACTTATAGCTAAGCTTATGTTTTCTAAATAAAATTAAAGTTTAAAAACTGTTAAACACTGTTCTTTTTAATCAGAAAAAGGTGAGATGCTTACTGCTTTCATAATTGATTATGCAATTAGTCCTCTAATTTTCATTATTTTGACATAAATTCTACTTGCAATTTGGACAATGAGCTCATAAAAAGTAAGTTAAAGTAAGCATAATGAAGAAATACCCATATTTACAGAGAATTTGAAGCTGCTATTATTATTAAATTTTAATTAACATTGAAGCTGCCCCCCCCACTTATTTTGGTACTGGGGTTAAACCCTGGCGGGGAGGGGGGGGTCCTACCAAGCTTGCTTGGAGTTCTTTAAACCATTTGGAAATAGGGCTTTCAACATGCCTCATAAATGACTCCTAATAACTATTTTTGACTCAGTAATTTTTAAGCAAGCTTTCTCACTGGGTTCACAATCAAAATGATAGGAGGTTCCTCAGCAATGAGTTTTATAAATAAGATATCAAAACAGACAGAGTGAAAAATCCATCAGTTATGTGCATTTACGCATCTCATCAAAGTCACTGTAATAGAAACTATCATCAGGAGAATGAGGGGGCCTCAGTCCTAGCAGGAGTAGGGAGGAGTGGGGAGAGTAGTTTTTTTCCCTTATTAAAGCTTCTTTTCCATGCAAAAGACATTGACAAGTGAACTCTGAACCTATCTGAGCTGGGACATGTATATTTCTAAAAAATTTCTGGAGACAAATTATACCTAATGCTGCAAAATCAGATGAATATTATTCTCAATTATTTGTTTTTAATGACTAAAGATTCTATAGCTGTCAATTTATGAAGGAGGGAAAAACAGTGAGAAAAATTGCACAGAGTAGGCTTTTGCAGGTCTATGTTGAATGATAAATACCTGTTATTTCACGTAGGACCCTAAACCCTGACTGCTGATGTGAGAATGTGAGCATGTTGCTTGGTTTCAGGATCTTGCTCTGAAATGCAAGTAAATTATACTGTCCTTGACAAATAAAGTATAAAGTATAAATAGGGTACAACTGAGAAATGTGCTGGCAGGTCTTCCATGACCTTTTTTGTCAGATTTTGTTTTGCTAGTACATATTTATTAAACTGGAACTAATATCAAAACAAAAGACATTTAATAACTAAGGACAGATAAGAGGTGGTTGTTCAAACTGAAACTTGTTTAATTTGACTAAGAGAGGAGAATTTCCTCATAATTTACACAAAATCTAAAGCTGTAAGGTATACATTTATAGGAGAAACATGTTCCTGAGATTTTAGATTCATCACTAAGAATGGATTGCCCCAAAAAACAAAAGCAAAAGTTTAGAAAGCAAAATGGTTATAGCAGCAGATAAGACAAACTGACATTCTGGCTAGTTAAGCAAACTAAAAATCACAAACTAAAAATATTAAAGAGTAAACAGTTCCCTTAAAATACATATACATGGAGTTCAAAGAGTTGAAGTGGAATTCTACAGGTTGAAGAGGTTAGGCCTCCCAAGTCAACAGTGGAGTTCCCTGTCCTCAGTTCACAAGGACACCATCAAAAAACTGCCACAATTTATAATGAAGTGAAATGACCAGGAGTTAGGAAATTAGTAGCATTACAAACAGTATCTTTTGGAAACTATCTACATTTCCTATTATTATTTCTTTTAATTTTAGTACTGGGGATTGAACCCTCAGGCATTTCACCTCTGAGCCACACCCCTGGCCCTTTTTAGTAATTATTTTAAAACCGTCTCATTAAGTTGCTGAGGCTAGCCTTGAACTTGGGATTCTCCTGTTTCAGGTTCTCAAGTACTAGGATTATAGGGGTGTACTCTAAGCTGGGCTAGTATATTTGTTGTTTTCATATAAATTGGCCTTGAACCTGCAGCTTAGCTGTATTAGACTCCCAAGTACTGTCTTTTATAATAATAACAATTATTATTGAATTTATTTACTTATTGGTACTGGGGATTGAACCCAGGAAGATTCTATCTCTGAGCTATACTGCTAGCTGTGTTTTAGTTTTTATTTTGAAACAGGGTCTCGTTATGTTTCTGAGGGTCTTGCTAAGATACTAAGCTGGCCTTGAACCTGCAATAGTCCTGTCTCAGCCTCCAAGTACTGTGATTACAGGTGTAATTGCAGCAACAAAACACTCAACTTTTAAAAAAATATTAATGAAGGGAAAAGAACTTTCAAATTCTGTTCTTGTTGAGTATGTCTATGTGTTTTTAAAGTCTAGCATATTTTATGAGAACTAAATATTGGTAACTAAGTGACATTCAGTTAACTTAAGGGAAAAAAAATGGAATGTTTAGTTCCAACATCTTCAGCTTTAGGAGACATGTGTACCTACCATCCACAAAGGCTTGCACAGCTTTATCCACATTAAAATCAAACTGTTGTAGCACCAGGACTATTTCATTATTGCTTTTGTTGGGAACGACTGATCTAACTGCATAGATCTGTAAAAGAAAAGAAAAAGTAAACACTTGAAACACTTTTCAACTAAGAATCTCCCAATGGATGTAAAGATCATTGTTAGAAAGGCCTGGAAAAGCCAACTAATCTTTCTTCTTTGCAGCAGGCATACTCTAGGCTCCTCAGACCAGTAAGCATTCATCCTGGTAACCACACTGATACCCACATTATGTGTACACACTTCTACAGAGATCGCCTTGTTAGGCTAGCAGGAACAAGCATGGAAAGCCAACATTGGTTTTGCAATCTATCCTCCCTCAAGATTAAGCTGCATACAAGATGTGTTTTCAGTGAGGACACAGAATCTTTTTCTCTCTCAGGCTTCCTTTCCACTGGCTCAGGAGGAATCTTTAGAAAATTACAGAAATAGCCTCATGTCTCAGCTTTTCTATCTGCAACAGTGGCAACAGTCATATTGAGGGCACAGAAGTGTACTGTGAAACTCCATTACTGTTTATAAAGGTAGAAAATATGGACGACTGTATTTTTGAAATGATAGTCTTAGCTATAATACAGAAAATGTTCTGGAAAAAACTTACAGAAGTTAAACATTTAAAAGAGTAAAAGTATATATATATATATATATATATATATATATATATATGCATGCTAAGGATTTTGAGAAGTGTAAGCTTACATTCAGTGTTTAACAGCATCAGTCAAATTTAGCATGTATTCTTTCTTGTTGCCTATTAAAATTAATTGACCTTTATTTCAAAGAATTTGCAATTATTATAGGATGTGCTATTTTAGCAAAACTTTGCTCGCCCAGTTTTCTCTCAAAAGGATTTCTGAACTGACAAATACTAGAGTACTGCATGTGCATAGATAAGTGGCCATTAAAGCACTATACAACCTTCACATGTTTTCACTAGTAAATTAGGACCAGTGAGTTTTAGAATCAAATGCAGTTTGTTGTAATCGGATTCACGGAAGATGGATTATATGGGTATGGTATGTGTAATGTGATGCTACTGACAAGAACATTTAATTGAGCAGTACAGCATACTTCTCAATTGTGTTGGAAAATAGGCAGCCTGTTCCATATAGATCTGTATATTAAAATATTGGGGTTATAATGAGAAAACAGCACAAGCTATGAGTATATGACTTGTAGAGGTGCTGCTGACATTATTGATTAGAAAGTTGGTTTTGAATCCTGACATTTATAAATGCTAAGTACAGGTTTTACCAAGGACTCTAATACAATACATATTTGTATATGTGTGACTCAATATTCCTTTGTTTTCTATTTTCACATTTTATGGTTAGTTTTTCTAGCCTCCATTAAAAAACTCCTTAAAATCTAAGTTTTTTCTTATCCAATTCAGGGAATAATTTTTGAACACCAATTATGTGGTAAGGCACCAAGCTTCCTGGAACAGAGAGACTAGAAGGGGCGTATATACATTGTGCATGCAAACTAATATACACTTATAAATTGTGCTATAAAAATCACTGACAAGGAGACTAGACTTTATAGATATGCTCAGATGCAGAGGCCCTAGTAATGAGAAGAGTTGGGTAGAAGGGGAAGGGAAAAGTATTTTTGGTGGAAGGAATAGCATGAGTGAGCACTGGGGCATGTTGAGGAGAGAGTAGCTGGAGGTGAGTGTGGAGGAGGAAGAGGTACGGCTTCCAGAGAACGGTGAGGCCAGTACAGGTGGGTGGTGGCCAGGTCGCACAGGCCTAAGAGGTCTTGCAGGCATTATTCCAACTATCTTGAGTTTTCCTTTCTTAGTTATTTGTTGTGTTAGAAAGATATTTTGTACATTCCTACTCCCTCACTTAAAAAAAAAAAACAAACTATGAAATGCCAAAATGGGGAGAAAACACAAACAAAAAGCCTGTATCTAGCCCAGGGAGGTTATTAACAGTCCAATGATAAATAAAATTTGCCTTGTAGTTACCACTGTATTGGTGTTATATATCAAAATTATATGTTGTCCTTCTAATAACGTTCTTTTAAATAAAATTCTACCATTTCAAGCCACTACAGTTTGGTTTGTATTATATAAAATGTCTTCATAATTACCATCATTATTACCACATCAAGCATGCCCTTCTAAGTAATATAATACTTAGTTATTAATTATATTAACTACATTATCGTTACATTAGACCAAAGTTTTCAATCCACCTACACAGCTGTGTGAATGGTAATGACCCTATTCCATAATCCTATTACGGAATAAACACAGTAATTGTTCTCTCTGCTTCTAGTCTCTCCTCTGCAAAACATAGCATGTTTTATTGTGTTAATGCAAAGCATAATATAAACCATTGCTCATAGAGATACTTCCTTTTTAAATGTTTGTACTCTTTCTTGTCATCCTTTAAAAGAAAATATAATACTATCATGGTCAACAGTATACAGAATACATTTTCCATTCCTGTCATTTGATTGTATCCTGGCTCTGAATGTCTCTTTAGAAAACTGTCAATAACTGAGTTCTGATATCAAATCTATCTATGAAAACTAGATATAATTCCCAGAAGATGATACTTAAGACAAGTATTACAAACTTTGCAGAAATAGGAAAAGATAGTTGCTGCCTATTTTTAGCTAGTCCACAGTAATGTTAAATTCTAGTGAATTTCTGGGGCAACCTGTTTCTGCTTTGATCCTGGGACTTTGCTAATGGGAAGAGAGCAGCATTGTTCCCCAACCTTGTTATAAATATAGTGTGTTATAAACACACTATATTTGTTTTCCTATGGTAATGACTTTGAGAATGATAGGAAATCCACTCATATGTGCACCTAAACATGCACAAACCTCAGTATGTCACTATTCATGACTCAGCAGAATCCCAAGGGTTTAGGCAGTTAAATCTAAAGAAACCTCATTATGAAGCAGCATTAAAAATAGGTGTGCGATGCCGGGCGTGGTGGCGCATGCTTGTAATCCCCGCGCTTGGGAGGCTGAGACAGGAGGATCACACGGGTTCGAAGCCAGCCTCAGATACTTAGTGAGGCTTTCAGCAACTTAGTGAGACCCTGTTTCCAAATAAAATATAAAAAAGGTCTAGGAGTATAGCCCGGAGGTAGAAAGCCTCTGGGTTCCACCCCCAGTACCACAAAAAAATAAATAAATACAAATAAAACACGAGCAAGTCTGGTATAATTTGAAAAAAAAAAATAGGTGTGCGATGGCCAAGCTTATTAGGCTGTGCTCAAGGCTGCCTGCGCATTTGGAAATGAAGCTCCTGAGAAGAACTCCAGGAGGAATGGTCAGTCAATGCATGACTAATGACAGCTGCCTGCGGAGAACTCATAAAATTCACAGCGCAGCCACTGTTTTGCAGAGGCTGCTGCTCGTGGGGCTTCACACAGGCTTTCTTCCATCTTCAGAGCTGGTGTGGAGGCTGCTACAGCTTCACACCTCAGCCCACTGTTGGAAACTGCCACTGCACTTGAATGCAGGCTCTCACACCAAACCAAAGGAGTCCAAAGGTGCCCATCAGGTGGCCACGTAGGCTGTTGGGTGACAGTCAAGATGGCTAGTTAGCTTTCATTCCTGTTTTGCTTCTACTTATTTAAATCTAGTTTGGCAAGTTCAATTTGCTATTTAGAAATAGCAGGTCATTTTGATTTTACCTGCCAAGTATTTTCATCTCGAGTCCCTCCTCTCTCTGGGAATCTATCTGACATTGCAGACTCTGGCCCACTCTGCTGGCATCTGGTTGGCACTAACTAGGCAGCAAGGCAGGGAGACTTTCATGGCTGCCGTTTGGTTTCAGCTTCCCACATGAACCTGTCTTCCCTGTACCTGAGCTGTGTAGTTTAAGAGCTGTTAACAAATTTCCTCCTTTACACCCTACTTTATTTGAGCCTACCTGTGATGACTTCTTAAAAATTCTTCTTGGCTTACTGCTGAGTCACTTAAACTATCTCAGTTTCAAAAGTGGTTCTGAACAAAGTTTTCAATCCACCTACACAGATGTGTGGTGAGCATTATCAAATGAACATAAACTAAAGGTGTTCACTGTTTCTAGTCTCTTTCACTGCTGCTATTCTTTCTAAAATACAGTGGTCTTTTGGGATCCATGGCAGATTGAATCCAGGATCCCTACTACACTGAAATCCACAGATGTTCAGTCCCCCATATAAAATGGTACAGGATCTGCATACAACCTAAGCATATTCCCAATATACTAGAAATCATCTCTATGTTACATATATTACCTAATACAATGGAAATGCTACAAAAATAGTTGTTATATTGTGCTGATGAGGAAATAATGACAAGAAAAAAAGGTCTGTACATGTTCAGTACAGATGCAATATTTTTTCAAATATTTTCTCATTTTTTTGTGGTACTGGGGATGGAACCCAGGGGCATTCTACCTCCAAGATACACCCCCAGACCTATTTTTATTCTTTATTTTGAAACAGGGGCTCACTGAGTTGCAAAGGGCCTAAGTAGCTGAGACTGTTTGCCAACTGTGATTGGACTCTTGTCTCAACCTCCTGAATACTGGATTATAAGCGTGCACCACCATGCCTGGACAAATATTTTCATTCCATAGATCCGTGGGTGCTAAATATATAGATATAGGAGAGCGATTATATAATCATGACCATTTTACCCCCTTCCTTAAGAACTTAGACAGAGTGAAGTTTGTACATCCTGGCATTCAAGGCCCTCAATAGTTGGGCTCCAATTTGATTTCCAAATGCCCCTTTTACTCTAGCCTTCAGGTGCCACAAGCCCCGTTTTGATTCCCTACCCTACCTCTGTCTGGGCTCTTCCTGTGACTTGAGATGTGTCTGCTTGCCCAAGTCTTATATTCCAGCTTAAAGGCCACATGTTCCCTAAAGTCCTCCTGCCTCCTGCCTGCCGGAAGCACCCTGCCTTAACACCCACGGCTCTTTGTTGTTAGATGTCTTGTTCATGTACCTGCTATGTCTCCTAGAAGGTGAGCAGTAGGAGGGCAGAATCCATGTCTCAGTCACTTTATTTAACCACCATGTCTACTCCAGAGTGACTGGCATGATTCATCTAGTAGGTATTTTATAAATAATGAGAGAACACCAACCTGTAGCTATGCCAGGGGCCACTTGGAGTCTAGGGATAGCCAACAGTGGGTTTGGACCACCCCATCACTCTGTACTAACCACCCACCCTAAGAGGAGTGCATCTCTGTTGAATGATGTGACCTAAGCAATGTATAGGTAGGGAGAACAGATTTATGTTCTTTATAGTTCAATAACAGAGACTGAAAGAATATTTATAAAACTTTTGAATTCTTATAATTTTAATTCTACATGATAGGAAATTAATGGAGTTTTAAAAAATATGAAAAAAGGGGGCTGGGGCCAGAGCTCAGTGATAAGTGTGTGCTTAGCATGTGGGAGGCTCTGGGTTCAATCCACAGAACCACCAAAGGGGAGAGGGATGCACTGTAACTGATCATCTCTCCTTCCAGAGCTCAGCTTAGAACACAGGCATTGGTTGAACCCTCACTAAGACAAGCACTGAAGATACAAAAGAGAACCAGATATAATTCTGCCCTAAGGAGGCAAAATCTAGTAGTAGAACCAGAAATATCTGTAATAATAACATATAATAAGTGTGGTACTGTCTTTATGAACAAGGTACTGTGGGTACTACAGAGAGGGGAGCAATTAAGTTTTCCTGAAGAGGGGAGAATACTTCTTAGAGGGGAAAGCCAAATGTCACAGAAGGAACTTTGGAATCCAACAGGCCTATGTTCTAATCTTGGCTCTGCTACATGTGAGCTCTGTGACCTTGGATGAACTACTCAGGTCTTTGAAACTTGGTTCTGTAGCTATAAAATGAGAATATTACCTGCTAGAGTCTGTAAAAATGGAAGGATATGATACATGCAAAGTGTTTGATATAGAATCTGACATATATTAGTTGCTCAATAAATTTTAAACAGGGAAAAAAACCAGAACACTTACATTGGCCATGAAGGAGAAGGTATGGTTTTGAAATTGAAAAAACAGAAAGCTAGAATATTGGTCAAGACTTATTTGGGGAAGATTGTCCTGTTATCTGCTTCTTAAAGAACCTCCTTCTCCACAGCTTCACTGAGGGGACAATGGGTGCAACGCTACTCCCCAAACCCTCTCCCTCACATATTATTGGTACCATAAGAAGTCTATCTAGCCGGACATGGTGGCGCACGCTTGCAATCCCAGCATTTGGGAGGCTGAGACAGGAGGATCGCGGTTTGTAGACAGCCTCAGCCACTTAGTGAGGCCCTCCGCAACTTAGTGAGACCCTGTTTCAAAATAAAGAATAAAAATAGGGCAGGGGGTGTAGCTCAGAGGTCAAATGCCTCTGGGTTCCATCTCTAGATGCGCCAAAACAAAATAAGTCTATCTTTAGCATGGCAAACATGCACTTCTGTTCCCCTTTTATTCTTTCATTTTATAATTTATTAATTGCTCAGGTATTGCACTAGTGGCTGGATAAGGCAATAACAAAATATATTAAAACTATGTACAGATGAACCTTGACTTATGATCAAGGTATTAGGTCTTGATAAATCTCCCGTAAGTTGAAAATATTGGAAATCAAAAATGCACTTAATGCACTTAAACTACAGAACATCACAGCTTACTCTTGCCTATGCTAAAAGCATTCAGAACATTTTACAGTAGTCTACGTTGGGCAAAATCATGTAACACAAAGCCTATCTTATAATAAAGTGCAAATCTTCATTTATTGAGCAATTTACTGAAAGAGAATGACTATATGGGCACTATTTATGCAGCACTGTAAAGTTCAAAAATTGTAAGTGGAACGAACCATGATCAGTTGGGAGCCATCTGTAACTGCACCTCATGCTAAGTGAGTCCCAGGAAGGAAGCAATCAGAGAGCATTAACAACGAACCACAGTGCTCAGGAAGTGGCCTTACTTGAAGAGACAAGAGGACCAGTAAGATCTGCCTTGGAAGTCTCAACTATTCAACAGAATGGGAGAGAAACCAGAGCGGAGATGGACAAGGGCCGTCTTGGAGCCATCTCACTTGCTTCCTCAGCTCCTTAAAGTCCCTTGACACCTTGCCAGACCTGTGTAATAACCTCTTTTTTACTTGCACTAGTTTGAGAGGGTTTTGTTTTCTAGAGCAAGTAGCAGGTGCCTGAAGGCAATCCTAGCAGACAGGGCTGGAAATAAAATATACAGCCAAAAAATTAATCAAATTTGCAAAGGGAGAAAATGGAACATTTTAAAGATAAATTCAGCCAGAATGTAAATGAGAGTTTGGGAGAAGGGAACCCCACAAGTTTTGGTCAAACACATCTTCTGGCACTCATTTTACCATAATTACTTATTTATGTGGCCATTTCCCCTACCAGGAGGTGAGCTCCTGAGCAAGAGGAAGCAAATCTTTATATCCATGGGGTCTCAAACAATGGGTGGCGTTCAGTAGATGTATTCATAAATATTTGGATGAATGAAAGACTGAATGAACAAAAAGAAGCAGGAATCTAATAAAATGGTCACTGAAATATTCTAGGCTTTTTAATCCACTTTTCCCAGTGCATCTCTATAATTCAGCATAAAGCATCACACGGTATTAAAAAAAAAGCTTAATGGATTCAACCCAAAATGTATGGAGTGTGTTGTAGGTCCCAGGCACAGCATATAGCTGGGTACAGCCTGGAGGAGTTTGCAATCTTAGAGGTAAGCTTAATCCTATTCCCTACAATGAGGACAGCAATCAAACAGCCAGCGACCTTCTTTTCACACCAATGAGATCCAGAGTTATTTATGGGCTTGCCATTCCTGCAACTTTGAAAGGAATTTTATAATCAGCTTTGGTCACATTTCTCAAATGCCGAGCCATTCGGAGATGCCTTAAAAACAGCTCATCTGTGTACGTTTTGCTTCACTTGCTGGGCCAATAAAATTATCTACACACTAATGAAGGCAGTTCTCCTATGAATCTTCTTGGGGAAGAAAATACTCTTTGCAGACCAGTACCTTTGCATCATGGATAATTCCATAATTTAATTGCCTTTTCTAACATCTACTTCCTGCCAGCAAAAAATATGCATGAAGCATTGTCACGTTCTACTTGGCTGACATTTCGGGAATTAACACCAGGGGCACAAATAAAAATTAACTTCTTTTTTCTTTTTTGGGGGGAGGGGTGGTAGAAAGCAGGAAAGCAGGATTAGAAAGAATAATGAAGATCTGAAAATGGAAAAAAAATTTCCAGTTTTCATAGAGTCATCGGAAATTTGGAGTGGAGAGGATCTTAGAGACAGCATAGTTGTGGCTTCTCCAACTTTACAATGCATCGGAATCACCTGGAGATCGGATTAGACTGTGACTCGATTCAGAGGCTTAGGGTGAGATTCTTGAACTTCTGTGTTTCAACTAATCTCTTGGGTGATGTAGATGCTGTTGGCTCAGGGATGGGCAGGCAGAAAGGTGCCTTCTCAATGACCTCTATGCCCTAACACCCCAGAACCTGTTAATACCCTAGGCTACTTGGCAAACTGAGTTTGCAGATGGAATTAAAGTTGTTAATAAGCTGGCCTTAAAATGGGGAGAACATCCAAGATAACCTCAATGGGCTCTAAATAATAATAAGGATCCTTTAAGTGGGAGGTGACAGAAGACAGTCACTGTTAGGGTGATACAATGTGAACAAGACTCTGCACACATCAACAACCTTGAAGACAAAAAGGGAGATGAGCTAAGGAATGCGAGCGCTTCCACATATGGGAAGAGAAAGAAAATGGATTCTCTTCTACAGCCTCCAGAAAGGAAGGCAGCCATGCCAATTCCTTGACTGGAGTCAGTGAGGCCCTTTCAGACTTCTGACCTCCAAAACTGTGAGATAATCAATTTGTGTTGTTTTAAGCCACAAGCCTTGGTACAATTTGTTACAGTGGCAATGGGAAGTTAATACAATGAGCCACTCTTTAAAAGCCAAAAGTCTACCATTTTTTTCTCTCCCCAAATGGAGATGTTTTTCCTTATTCCAACCATTTTATTTATTTATTTATTTATTTATTTATTTATTTATTATTTTTTGCAGTACTGGGGATAGAACCCAGGGGCATTCTACCTCTGAGCTACACCCCTAGTCCTATTCTTTAGTCTTTTTTTGAAACAGGGTCTCACTGAGTTGCGAAGGGCCTCGCTAAGTAGCTGAGGCTGTCCGTGAACCACAATCCTCTGAGATCCTCCAAGATCCTCTGGTCTCCACCTCCTGAATGCTGGGATTACAGGTGTGTGCCACCACGCCCACTCCCACCCCCCTTAAATATACCTTCTAGATGGCAGACTTCATCACTGAAAGTTTTGGGGAAATTCTAACCATTCATTCAAGTTAGATTTTATTGAGAGAAAGCAAGATGAATCTGACATAATCTTTGCCTCAAGGAACTGACAAAACCAGTAAGAAAAACAAGGCCAAGTCATAAATAACAACGGACTCAAGTCATTTTTATAATAAAATGCTCTCCGAATCCCACCTGTGCTCTATTCTTTCTTTCACTAACCAGACAGGTTTCCCTTGTCTTTCACATGGACTCTGGAAAAAGCCTCCTAATTGGGTTTTCTGGCTTTCTCTAATCCATCTTAAAACAATCACTGCACAATTTATCTTCCCAAAGTGCTTAAGCGTGTTCACTGATGGAAGGAAGGAGACATCAGTGAGAAAGAATTTGAAGATAGGAAAGAGAGGATATAAATTATGAAATCAGTTCCTGGAGGAAATGGGAGAAAATGGTATCAAAATCCATGTAGAAAAACAAGCTTTGGAAGGCAAAGCTTCTCTCTCTCAAGATTCTGAAAAGGAAGAAAAGAGAAAGAGAAAGCAAAAATAAGATAAAAATTTGAAATTGTGAAGAGGAAAATTTCCGGAACCCATTCCTCTTAAAGAGGGTGTTTGAGTTTGCTTTAGGGCTTAAGAAGTAGAGAAAGGTTAGCACTGTTCTTAAGGGAAAGAGATAGGAAGTAGCCTTGGTGAACCAAACCAAAGAGTGCTGAGGAGGCCTGAAGGTCCACTCATGCTGGACAGCACAGACTTGTCATGGAGCCAGCAGGACTGTCTTTCTCTAACAATTCTCAGCAATCCAGAAGCAGGAGCAGAGGAAAGGAGTGACCCAAGGTAACAAACTGTAAGAAACAAAGTGGCAGGTCCTAGGGCTCAGGGACATGGGGCTGGGTATCATCAAGGTAGCTGATGAAAGCATCTGGGGCCTACAAGGGAGGTGATAAAATGGGAGGCTGGGGAGAAGCCAAGGGGTGAAAGATACTGTAGAGAACAAAGAGAAGATATTACAGAGAAGAAAGAGGTCAGTGATAAGGAGGATATGGTCAGAAAGGGGATGTTGATTATCACCTATCCTTGGTCCTACTGCTGCTTTCTGGTGTGTAAGAACATAACCCTTTCCCCACATACCAGCCTTTCACTTACTTCAATGGACTACAGCGTTCCCCAGAATTTCATCTAATGGAGTAAACATATGCTCTTTAGCAGTTTTTCATATGCTGTGATTCCTAAGTTTTCACCATCTGGTCAAGCTCTTTTGAGTGTTTACTGTGAAAATGTGGCTCTGTAAATGAAGTGTATTGTTCCAGAGGTGGCTGGATTAGAGAAGAAGACTGGGGGACTTGTACCAGGAGCACAAGTTCTCTTAAAAGGAGAACTTTTAAGAGTCATATCAATTACTGGTTCAAATGGTGCTTACTTGATACTAACTTTCCCAAGACCGTTTCTGTGACAAGTGTCCTCTGTCCTATACTTGCATAACAAAAAGAAGATTAAGACAGAATTTTGAGTAGCCAGGCATGGTCCTGCATGTCTGTAATCCTAGTACCTGGGAGGCTGAGACAGGAGGATCGCAGGTTCACGGCCAGCCTCAGCAACTTAGTGAAGCCCTCCATAACTTAGTGAGACCCTGTTTCAAAATAAAAAAGTAAAATAGGAATGGGAGTATATCTCAAAGGCAGAATGCCCCTTGGTTCAATCCCTAGTACCATGAGAAAAAAAAATTTTTTTGACGACCACTTTTGTTAAAATTTAACATGTAAAATTTGACTCATCACTCCAGCCCGCTGTTTTCTTTTGGAACATCATTTTTTGTCACCACACACAATACTCACTCCTTCCGAATTGGTTGGCATGCCGGGTGTGGTGGCGCATGCTTGTAATCCCCACACTTGGGAGGCCAAGACAGAAGGATTGCACAAGTTTGAAGCTAGCCTCAGCTACTTAGTGAGGCTGTCAGCAACTCAGTGAGACCCTGTTTCCAAATAAAATATAAAATAGGTCTGTGAGTATAGCCTGGAGGTAAAAAGTCTCTGGGCTCCACCGCCAGTACTACAAAAAAAAAAAAAAAATTGGTTGGCATCTTCTATATCTTCCAATTTGATTTGAATTTCACAGAGGCTAGAGCTAAGTTGTTGGTTTGAATTTTTATAGGCCAGAGCCAAGTATAGAGGACAGAGTGTTGCCACAAAAACTTTCATTGGAGTTGATATCAATCCTTTAATTCATGTTTGTTTGTTCAGTCAGTCATGAGGTACAGACTCAATGCTGGACCATCCGCAGTGACAGATATGTTCCCTGACCTGCCTCAGAATTTATAGTCTAAGAAGACAGAAGTTGATGAATGTGATAAAACAACTCAAGATGCTCTGCATCTGTGAGGGGAACAGATCTTAACCTAGAGAGTCAGAGAAGCCCTGAGGATTGGAGTTAAACTGAGAACAAAGGGTGAGCAGCACTGTCAGGAGAGGGGAAGGGGAGAAGAGACACACTGCAGGAGTACAGGAACTCCTGTACTGTCTACACAGGAACAGTTCTCTCTTAAAGGAAGGCAGGCTCAGGCCTATTGATCGAGTGTTAAAAGGGACTGCAGAAGAAGATGGGGTGAAAGTGGGCAAGGCCTTAAAAAGCACAGAACAATTTTGACCTTTCTTTTAAGAGCAGAGCCACTGAAGGGTTTTACTCAGGGGAGGGGTATATTTACTTACTTAAGAAGGTCATTCTGATTTCTTTGAAAAGGAATTGGAGATCAAATGCATGTAAGTTAGTATTCTAATGCAGTATCCAGGGGAGAGAAAATGGATCAAGATGGAACAGTGCAAAGAAGGACTCACAAACTACTTGGCAGGAAGCAACTGATTAGTGTTTAAGCAGAGCAAGGGAAGAGGAGGATGAAGCAACATGGATGGATGCCTTCTAAATTTCTGGCTTAAGTGCCTATGGGCTAGAGGGAGCTGTGGCAGAGACAGTGTGCCATGAAAGAGGGAGTAATTTTTGAGAGGCCTGTGAGGCATCCATGTCCAGATATCAAGAAATCAGTTGAATCTATGAATCTGGAGCTCCAGGGAAGAACTGAGCAAACAATAAAGTCTCACATATCACCAGCCTCCAACCCACTTGGTTAGATGGGTCTCAACCAAGACTGATGACTGGAATCACATGGTGACTTTAAAATACATACACATAGCTGGACATGGTGGCACACACTTGTAATCCCCGCGCTTGGGAGGCTGAGACAGGAGGATCGCACAGGTTCCAAGCCAGCCGTGCTGGCTTAAGAGACCCTGTTTCCAAACAAAAACATATAAAAAAATAGGTCTGGGAGTGTAGCCCGCAGGTAGAAGGGCTTCCAGGAAACCCAGTACCACCAAGAATAAAATAAAATAAAACATATACATACACCTGGGCTCCCTGCACAATCAAGTATGGGACTTGGCACTCATTCATTTTTTAAGTTTTCACCATGTAAATGCTCACTCAGAATGGAGAACCATGAGGAAGACATAAAATGGAAGTTAAAGATCACTAAGGGAGAACAGGCAAGGGTGTTCATAGAACAAACCTCTTTTTAGGTATGACTGTTCACTTCCCGCCTAATTTACCTGAGTATCTTATTCCCCTCCCATTATTTGTATAATATCATAATTTCAAAAAATACCAGTTCTAGTTTAGTGCAGTATTGACTTTTTGTAAAGCAAAACTGTTCAAGAGAGTATTCATTCCCTTTACCTCCCATTACCTACTGATGCATAACAAGTACCCAAAGCCTTGTGGCTGGAAGAGTACTGAGCCTGTTATTTTTCTCTGTTTGGGCGGATCAAGGATTTGAGGAGTTCAGCTGAGTGAATCCCCTGGGGTTTCTCCTGCAGCCAGGTGGTGGGGGAGAGATGCTGGTGCACCTGGGGGCTGTCTGGGCCTCTCCCTCCTCATGCAGTCTCAATGCTGCTCCAGGTGTTGCTCTTCCTTGCAGCATGGCAGCCTCAAATTAGTTTGTTTACATGGAGACCCAGGGTTTCATGCAGGTATCTCCACTAGTGAGGGAGAGGCAGAACCACCACCAGGTTCTAAGTCACTTCCATATATCTGTACTGGACATCCATTTACAAAAGCCTACCCAGTATTAAGGGGAGGTTCTCTCTCTCTCCTTTTCTCCCTCTCTCCCTCTCCCTCTCCCTCTCTCCCTCTCTCTCTTGTGGTTCTTACTAGGGATTAAACCCAGGGGCATTCCACCTCTGAGCTACAAGTCCTCTGTATTTTTTTATTTTTATTTTTATTGGTGCACTGTATTCATACATCATAGTGGGATTAAAAAAAAAAAACTTTTGTAGACATACATGCACACATCTCTCAGTTAGCCCCGACTCCATCCCCACCCTGTTCCCTCCCCATCCCTCCTTCCCATGCTTGGCTTAGTGGTTGACATCTAGTATTATAGCAATTTATCCAAAATTAACAATGATAATCTCACAGAACAGTTTCATTTGTCTGATACCAAGCTTTTGATGACTTAAAGATAACATTTCAATATTTCTTTTTGCTTTCTTTCTTACCAGAGAATATTTTTTATTATTTTTTTAGGTGAAACTATCATACATTTATTTATTTACTTTTCAGAAAAAAATCTCTCCTAATATGGAATATGGACTCTAGATACCCAAAACGATCTCGAAAAAGAACAAAGCTAGAAGATGTATATTTTCTGATTTCAAACCATATAAAGCTACAATAATTGAAACAGTGTAGTACTGTTATAAAGGCAGATATATAAACTATTGGAGTTAAATAAAAACCTAGAGATAAATTCTTCCATATATTGTCAAGTTATTTTTAACAAGGTTTCCATGAACATTTGGTGGAGGAAATAATAATCTTTTAATTAAATATTGTTGAAAAATAATAATTACATGAAAAAGAATAAAATTGGACCCTTACCTAACACCATATACAAATATTAACTCAAAATAGATAATAGACCTAAATATAAATCTTAAGACTATAAACTTTTAGAAGAAAATCTGGGTCATAAAACCTCACAACATTGAAATTGGCAGTGATTTCTTGGATATGATTTCAATGGCACAGGCAACAGAAGAGTATACAAACTCCCTAAAAATAAATAAAATATTGTATATCCAAAGACAATGTAAACAGAGTTAAAAGTTACTGATAGAATGGGATAAATATTTCAAAATGCTATATCTGAAGGTATATTAATATTCCAACTAGAAATCCTAAAAATTAGCAAAAATAAAGGCAAACAATACCATTTAGAGATAGGTAAAAGACTAACATAAATAATGAATCTCCACAGATAACCAATCTTAGTTGTCTGTTGGATGGAAAGTCTTGTTTCTCTGGTTCTGGTGTGTGCTACCTATTTCTTCTTTGTAGTTAATCTCTTTGAGTATTTTCTCTAGTGCTGGTTTTGAAGACATAAATTCCTTCAGTTTCTGTTTGTCATGGAAGCTTCTTATTTTTCCATCTAATTTGATAGAAAGTTTTGCTGGGTAGGAAATTTTTGGCTGGAAGTTGTTTTCTTTCAGAGTTTGGAATATGTTACTCCAAGCCCTTCTGGCTCTCATAACTTGGTTTGGGAAGTCTGGAGTGATTCTAATTGGTTTGCCTCTGAATGTCACTTGGCCCTTTGCTTTTGTTGCCTTTAAGATTCTCTGCTTGGCTTCCACATGGGTCATTTTGACAATTATGTGGCGTGGGGATCCTCTTCTCCGATCCTGTCTAAAGGGAGTTCTATACGTTTCCTGGACCTGCGTATCAACCTCTTGCTCTATGTCTGGAAAATTTTCTGCTATTACTTCCTTGAAGAGATTGTTGATCCCTTTGGTTTCACTTTCTTTTCCCTCCTCTATTCCAATTATTCTTAGGTTAGCTCTCTTAAAATGGGCCCATATTTCTTCAATGTCAGATTCCTGCTGTCGGATATTTTTTTCTAAATTAGAAACTATGTGTTCATTTTTGGAATGATCATCTTCTAAGAGCGAGATTCTATTCTCCATGTGGTCTAATCGGTTGTTTGTACTTTGAATTGAGGCCTTTACTTCATTGATTGCATCCTTTTTCTCTTTTTGGCTCTCTCTGAATTCTTTTAAAAATACCTCTATTATTTCTACATTTATTTTCCTGATTTGATCTTCTAGAAATCTCTGAATTTCTGTTTTATCAGGTTCTGATGTTGTGGAGTTGTGGGCATTCATTGCTCCATTGTTATTCCTCTTTCCCATGATTTCGGAAGTTGGTGCCTTCTCTGGGTTCTTCCTTTGGGTCACTACGACTTCACTTAAGGTGCTCTGGATCTCGAGTCTGTGGTATCTCAGTCCCCACTACTCCTTTACTGGGTTGTATTGCAGAGTCTCAGACCCAGGGAGTCAATCGAGGCTGCTTTAGACCATGGGGGGTGCCAGGTTGGGTGTTCTCCTATGGTGTGATATCTCTGCCACCGCCACTCCCCCACTGGGTCAAGTCCCTGGGAGTGCAGTAATGGGATTTCTCCTCTAGGGGCCACAATTTGACTTACTGTTGTTGAGTGCGTTGATGGAGCTGTAGTGGACTCGGTGAATTCGCTGCTGCTGCCGCAGGTGGCAATGTGGTGCTGCTGCCACGCCCTCAGCCGTGAGGCTGGCGTATTTCTTCTCTGTTTTTGAGTTCCACTCTGAGTCCCTGCAGGGTGTGCTGAGCCCGGCCCCTGGGAGCTTTAGATGCTCCCTGCGCCGAGAAATCTGCCGAATTCCTCCTGGATGTTCCGCAGTGGCTCACCTTGGCTCGCTGTCCGCCACTCCTCTCTGGAGACTGGTGGGCTGTTGATTGCGTTGGTCTGGTGCCGTCTGGTGAATTCGCCGCTGCCGCCGGCAGTAAGGCGCTGCTGCTGCATCCTCGGGCATGAGGCCGGCGTATCTCCTCTGCGCTGAGCTCTGTTCTGAGTCCCCCTCCTCTCTGGGGCCTGGTGCTGCAAGGCAAGATGGCGCCCATGCTGTTCCGCGCAGTGGCTCTGGCCGCAATACTGCGGTCTGGTTTCTTTCTGGTGTCTCATTTTTCCAGCCCTCTTTTTCTCTGTCCCTTGTAATTACATTTTTGTTTCTCTGCTGATGGTGTTTTCTGGCTATGAAAGGCACTGATTTTGTGGTAATAATAGAGACTAGTTGTTAGTGGGGCTCGTAAGCCCCGCTTTTCTCTGTCGCCATCTTCCCGGAACACTGTATTTTTTATTTTGAAACAGGGTATTGTTAAGTGGCTTCACTGAGTTGCTGAGGCTGGCCTCAAACTTGCAATCCTCCTGACCCAGCTGCCCAAGTACTATGCTTACAGGAGTACACCAGCACACCCAGCTCACAGACTCTAGCTCTTAATGGGGAGATAATTATTATTGTCATCTTTAGAGAATACAGTTTATTTCAAAGGGTTAAAGACAACAAAAGCAACAACTCAGATCTCTTGCAATCTATTTTTGTACCTATACTTTGTCAAGACAATAAACATTTGAAAAAAAGCAAATTAAGTTAAAACATGAAATAACAACTTAATAGTTTATGCAAAATATAACTTCTTTAATGCTTAGATATAAATCTGACTTGTTGAGTGATATTCATATGGATTTTCCTCCTATCTAAAGAAATAGTAAAATCAAAATAGAATAAAGCATCTTAAATCTTTTAATTTAGTCCATGATCAATTTTGTGTGTGTGTGTGTGTGTGTGTGTGTGTGTGTGTGTGGTACTGGGGATTGAACCCAGGGTCCCTTACCTCTGGGATATACCCCCATCTCTGTTTTATTTTTTATTTTGATACAAGATCTTGCTATGTTGCTGAGACTGGCTTTGAATCTGAAATCCTACCGTCTCAGTCTCCCACATACTGGGAATACAGGCATGTGCCACTACACATATCGGAAATTTGATCTTCATATTAGAAATTTGATCTTCAATCTGACATATATATATGTACCCATGTATAATACAAAATATATTTACATAATATAAATATAAAAGTATATTTATTTTATGCATATTGCATATATACATATATATATATATATATATATATGCAAATAGCTGCTATTGGTAACAGTCCCTTTAATGGAAGGCAAGCAATGGCTTAACACACATCTCATTTAACCCATTTACCTAGTATTTACTCAGTGTATACTTGCATGTTTTCTATAATTGTGCTTGATTCTTCTTAATTTCCCAGAATTACTGGTTAGGCTTGCACATAATTTCAAGGCAGGGTAAGCCCAAGTCCACTGGAAGTCTGTTTTCAGCTAGCTGCTTATAACTACACTATATTAGGACTTAGATAAATATTCTCTCTGGCTACTACCTCTGATGAATTCATTAGTTAGATTTATTACTGAGGACAAGAAAAGCAGTGTTATTTTTATAAGACATTTTGCTTTTGATAGTTTAATCACAGTAGAAACTTTTCTTCTGCCTCTAACAGAATAGTCAGTAAAGTGTTTCCTGATTTTCTCTGGAATTTAAAGTCTCCACTTGGGGGGAAATGGTAATAATTGACATCCATTATTATTGTGTTTTGCTTTTCTCCCTACTTATTCAGAGCATTTTTTTGAATAAAAAGTACTATAAGGGTGGAGCCGGGCGTGGTGGCGCATGCTTGTAATCCCTGAGTTTGGGAGGCTGAGGCAGGAAGACCATGCAAGTTTGAAGCCAGCCTCAGCTACTTAGTGAGGCTCTCAGCAACTTAGTGAGACCCTGTTTCCAAATAAAATATAAAAAAGGTCTGGGAGTATAGTCCTGAGGTAGAAATCTTCTGGGTTCCACCCCCAGTACCACCCTCCCCCCAAAAAAGTACTATAAGGGTGTAAGTCACTATTGCCTTTTAATCAATAATAGAATAAAAAAGTTACCCTTTAGTCAATACTAGAATAAGGAAGTTAAGTTAATCTCTAAATTATATTAACCTTGGATATTTCTTCACCACGGTAAGGAAGAAGAGACTGTCCAAACACCATGGAAACTAGGAACATGCTTCCTCTTTGAGAGGAACTTGTGTGTTCACCTTCATACCATTTTTTATTTAACAGGTTTGACCAATTATAAAAAGGAACATTGGGCCGGGTGTGGTGGCGCATGCATGTAATCCCCGTGCTTGGGAGGTGGAGACAGGAGGATCGCGCAGGTTTGAAGCCAGCCGCGTTGGCTTAAGAGACCCTGTTTCCAAATAAAATATAAAATAGGTCTGGGAGTATAGCCTGGACGTAGAAGGGTTTCCAGAAACCCCAGTACCACCACCACCAAAAAAAATAAAGGAACATTGGTTTAAATATTAGCCATAAAAAATAATTTGAATGACCATAACTTATTTTCCCAATGATTTTGTAAGTTTGTTTGCTTTTCCACTAAAGATAGTGAAAAGAATTAAAATTAGCTTACCCATTCAGCTTTAGCCCAATAACTAAAATTACATTTTGAGCCATAACTATTAAAAAGAAAACACTAATAATTGTCCATCAGTGGACGTGTGGATATAAAATGTGGCAAATACTGATAGTGGAATATTATTCAGCATTAGAAAAGGAAATCCTGCGATATGCAACAAATGAAAACATGGATGACCCTTAAGGACATTATGCTAAGCTAAATAAGCCTGCCACAGGACAAACAGTGTCTAAGTCCGCTTATACGAAGTTTTCTCTCTCTCTCTCTTTTTTTTTTTTTTTGTGGTACTGAGGATGGAACCCAGGGGCATTCTACCTCCAAGTGACACCCCCAGCCCTATTTTATATTCTTTATTTTGAAACAGGGTCTCACTGAGTTGCAGAGGGCCTCACTAAGTAACTGAGGCTGTCTGCAAACCAGGATCCTCCTCTCAGCCTCTCAAATGCTGGGATTACAAGCATTCAACACCATGCCCGGCTACAAAGTTTTAAAAAAATAACCAAATTCATAAAAGCAGGGAGAGCCTGGAAAGAGGGTGGGCAGGTAGAAAGTTGTTTCATGGGTATAATGCTTCTAAAACTTATTAGCCTTGTATAACTGAAACTTTATACCCATGAAACAACTGCCTCTCAGTCTTTAAAGATATATCATAAAAATATGCTACAATGATGAGTGCAGATCAATTACAAAACAGTCTTTCTTTTTAAAATTGTAGTAAGAACACTTAACATGAGATTTGCCTCCTTAAAGTTTTAAGTGTCCAGTGAGAAGCAGTGTTCTAAAGGGTGCCCATGATAGAAAGGCCTCAGGAATCCTACACCAGTGAGCCATGAATGGACCTTAGAGATGGTTTAATCAAATGTCTTTTATCTCCTAAGACACTGAAGTACAGGTTCTACACCACCTTCAGACAAAAGCAGCCACTGTGATCAGGACTACAGCTAGCACCCAGGCCCTCTATTTAGGCTGCAGTGCTCCTTTTGATCTTTCAGGATGCCTGTGAGGGTGGGAATGCTGTGGACTGATATAAGAGCTGCAGAGGATTCTGGAGATGATCCACATGAATCCCTCATTTGGCAGACAAAGGCACTGAAGCCAAGAGGGCTGACTAGTGTACAGAAGGACACAAGTTTCCAGCAGAATTAACATGTCCCTTTGTTACTTTAAATGCGGCTACAAAGAGAGTACTTTAAATAGAAAATAAGATTACTAAATCATTGTTTACTACAGTAGTTGAGAAAAGAAGACACCCCATACTAACTGCAGTATGGTTCAGCTTGCTAAAGGAAGGGAATTCTAGAGTTTGTTTTTAGTGTCTAGTTCAATTTCCTTTTCACACATGCAATTTTGTTATACTCTTGAATACCAGGGAAGCTATAGAAATCTCCAGCAGGAAGCACAGTTACTGACAGTCCAGCCACACCTCTCAGGGCCACCAGCTACACACCTCCCAGTCAGCAAGGAGGTGGTTTGTTGTACCAGTGAGTGGTAATTCTGACTGATGCGGGAGTCCTCCAGTTTGACTTGAATTTTTGGCTTGAACACTCCCCATTAGCACACCAAAAATTTCTCAGTACTGCTTTGCAAGTTTGAGATTCTTTCTAGCAGATTTTTCTTTCTTCTCTCCCTTCTTTCCGAGAAGTCACACTTGAAGGACATCTGGAGGCTCACCCCAACTGCTCCTGCCTGCTGTCACCCTATCTTTACAAGCACCACCTTCCTTCCAGTATCTCTCCTAATCTCATCTCATCCTGGCCTCTGCTTCTTGGAGGACTCAAGTGAACACAATTATGTTTTTCCTCCTAATTACAGCTGTCTTTTTCCCACTGGCATTCTAATACTTGCCCCAACCCAGACAAGCATTTCTCTCTTCTTTCTTCTCTGTGAGTTGAGGATTGCCATTATAGAATCCTGACTAAATTATTAAACTAAATATTGGTTAACTGGTGAATATCTGGGGGGGCTATAAAGTCTGTGTTATTACTATTGTGGGAACCACTAAGTATATAAATAAATTTAAATTCTATATCTGCATAAGGATTTGCAATCAAGCTGTTAAAAATAGTTTACAGAGAAAAGGTGGTTTGAAAAATGATAACAAGCAGTTTACTTTTTTTTTGGGGGGGGCAGGTCTGAAGCTGGAACCCAGGGGTATTCAACCTCCAAGCTACACCCCCTGCCCTATTTTTTATTCTTTATTTTGAAACAGGGTGTCACTGAGTTGCAAAGAGCCTCACTAAGTAGCTGAGGCTTGTCAGTGAACCATGATCCTCCTGTCTCAGCCTCCCAAATGCTGGGATTACAAGCGTGTGCCACCACGCCTGGCTAGCAGTTTACTTTTAAGTGCTGAATCTAGTCATCTGTCTGTCCCATCTGTGTCATCTATTTGAGAAGATTTTCAGTGTGCAAGGTCAGAAGAGAAGAAACCATTGTTGAAGCCCTGTCATTGTTTTATCTGTAAAAATTGGATAATTTAATATGAAGAATTATTGTGAGAAATAACTAGAATGTTGGTAAAGTACCTATAAATTCGAAGGGATTGCCAACAAAGGCTACTTTTTCTGCCGCCAAAGGATTTTATTTTTGACATGTTCTTGTATTCTTTAGCATTAACTATCTATCTTCTATATACCTCTCAGCCACAGTGTGAAAAAGGGCTGTGATGAAAGGCTGGTGGGGGTGCACAGAGAGAAAGACCAAAAACACTGAGCATTCCAATCATGTAGCTTGGAAAAAGCAATGTGATGCTAATCCTGCAATAGTAAATTTCTTCTTATCCCCTGAAACTGATGCTGACATTTCCATTTATTCATTCAGTTCCTTTAGACTTCTTGTCAAATCTCTTCTAGTTGCCAAGCAACAATAACAGCAGTTCTGTACATAAGCATTAGGCAATAACTATTGTCAATGTTTTTCCTTTCTTTGAAAGGGAAATTTAATGACCCTTTCCTATGAGAAAATAATGACAAGAACCGATCCACAGTGAAATCTGAAAGCTGTGCAGCTGAAGGGCTTGCTGTTTGAATCCAAGGATTGAGCTCAATTAATTTAAACACACTTGCAAAATTATGAAATTAAGATTTGCCCCAAAGCTTGCATAATTTGGTCCTTCAAAACAACTGCATATCATTAAAACTCATCCCAAATCCTGTGAAAGGAGTTCTCTATTAAATGGAGTTAATACTTTAAAGATGTATGATGATGGGGTTTCTTCTGTACTCTCTCTGGTCCTGCTGAAACCTCTTTAATCAAATGGTCTTTCTTCTAACTATACTCTACCCAATGAACTACATTTTTAGTGTTTGGTAAAACACAGATCAAGACAGTTACAGAAAAAATAATACAGTAGGATATAGTCATAAAACAATAAAACATCTGTCTACCTGTTGTGGACAAACTCTAGGACATAGACATAAACACCCTCTTTCCCAGTCATCTGCAGAAATATTGGTGATGACATTTCTCTGTACTCAGTTTGGACAAGAGATTCTTCCCCCCTTTTGTATTCTTCTGCTCCATTTTAATGACTCTACACGATAATTGTTTACAATCTAATTTACCTCTATAACTTTAGCAGCTCTAAAAGCTATTCACAATAAGTGGCATGCTCAGCAATGATATTATAAACTGAGCTATTCTTCATTTCCATATCATCATATTATCTCGTCTCAATTATTTTCTGTGAGGCTCAGCAACAACTATCAAAGTTTGAAAAAAGTCAAGTCCACTTTTATATTCTTTTTCTCATTTGGACTTTTAATTTTTTCCTCTTTCTAGTCTTGGTTCTATGGGGATTTATATTTTGAATTCCAAACAAATGTTAACTAGAGCTCCTTTTCCCATTTTTAATCGAAAAATGATTTTAATCTGTAAAACAAAGAGATCCTTTACAGTTTGTTTTATTAAGAGCTCAAAAAACAGCTCCACAGTTACTACTGCATTTGATGACTTTGTGAGGGAGGTTTTATAATCATGTCTAATCTACTGATTAGAAATAGGCCCAGGAAAATTTATTTTTTATTTTGAAATAGGGTCTCACTAAGTTGTGGAGGGCCTCCGTAAGTAGCTGAGGCTGTCTGCAAACCATGATCCTCCAGTCTCTGCCTCCCAAATGCTGGGATTGCAAGCATGAGCCACCATGCCTGTAGGTCAAGCATGCGCCATCATGCCAGTAGGTCCAGGAATATTTAGGTGAATTGTCCTATGCTATTCGATTAGTAATTGAGGAGCTAATAACCTCTGTCCTTTCTAAACTCCATACCCTCAGCTTGTTGAACATCATTTCCCAAAGGTACTGGGTCCTTCAAGGTAGCTTGAGAATCTTTCTTGATGGAACTGAGTTATCACTCCATAACAGAATGCTCAACAAATATTAACCCCACTAACAAATAAGGATCCCCTTTACTTTCTACCACCAAGTTTCACTGTTGAATATGATTAACACTGATTCATAGTAACACATGAAAATCATGTGGCTCAAATTCTATTTTGTCTATACCAGTTCTAATAATCCTTTCTTATTCAGTTGAGAATTACATTAAAAAATATAAATCAATTTAGCTTGGTACTCAAGTGCTTCAAGCAGGAAATAATCTAATAGTTACTATTGACTAATTTATCTATGAGTTTCTAGCATTGAATTTCTTTTAAAAAATCATTTAGAAAAGAGCTATAAAAAGTGATTTATGTCCTAAATTAAGATCTCTGATTAGTCCAAAGATTTCATTCTGATATCGCTCTGTAATACAGACAGATTTGGGATGGATTTTATTTTATTTTGGTATATAAGAATATGACAGTTACTTGCCCAACAACCTAATTTGGTACTGTGAAACTTACCTGAGACTACTTGTATTGGAAAAAGTCGAGTAAAGATTCTACTTTTCTGCAGAATCATGGGTAGTAAGCAACTTAAGTTTCTGTTTTTAGAAGCAATTTTAAACATGCTTTAATAGCAAAAAGAGTAGGAAAATGGGATGACATTTCCATTAACCTACATTTCATTTTTCAAGAAGGCTTGAGATTTTCCAAAATATCATGAATGAGAAATGTAGTCTTTAAAGAATCTAACTATTCAAGTAGGCATGTTCATTCATTTGTTATTCATTCATTTACCTAACTCTCATGGGGTAGAGGGTCAACTATGTGTCAACCCCAGCATACTAAGATCCAGTCCCTGCCCCCAAGGGAACATGCAGGTTCACAGAGAGGGACAGAGAGACAATTAACAGCTATACCATGCAGAATAACAGCTACAGTGAAATGTGTATCAAACCCCATGGGAGTATAAGACAGAGAACAGAGGAAGGGCAAGTAACTCTGGCAGGGGGAGCGAGACAAGTGTCAGAGAGAGCTCCTGAAAGAATGGCAAGGGTCAGGTCCCTGAAGAGGATATCCTACCCCAAAGAAACTGCTTCTGCAATGGCATAAAGGCACATATTCACAGTCAGGCTGGCTGGACTGAAGGGGCTATGTGAAACGGTGGTAGTAGACGAAGTGTGAAAGAAGACAGGGGTCTGATCACACAGAGGATGTAACGTACTAATGACACTGAACTCTGACTCCAACCACATTTCCAATTGGAATCCTTATAGTTATAATCCAAAAATATAAAGATATTTTCTTTCTTTCTTTCTTTCTTTCTTTCTTTCTTTCTTTCTTTCTTTCTTTCTTTCTTTCTTTCTCTCTTTTGCAGTTCTGGGGATTGAACACAGGTGCATTCTACCTTCGAGCTACACCCCTAGCCCTAAAGATATTTTCAAACAAAACTGGCATAAAAAGTTTTAAGTTTTATTTATGTTGAGTATTAAACTTTATTAGCTCCTCGTATGGATTAAAAGCTGCATGAGGACAAAACTTATTTCCTCACCAAAACTCCTGCTCTTTTTCAACTGATCGTGAACCTGCTGGAGACAAATAAACTGATTGCACCTCAAGGTATTTAATTTCCCACAGCGCTTGACTAGGTATTGTGTCAAAAATTCTACATAGATCTATTCTCTAGTCTTCAAAAGCTTGTAATTTAAGACATAACAGTTGTTATTTTTCTTAAGCATCAAAATGCCATTGCCTATGTAACAGATTGAGAAACAAACTAATCATAAAAAGGCCATAAAAGCTAATAACTAGATAAAGTAAGTACACTAAAATACATCAATCCAAAATTATAAATGAGCAGAATTTTCAGTTGTTTGTTATGATTTATTTTATTGCGTTAAGAAATTTATTAACCTTTTGACACAGGAAGATGGAATTCGCTAATTGAGCTAGAAGAGCTCTACTTTCATTGTCATGTAGATTGACAATATTTGCAACTCAAACATCACCCTTTCTCAAAATACTGCCAACAGTTGATAAGTTACTGAACTGTGATGGCAAAACATCCACAGTTATTCTTTACATGAGTATCTGACAATGCTAGTGACAGGTGGATGAATGTGGCACCTAAGTCAATGCATGGAACCCTCACAGTGAACTTTTGCCTTGTGTGTGCGCACACAAATCAGCCTATTTCCCATTGTTGATTCTGCTTTGAATAAGACACTCTAATGCTGACTGCTCAGCCTACCATCTTGGTCTGTCCACTAGTAGGTTTTGCAGGGATCAACTGCTGAAAGTTTGATTTTCTTCCTTCCCACAGTTCCACCTGGAGGAGCTGCTCAATCCATCCATCAGTGAATAGCTGGGAAGGGCCAATGTTTGGTGAGCACTGTGGTGCCCAACCTAGCTCCTCAAACTGATGAACACATATTCTCACTTGAGTGTTTGAATGTGAGTCAGGGAAAATATGAAGCCTTGCTATCAAGGGGGAACATCTTACAGTTATTGCTTACTCAATGATCAGTAAACTAAAAAGCTTTACATTACAGTAATTTATGGGATACACTGGGGAATACAATGAATAAAAAAGGTTTTGCTTTTTTTTTTTTTTTTTTTTTTGGTGGTACTGGGGGTGGAACCCAGAGGCTTTCTACCTCCGGGCTATACTCCCAGACCTTTTTTATATTTTAATTGGAAACAGCGTCTCACTAAGTTGCTGAGAGCCTCACTACGTAGCTGAGGCTGGCTTTGAACCTGTGCCTCCCAAGTGCGGGGATTACAAGTGTGCACCACCACGCCTGGCCTAAGTTTTTGCATATTTTAAAGATAACACAAAAGATTCCAAAAAAATTTTATGTTGGTGGGAGTTGGTTTTGTTTTCCCAAAGACTTGAGGCAACAAGACTGTTATGTGCTCTGTGGTGTTTTGGTTGAAATTATGAAAAGCAGTCATGAAGTAGAAAGGTCTTCAGAACCAGACACAGCTGAGCCTCAATCCCTACTCCTGTACACTTCCTGAGTCTTACTTGGCCAAGCCCAGTTTCACCTCAAGTCTCAGTGTCCTTATCAAACAGAAAGCTAGTTAACAAGAAGACTTACAAAGCATGTAGTGCAGTCACTGTGGAGTCAGGGTGAGATCTGTTAGGCCAAGCCACGTTCATGCTTACCACTTTCCAACAGCTTACTTCTGCCCTTGAAATAGAGCCTTATCCGTGTGTGTGTGTGTGTGTGTGTGTGTGTGTGTGTGTGTGTTAATTCGTTACTGGGAAATAGCATTCTACCTCCAATCTATAATCCAAACCCTATTTTTTTTTTTTCTTTTTGAAACAGAGTCTCACTAGTTTGATGAGAGTCTTCTACTTACTGAGGCTGTCCTTGAACCTGCTATGCTCCTGTCTCTGTCTCCTAAGTACTGGGATTACAGGTGTGTACCACCACACCTGGCTTCCTATCATTGTTTTTAAGCCTATAGCTACACAGACCCTTTGGGTTGTCTGATGAGAACTGTAGGGGCCTTCTTAGGATAATTTGTTAAAATTCATGATACATATGATTATAAAGAAAACCACTTGTAGTGAAATACAGTTCAAATATTAATAAGAACCCAAATTTATATTATAGTAATATATGTACTTCTCTCTTAATGCATCAAATAACACAATATAGAGGCAGGTTCTAGACCTATGGTGATTTTGAAGTAGCAATGAACAAGTAACATTTCAAGATATCTATAACAAATATAATTTGATATGAAAATATCTGTGATTTCTAGCTGTGAAAGTCACAGGTCCTACTGCTGCTACTGTGGGTTTATTTTTCCCTTTTGTCTATATGACTGATGGAAATGCTAAATTTCCTTTAAATGTTAGTGATGACAGAAATTTATTTTTATACAACGAATACAAAACCTGCATTCTTAGCTGGGTGTGGTGGCACATGCTTGTAATTCCCGCGCTTGGGAGGCAGAGACAAGAGGATTGAGTAGGTTTGAAGCCAGCCGTGCTAGCTTAAGAGACCCTGTTTCCAAATAAAAATATAAAATAGGTCTGGGAGTGTAGCCTGGAGGTAGAAGCGCTTCCAGGAACCTCAGTACCACCACAAACAAACAAACAAACAAACAAACAAGAAAAACAAAAAAAACCCCAACCCTGCATTCTTGTATTTAATGTTGGAACTATACTGACTTGTATTAAAGAATTGAGCCTACCTAAAGATAGATCTTTAAAAAATTTTTAGATGAATTTTTAAATTATATGATAAAAAATGAGTTTGTACCCATCCAAGTTCATGAAGTCCTGGATTCCACCCCAGATCCCTCGGAGGCCATGGGCCAGGTGAAGTGGTACTCCCAGAACTTAGCTCCCATCACCATCCCCTCTGCTCTCCATTCTCTGGCCACGGCAGGCATTTGCTCTTCAAGCACATTCAACTTGGTCTACGTTAGGCATCTGCTTCCAATTTTCTCTATTTGGAATTCTGTCTTCAGATCTTGCATGGTTGTTTCCTTCCCACTGTCTTTGTCACCTCTTCCAAGGGCTTCCCTGACCAACCTCATATAAAGTGGCTACTTCCTTGTCTCCCTTCCATCAAATCACCTCTCCTGTTTTCCTCATAGTCATTATCACTGTCCAAAATGACTGCTCATTTAGGTGTTCTTGACCTTATTTTCTGTTTCTCTTCCCTAAACATGAGCTCTGTGGAAGCAGGAATGTCAAGGTTTGGATATAGAATGTCCCCTGGAAAAGCTCATGTATTGGCAATGCAAAAATGTTGAGCTGAAATAACTGAATTATAAGGATTCTCATCTTATCAGTGGCTAACTTTATTGACAATTAATAATTTGGATTTAATGGGTGGTAACATACGCAGGTGGGACATGGCTGGAGGAGGGGGTCATTGGGGATGTAGTCTTGGTGAAAGAAAAAACAGCAAGAACTGCACAAATGTTACTTTTCTCATCCTTCATCCTATATTTTTTTATATGGTAGGAATACAAAGTGCTACCACACTTAAATGGTTGATAGTTTTGTGGAGGCTGGAGGTGGCCCAGGGGAAGGTGACATGAGCTTACCTGGATGACCATAGGCAAATCACTTCCTGGGCCTGTTTCTATGGTGCTCAATGAATAGGTTAGACAGACTTATCTCCATGGTCTGTGGTTCAAAATCATTAAGAGCTCACAGCACGAGGTAGTATATGTAGCATGTAAGAGCGGCTAACCTTCCATGGAGGAAACTTCACAGATCTGGAGAGGTAATATAACACCCTAGCTCTTAGATGCAGCCCAGTGAGTTATTGAAGAATGGGACTAACTGGGTTCAAATCCCAGCTCTGTGGCTTACTCACTGTGAACTTAGCCAAATCAACTCATTGTTTCCCAATTTCCACTTCTATAGAATGCAAATTTACAACACTATTCACTTTAGGAGGCGATAGTCACAATCGAATGTAAGTGCAAAAATGAGTGTAATATGCTTAACATATATTCAATAAATGCAACATATTCCTTCTGCAACATATTCATAGTGAAATGAACTTACCCCTCCAAACCATTTTCTTTCATCGTAACTGAGTTTTTACCAGCTACAGATTGTGTTATTCAGTATGGAGTTTCTGCAAGCCAATATATAACTTGATCTTACCTTTTCTTTGACATTCACATGAGTATTGAGTTCAGCCATCTTGCTTCTAGTGGAATAAATCCTATAAGAAAGGGAAAAAAGATTAAGTTTTAAAATAGATCTTTCAATGTGTTATTTTAAGCTCTCTTCTGACATAGTAAACAATTTCATTCAGTTATAATCATAAATACTACTATAAAATATCAAAACACTTTCAAGCTAAGTATTTGACTTAGATATATTCTAAAAGCATGATATGATAACTATGGAAGATAATACAAAATCTTTTATTCATACTTTATTGGCATGAAAAATTGACAAAGATATATAAGAATGCACCCAAACTGTGTTTCTTGTTATGTAAAAAAAAAAGGCAAAAGGTGGTCAGAAACAGCTAGAGGAGGAAAACTGCACCTATTTTAAATAAGTATTTTCACTGCAATTCTCATTGTCCCAAAGCTTTTAACCCCGCCCCCCCAGGTAATCTCACAAACATGTATTGAGTATTTCCTACATGCAAATAACTATACCAAGCACTGTAGAAAGAAACAGGAGAAGTGGCTCCAGTATATTAAAAAAAAAAAACACTTTTTTTTTCTTTTCCTTTTATATCTGGAATGTTCTCACTTCAGATCTTGGCAGGGCTGTTTCTTTCCTTTTATCTTAGTCTCAGCTTCACCTCCTCCTAGATGGTTTCCTGCTCTCTCCCCATTCCCGGCTATAGCTGCCATTTTCCTGTCTCATTCTCTATCAGTACATAACTATTTTTAAACTTTTTCCACCTTTTACCAATACAACAATCTTCTGGATCAATACATATGTACCTTACCCATAATTTCCAAAGACCATAAATTCATGATCTCCAGTTCCCGTGAGGCTCTAACACTACCCATAATCCTATTTCCCTAAACTCTTCAGGTTTTCTGCTTTGGATGTCCAGTCTTTGTTAAGTGGTTATGCCCTGAGATCTGAACTCCCAACATCAAACTGTGATGCTTTTGCTTCTCTCATCTTGTCAAAATCTTTTACCATTATTATGGAAAATAAATCTTGCTTTAATACAGTTTCAATCTTTCTGAGAGAGACTAAATGATTTAAATGTATGAACAGATTGGTTGAAAACTTAGGTCAAGATAGGACCTAGTTAGGTCAAGATAGCAAAATAAACTACCTATTTGCATGTTGAACACTTTTTGTCAATCAAGAACCAGTGAAACACTTTCTTACATTCTTCTTGAATTCTGCTATAAAGTGCCCAATCTACAGGAATGATACATTAGGGATATCTTGCAAAAATTCTCTGACTTCTCTCCACTGTTTTCTTTTAAACCTAGGTAAACCTTAAATAAAGCATAATTTAAATCCTTTATCTTTTGCTGATTTTAGGACAAAAGCTTGATAAACCTTTGATTTTTAACTCTATTTTGCTTAAATTATTCTCAAATAGTAACCAACATAGATATATTACCAAATATTAGAAACAATATTTTATTTTTAGAAGTTTCTAAATGGTGCTGCTACTGGACATGCATTTGAGCATGCTAGAAGAAGAGACCTTGAATATCTGCTCTAGTATAGTTCTTTCCCATATGCTCTGCAAAAGGCACTCATTCCCTCAAAACCACCTCTCATTATTTCCAATGGCAAATTCTATGTCCTCTGACCTGGCATATGGGAGAAAGTAAATATATTAATTGGCAAATAATACTGAATTTTATTTTCACTTATTCCTATCCCTGAAAGTGACTAGTAAAAGACAAGATCATTTTCTAATTATCTCTAATCAGTGTGTGAGATACAAGAACAAATAATCAGGTGCTTCTGTTTATAAGCCCTGGGTGAAAAGCAAAAACTTCAGTCATCCATCACAATGTCTGCATGATCATCTACAGTCATATCTAATTTCCTCATTTGAATGGAAATTCTGGCATTATATAAACATATCTGTATGTGTATATATATATATATATATATATATATATATTGTGTGTGTATAATACATATACATTTTGCAGTGTGTGTCAGTGTCATGTGTGGGTGAAGCAGGGAGGTATACCCTTAGAACTATAAGAATTGAATATAGTGACAGCTTGCTTCAGTGCCCTTTGTTAGGAAGGCCTGTGAGCCACAATACCCAGCTAAATTTCCTGGATACCTCTGATGATGCCATTAGGACATGTGAAACCTGATAGAAAAAAGTTTTGTTTTCAAAACTGGGTGTTGATGTCTCAACTTGGGTACGCAGCATTTTTGAAAATTGAAGTGTTATAATCCACTGAGGAATCAGGGAGGGAGTCTACTGAGTAGACATTTCTAAGGTCTGAGGAAGCAGCACGATTGTATTGTAAGACAAAATGTGTTTTCTTTCTTTTTCTTTCTTTCTCTCTCTCTCCCCCCCCCCCCATATATAAGCCTCCTTGAAAATTCCCTTCCTCATTGAACTCAGTCTAACTCAAGGAAGACTTTTCTTCTGTACTTCTAAGATGAATTACAATGTTAAATTTTTGTGTGTGGAAGAAAACCCTGGCTATGAGGGTAGAATGGGATGATTACAGATTTCTCAGATATGAAGGTAAAATAAGAAATGATTGTTGGGAGCTGTTCTATGCCTACTTTATGCTCTTTATTTTCACACAGAGAAGGCTGCCTCTATAGGCTCTACTTTCTAGGTGGATTCCAATGTCCTTTCCAAATCACGGCTTTCTGCTGACTGGCGTGTAACAAAGGGCTGGGAAACTGGCCACAGCTCCAGTTATGGAAACTATCTAAAGGATTTTAATCTAAACAGATCATAAATTTGGTAAGTCTTGAGAAATTATAAGTTTAAGTAGCTAGATTTCAAGTTGGGCTTTATTGGTCAGGACAAATGCCAGGGAAACTGTGGCATGAGGGAGGGTGAATTGCCACATGCCCTGCAGGTCCTCCCCGAGTGTCTGCACCCTCTGATCAGCACTGGTACCCCCAGAATGCTCAGAAGCACACCTTGTACATGCATGCTCAAAAGCACCTCATGCTCATCACCTCTCCAGAGCAGACTCCTACTCTTTGAAAATGTCACTGTGTTGGGCCCCTGAGCATGTGGAATCTGTTTTCTGGTATGAACTATATCTTATCATCCAGTTCAACTTAATCTAAATCTTAGTTGCTTACCCTAGATAGTTAAAGAATTTTTCCGCCAGCAAATATATCTTGACCTCCTTCCACGTGTCAAGCCCAGGGGTAACATGAAACTCAGCACTCCATGATGCATACATATAGTTTAGCCAGAAACATTTCTAATGCTGTGATTTTTAGGTCATACAGTGAGTGACAGATCTTTGGGGATAACAGACTCATAATTCTCTCACATCACACCTGGTAGTGTGTCGCTGCTGGATATGATCACCAATCATACCTTAGGTAGATAGATCAGAAGAGCTTTAAGTCTTCAAGAAAGTATAGATCTCTGACTCCTTGAGAATGAACCTAGTCTCTAATTCTATTCTTAGATCAGACCAATTACTGTGGCCTAACTACAGTCAGAGCTGCATATATTTTGGTCCATGATAGGCCACATAGACAATGGCATATACCATGGCATATACTACACAGTCCAGGTGTGTAGTATGCTACCATACAAGTTTGTATAAGGATAATCTGTAATGTTCTTAGAACAATGAAATAATCTAAGGACACATTGCTCAAGATATATCTCTCTGTCAAGGAACATATAACTGCATTCAAATCCACAGATCCGTTTTCCACACACATCAATTAATTAATACAAAATTAAGACACTCAGAAATATAAGTACTAATATTTAAGTAACATTTCAAAAGAGTAGGTATTTTTTTTAACATTTTTCCTTTAAAACTGTAATATAGCTTTCAGCAACAGCATTACACATATACATAAAATCATATAGTTTTGTATAAAACAGAGAAAAATAAAGATCAAGAAAATTATTAAAACTTTCTGGAAAACGACATCACATACAAAAAGAATGTCACTATTTTCATATATCATTTGTATATTTTTCCAGAGTAAAACTAATAAAACACAAATAGGCATTTTAATAACCAGTCACTCCAAGAACAGTTATTTCAAACTGAACAAAGATAATACCTATTATGTATTAATTCCATTCAGAAAATCCATTAGTTTAAAATATGTTCTGTGGAAAATAAATTTGAAAAGTAGAAATTCTGGCAAATAAGTTTGTTTTAGCATTTCTAATTGATATAATTCAGTGAAGTTTAATATGTAGGAAAATCTGATCAGTTACCAAACTCTGAGTTTAAAATTATATATTTATATTTCTCATGCAATCATAAAAAACATGAAAAGTTAAAATAAGGTACTGAAATGCCAGATGACTTTATGACTTTCAGTTATCTGTTTCCCTTCACACTGAATTATGTAGGCAGCAATCAAGTTTCACTTTTGTTTCTCTGAAACCTATTACTGCTCTTGGATTCACTTTCCCATTCTCAGGTGTTACATCACTATGCTTGAACTGGATGTAGAAAACCAGAAAAAAGACAGTAGAAAAACTTTAAAATAATGCTTTTAATTTTTCAAGGCCATTTATGCAAAAATTTTCAATGATTTGTAAAAGTATAAAAATCGTATGGCTTATTTGGGGCTGCTAGTGTAATATTTAATTAATCACCATCATGCAAGCTGAAGGGCACAAAAAAATACTAGCTGTTATGACTTATAACTTAGAGAAGGAAAAAGACCAAGTTGGTACAGGATGGGGATCCACTTGGCTTTTTGGCTAATCATCAGAATCCACTACGGAGTCTGAAAAAGAGAGAATTAGGAGCCTGAATGCCAACTGATGTGGGGAAGTGAGTGAAAACAGTAACCCCCCAGGTCATTTTTCTGCAAAATGAATCTGAGTTAGAACATACTGGAAGGATAAAATAAATTACGGATTTTAAAAACTTAATACAAAAAAGTAAACTCTCATTAATATGTTTATATCAATTATATGTTAAAATGTGGTAGGTTGGTTAAAGAAAATATAATATTAAAATTAATTTCATCTATCTCTTTTTACTTTTCTTAATGTGACTGCTAGAAAACTCACAATTGCAAGCACAGTTTACATTCTATTTCTATTGGAATGTCAACAGAGCAGTGGTTCTTAGAGTGTGGTTCCCAGAGGAGCAGCCACAGTACTCCCTGGGGAACCTGTTAGAAATGCAGATAGCCTATTCCTTGCCAGCCAGAGTGAATCTGGAGCTCTGGGTGTGGGTGTAGCCCTTGGTGTTTCAACCAGCCCCACAGAGAGCAGATTCACACTCCACAAACTCTGGGAACCTCTAGAGTGTCTACCCTGGGAACATAAAGAAATGGTGTTTATCGCGATTTCCATCTCTACACATAACAAATTCTTATAGGCAGCTAGATGGATAAATAGGGGTCAAAAACCTATGAACTGCATCAATAAAGAATGGTCCTTTTTCACCAACATATTCTTAGTAATAATTGGCACACTTGCAGAGAGCTTACAATGTGCCAGATCTCTGCTAAAGTATCTGACGTTTCATTTTACTCTCACAACCTTCTGAGGTGGAAATTATTAACTCCATCCTGTATATGTGAAAACTGAGGCACAAGAAATAGTTTCACAGGAAGTGGCAGGGCCAGGCCTCAAGCAGGGCCAGGCTGACTGGGGCATGTGGCCACTGTGCCGAAGCAAAGCCATCAAAAATAGGTCCTGGGGCTCGCTGTCTATGCACTACAGTAAGAATTACACAAGGAGCACAAAGCCATCCTGAGGGTCCTGCTTCTCTGGTCAGCTAGGTGGGCATGTACTGGACATATGTAGGGTGCACAAACTACAGAGCAAAACACTCAACTCTTCCAGGAAGGAACAGGAATGCACTTGTTAAAAGAGATGGCTGTTTACCTGCAGCCTGCTATCTGGAGGAAGAATGGAAAGGGCTGCATTTAGTGAGGGGTTTCCTGGACGCTGTGATGCTGCTGGGGCCTCCACGGCATTCCAGGGTCTAGCATTTAACTGTTTCTTAATTATAAGTTAAGCTAATAAAATGTCTATCCACCTGACTTTGGTATATCCTAGACAATGCTGAGATTGCATAAATCCTGAGACATTTTCTAATGGTTGCCTCAGAGGGGAAGAATGTAAAAAGTTAATTGTGTGACATGATTGGAGAAGCAACAAAAAGCCTCTCAGCCAAAACAAGCATCCAACTGCCTCCCAGGGTATGAACTTCTTAAGCCACGCCTGTGTCTTGACTTAGCTTAGGGAGTGCTATTTGCCTCTGGAAGCAGGTGCAAGATCATGAGTTGATTTGTTTTAGTCTCCTACTGCCATCAATTGGCTCTTAGCAGAGAGTAGCACTGGGAGAAAGGAAAAAGGACAGTTAAGTTTTGATGGTAGTTGCTGAGAAGGCTACATATCTGTCTACATGGAGTACCATTCCTGGATGGGGCCACAGTTGGGCATGCAGGCCTCAGGTCTCTGTGTGGAAAAAGAAGTGGGAGTAAATGACCTCCTTGATCCTTTATGGCTCCCAGAACCCTATAGCTGATGGGAACCCTAAGCTGCTCCATGGTGGCAAAAAGCTGACAATTCACTTTAAATAAAGACACAAAAGTGTGGGTGCTATCTTCGACAGTACTGTATGGATAGCTACTTCTCTGTACAGACAAATAATCAAACTAATCATTCAGCCTCTAAGGATGATCAGGGTACCTGAATGCCAGCTGAAGAGGGAAATAATATTCCTTTTAGAAAAACAGAGACTTTGTCTAGATTTAATATTAGGTAGGTTTCCTGTTGCTTAACTTTCTATTTGCCTAATCTCTCATTCTTCTCTTCCAAACCTTCTTCCTTTTCCTTCAACACTTTGCTATTCCTTATCTGGCCTGTAGTGACTGAGGTCTCTTATATTCCAAGTACTTTAGCTCTTTTTTCCTGTGGTTAAATTCCCATAGTTTAATAGAAGTTCTTGTGTAGTACCTTGTTCCTTGAAATAAAAAGCTGCTTTAATTATTAGGAATGAAAACATATAAACAATGAGACAGAGTGGTGACTGAAATATGAATTTCATATGAAAATATTTCTTTGGACTTTTGGGGTTTAATTTGGACAAAAAATACTTAAGGTTGCATTTTTATTCAAAGACACTTCAATGTACTCAACCCACTGTTAGAACAACTCTGCTGAAAAGCCTTTTAAGGGCAAATGTCAGAAAAAAAATTTCATTTTTAAAAGCTGGGATCAGCCTCTTTTGAAAAGCAGGGTTAGCCTTTGGTTTAGAAATGTAGGCTGCCTACTAAGTTCTTTGTGGGGGGAAGAAAGAAAATTGAATGTTTTATTTAAACAGGTCATTAACAGTCGATACTTATTTGAAAAGACCTGCTTTCAGAGGCAGATAAAAGCTTCCAATCACTTAGAATATCACTTGAGTGGATCTAGGGCAAGATGTGCTGATGAGAGTTTTGGACCTTTATGGGGGAATATCTTCACTCAAAAGCCTGGTGCTTATGTTGGAGGCAGAGTCCTCTTCATTGTGAACACTGCTGTGTATGCTGCACATACAGAGATACGGTAGGGAGGAGCACAAAGCACACTTTATGGCAGTTCAAGCTTTGAATTTCCCATTTTAATACTGGCAATTGCTTATGAATGAAGATTAACCATTTTTGCATAAAGTGCCAAACCACCTCCCTGAGGCAGCAGAATGCAAATGGGAGCAAAAGAGCAAAGGACAGCTAAAATAAATGCAGCAGCTCTCAGGCAGTGCAGGCAGAGGGAGGCTGCATGGTGGGTTTTATTAGCATTCATCTGTGGCATGACTTTTTTCTATTTAATTTGAAATTATTTGACTTTATCAGTCTAAGATGCCTTGAGAATATAGATAAATGCCTTTTTTCTAAATATGACTTGATACTGGCTTCTATAAAGATCTGCTTTTGATTGCTAGGTTTTAAAGCAAACATGTGTTTCCATAGTGATGCGGGTGACCTGGACCTGGTACAAGTACCCACTTGTATCAGCAATTCAATTATGCTCAGTTCTTTTAAGATGCGATGATGTAAGCTTGAATCTTTAAAATATGCCCATCCTCAGAGATGCCTCAAGAAAGCTGAAGTGGCCAGTGCTATGTGAAGCACAGATGAGGTCCAGAAGAATAAATTACACCCTTGCCAAGGATCCCATAAGAGGTCACTAGCTCAGATCACACTAGTTTGGTTCTCCTATTCTCCTCCACTACCCATTGAGCAAACCCCCCAGTTACAGAGGGGCTTAGACAACAGATCATTACACAGTTCTTTACACTTTACACAAGAACCTTACTACAAACTCTTTAAATACTGAAATAATAGCTTTTCCCTTTCATTTTCCCCATGTCTTCAACTAACTGTGGGCAATTTCTACAAAAAGAGCAAAGGTTTTCGGACAGATGACCAGCTCCTCTGCAGTGGATGCAAGTAATGGTCAAGGCTAACCCTTGCTGAACTCCATCTGCATATCCAGCACTTCTCTAAGCACTTTCTATGCTTCCCCACGTCTTCAGTTATTTTATTCTCATGATAGTCCTGTAGAATGTGAGTTTGTGTTCTTGTCATCTTTTATAGAAAAAGAAACAGAAGCATAGAAAGGTGGGGTACATGCTATCACATGGCTGAGCTGAGATATAAACTCAGGTCTCTTGACTCCAGATTGCAGGTGATGGATATATTCACACACACACACACACACACACCAATCAACCAAACAAACAAAAACACAGAAAAGAGCAAGATGAGGGGGCAAAGAAGGAAACTAGACTGTGGACTAAGGCAATCAGAGAAAATCGGAGTTGGAATTGACCTGGCTCAGGTTCTAGGCAAAGCACTGCTGGGCTGTGGTCTGCAAAGGTGGGCAGTATAGGTCTAGAGACCAGGCAACAGGGGGGTGAGAGGCATGACTTCCAATCGAGGGGGTGGGGCTGATACTTTAGAAAACGTCTCTCAGTATTTTTTTTAGGACAACACTGCAGGGTAATCTCCAAAGAAAACATGGATTGTGGTTCTGCAATATAATTCTGGGCTGGCAAAGAGAACCTCTAACTAAACCTAGCAAACAAAACCTATTCATTTACAGCTAACTCTAGGAGGATGGCTCAGTTGTCACGGAATAAACACCTGATACAGGAACCCATCATTTCTTCAGAACATATTCCTGTTTCAAAAAATCCTCTGTATTCAACAAAGTCACAGTAGACTTTGTTGATTAAGTCAGAATTCTCTTTGTAAACATTTAATGATTTTTGTCAAGGTAGCAGAGCAAGTCAGGTCCTTCCTACTTCCTTAAAATGTCACCAACACTGGCTGAATAAGACAGTAAAGGAAGACCACTCCAAAGGCACAGATAGATAGCAGCAGGATATTGGCAATCCGTGGGAAAGAAATGCCAGGTGCCTCTGCCCCACCCATTCCGTCCTTCCTCTGGCTTCCCAGCAGCCTTGACTCACTTCTTCGGGGCTCGTAGTGTTCCAGATCAGGGCTCTCAATGCAGTCCCCAGCTGCTGGCTTCCTCAGCAGGCAGATCAGCTCTGCTCCACAACTGGCCACCTTTATCACCTTGCTTTTATTGTGACCAGTAAGTCATCTCAATAATGACATAGGTGGAGTCAGAAACCAGGGTAGTGGCGGGATCCAGGGTGTGGCTGAGTAAGCAGCAGTGCACTGGTGGCCTCAACCACCTGAGACTCAGGGTCTGAGAGACTATATCCTGTCTGTAAAACTACTGAGTGGTTTTACCTTCCGGCCCACATTAATGAAGGCCAGTTCTTCGTTCTTACCTGGGGAAAGCATAATTGTAAGCCTGAACCTGCAACCTTTATGCTGACTGCTCCAGGGGCAGCAAGACAGTGTGGGCTGGGACTATAATCATCATTCCAAAGGTCAGTTTCTGGGCATGATTGTCTGCGAAGGGCTTCTCACCTTCCTTCAGGGTGACATTAGTGCTGGTATATTAATCAATTAGCAAACATTCTTGGCACTGCATCCTGAAGCAATCTGCCCATTCTAAAACCTGTTGTTCCTGGTTCTAGGCCCAACTGGGAACATCTGTTGGCTACATGTGCTCTCAATGACTGCACACAGACCACACACAGAGGTGTACATGCTCTCACCCAGCAGAACCAAGCTCCTGCAGCCATGGTTGTTCAGTCTATCCTTACTAGTGAAGGGCTAGTATGAGAAGCAGGGTGTGAGTAGCCATTAGGGACTGATGGAGAAGGGGTTCTTACCTGTCAAGCCTTCTCTACCTATAGACAAATAACTCCTGTAGATGTTAACTCTATTGGTTGGTCTAACTTTTTAGAAAACTAAAACTTTCTACAGTGTGTATACACACATACACACACATGGGACTAAAACCAGGGGCTACTTCCAAGCTATACCCCTAGCCCTTTTTGTTTTGTTTTGTTTTGAAATACAGTCTCACTAGGTTGCTGAGGATCTCACTACATTGCTGAGGCTGGTCTTGAACCCAAGATCCTCCTGTCTTAGCCTCTCAAGTATTAGGATTACTGGCCTGCACTACCATGCCCAGCTTCTTAGACTTCTTTATCTCTTCTGGATCAGGCCTTACTTGGTCCATAGTAGCAAGGTCTACCTGGCTAAGCACATAGAGGCAGCCAGCCCCAAAGATGCCATCACCAGCTCTGTCGTGGAGACATATGCATCGACAGCCTGTTACCATCACAGAGAGGAAGTACCAACTATTTTTTGCTACACAGATTCATATGATAAAAAAAAAAGTAATTACACTCCACTAAGACTGAATCCCTGCTCTGCCTCTTAACAGTTTGGGGATTTGAGCAAGTTGCTTGATTTCTCTATGGCTCCATTTCCTTATCAGTGTAATGGGGATAATAATATAAAACTACCCCATAGGGTGGTAATGTAATTTAAATTAATTCATATTTATAAAGTGATTTATCAGAGGCCTAGCATATGGCTAATACTATAAAAGTGCTATAAAAATATAAATGGAGTACCCATAGCTACATGGTGGCTTTCCCACTGTTCTTTTGCAGGTAAGAATCTGAGGCTGAAGAGGTCATTCGCTGAGCCAGTGATGGAGCTGGCTCTTGAAACTTGACCTTCTTCCCTCTTCCCACTGAGGCTGCTGCTGCCTGCCGGAAGGCTAAGGTAACTCCAGAGAGGAGGACATGAAAGCCCAAGCCAAGGGCCTAACTGCAGCATGCTGAGGGAGATACGAACGCTCCGAGTTCTGAGTCCACAGGGTCATTTGTTTTCTGTGTTCTTAAAACTTCAGCACAAGCAGAGGCAAAACCCCTTTTATAATACCTCTTTCCCATAGACCAGCTGATTTTATTATTTCCTACCTCATGGCTACTAGATGTGACCAGTGCTTTAGTGACCAAGTTCATAATAAAGAGTATAATAAACAATTATCATACATGAAGAGCTAAGTTCAAGTGAAGTCTTAGATCTAATCAGGGAACAGTCTAAAAATTGCTAAATCTCTTTCCTCACATTCTGATTTCAGGTATTTTATATCAAGGTAGATACAATTCTCATTTTGGTCATTTTCTGATAGGCTCAAAATTCTAGAGATCATATTTAAGTTTTCTTTCAATTTCTAATTTGTAATAAAAAATAGAAAAAATTCACCCAAAATTCACTGTAATGGGAAAAATTGGTAAACACTTTTTGGTATGTGTTTGATACTATGACTTGACCCCAGGGGCATTCTACCTCTGATATACATCCCCAGTCCAATTTTGTTTTTTATTCTGAAACAGGGTCTCACTAAGTTACTGCATACTGACCCCTGAACTATCAGCTTCCCAAGTAAAGGGATTAAAGATGTACACCACTAAGCCTGGCTAGCAAATAATTTTTAAGTGTTTTAAATATACAAGACACCAATAAAATTAATGAATTATAAAGAGAATTCCTTCCTCTTCAAAAGCCTGCTTCTGATAAACTCCACTTTGCCTTTCTTTTTTGAAAGTATTGATCACAATGCCTGTGGCAAGCTAAGTGTTCAATAAAGACACATGGAAGAAGAAATGTCCTCCTATTTTATTGTTCCTTTCTTGGTTGCATGCAGTTTTTAATAATTTATCTCCCAGTTTTAACACCTTGTGCCAATTTTCTCCTTAAATGCCACCATCAGGATCAGCATTGTCAAATGCCATTTGAGCCTGCATCACTTTACACACCAACCAATGACAGGAAGTGACCCTTTCGTCCTCCCCACCATCCTATTAACCCTTCAGTGTCTTTTAGTTATTATCAGACTAAAGGCTAATCACGAGCACCATCACCCTCCACATCTTCTTTATTAAAGGCCATGTTTTCCATCCCTTTAACCAGATAACTCCCCCAACATTTGCCACTTATTTTATTTCTTGTTAACAGTCTTGTTCGCAGAACAGCCAAGTCACTAATTAAGTCCTCTAATCCTTCTACAGCAAAGCTTACACTTTTGTAAATAAAATAAAATAAAATAAAATAAAATAAAATTTACTTTCCCCCTGGAAATATAAAAAAATTAAAAACAGTTCAACCAATGCAAACGCATTTAGCCACTAACCTATTATATATCCATGTAACCCTAGCACAGATATGGACTTTTGTTGCTGTTGACACTTATATGCACTTTATGGGCTCTTTGTATACCTTTCTTTTTCTCATGGCCTTATGTGTCTACCCATAATTTGTAACATATAAGACCTGGAAACACATTCCATGTCCTCTCTGCACCAAGCTCTGGGCGACTCTATGGCTTACTCACATTGGGGGAAATTCAGAAAGTACCTAATGCTTATGATGGTCTATAAGCCTTAGCAATATGTAGTTTAATCTTTTTCAAATCATTTTCTAAAAATTGAATGAATCAAAATGGGTTTTTGTACAGTAGCTCAAATATTGTACAGGCCTCTCTACTCAATATGATGCCAAACATTATTTCCCATTGGAAGACTTTCTATTAGTCATCCAATTTAACTTAGAGCAATTTGAGGTGTAAATGTATTAGGTTTTGATCATCTGTTCGATGAAATAGATCCATCCCTTACAACCTTGATTCCATTTATAACCCTTTTTGGTAAATTTATAGAGGCAAGCAATCAGGGTTGTCTGGCTCTTTATTAAAACCCAAGAACTTCATTATCTGGTTGTGAAACAGGTCCTTTGAGTGTGCATCCCATGACCCTTGTATGTGGAAGGTGCCTACAAGCGTGTGTGTGTGTGTGTGTGTGTGTGTGTGTGTGTGTGATTGAGCAGAAGGCTATACGTTGTAGGAATGGTGTCAGAACCAAGAGAAAGTGTTATATAATAATATTAAACTAACCATTCAGAAATCATAACAACTTCTGAGATAAGATAGTTTTCATTTATGTGGGTTTCATCAGAGAGGGCTTGATAGAAGAGGTCTTTTTCAGCTCTCACAGGCAGTACAGCAAGGATGGCAATGGAAAGAAGAGAATTTCAGGAAAGAGCAAGAGTGAAACCACTGGCAGAACCAGTGCATTAAGTGAACCCAGGAAGAATACCCATGTGCTTGGTGGCCAGATTAATAAATACTTACTGGGTATCTACTACATTTCTCTAATAAATATAATGTGTTTAGTTGACAGTAATGCAGTATAATTTTAAGATTGGCTCTTGTGAGGAGATAAGATTGGCAGGCAGTAAGCAATTAGATGGCATCAGAAGGCAGCATTTGAAAAGGTGTTCCATGGTGTGGTTTCACTTACACACTAGTCCTGCTTATAATACAGCAAGAGTTAACACCCTTGTTTCATTTTTCTTTTAGCAGATAAAAGAGTTCCTTCTCATTCCCACCCTATCCCACCTCCTACCCCTGCCCTGCTCCTGTCATTTTCTGAATCTAGAGTCCATTCATTTTTCTCCATTATCCCTGAAATGCTAAATTAAAAATTAATTTTTGTCTCTTCTAATGATTTCAATTACTTACAACTTGACTTGTCCTTTTAGTTTTAATGTTTTTTTTAACTTTTTTATTTTTTTAATTTTTAGTTTTAATGTTTAATTTGCCTAGTATTAAAAGACTCTAAAACGAAACCGGGGCCTGGGTCGCAGGACCCTGGGCCCTGGGCAGGGTTGTGCGGAACACGCCAGACCCCCGGAGAAACCAGGGCCCAGGTCGCAAAGCCCTGGGTGGGGGTCAGGCGGGGCATGCCGGACCCCTGGAAGAGCCAGAGCCTGGGTCGCAGGACTCTGGGCCCCGGGCAGAGTCGTGCAGAGCACGCCGGACCCCCAGAGAAACCGGGGCCCAGGTCTCAAAGTCCTGGGCGGGAGTCAGGCAGGGCACGCTGGATCCCCTGAGAAACCAAGGCCAGGGTCTCAGGACCCTGGGCTGTGGGGCGGAGTTGCGCAAGGCACACCCCAGAAGAACTGGGGCCCAGGCCGCAGGACACTGGGTCCCGGGCGGGGGTCACGTGGGACACAGAGGACCCCTGGAAGAACCGGGGCCCGGGCCACAGTGCTACTGAGTGCCTAATCCCACAACCTCCTCAAACCACACATACTGTCTTCTCTTATTTAAAAAAAAAAGAAGAAAAAAGAAAAGAAAAATATTGGAGAGGGGTCATGAAGGCCGCAGCAGATGCTAGGATACTGGAGATGCAGACAAAACTTATCCAAATGAACTGGAACTTTTGGAAAAATTCCCCACGAAGGAAGACTGCTTCTTCTCTACATTCTTAAGAATCCTGGACATCACCTATAAGGAGAGAGTTTAGTAGAGACCTAGGAGGAAGGCAGTGTTGGAAGCGGTCGCCACGATGGCGGTGGAGACTTGTATTCAGGAGAGGCAGAAATCTGATCTTAACAACCTTATGTTTTGGAGAAATTACACCAAACGTTGAATGCTACCATCGCACATGCTTAGGAACGCTGGACAACATTCAGAATGGAAAAAGGGCTTGGGAAAAATTTGAAATGGTGGAGGCAGTGGCAATGGCAGTGGCCAGTACTCAGGGGAGGCAGAGATCTGATGCCTGGAACTTTTGAAGTAATAACCCCAGAGGCAGAATGCTACCACCATGCACCCTCGGGAACGAGGGACAACCTGTTGGGCGAAGAGGGTGCTTGGATTGGAGCCTGCTGAGGGGTGAGGCCGGCGATGGACACAGCAAAGCTGGGATTAGAGCCTGCCGTGAGGCAAGGCCAGTGCTGAAGCCTTCGAGGCCGGGATCAGAGCCTGCCGAGGGGTTAGGCCGGTGCCGGTGCTGGGGTCTCTGAGGCTGGGATCAGAGCCTGCTGAGGGGTTAGGCCGGTGCTGGGGCCAGCAAGGCCGGGATCAAAGCCTGCCGTGAGGCAAGGCTGGTGCTGGGGCCTCTGAGGCCGGGATCGGAGCCTGCCGAGGGGTTAGGCCGGTGCCGGTGCTGGGGTCTCTGAGGCTGGGATCAGAGCCTGCTGAGGGGTTAGGCCGGTGCTGGGGCCAGCAAGGCCGGGATCAAAGCCTGCCGTGAGGCAAGGCTGGTGCTGGGGCCTCTGAGGCCGGGATCGGAGCCTGCCGAGGGGTTAGGCTGGTGCCGGGGCCAGCGAGGCTGGGACTGGAGCCTGCCATGAGGCAAGGCCGGTGCTGGGGCCTCTGAGGCTGGGATCGGAGCCTGCCAAGGAGTTAGGCCGGTGCCGGGGCCAGCGGCCAGCATCGGAGCCTGCCAAGGGGTTAGGCCAGTGACGGGGCCAGCAAGACCGGGATTGGAGCCTGCATAAGGCAAGGCCAGTGCTGAGGCCGCCGAGGCCAGGACCGGAGCCTGCTGAGGAGTTAGGCCGGTGCCAGGGCCAGCGAGGCCAGGATCAGAGCCTGCTGTGAGGGAATACAGTGCTGGGGCCTCCAAGGCCGGGATCAGAGGCTGCCGAGGGGTTAGGCCGGTGCCGGGGCCAGCGACCGGCATCAGAGCCTGCCGTGAGGCAAGGCCACTACAGAGGCCCCTGAGGCCGGGATCAGAGCCTGCCAAGGGGTTAGGCTGGTACTCGGGCCAGCAAGGCCAGGATCGGAGCCTGCCATGAGGCAAGGCCGATAATGGGGCCTCCAAGGCCAAGATTGGAGCCTGCCGTAGGGTAAGGCTGGTGCCGGGGTCAGCAAGGTCAGGATCAGAGCCTGCCATGAGGCAAGGCCGGTGCTGGGGCCAGCGGCCTGCATTGGAGCCTGCCTTGAGGCAAGGCCACTACTGAGGCCTCCGAGGCCGGGATTGGAGCCTGCCGAGGGATAAGGATGGTGCCGGGGCCAGTGAGGCTGGGATCGGAGCCTGCCATGAGGCACGGTCACTACTAAGGCCTCCGAGACCGGGACCGGAGCCTGCCGAAGGGTTAGGCTGGTGCCAGGGTCAGCAAGGTCAGGATCGGAGCGTGCCTTGAGGCAAGGCCGCTACTGAGGCCTCCGAGGCCGGGATCGGGATGAGGTATGATTGGATGATGTGTGCTTGTATATCCTCTCAAGTCTTGTATTCCAATGTGATGTATGATTACAATGCACCAATAAAAATAAATTAAAAAAATAAAAGACTTTAAAACAAATAAAAGTTACACAGCTGAGTTTCACTTAGTTCCAGGAAACCAACTCATAAATTATATTTAAGATTTCATTTTTTAAACCTGATCTTATATCCTGAGATATGACCAACAGCTAATATTATGTAATTTACCAAATTCAGTCCTGACAAAGAGACAACCAGACACTAAAATGACTTCTTGTTTTACCAAATGCCTCTCTCAAAAATAAGAAGAAGCATTAGAGATGGAAAAGATCCTTGAAAGTAAATCTATATTTTTACGTATTTCTGAATGACTACCAACTTAGACTTAACTTGGTCTCATTTTTCACTTCAGGCTTTCAAACAATACATGGCTACATAGAATAAGGCTACTCCAGATGCCTCATGGTAAACATGGGGTTGGGCTAAGGACAGCCCAAAAAGATACTAATGGTTGAATTTATTAGGTGGTATTCAAAAGATTCTGAAATCTTGCTACACAACAGGAGTAAATGAATTTGTCTATGACAAAGCATTCTTATTCAAACCTCTGAATGACCACCACTTGTTTTATAAACACCCCTGTGTCTGTTAGCTCTCAGGCCTTTAAAACAGCTGCCACTCCTGCCCACGTGTGTTCATTCATTCTCTATTCAACTGAGCACTGCTCTGTGGAGGTACTGTCCTAGGTGCCTGGGATACAACAGTGAACAAATCAAACCAAACCCCCTTGGGGCACCCCACTGGATGAGTACCTCTGTGTCCATTTCACTGAATCCTCATATTGCTCCTATAAGGCAGGAATCACTGACACTGTGCTATTGATAGGGGATCTGAGGCTTACATGTTAAAGGTTCCAGAGCTGGCCAACAGCAAGGACAGGACTGAAACCTCTGGGTGACTCCTAAGCTAGTGCTCACTCCAATATCATGCCATTGCTTTGGTTCAGTGCGCATAAAGAGAATAGTATAAAAATTTCTTAATGGGCTCATTACAATTGAGACATCTTAATATTTGCAAGAGCTAGAATCATAAATGTAAACATGATTTGGTAAAAAAGCCAAAAAGGGAAGAAAAAAATTACCACTAGGGAAAAAGAACAATGTTTCATCAGTGCTTTGAATTTTGCTCCCCACATAATGAAGACAAATCACTGTAAAATACCCTTTCCCAAACCATTTTCCATATTCTTTCTCACCTTGACTTGCTATCTCCTATGTTCTCCTTCTTCCCATTACATCTGGGGTCTTTAAAGGGCAGGAGAAGCTATCCTGGGCAGTAGGGAGTTTCTGGTCTCAGAATGTGTTTGGCAGAGGTTAGACGGTCACTCAACAAAGATGCTGCAGGGGGGAGTCATTCACAGCTCAGCAAGGTGGGGGACTCCTGAGACTCACAGCTCCAGAATTCCAGGAGCAGAAATAATGTCCTTTTGTAGCCTTTCCTCTATCTTTACTCTCCATTTCCCAAGAGGCATCCGGAGTGCTCTCATTCAGCCTTAGACTTGTATTGTGTGAGCTTGAAATGAAAACTGAAACCAAGTCAAGTCCAGCTGATAGCACGAGGCATATGCCTAGACATCAATTGCAATCTCAGTACCTGGAAGGCTAAGACAATAGGATCTCAGGTTCAAAGCCAGCCTCAGCAATTTAGCAAGACCCTCAGCAACTTAGACCTTGTTTCAAAATAAAATATAAAAAGGGTTGGGGGTTACACTGGGCATGGTGGCGCATGCTTGTAATTCTAGCATTTGGGAGGCTAAGACAGGAAGATCGCAGTTCACAGGCAGCCTCAGCTACTTAGTGAGATCCTCTACAACTTAATGAGATCCAGTTTCAAAATAAAGAATAAAAAATAGGGCTGGGGGTGTAGTTCAGAGGTAGAATGCCCCTGAGTTCCATTCCCACTACTGAAAAAGAAAAAAAAAGGAAAAAAAGAAAAGAAAGGACTGGGGGTGTAGTTCAAAGGTAGAATGGCATAGTTAAAAAAAAAAATGCAATCATTTACTTTGGGTTTTTTGTGCCTAGACATCTGAGATGATCTCAAAGACAGCCTGTTTGCAGATCTGGCCAGAAATGTCTTCTGAAAACAGGGCTTCTTTAGAAAACAACATCTGAGCCGGGCATGGTGGCACATGCTTGTAATCCCAGCATTTGAGAGGCTGAGGCAGGAGGATCGCGGTTCGTGGACAGCCTCAGCTACTTAGTGAGGCCCTTTGCAACTCAGTGAGACCCATTTTCAAAGTAAAAAATAAAAAATAGGGCTGGGGGTGAAGCTCGGAGGTAGAAACCCCTAGGTTCCATCCCCAGTACCAAAAAAAAAAAAAAAAAAAAAAAAAAAGCAAGCAAACAAGCAACACCTGATTTATCATTTCAGGTAAAATGTAAAGAAATTAGGAGACACAAATAATTCTGTCAAACAGAATTTTGTGTTTGATTTGGTCTATAACTTAATCTGACTCCATGGGAAGCATTGCCTACTCTCAACTTACTCCCAGTCCCACAATTCAACATCAACATCCACCCCTCACTACTTGTTACCCAGAGAAAGGGCAGTACTGTCTATTCCTATGGAATCCTGGAGTCAGCAGGGACCAATAAGTTCCCCTCACCAGCATCCTCATTAGGTACATATCTAGCCCCTAGCCAAGCAAATGTGTCCATGTATGAGACATATGAGACCTCCTGAGTTTCTTGTACCCAAGACTAAGTAAGTTCTTGGCTAAAACAGAATCAGCTGCTTTCTTGTAACCTCCCACACAATGCTCTAGTCCTACCCTGACATCCTTAAATTTGACTATTCTTCCCAAACTCTTATATTCATATTAAATATGCTTTCTCCACCCCAGTACAGAATTGTGCATAGGATCAAAGGATGTTAGAGTTGGGAAGGATTTTGTAAAGTCCTGAATCATTTTGTGGATAAGATATTTCATCTTCTCAGACCTGTGGGAATTTATTTTTGAGAGTGTGCTCATTCCTCATCATTCTTTCTACAGCTTTATTCTTTTTAAATGCAGGTCATGAGTCCATTGTCAAAGTCTTTAAGATATCTTCATAGGATATATCAGAGTCCCATCTTTCCCCAATCTTTTCTTTTGAAGTTCATATTTTTTGAAATTTATGTGTGTGAGTTTATATCTGGCTCAAATTAACTTTGTCTCATTAAGTTGGCTAATTTTTCAGGTTCATTAGGGTTCTTTTATACCAAATCTATAACTTTCTATGTTAGCTGTCCATTTCACTCTGGTCATTCACAAACTGAACAGTGTCATTTATGTCACTTTTGCCTCTTAGTAGACAGGCTGTATTTGAATCAGCTCTGCCACTTAAGAACTGTATAACCTTGAGAAAATTACTTAAGCTTTCTGTGTTCCAAATTACTTCATTATGAAGAGAAGAGAGGATATGAGTATCAACTGCATGGAATTGTGAGAATTAAATAAGTTAATACCTATAGAATATCAGAAAGTGACATAAGAGTTCAATAAGATCAGTTAATTCTACTATTTCATCAGATTCATCATCATTCGTGCCATTAATAAAGAACTAGAATAAAACAGGAGGTAGATGTCCACATAGGTGTCTCTCTGCAATCACATCGATCCTATTCTTCAGTACTTTTTGGTATGGTTAAATAAAACTAGTTACAGATCAGTCAATTTAATTATTATGCTATTATAGTTCCATTAAATCTACAATGAAATTCTGAGATGCTGTTATAACTACCTTGATGAAATTCCTATCTACCATATGTCTCCTACATTTCCTTTATTTTGCATTCCAGCTATTCCATGTAACAGGAAAATCACTGTCCCACTAATTCTTGGTGTTTAATGATTATCACTTTGTTTCTTGAGTGTTCTCTGTTTTAAGAATAAATCCTGAAATTTTTGGGGATTTTATGCTTTCTCTTTTTGTCAGTCCCCAGGCTTTGAGGGGTCTCTCTCACATCCCCCCTCTGATCAACAACTGGAGTGATCAGCAACTGTATGCAAGGCCTGAGGCAGCCAGGATCAGGAGACCACACCCAGGAGGAAGGTCTCAGGACCTCACTGTGCTATGGGGAGGGGCCTCAATCCCTCTTACTCACATTTAGCTCTACCCTTCCTTACCAGGTGGAAAATCAGTGGCTCTGATTAAGAAGCAAGAATAAGAAGAGATGAATAGTCTTTTTTTCCCCCTGACCAGAAGTCTTGTCCCTTTCTTATTCTTTGTTTCTTTTTTTTACAAAAGTACAACAAAATTCTATAGTAAAAAGGATAGACAGAGTATTCCAGTAAAAAAATGGGTACAATTAATTTGATATCAGGAGCATCTCAGCTTTCTATATCTGGCTTATTTCCTCAGCATTGCTTTTTGTAGGGTTGATGCTTGGCCACTTTTTAAATCTCTCTTGTTGTTTTTAGAATTTTTTATATACTTTACCTCACCCTGGACTCTAGACTTCTTAACATTTTTCTAATGAGATTATCTCTATTCTTTTGGTATTTGTTCTTGCTTATTTGCCCCACTGTGTTCTTCTTTAAATGATCTTTTTTTTTTTTTAGTTAATCTGAATATGCCCTTTGACCAAAGTCATCGTTTTTCCTCACTTTTTAGAACTATCACTTTTTAGAGCTCTAATTGTTGTCATTCAAAGAATCATGGGATGTTAGGCTGACTCTGTGTGTGTGTGTGTGTGTGTGTGTGTGTGTGTGTGTGTGAGAGAGAGAGAGAGAGAGAGAGAGAGAGAGAGAGAGAGAGAGAGAGAGAGAGAGAGAGAGAAAGAGAATATATGCATGATCTCTGACAATTTGGTAAAATATTCATAATTTTATTATCAGAATTTCATTAATGCTTAATGATTGATTTATTATATCTATCCATATTTGTATAGATGTAATATTCATTGGGTATCAGCTATATGCCAAGTACTATTATTGTATTTGCTGGGGATACAAGGTAAACATGATAGATGCAGTACTGCCCTACTGAACCTAAAGTTTTACAATTAACAGAACAAACACAGATCCTGTCTGGTACAATACCAGATTTGTGAGAGGAGGTTAGAAGAGCTTTGAGGTACATGGAAAGGCCCTAAGTCCAAATTTAGGGGTTGGGCTTTTTATCTCCCTAGTATTCTTCTCTTTTAGAGTCTCAAGTTACAGAGGCACATCTCCTACTTCTCTGAAATTTGGAATTCCCTATCTAAAGTGTGTTGTTCATCTGGTTGTATCCATCATCTGCTCCTTGTTTATCACAAGGAGCTAAAAGCTGAAATGACTAGTGGACACTCAATAAATTTTTTACTGAACAAATGGATAAAGTTTCTTTCTACTTCTATTTCACTAGTCAATCTCTTTTTGGTTAAAATTAGATCCAAAAAAGCAGTTTCCTTTATTTCCTTTACTTTCCTAGAGATGAAACTGTCAGTGAGGCAAACTGGTGCCTTGAGAGCCTGTTTTCATTTAAACATAGCCAAGACTTCTAGCAGGTGTCCAAACAGCTTAAGTCTCTCCTCACTCTGACTTATTACCTGGTCATTTTTGTAGCTGTGTCAGAAGTAGATTATTCCAATGCTTGATATGGCTGAGTGGTCTAGATATGGCTGAGTGGTCTAAAGTTAATTTATTTACTCAAAACTCTTGAGCATCTACTAAGTGTGAGGAACTGTTCTGAGCATTGCATTTTTCTTCTTCCTTTCTACCTCAACAAGTGGGCATCCTCACTTGGGTTTTCAGATCCTCACACCTGTGCCTTCTCTGTAAGGTAGGTCTGTATTCCTGCCCCTTGTGAACAACTCACCACACTATTCCAGCCAAAAACCTATTTTCTTCCTGTTTCTGGTCTGCTACAAATTCTGCTTATTTATTGATCTTTCTTTTTAAGACAAGATAAATTTATTTAAATTTATCTTGCAAAAAAGTAGATTAAATCAATTAAAGAAGCAATGCTTCTTTAATTTTTCAAATGATCATCAATATGATTTATAAGATTTAGAATTTAAAGTCAAATTACATATACCCCACATGTAGCATAAAAACTGGAATTGTTTCTTTTAAAGATATATAAATATGAGCATTGCTTCTTTAATTGATTTAATCTACTTTTTTGCACGATAAATTTAAGTAATCTATAATCAAATGCAAAAGCTGCCATCCAAATGAAACCAGCAGCCGGGCGTGGTGGTGCGCGCTTGTAATCCCTGTGTTTGGGAGGCAGAGACGGGAGGATCGCGCAGGTTCGAAGCCAGCCTTGCTGGCTTAAGAGACCCTGTTTCCAAAAATAAAATAGGTCTGGGGGTGTAGCCTGGAGGTAGAAGGGCTTCCAGGAACCCCAGTACCACCAACAAAACAAAACAAAACAAAAACAAAAACAAGCAAATGAAACCAGCAAAATTTATTCTCAAAATTAAGTATTTTTTGGAAAAGTAAGATTTTTGTCAAGGTTCCTACACCAAGTTCTTGAATATTTAAATCATTTTTATTAGCTGTTATTTGAGTTCAGAAAAAACTTGTCTGCTGCAAAACAACAAATCCATTTGTCTTTGTTGTTTTCCTGGTGTGTTAACTGTGCTCTGTCCACATAAGGTCATGGCCACCTGACCTGGAAGTGGGCTCTGCTGAGTCAGCAGGTCAGAGATCACCATGGATTGCTAAATAAGCAACAAGCCACCAAGGTAATGAAAGGGGATGGGAGACAGCAACTTAATGCTAATTCATCTATTAGCTAGGCTGAACAAAGGTTTTGTTCAAAGAAAGAAGAAATTATACACTAGACAAGAAAATATTCAGTTGAATATAGATTAAAATTTATTTGTGGTGAGTTTACTTAGAATACTGTTTCATCTTGTTAGGTATTGTATTTCAAAAATATTAATCCAAACTACTTAGGAGGCTGAGGCAAGAGGATCAGTTGGGTCCCAGGAGTTCAAGACCAGTCTGGGCAACATGGTGAAGCTAATATATATATAGCATATATAGCATATATATATATATATATATATAGCATATATAGCATATATATAGTGCATATATATAGTCTATATATATGGTCTATATATGACTATGCAGTAAAATTAAGAAGTAACTTTTGAATAATGTTAGTTGATTTGAATCTTGAAGTAGTTACAGTCCCAAGAAAATGCAAAGCAAATTTTAGGAAAAATTAATTATACCTTTAAAAATTCTTAGCAAATTGCTACTTCAGTTTATTACATACTAAATATTAATGAAATATCTAGTTGTGTTTAATTTACTACTAAGAAGTGCCTAAGTACGAAAAAATTCTGATTCCTATGGTAATAAGTTTTAGGAATATAGAAGGCAACACCTCCGGAAGGTAAAAGACTCAAATCTAATACTGTAGTTTGACATGGATTCTTCTACTCTGGTGTTAACTTAGCAGACACCATCATGTGTGATTTTGCAATTATTTACAATTGACATTTACAGTTTCACTGCTGGCATGCTAGTAGTAAGCTTTCTTCCAATTATTTTCATATCAAATAACCAAATAGTTAAAATATGGTATTATGTCTAGTAACAACTCAAGTTCATGTTGAATCAGCAATATTTAAGAATTTTTTTCTTGATACTGTTACCTCATTATCATTCATTGAAATTCTCAGTATAGCAAAGATTTCATTAACTCCTGGTAAAAATGGATAGATATAGAACAAGAAATGGACATAAGAAACTTTATAATTTTCTCAGGTTCAAACGTCTCCTTTTAAATCTGCCAATCAATGCTGGGCATGGTGGTGCACGCTTGTAATCCCCGCACTTGGGAGGCTGAGACAGGAGGATCACGCAGGTTCGAAGCCAGCCTCAGCTACTTAGTGAGGCTCTCAGCAACGTAGTGAGACCCTGTTTCCAAATAAAATATAAAATGGGTATATATATATATATATGTATATATATATATATATATATATATATAGTATAGCCCGGAAGTAGAAAGCCTCTGGTTTCCACCCTCAGTACCACACACACACACAAAAAATAATAAATAAATAAATAAATAAATCTGCCAATCAATAAAGATAGTATCCTTTGGAAATAAACCCTTGGGTCAGAGTAGAATTATCAACACAAAAATAAGTAAAAATCTGTTGGGGATATATATAGGAGATTATATATATATATATATATATATATATATATATATATATATATATATATATATATAAGAAACACTTCCTGCTCAAGAAATGAAGTCCGTGGCATCATCTGCAAGATATGATTGTTGATTTATGGTTCCTGGACAGTGACTGAGAAGCTGTAGGATGTCACTGTTTTCATTTTTTATAATTTTCTTTGACAAATGAGAAAATTGAGACCCTGCAGGTAAAAGGAACTTGTTAAAAGTCATACAAGAAAGTGACAAGGCAGGGACTTGAACACAGGTCTTCCTTTCTTCACTCAAGAAAATTTTACTGACCATCTCCTACCTAGACCCTGGACTTAAGGAACTTTGATTCTGGTGAGGGTTACCAGAGAAAAATACAGAACAAAACTGTAAGCTGTTATAGAAGCACAAGGTTTTATTGAAGCACTTTGAAAGGATGAGGGTTAGGGAACAAATAACCATGGTCAGAAGAGTCAAAGAAAGCTTCCAGGAAGACTGAGATCTAAGCTGAGTCCTGAATTAGCCAGAGGTATGGGGCATGGTGAAGAAGAGGCAAGAAAAGAGCAAATACATTGATCTTTAGAATGAAAGAAATACTGTAAACTCAAGATGGGTTTCTTGTTGGCCTATCATTCATATTAAAACTTTGTTAGTATTTCACTAGTCTGATAATCTCTGAGTTCAAAGGCCAATGTATGGAGTTTGAAGACTGAAAATCAGGCTTTGAAACAGGGCATAACTGAGAGACACAGCTTAAGCAAACAGCCAGCAGCCCCAGTGGGTGCCTTGCTGTCCCAGCCTGGCCTCTACAGTGGTCAACCTCCTTGCCCCTCACCCCCAGCCACTCCCATCTGGCTCAGATATAACTGGGGGTGATAATATCTATATCCCTATTTCATAGGGATGTTGTGAGGATAAGCTCTCTCTCAGCAGAAAATAGAACAATACTCACTTCATAGCGATATGCAGATTGAAGATAACAAGCAAACTCAAACAACATTAGCATGGGTAGTAGAAAAGCAATTCTCTTGGTGTCTTTTCCCGGGATAGTGCAAAAGCTGTATGAATCTAAGTGACTCAAAAAAGATACAGAAAAGCCTGTGATCTTTACTTCATTTACACCAGGTTCTGGTGTAAATGACTTACCCAAACGACTTAATTGACCAGAAACAAGTCAATGAATGTTAGATTGTGATTTTCTTGGTCATTTAATGAAGCAAAACAAAAAAAAATTTCATAAGTTAAAAAACAAAACAAAAAACAGTTACTGACTTTATTCTTTCCAGCCCAGTCAGGCCTGGACTTGGAATGCATAGCCCTGGAAAAGCAGCATCCCCACCCACACCCCTCACCTATGTGCTTAACAAATGGTCTTTTTTCTCTCTCCTCTCCCTCTCCCTCTCCTTCTCCCTCTCCCTCTCCCCCCCTCTCTCCTTCCTCCCTCCCTTCCTCCCTCCCTCCCTCCCTGGCAGCACTGGAGATGAAACCCAGGGCCATTGTACCTCTGTGCTATACCTTCAGCTCTATATTTTAGTCTTTTATTGTTGAAATAGGGTCTCACTGAGTTGTGAATGGCCTCACAAAGTAGCTAAGTAGCTGAGGCTGTCTGCGAACCATGATCCTCTGGTCTCAGTCTCCCAAATGTTGGGATTAGGGCCTTCTCTTTTCTTTGCTGGGAATGTTCCTCCCTAGCCTCTCCACATACCGCACTAAGATCCTAGACATTTTCCCCATAGGGTGAAAGAGGTAAGAGTAGAACAGAGAGAGAATTGCTTTGGGGAAGGACCAATCAGTTGGTGGTGCATGGAAGATACTAGAAGAAACTTCCCGACTTGGCAACTGGTGAAATAAAAAAAAAAAAAAAGACTTATGAGACTTGAAATATAAAACCAATTAATGATAAATCCAAGAAAAATCTGCAAAGTTCCCATAAAGTGAAAAGGCCAACAAAAGGCTTAATTGTTGTCACTGACACAATTAAAAAAAAAAGTCCATTAGCATCCTAAACATGAGAGAGCACGCCCAGCGCAGTCTTGCCTGTCTGCACATTGGTGAGGCCACAATGTACCATCACTCTTTGTTCCTATACTTATACAAGTTAGTCTATTTAGTCCTCTCAACAAACTGGTGAGATGGATCTTTCTAGTCTTTTCATTCAACAGAAGTGGAAACTGAGTGTGTTAGCTTCCTAGTGCTGCTATAGCAAATGAGCACAAATTTGGTAGAAAATGAAACAAGACTTATCTTCCAATACTTATCTCAACAAGTATTATCTTCCAGTTCTGAGGGTCAGAAGCCACACCATGGATCCTTCTTGAAAGCCCAGATGAGGATCTGCTTCCTTGCTCTTCGAGGTTCTAGAGGCCACCTATGATCTTCAGCTCATTTCTCCTTTTTCTTCCTCTTCAGAGCCAACAATGTTCCCCCTCTCTGATCTGATATCTGATTTTTTCACTCTCCACTAACCAATTTTCATCTCCTTAGGGACAATGTCATGTGATCTACTTGGACAGGAATGATGGTACTAAAGTTAGCACCTATTGTTTACTTTCCAATAATCTCTCCTATCCCCTTGCTCTGCCAGGTGCCAACCATGTTTTCAGTGGGACTGACCAAGTCTTTAAGCTTTGACCACAGAAACAAGTGGAAGGGAAGGTATATACTAACCACTCAGCTGGTGAGAACTGTAATAGTATTTGTATGACAGTAAAAATGTTAACATTGTATATCAAATAAATGGTCATCTGAAAAACATATTTTAAATGTAATTTTTGGCATCCCCCCCATATACATAACTTAATCCAATACTTAGGTAGAACTATACATTTATTTTTTGTTCCTGACTAAAATAATGGATGTCCTTGATCTAATTCTGTCTTGGATCTTATTACTTTTTCCAATAACAAAAGTGAGGGGTAAAATCAGATTTTGCTTCTAGCAGTTTAAATAGGTAAACATCGGTGGGACTGTCAAAATCCAGGTTGGTGTTGTCAGGTTGAGATGAAAAACAGGGTTATAATTGAAGAAGATGAATGTGGACACTAACAGGAAAAAGTGCTTCACTAATCAAGTAAACAAATGCAAGTCCCAGATGGAGTATGGATAGCATTGTAATCAGCAGTGTCTTCTTATGGCTATTTTTATAGAGCAGACATTCTAAAAGAAAGGTGGATTTTATAATGGGCTGGTAGTAGTAGTACAACTAAAACAACACCCAAAACCCCTAGAAATATTCATTCCTTTGCATTTAAAGTGTTTAATTTTTATTATTACAAGTCTCCAATCTACATTATTGCTCCTCCCACAGAAGTATAGCAGTAATTTAGACTAACAGGAAGGTTTCTGTAGCCTAAAATCACAGTGACCATGCACAGTGGTGATCTTTGTTTTCTATAGAATCTATTAAACCTGACAACTTCACCTAGAAAATGTATTCTAATTCAACTGTACAGTAGCAAACAATATCCTTGGGAGTTATGCTCCAACTTCTTTTTTAGTAGGAAAGAGGTGTATCTTATTACAGAACCTGAGGCCTGAGATGCATGAACTTGCAATGCCAAGTTTCTATTGTCCAGCAAGATTTCTCCTACTTTATATCCTAAGGCATTTTCTACTCTGTTTACTAGTCCCCTAGCTGAACTCAGGGTCAAACATGCTTCTCAGGCTGACTCTATAAAGTTGGAGGTGAGTGAACTGTTGTACCCCAATATCCACTCTTTGCTTCTACCTAGGCACATGGCACCTTAGCCCAGAGCCATAGCTTCCAGGCTCCTGCAACTCAGTATGTCCATGCAGATACATTCTGGCCAATGGATGTTGATGGAAGTGATCTACATGACTTCTTGGTACCTCTCAAAGGAGAGTGTGCTTCCTACTTCCTTTTGTTCTCTTCTAAGGTAAAGTGAGACAAGATTTTGAAATGGAAACCATGGAATGAGGCGGCCAAGAAGCAGAGCAAGGAGTCTTGTCCTCTGGTAGCCTGTGTGTTAGACCTTTACATGACGGAGAGACCAATTTCATATTTTTAAGACACTGCTGTTTCCTTTCTCTCACAGCAGCCAAATCAGTATTCCAACTACTATTTAATCCAAAAATTTCCCATACTGATCCCCCTAAAATTTTCAGTATTCCAGGGCTCTATGGTTAAACATTTTAGTTACTGGGTCTTTCCCTTTAGATATTTTTAAGCTGGATAAGTTTTACATTTTCAAAAAGTTAGAGTCCAGCCCTGTGGGGGAAAGCAGGAGAGCAGGTGGCCTCAAAGGAGCCCATCATCCAGGGACTGGGGCTTTCTGATCTAAGATGTATTTCTGAGGCCTTTCCTTCTGCTTCCTTTCCCATCCCCTCTACCTCCTTTTCCTCTTCCTTCTTCTCTTCCTTTCTACTGAATCAGTTTGTGCTTACAAGCAACCAAACACAGAATTTTATTTCTTTGCTTTGTTTCACAGGGTCACATCTTCCATTCTAGAATGTGCTGGAGTCTGAAAAATTCAGTGGTAGGAACAGTGTGTATGTGTGTCAAGGTGTGTGTGTGTATACACCTGTGTGTAGGGGAACAGGATATGGAACTAGAAAAGGAGTTTCACAATGTATACAGACATGATTAAGAGATATGTCATTTTTTATTAAAGATGGATGGGCAGAGAGATGTACATGTGCACACACACACACACACACACACACACACACACACACACACTTGTTCTGTGCTATTATAGCTGAGAGAAGTCAGATGATAAACTCAGGAAGAGGCCATCTCATGGCAGGAAGCCTCAGACCTCAGCCCAAACACAGCTTCACTGGGCACAATTTTACTTATCCTGTCAACAGGTTTTATGTGTTCCACTAGTTCTTTGGGGAAAAGAGGAAAAGAGTGCTCTTTTAAAGGAAGATACATTTGAAGCAACAGAAAAACTTATTAGGAGATGACAAAAGCCAAAGAATAGTGGCTTATCTATTAGGAGGAAACCAATATTACAGGATACCGCTGCTGCGCCTGTGCTCTCTGCTTCCCCTCCCCCAAGGAGTGGGTTATTTCTTAGGGACATTTGAAAGAATAAATGGGAATGGTCCACTCAATCTCACCCACCACACACTCTTTTAGGACCTCTCCCCCTCCACTGCCTGAAATGAGGGTGCTTTTCTATCTGCTCTTGGCCTGTCAGTAATTCTGGGTTCAGGCCTTGCCCCTGGCTGGGGAAAAAGTACAGAAAAGGGGGTATAAAGTCCCCTTTGTCTGTGACCAAGTTTGCTAAACACAGGGACAAAGTATTGGCAAACCACCCTGGCCCCAGTCAAAAGCCACATCTTCCAGTATTTCCATCAGAAGTTGAGCTGACATTTTGATCTCTTCCTAGGCTTCTCTATCTCTCAACACTGCAGGACATGCTATAGGGGATCAGAAAACAGGTTTTTTGTTTGTTTGTTTTAATTTGTGCATTTATGTATCAAATAAATTCAGTACACAGATAAGCAAAGATATAACATGTAATAGTCAAATATAAACATTATAGGGATTTTAGATTTTTCAAAAAGTAAATGCTTGTTAATTAAGAATATAATACACTGTTAACTTTTCCAAAATACAGAACTAGATTCCAACAAAACAATTTAATAAAATAAAGCACAATGTTTAATAAGACAAAATTCATATAGAAGATTTGTTAATGTATAGTCAGTCACATTCTTTTATATGTCCTGGGGAGAAAAGAGGAGGTACTAGAATTGAAATAGATTAAATATTCTTTCTAGAAAGTAACATAAATATGATATAATAAGGTATATCTCATCCTAGAAACACAACTTAATTGCTGAGTCATGTTGCTGAATTATATTTATTTTTACCATTGTTTTAATTATCTATATACTCTAAAGATATTACTAATTCATAAGATTTCAAATACATAAATTATAAAATCAGAACTTGACCAAAGGTCAATATATTTTTAGTATCCTTTGTTTATATTTTAAAGTCTCAAACTTTTATAAAAAGTTAAAATACTGGTTATTCTAAAATTTTTTCCTATTATATTTTTGCTTCTCATTAATACAAACCTTAACAGAAGTCCACATGATTGTAAAGGGACTATTGAAATTAATATTCTTCCTGAGTAACAAACCAATGTTAACCACTTAAATTAGTGAAAGGATCCTCTTAAATAATAATTGTAAGCAGAATATTAACTAAATTAGTATGTTTTTTTTTTTACAATACCAATGTCAATCTTATCTTTTTTTTACTAGCTAGAATTTTGATGAAAACTTGTTATACAATTTATTCGTAGCCAAAGGAAGAAAGTAAGTTCTGGGGAATGCAGTCTTTCTGCTGTGGCCTTCTGGTATGACAGTATATGAATAAGCTTCATTAAATTAATGGATTTTTAAATATATATACTAGATTGAATACTGTCCCTTACAAGAATTACTGAGAACTAACCAAAGATAGTACAAGTCTAGTAGCACCCAAATCAATATTACCCTGTGAGTGTTCAATAATGTGTAATGGCTGATAGTAAATTGCTATTTTCACATTAATTTTTAGTAAATATGGATCAAGCAAAACAGAAAGTGGAGGCATTTACATAAAAATACTAAAACACATCATCCTTTCAACTCATATTACAAAAAAAACCATTGGCAAAATATGCTAGGCCTTATAATAATGTTCATATAATGCTATGAACAAGAATTTAGCTAGGAACTAAATTATTATCTAACTTTTGTTTTTCTTTTTCTTTATGTAGTACTGGGAATTGAACCCAGGGGCAATCTACACCCAATCTATATCCCCAACCTTTTTATTTTAAAACAAGATTTCGCTGCCTACACTGGCCTTGGATCTAGGATCCTTCTGTCTCAGCCTCCCAAGTACTAGGATTATAGGTATGTGCCACTGTGCCCAGCTGGTACCAGGAAAAAAATTTAAAATAATATATAAGAAAATACAACTTTTTCACTGATTTTATTTCAGAGAACTCTGATACTCATGGCTTTGACTTCCTGCAAAAAATACACATAACTGAGGCCTCCCCAACCCTGCCCCAGAAACCCTAGACTCAGACACTGGGCCTCATGAGAGAATCAATGGACTGGGCAGGCAAGTTTATTGATCTCCTGAAAACCCAATTAAAATACTGAATTTGAGGTTCTATATATTTTTTGAGCATTTGTGCCATTAGTTACAGTGCAGTGCTTACACATGGACTACACACACACACACACACACACACACACACACACACACACAGAGTTGTTTCTCAGTATAGTGGGATAATGTTTCCAGAATCCCCTTCAGATAACAAAATCCATAGATATTCAAGTGCCTTATATACAATGGTACAATATTTGTATATAACATATACATATCCTTCTATATATGTTAAATCATCTTTAGAGTATTTATAATACCTAACATAATGGAAATTGTATATAAATAATTGCTATATTGTATTATGTAGGGGATAATGACCAGAGAAAGAAAAGCCTATACATGTTCAGTATAGATTCTTCTGAATATTTTTGATCCACAGTTGATTAAATCCTCAGATGCAAAACCACAGACATAGCGCTGACTATATATGTTATTTATTTGTAAATGTCAAATATGTACTTTTGTATCAATGTATCATAAACTTTATAAAAATACTGAAATAGAAATCTGAAAACATGTAAAATATGACAATATAAATTCTAATATGTTCTTTCTGCATCCTGGTGACTTCTTTTAAGCACTCCACTCTGGTCTCCACTGGTCTAGACTTTAAGTGCTACAGAAGTTCACAAAAGAAGGATCTGGAAGTCTGGAGTAGTCCAGATAGACTCAAGCATTGCAGAAGAGACCCTGTTCTTCAGTCCTGAGTTCCTCTTTATGCACTGAAAGTGCTGAATTTAATTGGAAGGAGAAGGTGGGGACTGAGCCAACAGTTGTTAGATGGGTGGTACTTATAGAGAGAGAAGGAAAATCGGGGGGGTGTGTTATAAGTGAGGTCTATCTTGGAACGCCTTATTCCACCAACAAATTTATCACAAAAATGGGAGAGAGGTTGGCTTTTATCACGTTGACTTTAGCAACAGCATATGGTAGGAGCACGGTAAGCAAAGTCAGTTTTTGGAGGAGAGTGTGAAGAGAGGAAGTAGTAGGTTGCCCTAGACCAGGAAATAGAGGCTGGGAAACCTGGATTTGATTTTCTGTAGAACAAAATATAGGAATAGTCTAACCTCAAAGCCAGGAGAAGACAGAAAATTATTAAATTCAGAGCAGAAGTCAATAAAGAGAATAAAAAATACAGAAAATTAACAAAGCCAAAAGCTAGTTTCTCAAAACAAAAACAAAAACAAAAACAAAAAAAGATAGATCAACCACTAGCCAACCTAACCAAAAGAAAAAGAGAATCAATTTAAATTACAAAAATAAGAGATAAAAAAAGGAGATATTACTATTGACAGTGTGGAAACCAGAGGATTATAAGAAACTTCTTTGAAAAACTATACTCCAACAAAATGAAAAATCTGGAAGAAATTGAAAGGTTTCTAGATGAATCTTCCTAAACTGAGTCAAGCAGATATGGAAAATTTAAACTAGCCAATTGCAATCAGAGATTGAAGAGCCTACCATTAAAAAAAAAAAAAAAAAAAAAAAAGGCCCAGGACCAGATGGTTTTCCAAGTGAATTTTATTTATTTTATTTTTTGTGTGGGCATTTGACCTCTGACTTACACCCCCTGCCTGATTCTTTTTTATTATTTGAAACAGGGTCTCACTAATTTGCGGAGGGCTTCATTAAGTAGCTGAGACTGTCCTCGAACTGTGATTCTCAGGTCTCAGCCTTCCAAATGCTGGGATTACAAGCGTAAGCCATCCCGCCTGGCTCCCAAGTGAATTTTATAAAACCTTTATATAAGAGCTAATTACAATACTCATTGATCTATTTCATGGAATAGAAAGAAACAGGACTCTTCCTAATACATTCCACAAAGCCAACATTACATTAATATCAAAACCAAATAAAGACAGCTCAAGGAAGAAAAGTACAGTTACACACAAAACCGCTAAACAAAATACTAGCAACACGTATTCAAAACCACATCAAGAAAATCATATACCATGACCAAGTAGGGTTCATCCCAAGGATGCAAGGTTCAAAATATGAAAAACAATCCCTATAATTCATTACATAAACAGAACCAAAGATAAAAATCACATGATCATTTCAACAGATGCTGAAAAAGCATTTGACAAAACCCAACACCCATTTGTGCTAAAAGCACTGCAGAGAATCAGAATAGGACAATATATCTCAACATCATAAAAGCAATATGGAATAGGTCTATAGCCAAAATATTAAATGGGGAAAAACTGGGAGAAATTCCCTTAAAAACAGAAACAAGACAAGGATGTCCATTATCACTTCTTTCAACATAGTATTTGAAACTCTAGCCAAAAAAATAAGTCAAGAAAAGGATATCAAAGAAGTACAAATGGGAAAATAAGAACTAAAACTATCACTATTTGCAGATGACATGATACTATACTTAGAAGACCCAACAAACTCAACCAAAAAAGCTAATAGAACTGATCAACAAATTAAGCAATGTGTCTAGATACAAAATAAATCTTAAAAACTCAGAAGCTTTCCTCTATGCCAACCATAAATCCACTGAAAAAGAAATCCAGAAAATATTTCCACTCAGGATATCCCACACACACACACAAAAAGATACTTAGGAATAAACCTAACTGAGGAGGTAACAGACTTGTACAAAGAAAGTCATAAAACACTGAAAAAAGAAATTGAAGAAGACCTTAGGAGATGGAAAGATCTTCCATGTTCTTGGGTAGACAGAACAAATATCATTAAAATAGTCATTCTTCCAAAAGTGATCTACAGATTCAAAACAATATCCATTAAATTACCAAGGTCATTCCTCACAGACATAGAAAAATCAGTCCTTAAATTCATTTGGAACAACAAAAAAACCAGAATAGCCAAAGTAGTTTTCAGCAACAAAAATCATAGAGGAGGCATCACAACACCTAACTTCAAACTATACTACAAAGCCATAGTAATAAAACAGCATGGTATTGGCACAAAAACAGACACATAAATCAATGGAGCAGAATAGAAGACTCAGAAACAAATCTGCACACTTATGGCAAATTGATTTTTGACAAAGGGGCCAAAAACATACAATGGAATAAAGACAGTCTCTTCAACAAATGGTGTTGGCAAAATCGTATTTAGAAAAATGAAAATAAGTCCCACTTTCTCACCCTGCACAATAGTCAATTCAAGATGGATCAAAGACTTGGAAATTAGACCAGAGACCTTGAGGCTTCTTGAAGAGCGCATAGGTCCAACACTTCAACACACAGGCACAGGTAAAACTTTCTCAATAAGACACCAAAAAAAAAAAAATAAAATAAAAAAACACAAGAAACTAAAAGGTGGATCAATATGTGGGATTACATTACACTAAAGAGCTTCTGGACAGCAAAGGAAACCATCAAGAACTTCAACAGAGAGCTGACAAATTGGGAGAAATGTCATGCCAACTATTCCTCTGATAGAGGACTAATATCTAGAATATACAGAGAACTCAAGAAACTCACAGCTAAGAAAACAACCAGATAAAAAATGGGCAAATGAACTAAATAGCCAATTCACAAAGAAATTCAAATGGCCAATGATTATATGAAAAAATGTTCAACATCATTAGCAATTAGAGAAATGAAAACAAAACTACCCTGAAATTCCACCTAACTCCAACTAGAATGGCAATCATTCAAAACACAAACAACAACAAATGCTGGCGAGGATGTGGAGTAGTAGAAACTCTAATACATTGTTGGTGGGGTTGCAAATTAGTGCAACCACTTTGGAAAACAGTATGGAGGATCCTCAGGAGAATGGAAACAAACCTACCACATGATCCAGGAATATCACTCTGGGTATCTACATAAAAGAATGGAAACCAAATTATCAAACTAATGCATGCATATCTATGTTCATAGCCCTACAATTCACAATTGTCAACTTATGAAACCAGCCCAGATGTCTATCAACAGATGAATGGATTACAAAACTATGGGATATGTACACAATGGAATTTTACTCAGCCATAAAGAAAAACAGAATTATGGCATTTACAGAGAAATGGACAGAACTGAAGAACATTAGGCTAAGTGAGATTGGTCAGTCACAAAAAGTAAAAAATCAGATGCTCTCCCTAATAATCGGAGGCTAGGGAGAAAAAGGGTCTTGGGAGGAACTCTGGTGGACAAAGGAGAAACCAGAGATGAGCAAATAAGGTGACCTAACTGAGGGGAATGGGAGGGAGGAAGAGGGAAATTCCTAATGTACATGGTGTACATTCACAGACATCTCAATCAGTAAGCCAAACATGAGAAAGGAGGGGGAGGGCTTGGGGTGGGAGTTGGGTAAGTGCTAAATAAATGATGTGTACATGTCTGCCCTAACATCTTGTACTCCATTAAATGTATGACTACAATGCACCGATAAAAAATTTTAAAAAGATATAAATAAAATAATGCTATCAATGTTTTATAAAGATTAGGCTAAGGTTAAAATGCACATTGGATGAAAAATGTATTCGGAATTGATTAGAATGGTTCAGAGAAGTCTGGAAGGAGAGAGACTATTAGAGATTGACTAATATGATATAAGTGACTGTGGAAGCCTGGCCTGGTGGCACATGCTCGTAATCCCAGTACTTGGAAGGTTGAGACAGGAAGATTGCAGGTTTGAGGCTAGCTGCAGCTACTTAGTGAGGCCTTCTGCAAATTAGTGAGACCCTGTTCCAAAATAAAGAATAAAAAATATGTCTGGTGGTATAGCTTGGAGGAGAATGCCCCTGGGTTCAATTCTCAGTACAGAAAAAAAAAAGTGACTGTGGAAAATAAAGTATGAAATTAAAAGTCAATCATAAGGAATGTAAACAAGACTTGGCAACTAGTAACAAATGAAGAAAAAGATGAAATCAAGTATTCATAGACATGATCCAACCAATTGGAAAATGGACAGCCCTAACTGATTTATTGAAGTTTCCCTCTATTCTGATTTGCTGTGGTACACAGCCCAAGTGTGAATCGATGTTTGCTTCTTTTTAAAGCCTTGGGTCTTACCCTATAAATATGGAAGATAAGCTAAATCTTCAATAGCATAAGCTATTACAAAGTCTGCTGCAAGATACAATTTAGAAATGGTGCTCTATCTTAAAAACAAAAGATACTTCACCTTTGTGTGTGTAGTAGATAGTTGCTGGTTTTCTGCATGCAAGCGAATAATCTAATCAACCACAAGATAAAGACCAATAATAGTTTAGATACCTTTGCAGTCAGATTTTTCCTACAGGCGAACCCCACATTATTTTTAGCTATAAAGTTTAAGCTTTGGGTTAATTCAACCAACTGAATGATAAAAAAAAGATGGGATAGCTGGACATGGTAGCACATGCCTGTAATTCCAGTACTTGGTAGTCTGAGACAGGAGGATCAAAGATTCAAGACTAGCATCAGCAACTTAGCAAGACTCTTAGCAACCTAGTGAGAGTCTGTTTCAAAAATAAAAAAGGAGGCCGGGCGTGGTGGCGCATGCTTTGTAATCCCCGCACTTGGGAGGCGGAGACAGAAGGATCGCGCTGGTTCGAAGCCAGCGGCGCTGGTGTAAGAGACCCTGTTTCAAAAATATAAAATAGGTCTGGGAGGGTAGCCCGGAGGTAGAAGGGTTTCCAGGAACCCCAGTACCACCACCAAAAAAAAAAAAAAAAAAAAAAACCCACAAAAAAAATAAAAATAAAAAAGGAGTTGGAGAGTGCAGGCAAGAGAGAGAGAGAGAGAGAGAGAGAGAGAGAGACAGAGAGACAGACAGACAGAGATAGTGACAGAGACAGACACGACAGAGACAGTCAGAGAAACAGAGAGAATGATTAGAGGAAGTCATAACAATGCTGGAAGGAAAAGAAACCCTAGCATTTTCAACAAGTTGTGATTATTTTGTACACAGGTTATAGGATGTGCCTACATGTATGCAGTTCATTTTCTGAAAGCCGTGTGCTAGATTATTCAGTGACTTATTCTGAAAATGGTCTCCTAAGATGGAAAGAAATGCCCCCAAATTGCATAAAGCTCACTTTCCAAATAGAGTTTTGCAGAAAATATATCTGCCATCTGGCCTTCTGGCTATCTTCACTTCTTTCCTTTTTGGCAGATATTATTTAATCCAGACCACACAGTTTATTCGTCGAGTTGGTTCATGAAAATTTCAGAACATGGTTTTGTAGCAGAAGTGTCTGGCAAGGGACAGAACATTAGCTGCTCAACACCAGGCAGTCTCCTCATCTCAGTGGTTAAGCAACTTCATGTGCTTGGTTGCCTTCAGCTATGAAGTCAAACTGATTATCTCTGTCATCCCCCGAAGATGATGTCTCCAATGCACTTTGAGACAGGTACTGTTCCTGTACATTAACAACATGACTTCAAAACCCAGTGCTCTTTCACAGGTAACATTCTGACGGTCTACTTGAATATAAATTGATCACAACCAAGTCACTGTACTTGTCATTTCATATGAGATGAAAATAAATGTTCTCTGCTCTCATTATATAAAATGCAACCCATACTTTAAAATTTGGCCAAAGTATTAAAGTATGGAAAAAATAATTTGGTTTGGGTTGGCTTTTCAAATCCTATTTAAACTAAGAAAAGAGGAATTTAATAAAAAAAAAAAATCACATCACTTGCATAGCTGCATTTTCCCCTCTCCAGGTTTTTCAAAAGGCAGAAATCAATGGTCTTTATAACCACCTAGCTATCTCCAAAAAAAGTGACAGGTTGAGCTGAGAGTCAGAGCCTCCAATTTCTCCAAATTTCATGTTCAGACAGCTGGGAAGCCTTTTAATGACATCGTGGGCTTGTCTCTACTTCTGAGCAGCTACTTTGCCAGAAATGCTAAAGACTACAGCAAAACCCAAAGCATATTGCCAATCAATATTGCCCATGAAAGGGCCATCAGGAACACAGTCACCTCTCCTAGAGAGGAATACTGGAAGGGTAAACACATGTCTAAAAACCCTGTTCCTCCAATAAAGAACAGAATTCAGTGTCTGTGAAGAATGTTGGATGGTAATATTGTGTTTTAGTCATAAACAAAATTCATCTAGATCCCAGGAAATAATTCCTTGATTCTTAAGAAAAGCTAAGTTATTCACCAAACTGTCTTCAGATTTTCACTTCCTATTAAATCTACTTGAAAACAAATTCATCACTCATTTACATAATTCCATTTCTTTCATTGTCTTATTCAGATCATGGCATCACAGAGTCAGAGAAAGAAAACTGTTTCTATACTTTGAGAGGGAAAAAAGCAATGTTTGTGATAACCCATTACCCCTCTTCCTTCTAAGCTAAACACTTAAAATTCTTAACACATATTTTTTCTTGGAACCATTTTTATTTCTGGCTTTATGTAAAATGTGAGAATTTTCTCTTGGAAAATGGCACTAGTTCATCTCTTATGATGTTCCCCTTGTATGTTCACTGCCAGTGAGACAATTTGTTTAGAGCCTTTATTATTATTATATTATTATTATCATTAGGCCTATAGAATATGCTTTTATGTATGTTTATCAGTTTCAGAACTGTGTTATTTAGCCCTTGATCAGAAAGATTATCACAGGAAAATATTTAATGAGCCTAGCTTTCTCATAGATACAAACTTGGTAGCTACAAATGCATGCTTAAAAACAATAAACTGAGTAAAATAATTTAAAAACACAGACCTAAATATATTATTAATGTTAGGCTTAGACCTGTAAATAGAAATATAATTCATGAATTGTATTAATTATTTCATCAGTCATTACATACATATTTCTCAGGTTGTAAAATCTTAACCTTCAGGCTATTATTTTAATCTCTAAAGAACTGAAAGTAAAGAAACAACCTTCCTTAACTTTTTTTTTTTTTTTTTTGCAGTACTGGGGATGGAACCCAGGGCATTCTACCTCTGAGCTATACCCCCAGCTCTATATTTTATTCTTTATTTTGAAGCAAGGTCTCACTGAATTGCAAAGGGCCTAAGTAGCTGAGGCTGTCCTTGAATCACAATCCTCCTGTCTCAGTCTCCCAAATGCTGGGATTATAAGTATGTGCCACCATGTCCAGCTTCCTTATTTACTTTTAAGACTCAGTAACCTAATTTTCACCTTCCAGGTCTAATGATCTTATAAAATAGAATGTTGAACTAGGAGATGATTTAAGAGTCTCTAAATTCCATTCTGTTCGCCAATCACCTGCAAAAGTGTTTGTGTCACTATTTAAACGACACAATGGACTATGCTGGAGGGAGAACTCAATTCAGGATTTAAATTTGTAAGTCTAGTCCTGCTTTTAGCAGCTCAAATATTTCAAGTTCTCCAAGTCCCAGTTTCACCACTTTTTTTTTTTTTTTTTTTTTTTGCAGTACTAGGAATGGAACCCAAGGGCATTCTCCCTCCAAGCTATACCCCCAGCCCTATTGTTTATTCTTTATTTTGAAACAGGGTCTCATTGAGTCGCAAAGAGCCTGACTAAGTTGCTGAGGCTGTTTGAGAACCCAGATTCTCTAGTCTCAGCCTCTCGAATGCTGGGATTAGAAGCATGCACCACCATGCCTGGCTTCAGCTTCACCATTTAAAAAAAAATTTAATTATTTTAAAAATTATATTGGTGCATTGTAATCATACACCTTATGGAGTTCAAGATGGTCGAGGCGTACATGCACACATCACTCATTTAAGACCAAACGTGTGTAGAACCCTTTTGTAAGTAGTGAACTGTAAATCACTGAGCACCTATGAGGCTTGAGTGTTTGTGTGTGTAGTCACAAGCTTGACCCCACTCATAATGTTCACTCATGTGAACAGAGCAATGAATGGAGGATGCTTTCCTTATCTCTCTCACAGACATCTGGATTTTTAAAAAGGATACTTGGAAATCCAAGTGAATCAAAGTAAACAAGGTTAAAAATAATCACACCACATTAGAAGATATGTTGGGGAGCCCATCTGGTCCTGCCCAGGAGCTGTCTCTGGGGCCAGGCTCTCTAACTCTATCTGTTCAGCACAGCTGCTTCTTCAATTTATAAACCACAGTTTTCCTACAGAGGGGCAAGTTTTCAACCGGGAGTCTCCAAGGCCATACTGAAGAGGCTCTGGCATTGAGGAAGTAGGAGAGTGAAGACATGCAGTGAAAGGGATGCCTGAGAAGGGAAAAATGGAGGAAGGGCAGCCTTTCATGTCTACTGGAAACTTGTTTGTCCAGTTCTTGTAAGTCAGGACTGTACGTATAGCCAACTATACGCTCCTAAAATTTTTAAAAAAGTCATTCACAGTTGACATTTCCTAAATGTCATGTTTAGCTATGAAACACAATGCTGGCAAGATGTCAAAAGTAATACCTCTGTTGCTAAAATCTGGTTGGTTCAGTCACAGCAAATAACTAAGACACTTGTGGCTTAATTTACAATTGAAAAGTATTTTCTTGTGTATCTCAGAAAGCACTTTAATGACATCTCTAGACAGTTAAAGGCTATTTGTATTTTCTACAAACTGTCCCTCAGAATGAGGGAAAAAAAAGACAGTAACAAGAATCCTTGGCAATAACTAGCCTTGGTGAGGGCCTCAGAGGCAAGAGTATGAGGCAGGTAGACAGATGGTTGAATGGATCTCCAGCTTCTTCACTAAAGCTAAGTTACAAGACATAAGGCCTATGGCTCCACTTTCAGGGTGGTAGAAAAGCGAAAAGAAAAAAAAATCAATATCCTTTTCTACTAAGAGCAGAGAGTTTTCACTAAAATTCTTGGTCTTAGCCAATGCACCTTTTCCTCTTTGGGATAAAACACAGGGTCTGAGCTAATGATTCACATTGCTGAAATTATGGACATAGGCTGATAATTACACGTGGCTAGCTAAGCTTAGGGTTTGCACCAACATGCCTTCCTGGACCAACTCCTCTCAAAAACAAACTCACTCAGCAAATGTTTAACTTTATGAACCCTGTACTGACATCAAGAAGGTACATTTCCAATGATACCACATGCAAATATGAATTGGGCATCTGTCTCAAAGGCCCACTTTTATATTTGTGGAATGTTCTTTTCTCCCCAAAGAGAAAACCTGAATTCTGCCAAGAGAATGTAAAAGAAGTTGTTTCTGACAATAGTGGTACATATTTCTATTTTAGACTGTAGCATAGTTCTTGCAAAAGTTGCTATTCAATAAGAGTTGATTATGTGTTTATTTCTCAAGGACAATGAACCTGAATGGCAAATACCTTCAGATTTTTCAATTATTTCTTTTTCACTTTTTAAGGATAAGCTAAACTAAACTAGATTTCTTTCTGAAAGAAGGGAGGCTGCAAGACAGATTTAAGGTTTAGAAATCAGAGCTAGTGTGGGTAGAAAACAGAGAAGGACTAGAAGGGGCTGAAAATATCCAGAGGCCACATCCACTTGTCCTCCTTATTTCTACTTTAGGGGTAGTAACTTCATTTGAAAAAAATGAGAGGTTTACTTTCCTGACAGACAGAGAGGATAGGGAGCAGATGTGCGTGGGTTGGTTCTGGCCCTTGATTAGCAGACAGGAATGATACTGCCTTTACGTTTCACCAAATACTTCTGTGAAAACACAGACAAGGAATCTCCTTTTGAGTTGCACAATTCAGATCCCAAATTTCAATGCAGGGACTATGCTGTTTTAGGAAAGTATAAATAGAGCCAAATTTCTACTTCCAGAACCATTCTCTCAGATGTGATTAACAGATTACATGGACTTTTTCATTCCCTCTTTTTTGCTCCCCTAGGTTGAAAAGACTGAAATCAAGGTATTTGGAAATTCTTCTGTGCTTTGATCAAGGATGTAGTTGACAGGGGCCAGCTATATAATTCCTGTGGCAAGCAGAAGATACCACAAAGGGTGACCTCTTCCAAACAACAACAAAAATGCTCCAGCCTTTAAAGAACGTACATGACATGCACAGCGTGGAGATGCTCTTGTTAGAATAACTTAGTAGTCTGGCAGGTGAAACTGGATGTGGGTTTGAGATCACCCAGAAAAAGTTCCCTGGGTGGCTGGGGGTCACCATGGGTGTTCCCGTCCACCTGGGTCTTTATATATCAGTGTTTTGTTCTGTTAATCCCCCTGGAATGTGGCTCTTATTACCACCTAGAGGAATTCATTACCCTTTCACCTCTTCTGCTCCCCTGGCCTAGGAGGATGTGAAACAAGAGGGCAATTGTCTGGGGAGCTGAGCCCTGAATTCAGGTGTATGGGCACTCTTACCTTGTATCTGATTGTTCTCATAATCAAAAGGGGAGAAATTAAGAATGCTTCCACCTCTAAGGAGAGGGAAGAAAAGAGCCTTCAGGAGTAGAGGATGAGGCCCCCTCCCATTAAATCCAGCTATTTTAAAGTCAAAGGTTTTAGAAAAAAAAAAGTAGCAAAGTTACTAGAGCATTCTGAGCTGCCTTTGCACAAGGCCAGAGCCACTGATCGATAGAGCAGGGGGAAACTAGTTAAGCCAGTTATCTGGGATAATGTTTAAAAGAGAGAAAAATAGTGCTTGTTTGCTTTTTCTTTTCTTTTCTTTTTTTTTTTTTTAACTTCTGCTGGTTATACAGTCGCCTCAAAACCAAAGTTTTATTTTAGGTAGAGTTTGCAAAAATTCATTTTATGTCTTTAAGTGTATGCCTTTTTCTATGGTCCTTAAATTGCCAGTTTTGCTCATACAAGAAAACAAAGGCAGTTAACAACTCTTTTGGTTGTAAACCAAAATGCACTGTCACACTGTCAGGCATTTAGAAAAAGCAAGAGGTAGGATTAAAAAAAAAAAAGCCATCCACCTCTGGTTTTCTTCAAGCACATAAACAAGAAGTTGCAATGTATACCCAAGCCAGAAAAGTGGCCAACAGATTAGACAAGAGATATAACGACATGCTCAGGATCCATTAAAAGGCAATAGAAGGCAACCATTAATTGAACAACACTGAATCAGATCGATATAGAAGTGAAATGGCACAAGAGGCTTCCACTTTCTTAACGAACTATGTCAGGGGACAGAGGATTTATAATCAAAGCCCTTAGATATTTCTAGAATCCAATACTTCCTTGATAAAGAAGCTCACACAGGACCATTTTACACCGAAGTCTTCATTATTGTTAGCTCTATTTTTACAAGACTGAACTGTAGTTATATAAAAAATAAAACTCAATCGATAAGTTCTATTGGGGGGAGGAGTGAACACAAAAATTTTACTATGCCATCCTTCATAGTTTAAGGCTATGTAAATCAGCCATCATTTCTGCATACTATATTAGATGAATCCCTTTGGTAACAATTACGCATGTCAGAACACCAAGAATAATGTAGTATGAACTAAAATATATCAGGTGTTGGAGAAAAGTTGCTGACAAGGTAGTATATTTATATTTTTCATGTAAAATCTAAGTCCTTGGCAAAATAAAATATGTGCCATTCATTTAATTTTAATTTCCCAGGATTTTGAGAAATATCTTGACTTCAAATGTTTATACTACAAACATGTTGCTGTAGTCACAAACTCTTCTATCATACATTAGGTATATTCACTTAACAAACATTTATTCCCCTTCATTCCCTGTAAAGGCACACTTGGAGGGAAGCTTCCTGTTGCTGGTTAGTGCATCCACAAACATAAACACTGACTGAGATGTTTGGCACTCCCTCTCAAGTGCTCAGCAACAGAAGAGATATAGGCAGCCTCTCCCCAGAGTTCTTGCAGATTCCCACCCATGGATTGCAAAGTGCCTCACTTCATTTTTAAAACATTTTCATACACACGATGCAATCCATGCTGTGAGGTTAATTTTTGGTGATAACACAAAACCTGAGATTTGTCTCTTGGAAGGTTCTTGGCAGTGATTGAACATATGGTGTGATCTTCACGGATGGTAACTCCTCACACACAAGAACTGAGATTTCCTTTACCCATCCTCTGTACTGCTGAAGGCCAAGATCCTCAACACACACACACACACACACACACACACACACACACACACACACACACATTCTCATTCCCTCTCTCTCTCTCCACTCAGCCCTGACCAGTCACATTAAAAACTTGATTTAAGGGAGATGAAATTTTAGATGATATACTCTAAAAATGGCTATTACCATGTGTGTTTGGGGTGGGGGGTTAATACTACTGATCTCTGTTTCTTTTCAAAACCCATTAGGATGATGAAAAGAAATTTAAAAAGTATAAGCCCAATGGACAAAACCTGGGGAGAAAACAAGAATGACTGAGACTTGACATAACCACTCTGGAAGATAGAAAGCAGACAGAGGAGTGGCAACTTGATTCAACAGAGCCCACTGAGCCCACTGACAAAAACGCAAAGGAGCAACAGCCAGGAGGTCTCAGGAGGGTGACAGCTTTACCCTACACAGAGAAGCTAGGTAACAGACCTTCCCTACTCCTAGAAAAATTGGACTCAGGAGACTGAGGATGCCAGGCATCAAGGAAGGCAGGCTGAGGTACCCCCAAAACAAGGGTCTTGGAGGAAGTCTGTACATGAACCGTGCGGCTTCCAGCCCTTCTCCCATTTTCAGCCTGGGGCAGGTGGCTACTCTCATTTCATTCCTGGGAAACTGAATGGTCACAGTAGGAAGACATACAGAGGCTGACATTTGGTGGCATGGGAAGTGGCTTCTAAAAAACTAAATTTGCTGAAAGGAGAGAATCCTGTCCTTTAGTGGTTGGATGAGACTGGCAATTATCAGGAGACAGACGGAGAGGTTTTGTGGAAAATATAATCTGGCAGCTAGTGTCATTATTGCCCCCAACTTGGGCAGCAGGAACCCTGAGCTTAGTTCCAGCCTGTGTTACTCACTTTTGAAGTGGCCTCTGAGTTGCCCTTCCTTCCTAGGCCTCAGTTTCCCCATGTGGAAGCTGAAGGGTAACAGTCCAAGGTCCTGTTATTCTGTAATGTGAGACACCCTCCCCACAGGTCTGAATGGGTGGAGTGTCAGTGGTCTTTTACATGGTGCCAGTGGCAGGCTCGGGGCTGTGCTGACTTCTTGGGGTCCTTCTCCCACAGTCAGTGGATGCTAATTTGGGATGTAATCCAATGACATAATTTTTCCAAAAGGAGGCTACTTTAAACAGACTTGTATCCAAAATAAAGGACAAGACCCAACATAGCTGAAATACCTATGACATACCAGAACTGATTTTCCATTTTCCTGCATAACAAAATGAAATCACTGTCAGGATGGAGACCAAACCAAACTCAACTTCTTTACACCCACAGTTTCTCCTAATCAAACTCAGGGGAAAAGAATAAAAAAGTCAGCACTCTTCCTTCTTTCCAAGGGTCAGTCCTGACATAATCATGGTGAACATGCACTGCACACTAGGGATAGGTGAAGCACTGAGCTAGACATGGCCTGCCTCTTCTCATTAGTCTCATGTGCCCCATTTTACAAATGAGCAAGTTGAGGATCCAAGTACTGATGTGAGGCCTTGCTCACTGCAGAGTCCACACTTACTCTACTGTACTGCCTTACTCCATCCAGTTCCTGCTGCCCTCAACCAAGAGAGCCAGATCCTGGACACTGTAGGAATATTTTCCCTAGTTCTCCCTGCTCTCCAAGGATGTTCTCCAGGGCTTCAAAGGATCGACATGATCAGCCTTTCTGCTGAAAAGCTAGAAGGCATTCTGAAAAATCAATACTGGCTTCTTCAAGAAGCTGCCTTACCTAAAGCTAACGGCCAACTGAACATTTTCAGAAACAAGGCCACGGTTGAATGCTATTGTTCACTACATCCCAACATGGATCTGCAGCCAATCACTTCAAAATCACTTTACATGTTCACTCATATCAAAGGGAACAAGACAATATTTTTTGTCATTGCCCTGTAACTCCTCTATCTAAACTCAGAACATTAGTATTATGGTTACATAAATGAACAGCCTGCTGACATTAGTATTTTAAAGCACTACTTTTTCACGGTTTATCACAAGTTGTTTTAAATTTCATTTAGCTCTAACTTGTTATACAACTTTATGTTCAGAAACAATATCTTCTGCTACACCAGCAAACTATATTGGAAAACACAGTTGCTGTGGGTTTTAAAACTGTTTTTTTTTGGCCGGGCGTGGTGGTGCACGCTTGTAATCCCGGCACTTGGGAGGCAGAGACAGGAGGATCACGCAGGTTCGAAGCCAACCTTGCTGGCTTAAGAGACCCTGTTTCCAAATAAAAAATATATAAAATAGGTCTGGGAGTATATCCTGGAAGCAGAAGGATTCCATCTCCAGTACCATCAAAAAAAAAGTTTGTTTGTTTGTTTTTGAGTTTTGGTTTTTGTTTTTTTTTGATGGTACTGGGGTTCCTGGAAGCCCTTCTTCCTCCGGGCTACACTCCCAGACCTATTTTATATTTTTGAAACAGGGTCTCTTACGCCAGCACGGCTGGCTTCGAACCTGCGCGATCCTCCTGTCTCTGCCTCCCAAGCGCGGGGATTACAAGCGTGCGCCACCACGCCCGGCGAGTTTTTTTGGCTTTTGATTCAGCACTTTTAGAGGGCCAGATACAAGGCAGTAATGAGAAAGGGAAATTATATGGCTTTTTGTAAGACATTACTCTGGAAAACTCAAAGAAGTATACTTTGATATTATATCTGGGTTAATGCTCTAGCTGTGAGCCTTGAATTCCATTTACTATAAATGAACCCAGTGGTCAAATCATTGTTTATGTAACTCCGCAAAGCAAATAATCAGTTTACTACATTGTTATTCAGAGATGGAACAGGCAAACTTGGTGGGGTAGATATTTGCGGCTTGATCTTCCAGAACCCATCCACTCTCACTTCTCTTAGCCTCAGGAGCCCTACTTTGTATGGGGTGCCCACTGAAGCTACCTCCAATCTTGGCCCTGGGGTGGATTATATGGCCTAAGATGAATAGAGTAATTACACCATTCCATGTATCTCAATTATGGGCTCAATGTGGCCCGAGATAGTCACCCAAGAAAAAGCAAACCTAGGACTTGTTCTTGCTGGGCTTGAATAAAGCAGATAATAGGACTGAAGTTTCCTTGTGACCATGTGGAGCTCAGAAAGAAGCCAACAAAGAGGAAGTCCACTCAAGATGTATACAACTCAGTCAATTCCCATTGAAAAAATTTCCCATGTTTCACCTAATGATTTATTTGTTTGGCCACCCCTAACAGAAAGGTAGGCAAAGAAATGCAGTCTTTGGGCTGGGCATATTACTCCCTTCACTAAAATCAAAGTGTCTTACTAAGAAAGAAGGAAATAGCTGGGCGTGGTGGCACACACTTGTAATCCCCGCGCTTGGGAGGCGGAGACAGGAGGATCGCGCAGGTTCGAAGCCAGCCTTGCTGGCTTAAGAGAGCATGTTTCCAAACAAAAAAATATATATAAAAAAATAGGTCTGGGAGTGTAGCCCAGAGGTAGAAGGGCTTCCAAGAACCCCAGTACCACCAAAAAAAAAAAAAAGGCAATAATAGATAATGGATGGGAAACTGGTGGTTTCCTCTGTGACTTGTTTGGATTGGGTTTTCTGTGCAGAAACAGATTATTGGATATATGTAAAGGAGGAAGAGTCTATAAAATTTAAGAGCAAATTAAAACACAAAAGTATTTGATTTGTAAAATCTTTCATTAGTCAATAAACTGACTTTTACTGTAGCTTCATTTGAAATTATTATTCAATTTAAAATATTATATCTACAATTAAAAATGCAGAATCTGCAAGCTTGTACAGCAGCCTGATTTTGCATATTCGATTTAAATACTGAATAAAATATTGCTAAAAATGTTAAAAAATCTAATTTCTTTTAAATTATAGGAATATGTCAAACTACATATTTATGAGCCCAATGCCTCCAGGCAGAAATCTTTTTGTTGAAATTATGCCTCAGTCGTCAATTGGTTAGGTTAGAAATTATAACAAATGTTGAAATCTTTAAATTGACATTTAGTGCCCAGGGGATAGCTTTAAAAATCAGAAAATAATGGAAGTAGCTACTTTTAAAGAATTTCTTTCCAATAATCACAAAGATACATCATATGTTAGAAGATATAGAAAATACCAAAAAGAGATTTTCTCTAAAATTACATAGTGTGGCATAAGAAAGATAAACAGGAAAACAATGGTTTACTGGACCAAGAGAAGTAAGTGCAGGGGAGTCGCAGAAGTGGACTGTTAACAGATGTTCCACCTTCAGTCTTAAGTTATGAAAACAACAGTAAGTAATCTTTGTGGGTCATAGTCACACAATTTCAGAACTGGGAAGAAACATGAGAATAACCAAATACAACCCTCTCACTTTAATGGGGGAAAAACTTTGATCTAAAAAGGCTGGGCCATCTCTCTTAATGTTCTATAACAAGCGGATCAAAATATGGTTTTCCTAACTGTGGAGAAATACTTCTCCCACAAATGCCCATTCATAAGGTAGAGAGTGAAGAGGTCAGTCTGCCGGGTGTATATTTATTTATCTCTATTTTTATTATATTGTGAAAAATTTCTGACATTATTATTATTATTATTATTATTATTATTATAGTTTTGGTACCGGAGGCTGAAACCTACATCTGGGCTACACCCCAGGCCCCCCCCCTTTTTTTCCCTAATCTTGCTAAGTTGCTGGGAATGTTGCTAAAGTGCTGAGTTGGATCTCAAATCTGCTACCCTCCTGGCTTGGGCTCCCACGTACTGGGATTATAGGAGTGCCTGACCATGCCAGACTATGAAATTATATTTTTAAAGGCAGGAGAACTGAGTTTTCCTCTCCTGACATATGCCAAGAGTAACTTAATAAGAAAAAATACAAGGCATCTTAATATATTGAACTAAACCTGATTCAGGGGTGTGAACAGGGGCATTCTTGACACAAAAGGAAGAGGCTAAGAGACTGCTAGGGTTTAACAGCTGGTGGGAATTTTAATTTCTGATGGGAGTGACTTCTTTGTAAAAGTTTGCTTCAACTGCTTCCCGGAAACACTAAGCAGTTCTCCGTTGTATAATCCTTACCATAAAATTTCAAAAGAAAGAAAGAAAAGAAAAAAAACCGAGGGTAATCAACAAGTGATGGAAAGTGACATTCTTTTGAATGTCTCTCTTCAGAGGAGTAGAAGATCAAGAATAATATCAGAATGGGTTAGACTGAATATGCTGCAAACAACAAGAGTTCTTATTAATATATTTTCATCACTCACATGTTGTAAATAGGAGAAACGCAGGAGTTTTCCATTGAGTAGTTTCTCTGTATAGACCTTGGAAGTGTAGCCTGGGATTAGTGAATAGAAAGAAATACAGAACTGGCCTAATAAATTGCATTTCTTCATTCTGCAGAGAAGATTTGGAAGAGAACTAATCATCTCTGCTAAACCAAGTGTATTGTTCTTGAAATCATAAGAGATATATCAGCTGAAATGTGTTTATAAATAAATTCAGCTATAAATCATCCTGTGAAGTCTCTCTCTTATCCAAAGTCAGTCTCTTTCTTAGGGTATGGCTCACATTTCTTTTTTAAATTAAAAATACTTTCTTTCTTTCTTTCTTTTTCTCTTTGTTCTCTCTTTCTCATTAAGAAAGTAACACATGGACAGAATAGGAAAATTAAAAGACATATAAAATAAAAGAACATTTAAAATTACCACAATCTTACTACCCAGAAAACCACTTTAAAAACTCTTCATTATAATTCCAGGTCACTTTATAAGAATATATTCATATATTAACAAACATGTGACCAAACTGTACATACTTATTTCATAACATTTTTATGATATATCATAACATTTTTCATCACTAATATTTATCTATTTCATAATCTACGTGGCTGAATAGTATTTCTATGTATGACTATAACACACTACATATAGAACATTGAACTAATCTATATTGTTGATTAACCAATTTCCTATGTGACATATTATAAACAAGGCTGTAGTGAACATCTTTGTGGCTAAAACTCCCCACATATCCTTGTTTCCTTAGAATATATTCCTAGAAGTAAAATTTCTGTGACAAAACAATAAACCTATTTTAAAGGAATAGTAAAAAAAAAAAAAAAAAAAAAACATATTGCCAAAATGCCCTCAAGAAGAGAAAATCATATAATTTACTTAAGTTGATTGCATATCAAGTGCTATGATTCAGTTATCACTGCATAAACACACTATATAGGCACACTTGGGTTGGTCAAGTATGCTAGATGTGCTTACCTCTATAACTGTGATGATTGTTATCTACAGACATTTTCATCTAATAGATGATGTCATGATACCAGATACTCACTAAAAATACATTTCAGCCACAATTATTTATATAGTAGTTTTCCCTTAACCTCAGTTTCAGTTATCTGTAGTCAACTGTGGTACAAAAAATATTAAATGAAAAATTCCAGAAATAAACAACTAATAACTTTTAAAATGCATACTATTCTGTGAAGTGTGATAAAATATCTCACTGTCCTGCTCCAGCTGTCTAGGATGTAAATCATCCCTTTGTCCAGTGTATCCATGGTCTAAACACTACCCTACCATTAGGTATTCACTCATCAGACTGACAGTGCTTGTATTCAAGTAACACATAATAGCCTAATGCTAGGTCATGATGCCTATATCATTCACCTCATTAATCTCATCATGTTAGATGGTCAAACTATAGACATTTGATCATTTCACATTAACATAATTTATTCTTTTGAGTATAGTACAAAATATTTTGTGTGGCAAACCATATTCACATAAGTTTTATTACAGCATGCTAGTATAATTATTCTATTTTATCACAGGTATTTGTGTACACCAAAAACACTATATATACAGTTCCATATTAACCATGGTGTCAGGTATGCTGGGGGTCTTGGAAGACATCCATCATAGATAGAACTACTAGTACATTCAATTTTGGCTCTTTCTATGGGACTCTATAGCCTCTAGAAAGGGATTCATATAATTTAGTTAAGTTGCCTGCATATAGTGCTATGATTCAATTCAGAACTGCATGAAAAAATTATATAGGCACACTCGAGTTGGTCAAGTATATATCTGTATGTCTATAATTATAGATATCTGTATCCCTATAATTGCAGATGATGTCATCATACCAGATAATTCCTATTTAAATACTCTGGCCACAAAAGATTTATACAGTAGTCTCTCCTTACCTTCAGTTCTAGTTACCTTTGGTCAACTGTGGTCCAAATTTGTTAAATGAAAAATTTCAGAAATATACAATTTATAAGTTTTTAAATGCATGCCTTCCTTTGTGCTAAATAGTCTTTTTAGATATTTGCCAATATTCTTTAAGACATTCTAAGCACTTAGTCCCAAGCAATATTATTATTATTATTATTTTTGCAAGTTTGGGGTTGAAACCAAGGGGCATTTGACCTCCAAACTACACCCCCTGGCCTATTTTTTTTTTTTTAATTCTTTATTTTGAAACCAGGTCTCACTGAGTTGCAGAGGGCCTCACTAAGTAGCTGAGGCTGTCCGCGAACCGTGATCCTCTGGTCTCAGCTTCCCAAATGCTGGGATTATAAGCATGCGCCATCATGCCCGGCTGGAGCAATATTATTGAAGTGCTCTGATTACATGCATCAGCTGGAAAATCTCCATCTAAGTTTTGCTCCTAAAATGATGCCAGAACAAGTTTACAGCCTGAAATTTTAATAAAGTGATAAAAATGACATGTGAAGTTTATAAAAAAAACCAACAAGTAACTTGTAAGACTAAAGAGAAACTTAGTGGAATGTGTCGTCAGACCATACATTTTCTTTGAAATTTTTATTTATTCATTTATACTCCACCCGCTTCCAAAAGAGCTTATAGCAGCTTTTTCCTTTTAAACATGTTTTCTAAATTGGACATTTCCACATCATTAAGACTGCCAACTCCTTTCCTAACATAAGGACATTCTTCTATCAGAACTGCTTGCTATATTTGGAGAGTGAATAGCAAGGATATTGTTCTTATCCAGAAAAGAAAAGAGGAAAAAAAATGACTCATTATGATCACAATTCCTGCTTAGAAGACCTGCCAAAAAGGGTGACCCCAGCTGTGCAATACCGGGTCCCATTAAAAAATTCAATTTCTAGGATTCATAAAAGCTCAAAAGAATCATCAAAGCCAAATCTTTAGGTATTTAGGGCCTGTAAGAACTTAGTTGCCTGCCTAGTATGCATCCTGACTTGGAAGAGCATGCAGGGAAAGCTGGCCTTCATGGTGGAGGGTTTGCTCTCCTGTAAACCCTCCTCAGTGTCCTCTTCCTTTTTCCTCACAGGCCCTCCAACTCTTCCACCACCACCCACCAGAGGTCTCTGGGGTGCTGGCTCTGGTCTCCTGTCTCACATTCTGAAGCATGGGTTTTTAGTCTATTACCTTCCAAATCCTCACCTTTGGACTTGTTTTCCAGCTCTCTTCTGCTTACCTAGCCCTGGCCCAAAATATGTTTCAGGGCCCTATACGGTCAGTAAAGGACATATTCCCAGATCCCCTATGACCACTGAAGGACAGTTAATGATATGTCCATAGTATATGGTAAACAGATTTTTGGAAGAAAAATTATTTTTTATAATTTAGAAAACAGAGAGGGTATTAAGTGCTACATTCATGGGGAAGGTTGAGTTTAAAAGGAAACAACATTGAACTTACATGGCATGACAATGAACTTACATGGCATGTTATAAATGTTATGGTGAGTTCTGCTTATTCTCTACATATTTTCAAATGCCACCATTTTAGAGGAAAAAGATAATTTTCATTGTGGACCGTAAGGTTTTCTGTGATTTCAAAACAACTTCAAGAAGAGTTTTTCACCTGACCTAGTAGTACATCCAAAGAACAACGGCCAAATTCAAAACTGATACTCACCCAATGAATGGATAATACCATACCAGTTGGGCATGGTGGCACACACCTGTAATTCCATTGCTTGGGAGGATCACAGGTTCAATGCCATCCTCAACAACTTAGTGAGACTCAGCAATCTACTAAGACCCTGTTTCAAAATAACAAATAAAATAGGGCTGGAGGTGTAGCTCAGAGATAGAATTTCCTTGGGTTCAATCCCCAGCATGACAGAGAGAGAAAGAAAGAGAGGGAAAAAAAGGAAGGAAGAGAGGGAAAGAGAAAGAAAGAGAGGGGAAAAAAAGGAAGGAAGGGAGGAAGGGAGGAAACATACCAACAGTTACCCCTACGTCTTAGAACTCTACAACATACCAAGCCCTTTCAAATAATTATTTAATTGGATCCTCACTATTTAGTAAGGTACATATTATATTATTTTGGAGCTGAGGAAACTAAGGATCCCAGGTTATATTTGGCATCTGAGTTCTTTAGGCATTTTAGTTCAGTGATTAAGATCATGGGCACAGAAGCCAGGATGCCTTAGTCTAAATCCAGGCCCTGTCTAGAGTTAGTGTGACTTTGGGCAAGTAACTTAACTTCACTATGCTCTGTATTTATATCTATAAACCATGGACAAGTGATAATACCACCACCTCACAGGGGTGTTACAAAGAGTAGTTTGGTTAGTGAATTAAAGCAGTAATAAGAATCATGAAGTATACATAAGTGCACATGTAAACACTTAAGAAATGTCAGCAAGACTCGAGTCCCAGAGCTAAATATTTTCAGGCCATATGAGGTGTCCTTATCTTTAACAATCATGTTGTTTCTGTGATTCATAATCATTATCAGTAGAGAAATTATCTATTTCTCACAAAAAGGAAAATACATGACAAAAGGAAACCTTGAATTGGATTTTAAAGACTCAAAAAAGGAAGAGCAAGGGCAAAAGTTCGAGTGTAGCTTCTTAAAAAAAAACTCATTTATTTTTGTTTCTAGAAAAATACTGTGCATGATTTAAGTAGGTTCAGTCATTTTCAAGCACAATGAAAGGTCAAGCCAAATTAAAGTAATGTTCATGTAACCCCTGGTGACTGTCAAGGACTCTGTTTCCCATGGCTGGGTCCTCAATCGATGGGAACAAAGTGGCACTTTTCTGAAAGAGCACTCAGGGGAGAAAGGACCATGGCTGCATCCGTTCAGGGGAGTCTTTTGAGAGAAGTGCAGAACAAAGATGCAGCTGGCACCTCTGGAGTGCTCTGGAAAAGGGCAAGTTCACCCAGGGGAACAGGCAGCAGGACATCAGCTCGGGAGTATCAAGTAGGGATCAAGAGACCCCCCCTGAGATACAGGGTAAACAGAGACACTGTCCGTGGCTAGAATAACAAGTACCAGACTAAAGGCAACACCAAAGTAGCAAGAATAAAGGCTGTCATAAAGAGAAGTTCCAGAAACAATGAATGTGTCAGAAGACCAAGGTAGAGAGCCACATCAGCCCAGCAACTGGTGACCTCTCAGTCCTTCCTAGCATACTCAAGGGACTGGGAACACAGCTACAGTGGGACTAAGGTTCTCATCTATAGGTTACAGATGTGCCGTGGTTCCTTCCCAGAAATGACACCTCCCTCTAAAGCCTAAAAATAATCATGCAGAGGGGCACAAGTATGGTCTGGAGGGTTCAAAAGCCAAATGCAGTATGAAAGAACCCAACGAAGAAACCTGGAACATCTCTGACACAGGATCATATGGGAAAAAGGGAATCTTACTCTACACAGGAACATATTCAGCATTAAAACACAAAGCTATGGTCTGTCATTCAGCTTAAAAGTTCTGCAGACCACAAATATAAAAACAATAACATGATTGCTTTATATCTGTATAGCATTTAAAAGCTTATAGAGAATTTTTATAAAATGATCACTGTCTTGTGTGGATATTATGCATTACCAAGATATATCCTTCCAATTATTTCTTAAAGTTCCTAAGAATTGACTTTATGTTCCTGCAAACATGTTTTTAAATCTAGAAATACTATAGAATCTTATCTATGACTATTATATATAAAAAAAGAGCAAAGTGTGTTTTAGGCACTAAATCTATTCTAAAATAGCTACTTCTTTTCTAGAATAACTAATTAAATATAATTTATGTTAACTAAACCAGGTGTAAACACTGTGATACTCAGCATAGACCATTAACCATATCTCATTAAGAAGTTTCTATATTCCCAAGCCCTCAAACAGAATTCTAAGGGGGTACTATAGATGAATAATTTCTTTAAAAAAGAAAGTATTAGAGGATATCCCTTAAGGGTCTTTAAAAACAACTCTTAAAAGCATAAATAGGAGGCCTGCTATAAGGTTATAAAGAATGATGAAATAAAAATAATTGTGGCCTATTTCCATAAAGAAGCATGGGGTGTGGGGGGGGGGGTCAAAATTACTTCCAGCTTGCTGAATTAAAATGAACTGTTATTTCATTAAGCAAGTGTCTTATTTACTCTCTGCCCTATATACAATAATAACATGTATTGCTGAGAGCCAACAGTTCACATTAGCATTTTTTAATTTAGGAAAAAGAAGAAATTGTAAACCTGAAGGAACAGTTTTCTGGTTGACATAGTTCAGCATGCTTGAGGGTGAAGTGTACTTTGTACCCAAATCTTTATTAAACGTTCTGTCCTTGAGATAAAAAGATAACATTATGACCCACAGTCAGCAGGACATTCACTTTGAGTTTCTCTCTCTTCCTTTTAGCTTTGATGATAAGTTTGTGCTGATGTACTCTCTTTGGTCATCTGGTTTTCTTTGTGACTGGCGGTGCACATTTGCGAGACAGCTGCCTGGCTTCAGAAGACAAGTTGTGGCTTAGAAAAGGGAGGTAAAGCAAAGAACTACCCATCGGCCGCAGCACGAGACACTCACCAACTGAAGTGTTGGGAGCAAAATCCTACAAAGTAGAAACTGATATTATTGGATGGCAAGAAGTCTGCAAACCTACCTGCATTAAGAAAAAATGTGGCAAGACAAAACTTTTGTTTGGATATGCTAACTTCAGGGATAAATTATGTTTCTGAAACATGGTACCAATTCCTTCTCTAGCACAGATTTCCAGGTTGTCTGAGTCCTTTGTTTCAATCAAAGTACTCTACTCATTTAGGTCTTATATAGCTCTTAGCACTGATAGTAACTATTGTGTTTATTCACTTGGTTACATGTTTCTTCATGATCTGGCTCCCCTACTAGAACATAAACTCCATTTATTATAAACTCTTAATCTACTAAAATTAGTAAATTAATCTGGTTCAAAATAAATTTGACCCAATAGACTAACTTCCTATACACAGATCATAGACCAATGTGAATACATTCATTCAACAGATATTAATTGAACATTTTTCCTGTGACAGGAAGTGGGCACAGCACTGTGAATATTGGGGAACAAAACTAAACAGACACGCCAAGTCAGGAGTCCATCTTGGACTATCTGGATATGCCCTGTACTAGCTGAATTAATCTTTGAGCAAGCCACAGAGAAGAAAAAATGTAAAAGATCATCAGCTTCTTGATCAGAGAGCAGGCTCTTAGAGGATGAAGCCACAACTTTCCTACTCTCTTAACTGCATTTCCCCTGACTCTTCACTGCTATAGGAAAGCCACGCCTGCCTCTGAGTTGGCTCTTCCAACTCTCTTTTCAGGTTTTGTAAACCTTATAAACAATTATGCCATTCCAAAAATGTTAATGCTCAGGTATCCCTTTGAAAGAAAAGAAAAATTCCTTTGAGTTTTTTCTCAGTAGCAAGGAATGCAATTAGGCCTTTCCTTGGCATTTTGTCAGTTCTCACAGTCAAGAAATCTTGAGGTTAGGAGTACAAAGCTACCAAGATTCTTTTGCTACTAACTACGGTGACCTAAAGTTCAAGGATTAAAGCCTGGGAATGTTTTACACCCTTTCTTTAATTTCCCATGTAACTAACTTCCAAACAGCAAAGCTTAGAGGACTCAGAATGCAAACTCCTATTCATTATTTCCCTTTAAAAATATAATTTATTGTTAATGCTTGTCTTTCAAAGTATTAATCAGGATATCTGCAAACCTCTGGACTACAGCTGCCAATAAAAGTCTGAAATTTCACAGGTCAGCACTTGAAATCTGACGAATAATAAATTATTCTAGTAACCAGTATGAAGCACTGAGTTGATAATATATTGAGGGCCAGTTAAAAAGTATGAACTAGAGATTACATTATAACTCTGTTCTTTGGAAAATGGAAGGTAAGTAAAATAATGACTGTTATTACTGTATCTGTTTCTTCAATGGTAGGAAAGAAATTTTCTTTTTATAGAAAGAAAGTGTGAGCAATATAAAGTCTGGTTATTTCATGTTTTTGTGCCTGAAAAAAATTTACTGCTCTTTATAGTTTATAATGAATATTCCAAAGGGGCAATTTAGGATGCTCACTATTTAGGGAGATGTTTGAAAGTGATGTTTAACTTGTTTTGGAAGATGTTCATCAATTTTTCAGACAAATGAACATTTTCATCATTTCTATTCTTGAAGTATTAGAAGTAATTGCTTAACTCTGGCAGAACAAAGGCTGTATACTGTATACACATTTGATATGAAGAATTGATATACAATATTAGATATATATATATATATATATATATATATATATATATATTGTTTAGGAATGACTGTGATTGATTTAATAGGTTCACAAGAGAAGAAACTTAAGGACTTGTAATGGCATGACAGTGCCCTTGTGGTATGTAGACTGTGTACCTCTCTCATCTTCTTTCTCCCTGGCATAAAATTTTAGGGAAGGGCAGGCTGTTGGTGAAGACAGTATGAGCATCAATAGTGCTCAAACTTATTTAATGCCTGAATTCTAACAAGGAGCAAATCTGTAAAGGTAGAAGGAACATCAAACTTTAAAAAGCAGCCAAAGCGTGGGAAGCACCAAGGGACCTACAGACAATTTCCAGCAATTAGTGAAAGTGATTTCAAGTCCGATGTCCATGCTGAAATGAACAAGAAAAGCGTAGGGTCAGCTAAGTTACACTGATATTTACTGGAGAAATGTCCACTATACCTCTATACTGATATTTCTTTGACTTTTCTTATTAGTAAAGCTCCTTAAAGATAGTTGGATCATTAACAGCTATTGAAACATTAATATAAGTTGTAGGTAGAGGTTTATAGGCATCCCTGATTTTCTGAGACGGCTCAAACATGCAGGTTTAGAGCCTCCAAATCGTGTCTATTATATGAGAACTTATCTCTCCAACCAAAACTGACTGGTCAAACTAAGTTGGACCAGTTAAATTCTTCCTTCTAGGAGCCTCAAACTTGGGAACCTTATCTCAGAGTCTGAACATTATCACTGCTCAATCACATTAACAGCAATAAACTTAAAAAGTAAAGAAGCCTGGTATGGTGTCACATGCTTGTAATCCTAGTACTTGGGAGGCTGAGACAGGAAGACTACAGTTTCCAGGCCAGACTCAGCTATTTAGTGAGGCTCTCTGCAACTCAGTGAGACCCGGTTTCAAAAATAAAGAATAAAAAATAGGGCACGGGGTATAGCTCAGAAGTAGAATGCTCCTGGGTTCAATCCCCAGTACTGCAAAACAAACAAACAAACAAACAAACAAACAAAAATAACAGAATAAAGAAACACAAAATCCTATGCTGAGATTCTCCCAAGTATCCCTTCACGTGGTTTGATGGTTTGATTCAACCCTCCCTCAATTCTGAGACACTTAGGATCCCACTAATAAAAATTTAAAAAATAATTTCTTGGTTTAAGCAGGCCATTTTATCTTATAATTTTATCTTATAATTAAAAGAACCTTACAGGTTAAAGACATCAGGATTTCATAAAGTTACACGTTGTTAGATGAGAAGTATACGTACCATCTCACAGGTGTTCACAACAGATGACCCCTGTGAAGGTTAAGAAAATGTTGCTCTTGTCACCTGTAGGATGGCACAAGGGGAAGGACAGCTCAGGGAGGGTGCTGTCTGTATGCTGTGTGCTGGCCAAGTGCCCTTCCCATCACAAACCGTAATATGGAGACCAGCTTGGACTTTCTATCACTCCTGCCTTGGAAAAAACAACCTGCTGGCATTCAATATTTTCCTCCCTACAGAATTCCTAGTCAAGGGGAATCTTGGAATTTAAACAAAAGAAAGACCAAAAAAAAAGCTACTCTAAGTGTGTGTGTGTGTGTGTGTGTGTGTGTGTTACTCTTCCTCTCTCTTCTACCCCAACCTCAAACTAGTAGTTTGGGAAATGTTTTAATGCAGTGCAATGTATAAACTAATGCTTTCTTATTAATACATGCCAATAAAAAGAAATAAGGTCTGAGATGTGCCTCATTTTGGACAGCAAGTTTACCATCTTCTGCACTTTTTTTTTTTTTTGGTGGTACTGGGATTTCTGGAAACCCTTCTACCTCCGGGCTACACTGCAGACCTATTTTTATATTTTTATTTGGAAACAGGGTCTCTTAAGCCAGAGAGGCTGGCTTCGAACTTGTGCGATCCTCCTGTTTCTGCCTCCCAAGCTCAGGGATTACAAGCATGTGCCACCACGCCCGGCATCTTCTGCACATTTTAATTATTATTAATGATGACCTTTTAGCTACATGGCAGTGGTGTCCAACACATTTTTTATGCCATATGTTTTGAACATGAGTCCCAAGTAAATATTTGGCTGTGCGTTTACAGTTCATAAACATGCATTACTGTATTAATATGTTCTGTATTTTACCAAAAACAGAAAAACAGGATGACAAAATTGATATAAAATTTGCTAGCCATGATATCTCAGTGCAATACACATAGGATGAGGCTCATGATTATTCAAAGCAGATATAAATACATATGTCTCCCAGATAATTCAAGTTTTGGTGGCCAGCTTCTTGCCAGATGAGACCCAGCCATCACCTTTCATTACTTCATACTGTGACTGATAAAAGGCTCACTCAAAGCTCTGATATTCTTGTTGTTTGCAATATTATATCTGATTTATGGTAATTTGCAGAATCTTTAAAAGACTCAGCCAATTTGTGAGGGTTTGTTAACACTAGGGAAATAAAAAATAATTTGCATATCCAGTTAACCCCCAGGTCTTTTCTCTTCCTTCCCTTAGAGGGAACCACTAGCAGTAAGCTTCCTGCTTTTCTCTATAGTTTTAGCCATCCACCTCAGCAAGAGTGTTTTAGTTTTGTCTGTTTTAATACTTTATATAAATGTAGTAAGAATGCTATGTGTTTTCATTCAACATTATATATATATATAGGATACATACATGATATTGTGAATAGGTTTTTCACTGATATACAGTATTTCAATATGATTACACTTTATATATGCTGCTGGATGCAATGAATATACATTTCTCTAGAATAGATACACATACAAACAAACAGAAATAGTTAATGCAGTTTTTAAAAACTTAAGGGAGAGTAATTCCAATGCATCTCTTGGCAATCAATTTTAATATTAACCAACTCTTATACAGCCATAAAAATGTCATTAAATTACTTGATATATTTTTCTATAGGATTTAGCTTCTTCGCATTAACTTAATGCAAGCTATATTAAATGCTTTTTACTGTTAAAAATTTTGATTACAATTGTCTAAAGCATTTTATTGAAGCTGATTCCCCAAAATGTCCTTCTATCTCCTCCTCCCTCCCCACCCTCCTACACACACTTTCTACATCTTATAATCACAATTTTCTTTTTATGGAGGGTCAATACTATGTATTACTTATAGAATAAAATGCTTTTTGCAATTTTAAAGCAATTTTGCACCAAAAGGGTTTCAAGTTAACATTAAACAAGGCTAAAAAGCCAAAAATGTTAATTCTGTAGCCAAATTATGAAAGTACAAATTATAGGCATTAATTCCAAATTCAGACTCCAGTGTTTTCATTACCATCATGAATGTTCTCAAAATGGAATGTAGAAATGGGACATACTTAGATGACAATACCGTGGCACCAACAAAATCTGCTTATCTTCTACAACTGTTTTATTAGAAACAGACATAATAACTAACACCCATTACTGTACCAAGCACTTTCCACATGATCAACTTACACATATAATATTTTATATTAGCTTGTTTAGTCCTCAAAACAACTTAATGAGGTAGAGACTATCATTTTTCCATTTTACAAACAAACAACTACAACAACAACAAAAAAACCCTCAGACACAGAGGGCCAATAACTTGCCAATGTCCCACAGCAATATGCAGTTGGATTAGGATTCAAAACCATGCCTACTGGAGTCTCAGTCTGTTTTCCACTATATTATCTTGCAAAATGTTAGTTTTGTTGTTGTTGATGTTGTTATTGTTATTTTTGATACCAAGAATAGTTCTTTAAGATCAGGGAAAAATATGTGAACCATAGGGGGAAATAAGCTATATACATTTGTTTTCTTTTATGAGAAATTTATGAAAATCATTGTAACCAAGTAATACTCCAATTCTGGGAAAACTAATTAAGAAATGAATTAAGGGATTCAATGGGTACCCAAATTAGTCATTAGGGCTCAAAGATCTGGAGTTCTGGTCTAAATCCAGCTTTGGCGCTTATATCCAAAATAAACATGACTAGATAAGTACCACAGCTTACAATTAAAGTGGATTTATATGGCTTATGTATTCACATGGGACAGGCCTCTTTCTAAGTGAATTCGGACACCACTTCATTTCTTGTGGGTTTTATTTGCCATCTTCCTGGTCTTTTGTAACTGCTGGCAATGGGATTATGTTGAGGGAGAAATCATTTCAATCAGTGATGTCTGCAGTACAAGCACAAAAAGATAAAAGCAAAGCCTTTGAGCTGTAATTAGAAAATTCCTTAAGTGTGCTCATGTGGCATATGTTTTAGACTACTACCAACTGGCAAAACCAGTTACAGAAGAGACATCTAATGTCACCATTCTGGGATAAGAAGCCAGTAAAAGTAGTGTACCAACATGTGATTAGAGTAATTTTGCAGGCCAAAGCATTGCTGCTTTCTACCTCTAATATGATTAGTGGCAGACAGCTGGAGGCATCTCATTTTCCTGACGAAAATATGATCAGAATTGTTTTCAACTGGTACATCTTTCCATCAAGCTGTTGCCTTCCAGCAGAATAATCAGAGTTTCTGATTATTTGGTTAACATTCCAAGAAAATGAGAGTTGGCTGTGCCCTTGCTTGTCTGATGGGGAGAAGGCTGCCAGAATTTACATAGTAACTCTTCAGTTGCCAAACCAAAGAAACAACTAAGGTGTGTGTGTGTGTGTGTGTGTGTGTGTGTGTGTGTGTAGACAAAGAGAAAATTCAACCAGTTGTTTTCATAATAATTCTTTCAACAGATATAAAGAGTTTTCATGGGACTCAGAAATGAGAAAGTTAAATATTCTTAATACGCATGGAATACAACCAACCCCCACCAATGTTAATGGCTCTTTTCAAAAGTTATAGTCATATTTCTAGTAAAGTCTCAGGTTTATGAAAAAAGAATTAAGTTTAGATTAAACATTAATGGAAATATCCAAGATGAACTAAGGACTCAATAATTTGGACTGCTCAATTTGCAATTATTATTTGACAGGATCTGGATCAATGATGATCTTTCTACAAGAAAGATAGACTTCTGGGGGAGGTAGATAAAATATTTCAGAGAATGTATGAACCTAAAATGACAAAATGCTTTCCCAGAAAATAACTTTTCACATATCCATTCAAATGTCAATACCTGACAACATAGTTGCCGTCTGATCAATCTTGTGCAAGTTTCCTTTATATATATGAGCTAGAAGACATCCCAACAACTCTGCAAGACGGACATAATCGGCCATAAGCCAGAGGACAAAACTGAGGCTCAGAGGAAAGATGCAAAGATCATACAATTATCAGGAAGAAGAGTGGGGAGCAAAGTCAGGCTGTCTGGCTCCAAGACCTGTGTCCTTCTACTCCTGCTCCATGCTACTGAGTACTGCAGTTGCAAGTTACACTTCTCAAAATCACTGGGCCACATTCTTCAATAACAGTGACAAGGGCAGAAAGGGCTATCACTGAAAGGATAGAAAGCAAGCAGCCTGGCTCCAGAGCCTGCCACGCTGAACCATGATTCATTTCTAAATCACAAAGACATCTATGAAAGACCTTAATTTTTCTTTTTCTTTTTGAGGTACTCCAAAAGTAGTTTACATGCATGAAAACTAATGATATCCACAGGAACTGACAATGTAGATGGGAGGGAAGATGAGCATGCCTGAGAGCCACTGGCCCCAGGGGCTCAAGCAAGGAGTGTCTCAGCCTACACACCATGCAGGAGAATGCTGTTGTTGACACTAAGAGGCAGCTGAGCCACCAAGGCTGTGGAGGAGCCTCAGGGGTCAGATGCATGTGCAGAAATCGCCAGCTACATAGGCAGGAAGAGGTCATGGAGGAGGGATGGACTATCTCTATTTACCTGGGAATCCACAGAGATGTTCCTGAAAGCAGCTTGGGTTCTGGAGTGTTCTAGGAAGAAAGAAAATTTGGAAGGTCAGGCAGGTCTTACATTATCAACTACACTATCATTTCCCATCACAACAGCACCCAAGCACAGGATGTAGAGTCTTGTGGACTTAGCCATGACTTAATAGATGTGTAACCTCAGGCAGGCAAAAATCAATCAATCAATCAATAAATAAATAAATAACAAAAAAACTCTCTGTGCCTCAGTTTGCTCAACTATGAAATGGGGACAATAGTATCACCTTCCTCACAAAGATGTTGACTAGCTGCTGCTCAGTGTGTGATATGCACTGAACACACCCAGCACAGAACAGTGATGTTTTAATAACAATACCTAACATTTACTGCTTGTTTCAAAGTGCCCAGCACTGTTCTAGGGCATTGTTCACCTGGCTAACTTTGAGAGGCAATGTCATCGTTAATATTTTATAGATGTCAATAAATAAGGCACAGAGAGGTCAAATTATCTGATTCATGGAGTTATATAGGATATCTGGTAGGGCTAGGATTCTAACCATGACAATCAGGATGTAGAGCCTGGATTAGTAGCTACATGATGTCCTGCCTAATGAATTAAAAATAAATGTTGGCTATTGTTGTTACTGTTGATATAATATTCTCCTCTCCCAGAGATAGCCTATGGTACACACACAACCCCACACAGCTCAGTACTCAGCCAGTAATTACTTGGGCAGAGAGTTGTGTGCCAAGATTAGAAGTCAACCACTCACCTCCTGCACTCACTCAACCATCACTTCGAGTGATTGTTAAGATTCCCTGTATCTCCAACACACCTCTAAACACTGTGTAGGGATTCAGATGCTCCAGGCATGGATCCTACAGAGTTAGAGGGCTAGCCTCCAGGAAACAATCAGAGAACAAGAGCAGAGAGGTGCTGGAAAGCCTGGCTTTGGCACCCTCTCTGGGCCACCTTCTCTAGGTCAGATGACGTCTCTGAGTTTCATACTTAATGAGAGGATTAAACTAAAGGTCTGAGGCCCTCAGAGTCTAATCTGTATCTCTGACTTTCTTTCAATCAGACTAACTTTTCTTCCAACAATCCATTTTCTAAGAAAATATATTATAACCCTTCATTTACTCAACAATCATGGACCAAACACAATATCAGGATTGTGCCAAAGATATCAACACAAGACATGACCTACATTTCATAATTAGCTCTGTAAGGATGATGAATTCTTATCTTAGGAAATCTTGGCAATCAGAAGACAAGGGACGAATGCAGCCCTACAGACACACACACCCAGTCTACTCCTCCTGAACCCTGGGAGTGAGTGGCCCTGAAGAATTGTGCACCAATCCAAAATTCAGGGTCCCTGTGTCCCAGATGCCTGATAGTCTGGTAGTTAGGGTGCCATGCTAAGCCAGTGGGGTAAATCAGAATGTCCATGTAAAATAAGGCAAAAAACCCAACAACTAATGAGATGCTTAGATTAGAAGTCAGGTTTAAGTAATAGTGTATGTAACAAACTGAACAGAGAGGAACTCAGCTAGTATTTCACTCCTTGACTTTAATAAAGTATACTAATGGCCATTGCGATAGTAATCTTTTCCTGTATGTGCATGTGTGTGTGATGCATGCCTCCTTCTTTGGGAAACATTTATGGCTATACAAGATGCTACTGACTTTATTTAAAGATCATTTCATCACACTTAGATAAATTTGCTTTCATAAAAACTCCTTGGAGGAGAATAATTCGGTGAATGCAATACTTCCATTAAAAAGGAATTGGTTTCAAAATAGGTTTTTCACAATTTTGACAAAAACAATTTTCTGATTTTCTTTATGCATCACAAAAAGCAAACATTGTGGTACTGGCAATGTAATAAATGAGTTGTCAAATAAGCTATTAAACATTTATAGATTTAATTTTTAATAAAGGCTTTTAAACATACCCCAAATATTCATCAGTACTTGATATGGGAAGCAGCATTTTGGCAAATTCCATCCCCTGTGACAACCAAAGATGGTTCTCAGAAAGAATGGTATTCTTTATAGGACAGTGAAATAGGCTGTTTTAGAAATAACAGTTTTAGAAGGTGCAAAATGGTCGGCCACATCATGTATTATATTGATAGGAATTCAGGTGACTTCAGCACTATCTTTGCTGTTTCTACCAAGTCTCCTGGTGAGGGAGAGTCTAGAGAATTTGGTTCCTAAGTTGGGTCTAAAAGGGATTCCAATAAATTTTTATGCAAATGTAACACTGCAAGAAATGCATGTAAGAACTTCAATGACGAAAACTTTGAGCATAGTACTCATTTAGATTTATAAATTGTAGCTTTCTTAAGCTGAGAAAGAAAAACAAATGAAATTTTGAGAATGATTATCCCTGAGGTGAAGGATTATGTTTTTCTTTATAATTTTCTTTGTTTCCTAAACTTTTTATGAGTCTGTATCACTTTAATAATTTATAGTCATTGAAGAAAAAAATGTTTCTTCAATCTCATGATATATTATGGCAAACAATCTGGTGTATTAAAAAGTAAAAAAGGCTTTAGAATCCAGAAAACTTGGGTTCAAATCCAGCTTGTCCCCTTTCTATTTTGATGCACTTTGATAGTTACTCAGTAGCTCAAGCCTCACACATTTCTTTATTATCTTGAAAATATGAATAATATTGCATGCCTTGAAGCACATGGTAGATAAGTTAAGCTTTCTGATAACAAACAGTAAATCCATTTTTTGGTGTTTATAAACTGATATGTCAGGCCATTTATTTATAGAGATAAACAGGTGAGTTGTAACAGGTAACTGTGAGAAAAATTTCAACAGTTATAAGTTCAGAAAAAAATGGAATCTGTAGGAATGGGCTTCTATCCCCCTCTCGATTACCTGTTTCCTACAGCTCAAGACTTTGGGTTCAGAAAACCCTCTCTTTGTGACAGGGTAGGAGAATGGTTGAAGCAGAATCATTTGAGGAGGAAAAAAGAAACTAGAGCTAACTCTATCAAGACCTTTCCCATGTTGTCACTCCATACAATTAGTGTGAGCAAAATAAATTATAGAATTGCTGAAGGGAAGAGTAAGGAACAAAATTAAAGAATGTCTAGAATTTTTGGGGAAGCTATGCTGATATTTTCATCCTATCTATCAGAAGACAGTTCAGTCAGGTTTATAATAAAACATATAATCAAAAAACTATGGCTGTTTGGGATACACTGCCCTTGGATATATGTTGCTGTATCTTGACTACAGCAAGAAATATTCATTTAACTGGCTTTAATATCAAGTCAGGTATTTGTTGACGCATGGAAATGAAAAATATCAAAACCATGAAAGGCTTGATATATAGATCAAATCCTCATTTCAGCTCATTCCTAGGGCTTGTTCAAAGTCTTCTGCTGTTTTGGAGTTGTGTACTATGCATGCTTGTCAAGTCACAGATAACAGGGGCTAACAGAAATTTTCATTATAATCGAATTTGCTATATAAATGAATATTGGTATAGATTTTATGTAGTACAATTTATTGTAGAAAGTAGAGCAGGAAAAAAATCATTACAAACTTAACCTCCTCCTTCTCTCAACTCTAGAGACACATCTTGCTTTCTACATAAGATACGAATGCTTTCTTTTTGCTTTTTTGTTGTTGTTTTAGTTTTTCCTTTTCAGTTTCTGATTGATCCTTGTTCCTCTTACCATGACTAGTACAGAGGACACTCAGGAAACAGCTGATGAAGAAAGGAGCTGGGTGAATGATTTGATACCAAAGCAAAGGAAGGAAATTCAGAAAAGTTTCCTGTGTAGAGGGAGAAATAAAATTTAGAAATAGATTCAAAACAAGATAGCAAGCAGTTTAAGGCATTACTACCTAGCATGCTCAGGGAGTCCTGGGACCAGGGTCCTTGGGTCAGCTCCCTACTGCTAAGTGGTCACATTGTCTAAAACATCCAGCATTACTTAGCTCACATTCCCACCCCTGGCGAACTCCAGACAGATTTCAATCATTAACTGCCCAAAACACCTTCCTAAGGGTCTTACTGTCTAGCCCAGGCAAGGGTGGCCAAGGAACAAATCTTATCCTCCTAAAGGACTGAGAGAAAGGGCCCACCATGACTGACTGGGAGGCGATAAAATCCATAGCAGCCCAGGGAAAAGGAGGAAGAACCTCTCAGCTCATACCCAACAAACCCAATGTTGTGCAAAAAACCCACAGCGAGTACCAGAAAGCTTACAATGACAGAGCCCAGCAACAAAGTTCTGATTTCTCATTCTCTTACCTCCTCCCCTCCAATAGCATGATTACTATAATAACCAAAGAGTCTCTTATCATTTTCTATAATGCAATCTTACTAGAATATTTTGTCTTTAACTTTTTCACTGGAAACTAAAATAGGCATCAAATATACCAGTTTTTCTTATATATCAGAACAACAATAGATATAAATGCCTACTTTTATAAAGAGCTTTTCTTGTGTTCAAGGGAACCAGGTACTGAAGCCAGAGAGCCCTCCCTCCTTGTGGGACTACGAATGGGAGTGAACATCCAGATGTTGAGAGATTCCAAGCAGGGTGCCAGTGGTTAAAGTTAGCAGTTAGAAAGGTCTGGTGAGGTTAGTCTCAGGAAGAGTAGAGTTTTACATTTACTTTACAAATATTTCCATTCTTCACTTGAAAATATCCAAAATGGTACATCGCTCCTCCTTTAGGGGGATGATCTATGGCCATTAATTAATAGCTAAGAAAAAAATGGCTTGCTCAATATATTTGATCCTCCAGATGATCTTTATGTAGTAGTCACTGTCTCCACTAGAGAGCTGAGGGAGGGGAGGCTCAGAGATAGTAAAGTTCTTTGCTCAGATTTAGATACCTAGTAAGTGAGAGAGCCATGTCATGAATCCAATCTGTAGATTCCATATCGAATTCTCAGTCCCATTCTAACTACTCACTCATTGTACAGAGAGCTCAACGTTAACTTGTTGGGCCCTTCTCATATAGAACAACACAATGGGGGAAACTATCAACAGTATACATTGATGGTAATATTCTGTCAAGATCTAAAAACTTTTTGGCTCTTGCTCTTTGAGGACACTGTTTCTCCATTGCAAAAACTAAAATGACTAAAGAAAAGCAGGAAGAATTCCAGGACCAAAAATGTGCAAGCTTAAGGGCTATAAAAATTCAAGAATTCAAAAACCAGCTTTCCTAACTAAATAATAACTGTTTATGAACTCTACAGCAAAGCACCTCATACATATGAAGGATTATTACTAGGGGTTTGTTTTTATTTTTATTTTTGCTTTCCTTTTTGCTAAGAACTGGAACCTACAAAATGACAAACCAGAATTACCCTATTAAAACACAACTTCAATTGTTTCTTTTTTCTTAGAAAATGTGTGTGGGGTTCTGACTGGTGATAGGTGTACCTTCTTTGTACTATTATGCATTTTTCCTACAAAATTAGCTGCTACACTACATGCTGTAAGTCAGAGTTGGAAGGTGCCAGGGTAAATGTTCCAAAAGGCTGACTTCTAAAAGACAACCTGTCAGTTCACCAAATAGTTCTTTGGGGGTTTATCCCAGTATATTTTTATGTCTCCCCTATATTTATACATATACCTACAAAAATTATCACAGCTCTTTCCTGATGTATCACCTTATGGTAAAGGTTAAAGATCTTTCTCCTTTCATCCCCTAATATACAAGTTATAAAAGTATAATTTCTTCTGACCACATCAATTTACTTTGAGTGTTCTTATATAATGCTTAAGTCCTAAACTGATTTGTGTGAAATACTCTGATTCCTAGGGAGATAAGTGGTTCTGGCCTAGTTCATACAACTGAAAGAAAAAAGAGTTCTGTATTATTGACTAAATAAATGTTTTCTTTTCTGAGGTTTCCTTTCATCACGTAATCATATCAATGCTTCATTTCCTTTAGTTAACACCTGACTTTAATGAGGCTTGATTCTAAAACATATAAGAACATGCACAAACAAGAGAAACTATATTGAGTTAGCCAAGAGTTCTAGCCAAGTGTCCTATCTTTTCTGTGGCACTAAGTGACATTTTTATAGAAAGCACAATGGTATCTATTCATTCTGCAGTCTCAAAGATAGGCCTGCATGCACACCGAATGGAAAAGGCATAAGCTTTGGAACCAGACAGCTGACTAGTAACATGGTCTTTATCACCACTATCTCTGTAACCTTGGGTAAACTACTTATCTACCCTCAGTACTCTCTCATCTGGAAAATGGGAGTGACAGGCTTACCTAAAAAGAGTTGTAGAAAAGTGAGAATTTTGCTGTAAAGAATGTAGCATATTGGTGGGATGTGGAGGAAAAGAAACCCTTACGCACTTTTGGTGGGATTACAAATTAGTACAAGCACTATGGAGATAAGTATGGAGGTTATTCAAAAGACTAGGAATAGAATCACATAACCCAGGTATACCACTCCTTAATATTATTTCAAAAGAATTAGAATACTATAGCAATATATGCATACCCATGTTCATAGTAACCAACCTAGGTATGGATAAGGAAAAGGTACATGCACACAATGAAGTTTTATCACACATAAAGGATGAAATTATGCCATTTGCAGAATGGAACTAGAGAATATCATGCTTAGTTCAGTCAGACTCAGAAAATCAAGGGCTGCATGTTTTCTCTCATTTGTGGAAGCCAATCAGAAAAATTTAAAGAAGTGATTTTCTTAAAATCAGGAGAAACTAGTAGATAAGTGGAAGAGGATGGGCAAGGGATGAAGGCACAGAAAAGGGAGATTCAGAGAAGGAAACAAAACAAATAATGTATGTGCATATATGAATGTATCATATGAATCTCACACTACTATATACAACTATACTGCAACAATAAAAATCTTTTGAAAAAAATTATAGCATATAACCTGATATATTAGCAGACATTAAAGGTTTGTTTTAAAAAAAATAAAAAAAATAAAGGTTTGTTTATCTACCTCTCCACAAAATGTCATTAGTAACTGACATTTGAATCTGTTGTCTTTGCACAAAAATAATGTAAAAGATATTAACTGTGGTGCTTTTTATGATAACAAACAACTGGAAATGGTCTAACCGTAGGGAAATGATAACATTAAGGTACGTTCATACAGTGAAATTTATGTAGTCATTCCAAATATTTTCAAATGATATTTTATTACAAAGAATTTCTTACCATAGAATCTAAGTGAGAAAAGCAGAAAAGAAAATCTGTATAATAAGAACAGCTCACATTATTGAGCATATGCTATGGGGCAAGCACAAAGCTACATGTGTTACATGAATTATTTTATTATTTCTTATAATAAACTTATTTGGTGGTTGCTGTTAATGTCCCCGCACTATAGAAATAAAAACTAAGGTCTAGAGAGTTGAAGTAGTTTATAGTCACTATATGAGTAGTTTAAGCTAGGATGAAATATCAATGTGTTTTGGTTTTTGTTGATGCTTAGAACTGAACCCAGGGACTACTGAGCTAGACCCTCAGCCCCCAAAACACAATTAACTAATATGCCATACTGATTCTTCAGTACAAAATTCCTAAGTCTACCATAAGGCTACTTTAAAACAAACACAAACTCACATACACACATACACATGCTGTCACACATCATATAAATATGCATATCTGGAAGGAAAACACACCAAATACTAGCAGTGACAAAATCTCTGGGTAGTGAAATTTTAGCTGGCTTTTAAAATATTTTTATCCATACCAATATCTTCCAAATTTAATGAGTATAAATTATTTTTATCATCATTTTTAAAATGTGAAAATACTTTAAAAAAATGTTACACAAGCTGGGTGTGGTGGCGCACACATGCAATCCCCGCGCTTGGGAGACAGAGACAGGAGGATTGCGCTGGTTCGAAGCCAACCTTGCTGGCTTAAGAGACCCTGTTTCCAAATAAAAATATAAAAATAGGTCTGGGAGTGTAGCCCAGAGGTAGAAGGGTTTCCAGGAACCCCAGTACCACCAAAAACAACAACAAAAAGTTACACAAACACTAGCACTATTGTGAGGCAAATCTATTCCCTGACTTACTATAGATATGGCTTTCTTAGGGTTACTATTCTTTTACTCTGTTTCTGTACAGACTCCAAGACAAAAAGCTGTTTAAAAAACTATTTATTACATGAATACTACATAATACAGAAAGTACTGTACATATTACTTAACAATATCTGACATTAATCTAGAAAGTTCAAGAATTCATGTAAAGAGGAAAAAACACCTCTTTTCAAATAACACAGATTTTTCTGCTTAGAGGAAACAACATTCATTAGTGACATATTGCCATCAGTGCATTCTCCATCCGTCATGGTCATGTGAGTGATACTCTTGTGGAGCCATTTTGTAGGGACTGGCACACTGCTTGGAAATACCTCAACCTGATTACTGTCTATCCCAGGAGGTGTGAATAAAACAATGTGCTAGAGTGACACCTAGGAGTAATTTCCTCTAGCCTCAATTCATTTTAAGGCAATGATTCTGTGAAGTGAACTTAATGATGTGCTAAAAAGCAATTTTTATTAAATTTTTCAAATAATAAATTAATGCAATCTAAAATTACTCCAAATTAATCATTTCATTTCAAAATGAGGGCTGTATGATGGGCAATGAGTGGCCCAACAATGACAGTATTACTAAGACATCTGGCTAAGTCTTTCCCTGACTGTATTCTATTAGATTAAAAAGTAAACACAAATGGAAGATTATCAAACTAGTTAGAAAACAAAAACTAATAAAATATTGATATCACAAAATCTCTCACAGGGACTCATAGGGCTCTATTTTGGCCTCTCGGTCAATATTTTATCAATAATGAGAAAGTACCATTTTCAAAAGTGCAACTGGTAAAAATACCACTAACAGACTGAATTAAAAAGTTAGAATTCAAAAATGTCTTGGTAATGGGAAACAACTTGATAGACTAAAATTCAACAAACACAAATGTGAAGTCCTCTAAACAGAAACCTGTGATTAATGGCTCAAACAGGGGAGGAGGGAGACCTAGCTCTGTAGGGTGTATGATGGAAAAAAAGACTTGGAAGGTTAGTTTGACTTGATACATAAACTAATAATGTGCTGCCCTTGATTTCCAAAGGAGGCCAACACAATATCTGATTAGACTAATAAAAGAAGGTAGCAGCCAGGTGTGGTGGCACACTCTTGTAATCACTGCCTTTGGGACGCTGAGACAGGAGGATTGCACAGGTTCAAAGCCAGCCTCAGCTATTTAGTGAGGCTCTCTGCAACTTAGTGAGACCCTGTTTCCGAATAAAATATAAATAGGTCTGGAAGTATAGCCCAGAGGTAGATAGCCCCCGGGTTCCACCCCCGGTACCACCACCAAATAAAATAAATAAATAAATAAATAAATAAATAAATAAATAAATGGTAGCATGGCCAAGAGAGTTGACAGTAGGCCTGTGTTTTCTACTGCAGAGGACTCAGGCCTAGGGTGTTGAGCTCAAGATGACTTTGAGTGCATGTGTGTGTGTGTGTGTGTGTGTAACTGGTTTGGAAACAGGGTCTCACTAAGTAGCTGAGGCTGGCTTCGAACCTGTGCAATCCTCCTGTCTCAGCCTCCCAAGCGCAGGGATTATAAGTGTGAGCCAACACACCCGGCTTATTCTTTACTTTGAAATAGGGTCTCACTAAGTTGCGGAGGGCCTCATTAAGTAGCTGAGGCTGGTCACAAACCTGTGATCCGCCTGTCTCAGCCTCACAAGTACTGGGATTACAAGGGTGCGCCACCTCACCTAGCAAGATGCTGTATTCTTAAGTGGGCATGAACAGAGTGACATATTGGAGGGGTATTAGCTGGGTGAAAAATATCAGTTAACAAGTGGGACCAAATAACTGGAAGGAGAAGCCTTTGGGAAGTAGGTACCTAGCTATGGTTAAGTATCTGAAGTGCTACTTAACAGAAGGTGCCTCTCTATTCTGTGGCATTGCAAAGGGCATAAGAAGACTCACAGGGAAGCTTCTGTGAGACAGATTTCAGAGCACTATGAGGAAGAGTTTTCAAAATATTTCTGTCTGCCTGTGCTTGGAAATGAGTATTGGTGCAAATAAGACAACACCCAAATCTAAAGAATCTTAAGTTCCAGGAACATCATTGATAACTGTCATTAGAATTACTTGACATCATTAAATCGTAAGCTCCTTATTCTGAGTGGATTCAAATGGCGACTGAGAGAGTATGGAAGGGGTTCCTGCACTTAGCAGGACTTTAGACCATAGTACGCTTTCTGGTGTCTGCATTCTCTGCTTTAATTTCTTATTAATAACCTTCATGAAGATGCTCCTAGCACATTTAAGTAAGCATTATTAAATATGCCTTGCCTTAATAAATGAGGAAAACACCTGCAAATTTAAGTGTAATCCAAGAGTCCAGAAGGTGAAATTCTACAGAAGTTTGAAAATTATAAATTAATGTTGCCCTGGAAACATCAGTTGATATCATCCACTGCAGCTGAAACAATTCTTGCTTAGGGACTATCAGAACAATAAATGAGTTTAGATATTCAATGCCACAAACCAGCATTAAATAACATTTTAAAAGTCTTTATTTTTAATTTCTGAGACAGCAGACTTGCATTTTCTCCTTGAGTGTTCACTATTTTAATGTACTACCAAATGGAAGCTATGGGACTACAGTGAGGGGATCAACTACATCAAGAGCCAAGGAAGTCAGAAACACAGAGCACATACTAACTCCAGTCCACCACTCAGACTGCACATGGGAAATAAATAGGAAGTGACAAAGGCCTGCTGGATCAAGACATTAGCAGTTACAGTAGCCAGCACACTATCTTCCACTTTTCTCTTTGAAGAGCTCAAAGCTCACTCTCCTGTAATAAACACTTGTCAATCAGAAGTGGCAGGATGTCAGATCAGACTATCTCACTGCTGTTTACAGCACTTCAATAAGAGGGTCTCCTCAGCGATGAACTAGCAATCACTAAAATGTATGAAAGTCAACCCACGCCAAGAATGATAGTGCCTCTAATCAAAATCATCTTTCCTCGGTGTACTCAAGCTTTCCTCTCCTTTAAGCAACAAAGGCTATGACAAAAGGGCTTCCCAAACACTCACAGTTAAGCAAAGAATGGCTCCCACCAAAAGAATTTTTAAAAGATCTGTCTCTAGTGTCTAATTTGTATGTGAATCTTCCTTTTTCAGTGTATTTTAGTGGCTTCCTTTATTTGTAATTTATCATTAAAGAATAGAAATAAAAGTTTATTTTGATGGCAGTGCATCTGACTATTAAGAGATTCAAACACATGCTTTGCTTATTGTTATGTTATCCTGGCAAAGGATATAAACATGTCTTTTCTCTCTCCATAGCTTCATGCTATGCCCATAATCCCAGATGAATATTTTCACAAATGCAAATTATTAGGCAGGACTGAACTTAAGCAAAGTGTGAAGGCAACTTCCTTCTGGTACTTTTTCACCATTGGATGGTGAGATCTATCTAGACTCCTTGGTCCAGATTTCTTATTCTCTTCAATATAAGTCTTTGGGAAGGGTCAATATAAGATTACTCAACTAAAGGAAAACATGTCTAGAAAATTTAAGTAACCACTTCCATTGCATTTACATTTGAGGCCCAGGTGCTAGGCATATTATATTTTATCTTACTTATTCATAATAAAAGCATAACAAAACAGTAGGTATTTTACTTCATACATGAGAAAACCATGGGTTTTCTTGATCAGGTTCATATAGCCAGCCAATTAATTACAGCAGTCAAGCCAGGTTTTTCTGCCAGTGCTGAAGCTCATCTCTTTATTTCAAGAAATACTGAACTTAGGATAGGAAATGGCTTTTGCAATGTAGACTTTCACATATTAGAGAGTAAGTAAGAAAAACTGTTGATATTTGAAGTGCCCTTTTCACTAGCATATTCTGAAATCACACCACAAAGGCAGCCACCTTTCTTATCCAGACCAGCTTTCCCACTGGAGACAAAGACATGATTGTATGATAATTTAAGAGAATGAGCTCAGTACTCACGTTCTCCGTCTCCTTCCAAGTTGTAAATAGGATGCAAAGGGGACCCAGATCTAGCTAGTCTGCAAGTAGTATGATGTCAGGAATTTGGAACCAGGGAATAGCCAGTGGTATAGTTTGGGAGCTGTTTGCCTCAAAAAGCTCCTATGTTAAGAGCTTGGTCCTCAGTGTGGCAAGATTGGGAGGTAGGACCTTTAAGAGGTGGGGCCTACTAGGAAGTCCTTAGGTCATAGGGGTGTACCTCAGAAGGGATTATGGAACCCCAGCCTCTCTCAATTCCTATTCTGAGATATGATCTCTTCCTCCCAGGTGCACATCTGCCATTTATCCTGGGAACCCTGCCAGAGCCACTGCTATGCTGATTAAACTTTCAACCTCTAAAACCGTGAGCTAAACGAATATCTTTTCTTTATAAAGTTAGCTTTTCCTCAAGTATTCTAGTATAGTAACCAAAAAAGAACTAATATACTCAGTATGAAGACAAACTATTCAGTTCCAAAACTACCCACTAAATTTCTTGATCATTTCTGTCAGTATTGAAGTAGCCGGGAAGAGAGTAACAGTGACTTAGCCCTATGGTCTGCAGTTCAGAGGTGATACTATTGTCCCAGGAAGGCTTGGTGAGATATGAGAGGACCCTTACTCAAGAAGACTTGGGATTTCCACACAAAAACTTAAAGACGAAACTCGTGATGTGGGGGACAAAGTGGAACCCAGCACACAAAGTGAAACCATGGACACTCAATATCAAGGCTGCACTATGGCTGCCTGGTAAACCACCTGGTCAATCCAACAGTGAGTCATTAACCCACAGATGTAAGAGAACTGCATCCCCCTGCAAAAGGCCTAAACTGGTTTCAGATCTTGCAAAGGAGAAATAACCACACTAGGCTGATCATCATTCCTCTCAGTCCATTTTAAGTACATGAATGACATTCAACTTCTTATTTTTATTTTGGTGGCACTGGGGTTGGAACCCAGGGGCTTTCTACCTCTGGGCTATAATCCCAGATCTATTTTATATTTTTATTTGAAAACAGGGTCTCACTAAGTAGCTGAGGCTGGCTTCGAACCTGTGCAATCCTCCTATCTCGGCCTCCCAAGCATGGGGATTACAAGCGTGCGGCACCACGCCTGGCTCAACCTCTTATTTTTAGCACAAGGATATTTTCCCTTAACAAAATATTTTACAGATGCCTACTATGTGAAACAAAAGCTTGCCTGTGTTGAATATAAGAAGAAAAGTTGTTTGCAGAACCTAAGGGCTCAACAGAATGTAGCATGTAATCCCACACTAGAAAAGACATCTGGGCACATTTCCTATTGCAGACTTCACTGGAATCAAATCCTCTAAACTTTTCTCATTTGCCTTGGTTTCTCCCTTTACCTCCTGCTCTATATTGACAGCTCTGATTTCCTAGCACTGGTTGGATTTTCTACTGTGAACACAAAGCTCTTCCTCTCCCTTAGGACACAACACATTATCTCCTGGGTCTTTTTCGATAGCCCATATGCCTTTCCCTCAAAGGCTTTTGGGACCAATGATGCACAAATGGCTGCCCTTGGTATCTGAAGGCATTATCAACTTCTAAATAGCATGTATCAGTTTTTTTTTTTAAACACAATTTCGATTGATGTACAATGATTGTATGCTGTGTATATTATTGGGACTCAAGGATCACTGATTTATTAATGTGCTCAGGATCCTGAAATTAAACAGTAGAATGAGTGGGGACAACCCCCCAGGAAGAATCAGTGCCAGAATAGGGGCTCTCAGAGCCCTGGATTTCAATGTCTGATCTGATACTTCACCAACAGGAGGTTTCTAGGGATGTGACTATTTTCCCTTCCTTTGCTCTTCCATTTACCTCAATCTTCCCTGTATCTCACCACAAGAGATACTGCTTCACACTCCCCATTGTTACCTGGGGGAAAAGATGTACTTTTGGTGCTTTCCATACTGTGTACATTATATCTATTACTCCTGGCTGTAGTGCTCAGAATGTCTCTCTGATTCTGAATCTTATCTAAAGTATTTTATACATCTGTATTGAAGAAACTGAACAACTGCTGCTTCTCTGTACTGCAGGGCTGATGGAATTATTCAAAAGGCTCATGGGCTTGACTAGTATAGGATCCATCTCCTGGGAATGAGATGTTCTGTAACAACACTATCCAATAGAACTATGTGACCCACACTTAAAATTTTCTAGTAGCCATGTCAAAACAATGTAAAGTTAATTTGTTTTAGTTAACTATAGAATTATATAAAAATACTACTATCTATTGAGATGTAACCAATGTAACCAATGTTGAAATATATTAATGAGATATTTTAATTCTTTTTTCCACTTAAAAGTCTCCTTTTATACTTATAACAAATCCCACTTTGGACTAACTATATTTTACTTGTTCAAAAGCCACAGGCAATAGTGGCTATGATACTGGATAGCATAGTTTTATAATCTTTCCTCTGTTCCCATCTTTTCTATCATTTCTTTAGTATAACAACTGATTTCTTTTAGTGAAGATGCTATGGGCAAGCACAGACAGTGGGTACCACAATCTTTAGAGGAGGCTTTAATATATATCTGAAGGGAAGGACCAGATCACAAAGAAGCTTTTGTGCCATGGTAGGGAGCTTAGAGTTTATCCTGAAGATGCAGTGACTGTGCCACAGGATTTTAAACAGCACTGAATCATGATCAGATTTGCCTTTTAGAAAGGCAGCAGTGTGGGGACTGGAGGTAGGCCAGACAGAAGACAGAGAGATCAGTTATAAGGCTGCCATAACAATCTTTGGAAGGGCTGAGGGCCTTGATGAAGGCAGTAATGATGGAAATGGTACAGAGAGAATAGGGCATTTTCAAGAGAGTTTGAAGAGTCTTTACTGGATTCAGCACCCAAGAAAATGTAGAGATTGAGGAAGAAAGGAATATAGAGCAGTTATTAGATTTTAAATATGAAGTGGGTTACATTAATTGAGCTAGAGAACACAGAGGAATATACTGAATTAAAGTTGGAGAAGTAGAGTTGTAAATTCATGGAATTTAAGGCCCCTGAATCAGATGTCAGAAAAGCATTCTCCATTGGATACAGATTTAAGAATCAGTGGCACATAGGTAGTAGCAGAAGCAAACAGTTGATGAGCTGCCACAGGGTGAATGTGACTCAGCAAAAAAGCTGAACTCTACAGAATGATGAGTTTAAGAGGAAGAGAGGGACCCAAAAAGAGATCTAAGGCAGAGTAGTGGGTAAGAGAAAAAGAATCAGGAGAGAGCAGTGACTCAGAAAACAGGTGGCCACAGCTTTACCTAGCAGAAAGTGCATAGTAACTCTAACTGCTATGCCAGCTGAGAACCTGAAGAGAGTTCTGGACAATGGACCTAGTAGTTTGAAGAAGACAGGAGGCCACTGTGAGAGGACAGGCGTATAGAAGGGTAGATAGAGGTGAAGGGAAAATGAGGAGGAGCAGGCAGTGCATGAGTAGCTACCCTTAAGGAGCTACCTTCTAACACTCAGAATGGGATGGAACATAACCAGAAGAGGCCAGGGGAATTGTGTTTGTCTTGTACCTTGTTTTTGTAAAGGATGAAAAGATTTAGGCATATTTAAGCATTAAATGAAAAGGTTGGTTGAGTTCCTAAAGAAAAAGAATAATGAAGCAAGGGCTAAAAGGATGGCATCCAGAAAGAGTAGCCTCAGAATGGAAGAAAACAAAGGGAAGAAAGAGAATGGAAAGAAGACTCTGAAACTTTTAAGAAAGATGGAATTTTACCATTGCAAACTATTTTTTCTTAATTAGAAATATAAATGCAATGCAATTGTCCCTTGTCATCTATAGGTAATTGGTTCCAGGACTCTCCATAGACACCAAAATTCATAGATTCTTAAGTCTCTTATATCAAATGGCATGCTATTTGCCTAGAACTCATAAATGTTTTCCTGCATACTTTAAATCATTTCTAATTTATTTACAATGCCTAATAGGATATAAATGCTACATAGTTGTTATACACTGTATTTCTTAGGGAATAGTGGCAAAGACACATTTTTTAATATTTTGAATCTGTGGGTGACTGAACATTTGAATAGGAAACCTGTGTATGAGGGGGCAAACAGAGTAGTTGCATGAGAAGGCTTTTTTTTAAGAGCACTACTTTTTGTCTTGAAGAGTATCATATATAGCCAGGTATGGTGGTGCACACTTGTAATCCCAGCATTCAGGAGGTGGAGACCAGAGGATAGCGATTTGTGGACAGCCTCAGCTACTTAATAAGGCCCTTTGCAACTCAGTAAAACCCTGTTTCAAAAAATAAAAAGAATGCCGGGAGTGGTGGCACACGCTTGTAATCCCCGCGCTTGGGAGGCAGAGACCGGAGGATGGCGCAGGTTCGAAGCCAGCCGCGCGTGCTGGCTTAGGAGACCCTGTTTCTAAATAAAAATATAAAATAGGTCTGGGAGTGTAGCCTGGAGGTAGAAGGGCTTCCAGGAACCCCAATACCACCAAAATAAATAAAATAAATAAAATAAAAAGAATAAAAAATAGAACCAGGGGTGTAGCTTAGAGGTAGAATGCCCCTCGATTCTATCCCCAGTACTGCAAAATAAATACATACATACATACATACATACATACATACATACATACATACATAAATGTATCATATATAAAATCAGATAAATGTCGACCATAGGGAGCATTCACTGGTTTTCTGAAGTTCCAGATCTGTGGGCTCCGTATATTACAAGCTTTTCATACATCGTTGAATTTCACCTAAATATCCCCTCAGGTGACATTTATCACCTGTAGAGCCATAGCAGTTGTTTGTAGCTAGCAGTCTCTCCACCTGCTCCATGTTTGTGCAGAAGTGATAGGTAAATATTTTCACTGTCATTGTGCATTAGTCACAGGATGGTGTAAGACAAAGCAAGAGCTTTGGGGTCAGACACCAAAGAAATTCATCTACCACTTAATCAACTCTGCAGACTCAATGAATGCAACTTCCCTAAGCTTCAGTGTCCCCTTCCTAAAAGGGTACACAATCTCCAAGTTTTCTGTGAGGTTGAAATGAGATGATCAATAAGTGAAACTGATAATGATGATTGTATTGTTTGTTCTGAATCCATAGGAACTGGGTGCTAGAACAATAATTAGTATTTTGCAACAATTAGTATCTTGTATCCTAAGGAGAATTAAAGAATCAAGCTTAATGATAGGAAGGGAACTTAAAAATCCACTGGCCCCCAGATGCTTGTATCCTTTCTTCATCACAGTACACAAACTCAGACTGCCTGGGTATGATAACCTGCTTTTCACCTTACTAGCTCTCAGCCTTTATAATTTTGTTTTTCTTTTCAATAAGATAGAGTAATATGAGTATGAACTTCATAGTATTGTTTTGATGAAAGTATATAAGGCATGTCATTAAATAAGACATTGCTTGATAAAACCTATTCTTGTACATGTTCAGTGATGGGACACCTTACTATCACATAAAGTAGCACAATGCAAAGCAGCATAACTTTCCTTATACTGACTAAAAATCTGTCTCACTGAAACTTATACCCATCGGTTCTGGTTTTACAATCCATGGAGGTAGTTCTACAGAATCAGAATGAGAGCTCTGTATTAATAGTATGCTTATTCGTTGAGCTCTACTAGAGGTACTGCACAGTATCTCATAAATGACTGGTTGCTTGGGACCACAATGTGGTGCAAACCTCTCATTACTTACATTTCTGTGGAAAATATCAGCATTCAGTGGCATCCATAATGCAGGAAGCCGTTTTGAACATCCTAAGCAAGCCAGATGCTGCCCAGGAATACACTGGTTATGCTGCTTATAAGATTTACTTTGTGCTTTAAGTCATGGTCAGTTGAGCACATGGCATCACACATAATCATTGTGGGTACCTATATATCCTTTAGATTTCATTATTAAACACTGCAGACCACTAGTGCCTAGAAGTGTCCTTGCTGGGATTCAGCTTAGAAGCAAACATAGTATAACAGAGAATAGATGCTAAAAGTTAAAAAAAAAAAATTAATCCTGGAATTCAGGTCTCCACTCCCTACCCCACCCTCATCCTTATTTTCCTAGTAATAGCTATTAAACTCATATACAAATCAATTAAATAATCAGCTCAGAGTACTATCAATCCAGGTATACACTCTCTAACACCCCAAAAAAGGAAAATTTCTCTTTTGAGCTCTCTTAAGACTTCTGTTTCTGGAATGCATGTGTCATTTCTCCTACGAGACTATAAACTCCTCAGCAGAAATGGTGCCTTGTATTTAAAAAAGTCTTACTAAAAGTTTAAAGAATTGAATTTTGCTTTGAAAACATGATGGATGTGGCATCCCTACATCAACTTTCATTCTGATATGGATCCCTCAGATTTTTTTTTCAATTTATAAGGATGCTTCTAAATTAAAATGTTGGGCAGCCTTTCAATTCAGTCTAGAATTTTAGGGCCAGTCAACCAAACTTTTATATAACTGATAACTTTAGCCTAATTGATGTATAAAATACAGGCATCATGCCTGATGCTTTTATTTTTGCTCGCTACTGGGACCCATCACTCCACCTTAAATAACTATAGCTTTCTTAACTCCAACTCAAAACTGCCAGACTCCATCATTATCTCAACTCTGCGAAATGCCGAGTCTTCATAATCTTTACAGCTGATGAATGGTGAGGCTGATTAGAACCACAGAAGAGAAATGGGAAAAACTCCTTGATGGATGCCTCCTTCAAATGCCTGTCCCTTTTATCCAATGTCAACATTAATTTCTATGTTAACAAATATTTGTTGAGGTCATGACTAAGTGTCAGGCTATGAGCAAGGCTCTCAAAAAAAAAAACACTGATGAGCAGCACAGAGAGTGTATCAAAGCCCATCATTTAAAAACAAATCACTCCACCCAGCATTGTTGAGCATGCCTATAATCCCAGTACCTGAGAGGCTGAGACAGGAGGACTGCAGGTTCCAGACCAGACACAGCAATTTAGTGAGATTCTCAACAACATAGCAAGACCATGTTTCAAACAAAATAAAATAAAATAAAATAAGGCTGGGGGTGTAGTTCAGATGTAGAACACACCTAAATTCAATCCCCAATACAAAACCAAACAAAAAACTAATAACCCTTCTAGATTATTTATTCTACAGGGATGCTTATCAAGCACTATGACCAAGGGCCTACAGACATTTCAAAAATAGAACAAAAGATACTTAGTGCCCCTCAAGGAACTTGCCATCTAGTTGTGAATGAAGCACTCAACAGTGTAAGACAAGGGTATAAAAAAACAGTTCAGAGAAAAGATCAGAAGAGGAAGAAATCAGTGAGAGTAACAGATCAGATCAGGGCTTGATTTCAGAAAACATGGGTCAGAGCAAAAAGGAAAAGGTATTCTAGAAGGCAGAGCACAAACAAATGATTAAAAATGAAAATAATCATATCATCTTAGAAGGACAGAAAGATGCAACTAGTAAGAGTAGAAGGTTCATGTTGAAAAGAAGTGGAAAATAAAGTTGGTAAGTTAAATGTGGGCAAGACTATGTGGTACATTAAAACCAAGCTGAGAGGTTGGACATTTTGCCAAAGGCAAATAAGCCAGGCAGAGCCATGGAAACTATTTGAAATATAGGTGGTCCTCAATTTACTGTGGACCCAATAAACCCACGGAAAGTTTAAAATATCCTAAGTCAGAAATACATTTAATGCACCTAACCTGCTGAACATCATAGCTTAGCCTGCCTTAAACATGCTCAGAACACTTATATTGGCCTACACTCCAGTAAAATCATCTAACATGAAGACTTTTTTACAACCAAATGTACAGTATCTCATATAATTATTAGATATCTGTGTCCCTCCAACACACACACACACACACACACACACACACACACACACACACTACACTACACTAAAATTGTTGTTTCTCCTGATCATATAGCTAATTGGGAGCCACCTTGCTGCTACTGTCCAGCATCATATGAGACTATTACATTGCTTATCAGTAGCCCAGGAAAACATGAAAATTCAAAATTTAAGATATGGTTTCCACTCAATGTGTATTGCTTTTTACACCATCATAAAGTTAAAAAAATCCCAAGACGGACTATTCTAAGTTGGGGACCATCTATGTTGGAAGTGGCACTAACTTTAGAGTCAGATAAACCTGAGTACAAAGAGAACCTTCTCATAAGATATCCTTGGAGAAGAGTTCTGAGGAGAAGCACCTTAGGGTAGTGATGTGGTAGTAGTGCAGAGAATAGAAAAATTCAATTAGAGACCAGGCTATAAGACTATAATCATCATTAGCAAACAGTGATTGCCAAGGGCCTGGCTCTAAGGAGAACTGAAGAACAGAGGAAAAGTGCAGTCTGGCTCCTGGAGAAACTGTTACAAAGGAAAAGTTAACAGGATTTGATCCAGTTTTCCAGAAGGAAAAAGGCACAGAAGAGACAGGGGTGCTTCCTAGATCATCAATCTAGGTGATAAAGAGGACCCCAAAAGTATTAAATGGAAAGTCTTGTCATCAAGGAACAAATTAGCAGTTAATGTAAAAAGTTTTTTATAAGGCCTAAAACCCCTTTAGCCTGAAAGTAGGATATCCATATAGATACTAGAGATAAGGATTTGTACAATGCAAAAACAGATATAAAGATAGTAGTTATTAGTTAAAAATAAAGATACTAGTTATTAGTTAATATATAAAATTATATATACATGTATAATATATCTCTATCTATAGATATAGGTATCCTCACAGATTATTTTTCTCAGCTATGGTACTTAGGGAATGTTATCCATCACCATAATACTGAACGAATAAACATTCTGTAGAAATTCGACATATGGCCTATTTACATAACAAGCATCACAATTCCAAATTAGCCATTTTGATGTGTCAAGGAAACAACACCTTCATGGCAGACTACCTCAAAAAAGGGAAGAAAAAAGGTTTTTCTATAACTATGTTTACTGTTTCTTTTAACTCTTTGTATAATGAAAAGCCTATTTTAATTGTGTGATTACACTCTAAGGTAGAACAGTGATGGAATGAACTGATTAGGTGAATTATACACAGCCATTTAAGGATTAGCACATAGACCCAATCATTTAAATCTGTCCATATGATATATCTGCCCTTATGTTGTGTCATGCTTATAAAAGCTACTGTCCTGTACCCAGAAATTATAACAGCCATCAGATTCAATTATCACTGCCAAATAACAGTAAGAGTGCTACAGAAGATGACAAGGAAAGCAATACCATGGAATGGTGACTAAGCAATACTTGAGGCACACAAAACTAAATCCATTCTTGTCATATGGTGAGACAGGTGGTAGCAACCTAAATGAAGTCACTACCAGAAGTGACTTCTGCTTCTTCCATCTTTTCAAACCTGTAACCAAAAGTTTTTGACCTGGCTCATGTCATAAAAGGCTGGTTAAAACTGTAAAGGTAATATAATTAAGACTGACTTCGTAACTCCCACATGCAGCCATTGGTGAACACTCATTTTTTAATGACAATACCGTTTTCTGATCATAGTCAGAAACCGATAAAAATTAGGACTAGATGTGAGACATTTCTAAAACTTAATTTCTGATGGAAAGTATTACCACTTACACGCTTACATGGCAAAGGTAAGCCACTATAATGATGAGCTTCAAAGACTGTCATGGTGTTGCCAAAGTATTTTAGTTGTCTGATCATTAACTGACTTTGGGAGTACCTGCAGAAACAGGCAGTTATATCTCACCACTTGAAAATGAGTGTCAGCAAAGAAACTAACAATTGAAGACTTTCCTTAGGGGACTCACTAAAACAAAATGAATACAAAAGCAATAATGATCATTTTGACTATCTAAATGAGCACATTAAACTGATTTTCCCCCTTGTAGTACCAGGGATTGAACTAAAGGATGTTCTACCACTGAGCTATACCCCTAGCTAGCCCTTTTTAAAATTTTATTTTGAGGCAGGATCTCACTAAGTTGCCACATGCTGCCTTCGAACCTGCCATCCTCCTGTCTTAGCCTCCCAAGTACTGAAATTACAAGTATGTACCACCATGCCCAGCAAAGTAAATTGATCCTTAAGAAATCACTTAATATTTTCAAGGATTATAGAAAGAAAATTTCCAATGAGTTCACTCTTTTCCCAGATGTTCAATTCTTACTAACCTCTTAAATATTCTCAGCATTCAAGTGATTGTATTTTTATGCAAATTATCTTTTGCGGCTTATTCTCTAATTTGTGCGGATATTTGTGTGTGTATGTATGTTTAAAGCCACAGAGATATAGAAATTGGCATGTTTTTTTGTTCTGCTGTTCCATAAAAAAAGGTTTTAACCCAGCTTGAGTTTATTCCAAAACTCTAATTAGAGACTGCAGTACTATTTGCCTTGTCCAAATAGAAAATCATTCCCAAAGCTGATTTTTCCACAGTTCAAGAACCAACGAACATCATGCACAGATATTTTAAAACACGAGTTATCTGGTGAGACTGTCCCCATCTATACAACACACGGCTTTCTGGTTAAGTAACACCATTTCATAAAGCCTTATCCAGAAGGCAACTTTACTTTAAGAGTATCTTTCATATAATTGGTTTTACTACTTCAATAGTCTTTTCTATTTCTGACTTCCTGTCCTTTCTTTTCCCTGCCATATTGCACATCTGCTCAATCTCTGGAAAACAAAATCGGAGTAGCAACGACTCGTGCCTTTAAGACAAAACTAAAATGATGTTACGAAGATCAAAAGACCTTAACTCTTTCAAACACCGACATAAAACCTCTTTTCCTGCACAGCTCCTAAAATTTCAAGTCTCCCCCCCCACCACCACCACCCTTTAAAGTCCGTGAGCTCTGCGAGGAGGTTTGGTTCAATCCCCCCCCCCCAAGAAAAATTCAAATTTAAACAAGTGAAAATATGACAGGTAGCATTTCGTGCCAGGAAGGCAAGCAGCGGCGGCTGAAGTTCAGAGGTCCCCGCGAGTTCTGGAGCGCCGGATGCTCCGCGGAGGCGAGGCTGGCGGGGTCCCCGCGCCCGGCGGCCACGCGGCGGCGGCGGCGGCTCGGCGGGCGGGCGGGCGGGCAGGTGAGGCCGCCGGGCCGCTCGCGCCCGCCGCTGCCCGCGGAGCGGCCGGCCGGGGGCCACACCCAGCGCCGGGCGGGCAGCCTCGGCGGCGGCGGCGGGCTTACCTCGGCGGCGGGCGTCGCGGAGCCGCCGGGCCGCGCGGTCCCCGCTCGCGGCCGGCCGATCCCTCGGGCGCCGCGACGCGACTCCGCGGCCGGAGCTCAGCCGGGCCCGCCCGGGTCCCTCGGCGCCCGGCGCGCACGCGCGCGCGCGCTCCCGCCGCCGGCCCGCGCACGCGCGCGCGCCCCCGAGAGCGGCCCCGAGAGCGGCCGGGCGGCCGCCCGTCCTACCCGCGGACGAACTTCGCCCGCCCGCCCGCCCGCCCGCGCGAGGCTTCGGTTGCCCGCCGCCCGCCGACCCCCGGGCTCGGAAGGTACCCGGGGATGCAGCCCGCTCGGAAGCAGCCCGAAAACCAGGCGCCGCCGACCGTCCGGGGCTCCGTCTGACCTTGGGACCCGGCACCCGCGGGCGCGGCCGCGCCGGGGTCCTCAGCCTGCGAGCCGCGCTCGGACGCCGCCGCGGCAGCGGCCCCGGGGCTTCTGCTGGGACCGCCGTCCGCCCCTCCGGAGCCCCGGCAGTCTCCTAGTCATTATTCATGATGGAAGCGCTACAGATGACACACCTCTTCCAGAGGCAGCGGAATGAAACGCAGGCAACTCTCCAGTTTATTTGTATAGGGTGCCTTCCTAGCCTCCCTTCTCCCTCTCTCTCCTCTCCTCTCCTCTCCTCTCCTCTCCTCTCCTCTCCTCTTCTCTCTCTCCTCTCTCTGTCTCCCCCCTGTCACCCTCTCCCTCACTCTCCTCTCTCTCCCTCTTCTCTCCTCTCTCCCTCCCTCTCTCCCTCGTCTCCCTCCTCTTTCTTTCTCTCCCTCTCTCCCTCTTCTCTCTCTTCTCTCTCTTCTCTCTCTTCTCTCTCTCCTCTCTCTCCTCCCCCTCTCTCCCTCTTCTCCCTCTTTTCTCTTTCTCTCCCTCTCTCTCCTCTTCTCTTCTCTCTCTCCCCCTCTCTCTCTCCCCCCCCTCCCTCTCTCTCTCCCTCTTTTCTCTCCCCCCTGTCACCCTCTCCCTCCCTCTCCTCTCTCTCCCTCTTCTCTCTCTCCCTCTCTCCCTCCCCCTCTCTCCCTCTTTTCTCTTTCTCTCCCTCTCTCTCCCTCCTCCCTCTCTCCCTCTTCTCTCTTTTATCTCTCTCCTCCTCCTCCTCCTCCTCCTCCTCCTCCTCCTCCTCCTCCTCCTCCTCCCTCTTCTCTCTCATCAGTTTCTCAGGGGCTCCATGGACGTCAGCTCTTAGACCAGAGTCAGTTATGCCTCTCGGCCCCACAGTATATATAACACAGTGTATAGCAGAACGGTACATCATCCCATGTTCAGGAATTTGTCGTTTGAAATAAAATATGCCTTTCGAGTAAAGTTCCAGTCTGCTAACATAACGTGCCTCGCCTTACAAAGTACAACCATAATACGCAAAAGAGGAGCGAAAAGGAAAACAATTGTTTTCTTAGGTGTCTGGGGGACACTCTGGATTGGTATGTAGGCCAGAAATTCATTTATTAAACATTTCTGTATTGGTCAAATTCAAAGTTATCAGCTGATTCAACTCCTCAAACAACCCCGTCTGAGAAGTACAGTGTTTGTCCTCTTTGACAAAGAAATTGAGACACCGATTTAAATAACTTGCCTAAGGTTTTAGCTAGCAAGTGGTGGAAGAAGAATTTGAACCAAGACAGTGTAACCTCACTTATCCTGCAGATGGGAAAGCTTGTTTCTAGAAACTGTATTAATATAAAGGACATCTATCCAGATAGAGCATGGGAGGCTGAGACAGGAAGATCTTTATATTCAAGGACAGCCTCAGTAATGTAGCAAGACGGTCAACAATCTAGCAAGATCCTGTTTCAAAACAAAAATCAATCAATTAAAAAAAAAAAAAGGTCTTGGGGAGTGTAGATCAGAGGTAGAATGTCCCTGGGCTCGATCCCCAGTACAAACAACATCAACAAAAAAGGGCAAACACCATTTATTTCTTATTAAATTTAGGTGGCATGGTAGTTTGTAACCATTTGACTTGTAATTTAATGCACATCTTAAGGCTTCTGGAAAAAATAATTCACTATTTTGAGGGGGAAGGCTTCCTCTATAACTAAAATTCCAAAAGTGAATAGTAAACTGCTTTCTTAGGGAGGGATATGAACTCAATCTTTATTGCTTTCTTCTACCAGTACTTCATAATCTTCCCAGGACTTAGTGAAGCCTGAAAATAATAATGATAATAATAATTAATAATAATAATACTTTCAAGAACTGAACAGGATGAAAGAGTTTTTAGAAGCCCAAACCTGGCCTTTTAGATCTGAGAACTGCTTCCCAATAAGTAGGCAGTAGCATGAGAATAACTGCTATGTGTGTCCAGAGCAAAGTCGTTAAGGCATTGAGCTGATGGATGAAAAAACAAATGGAGAGTAGTCATGTAGTGACAGCTGCGGAACCACAAACCGAACTAAAGCTAATTCTCCAAGGGGAATGGAGGCCTAGCCCATGAAAAGACAAGTATAAAGTAACTCTGAATAAAACAGTTGTATCTCTCAAGAGTTAGCTAAGGGGCCTGGCAAAAGAAAGCACACTTTAAAAAGTTTTATAGACAGCAAGTTACAAATCAAACTTAGACCTTTTGCTGTTCAATTTACTCTGGAAAAATGAAACCTCCAGTTTCTGGAAGAGAGGGTTTAAAATGCCTATTGAAATGTAAGGAAAATCTTCTGGCACATCAAATAACCAATGAAAAAGTATTTTGGTGAGTCAGGGATGAATAATTTAAAAATCATACATTCCTGCTATTCCATGGAAATATAAAAGCCCAAAGAAATAGAATATGAAAAAGATACATGTTGGTGATTTCACCATATATTGGAAAGTAAGTTTTAAAAAATTACATTGTTTGAGCCTGGAGTGTTGACATATGCCTCCAAGTAATCCCAGTACTTGGGAGACTGAGGAGGAGGATTTCAGGTTTGAGACCAGCCTTATCAATCTAGTGAGGCCCTCAGCAATTAGTGAGACCCTGCTTCAAATAAAAAAATCGGGTTGGGGTTATAACTTGGAGGTAGAATATACCTGGGCTCAATCCTGAGTCTCACACACACACACACACACACACACACACACACACACACTACATTGTTTCAAATGATGATCAGGAAGTTGTCTATCTAGTGCTACTATGCCTCTGATGTTCAAAATAATTTTCAATGATTATAATCCATGAATTTTATGTTACTATTTTCTAAACTAAATTTTAAAAGTACAGGTCTTTTCTAGAGCAAATATTTTCTGAGGGGTGAACAAAGTATGTTAGTTTATATTTTTCTAATATTTCCATGTAGGTATTTTCAATCTTTACATACTACTTTCTTCCATATTGCCACCTACACCTTTTACCCATTGTGCTTAATTGCAAGCATGGAGGAAGTCAATAAGGTTGACTTTCCCAGTATTGATTTCAGCAGAATGCCATATTCTCTGCCTTCTATCTGTAGATTTTGCTGGATTCCTGAGTTTCTAGGCATGGTCATGCAGAGCAGGGTTCATGTTTATAGAAGCAGCTCCAATCGCAGAAGCCAGAGCTAGACCACAATCACTTGTGTAGTGTGGAGAGAGTGTGATTTTAGTTGCCAGGCTTCAGATCACTACTCAGTACTGAGACCTGATAAAGACCCGGGATCCTAGACTTTGACTGGGTGTGGTCACTGGATGGAATCTGGGTTGTCTCCCATAAGATGATAAGTTAGAGAGAGAGAGAGAGAGAGAGAGAGAGAGAGAGAATGAGAATGTGCACATATTATTCATTAGGGCTGTTCATAGATTTTCCAGCTCTACTTCTTTCAAAGCACATAGTGGGGTTGCCTTTCCCTTCCAACCTAAAGTAAGAGTGTATCCCAGCAGTTTGCTTCAGCCAATGAAAGGTGGATGGAAGTATATCCCTTCTGGGCAGAAGTTAGAGGCAAGGACACCACATTCTCTTTTCCTTCCAGTACTACAAACAGCCCCTGTCAGTCTGGAGTAAATGATGACGCTGAGCGGGGTCATCCTGCTGTCCTTAGTGGACATGTAGGATGAGTGAGAAATAAAACTGTTCTTTCATGCCTCTAAAATTTGGGGGGGAGGGAAATAAATAAAATTTGGGGGCTATTAGCTTGTACAGTATACTCTAGCCTATTATGGTTAAAAATAGGGAGAAAGAAATGAATGAACAATTGAGGACATATTGTGAGAGAGAATGGCAAATCCAGCCCCTTCCCTTATAGGCACACAGCAAATTCACATTTCCTAGCCTTCCAAGTTGTTGGGTGAGGCCATACAGCCTGTTTCTGCTCTGACCAGTGGAATGTACACAGAAATGTTGCAGTCCACTTCCAGGCTCCACCTATGGAAAACCTGCTGCATAATCTGTCTCCCCTAAGTGGAAACTAAGGACCCCAAGATGTCTGTGCAAGTCAGCAAGCCTTTCCTATGAAGGGCCAGAGAGTAAAAAGCAAGGCTTTTTGCATTGGATGGTCTCTATTACAAGTTCTCAACAGCTATTTTATGGGGAAGTGGCCATAGACTCTGTAAACAAATCTGCATAGCTGTGCTCCACTAATTCTTCATTTACAGGAACCAGGTAGTAGGCTGGATGTGGGCTGTGGCAATATTTGTTGATCCTCATATATAGAGGAGAGTAGAGATAGGATGGAAGGAGGCTGGTCTCTCAGTCATCCTATGGTGCCGATTTGCTGGGACACCCACAATGAGATGTTATATGAGTAAAATAATTTCTGGTGAGTTAAGAATAACTAATACACTTACTCCATATTCAAAAGAAATTTCAAATGGATCACTAATTAAACATTTTTTAAAAACCGGGAAAGAGCCGGTTGTGGTGGCACACACTTGTAATCCCCGTACTTGGGAGGCTGAGACAGGAGGATCGTGCAGGTTCAAAGCCAGCCTCAGCTACTTAGTGAGGTTTCCAAATAAAATATGAAATAGGTCTGGGAGTATGGCCTGTAGTAGGTTCCACCCTCAGTACCACCACAAAAAAAAAAAAAAAAAAAAAAAAAACCTGAAAGATGCTGGGTGTGGTGGTAAACAATTGTAATCCCAGCATTTGGGAGGCCGAGACCAGAGGATCGCGGTTCACAGACAGCCTCAGCTACTTAGGAGGCCCTTCACAACTTAGTGAGACTCTGTTTCAAAAATAAAAATAAAAAATAAAAAATAGGGCAGGGGGTGTAGCTCAGAGGTCGAATGCCCCTGGGTTCCATCCCCAGACCTGCAAGAAAAAAAAAAAAATTGAAAAACGAAAGACTTAAGATTTAGACTGTTTTACAATGTTAGTTATCTTTAAAACAATAATTAGAAATGTCAAACAAAAATTCAGTAGCTATAATGGAAAAGGTTAAACATATGTGACCACAAAAAATTAGCATTTCTGTGCCATGAATGGTACCAAAACATTGCACCTAATGGGAGAAAATATATGCATCATGCATATACAACAGGAAAAGGTTAATATACGGGCTAACAAACAGCATCCAGAAATCAATATGAACAGGAGAAGCAGGAAAATGGAAAATAAACAAAGATAATGTGGAAGCAATTCTCTAAAGAAGGAATATGTACTAATAAGCATATGAAAGCATACTTAACCTCACTGACGATCAATATGCAAATAAAAACAAGATCACACTTTTTAAAATGTCTTTATTGGTGCATTGTAATCTTACATCATACTGTAGCTCAGATGATCAGGGCGCACATACACACAGCACTTGGTGAACTCCCTGCCCTCTCCCTCACTTGGGCTCACACACTCCCGCCCCTTCCCTGTAATAAGATAGGCACTGGTGATCTCATGTGTGTACACAGCATCAACGAAAATGTCTCCTTCACTAATTTTCCCTCCCTCGCCACCCTCCCCTAGAGTTCCTCCATCGCTTCACTGGGGTTTCTCCTCCTTTACCTAGAGTCCCTCTTATATCCTGATTTCTCCCTGGCTTCCACATATGACAAAACATATGACCCTTCACTTTCTGTGATTGACTAATCTCGCTTAGCATAATGTTCCCAATTTGGCAAAATAGCTTTAATTTCAACTATTTTTTAGTATGTATAAAGAAATCATTACCATCATACTTAACTGACTAGAGTGTGAATTAATGAACATTTTTGGAAAGCAATTTGTGGTACTTAGAAGTATTAAAAATACACATAATCTTTTTTTGTAGTAATGAGGATTAAACCCAGGAGCATTCTACCTCCGAACTACACCCCAGTCCTATTTTATTTTTTTTATTTTGAGTCAGGATCTCCCTAAGTTGCTGAGGCTGGCTACAAACCTGCGATCCGCCTGTCTCAGCCTCCCAAGTACTAGGATTATAGGCATGTACCCCGTGCCTGACTTACACATAACTTTTGAGTATACATTTCTACTAAAGATGATCACTCCTATATAAATAACAAGTGTACAAAAATACATTTACGTAGACATCTATTGTAAGATTATTTGTAAGAGCCAAAGAATTTGGGCCACACCTCAACATTTACACATACATAGAAGAATGGGTTAAATGAAGTCGATATATTTACACTGTTGGATAATAAATTGCTAAAGATAAAATGAGGAGGATACATATGTATTAATATGAAAGAGTGTCCCTGCTGTATTTTTGAGTGGTAGGAGCAAGTCAGAGCCCTATGTGCTGAATAAACTTTAAGGAGTGGGGAGGGAGAGCAGAAATCTGCGTCCTTTTTAGGATGCTCACACAGTGATGCTGGTATCCTAATGCTAAGGCTGAAAGTGGGAGAGCCTCCGTGTTTATCTTTGCTCACATTTTCCCCCCACAATATATCATTTTTATAATCATAATGTTGTTTAAAAAGTGAAAGGACGGAAGGCAAGAGAGACTGAAAGGAAAGCCCATGATGGACACCAGCCAAGACCAAGAGGCTGAGGGGCGGCAGGCAGAGCCACAAAGACTTGGAGACTTGCTGAGGCAAATCCAAAGAAGTGAGTCATTCCCTGGTGTCCAGCGCAGCAGATCCAGCAGTGACCTGGGCCCAAGGCTGTGCTTGGAAATTTTCCAGAAGTTGAAGAGCTGGGGGTGAGAAGAGAAAGCATAACCTTGCTGGCCTGAGGGCAAAGCATGCTGGGAACAAAAAAAGCCAATTGCTGTCCCTTGGCTGAACTCTTGGTTTATCGTTTCACTGCTTCCGACTTTGCCTGGTTAAAACCTCTTCACAGAGGCTGTTCCCAATAGCAGGCTGGTTTGGTTTTAAAGATTATATGTCACTGAGCATTCTAGGAAGATGATTCTAGATGCATTCTACCCTTGGTTGTGCCGATGGGAAGACAAATGGCACCAGGTGTGTGCTACAGGTGACTTGGGTATCCTCCACTCAGGCAGCCTGCGTTACTTCTCTGATGGGTTTTTAGCATCTTCTGTTTACCAAAAGCAGTGTTGTCAGTAATCTGATTACTAGTGAGAAAGAACATCGTCTCTGTTTATTAACTATTTTTTAAGAGATGCCATGTTGATCTGTTACTTAACACTTTCATCTATTAATTACGGCTATACTCTTAAATTATATATATATATATATTGTATATTATTTCTCTTATAAGCAAAGGGCTAGTACTGTTGCTTTTTAATACCACATTAGGGAGGTAACCTTTAGACTCTTCTGGGTCACAGTTTAAGAATAAGAAAAACTATACGTGCTTTTGCCAAAATCTTCCCAAATGTGGGAGTGGTGTTGCCTAGAGTGGAACCTTGGATGTACATGTCCTAAGTATGACACGGAGAAGATGAATTCATTTGCTAGGGCAGCTGTAAGAAAGTACTACAGGGCCAAGCATGGTGGTAGCGTAGGCTTGTAATCCCAGCATTAGGGAGGTAGAGACCAGAGGATTGCGTTCATGGACAGCCTCAACTAATTTATGAGGCCCTTTGCAACTCAGTGAGACCCTGTTTCAAAAACTAAAAAGACTAAAAAATAGGGCTGGGGTGTTGCTCGGAGGTAGAATGCCCCTGGGTTCCATCCCCAGTACTGAAAAAGAAAGAAAGAAAGAAAGAAAGAAAGAAAGAAAGAAAGAAAGAAAGAAAGAACTACAAACAGTGTAGCTTGAACAATAGGAATTTCCTGTCTCACAGTGTTGGAGAGGCTATCTTTTTTCCAGTGTATGTTTTTGGCCCCTTTGTCAAAAATCAATTGGCTGAAAGTGTGTGGACTTGTTTCTGGGTCTTCTATTCTGCTCCATTGGTCTAGGCTGGGAGCCCCATACCAGCAGGGTGGGTTCCTTCCGAGCACTATGAGGGAGAAGCTGCTCCAGGCCTCTGCTGGGTTATAGACAGCCAACTTCTCCCTTTGTTTCTTCACATTGTCTTCTCACTGCATGTGTAGATCCACATTTCCCCTTTTCATAAGGGTACCAGTCATAATGGATCAGTAACCTGATCCATTACCAGACTCTAATAACCTAATTTTAAAGACCCTGTCTCCAAATAAGGTCATATGCTAATGTACTGAAGGTTAGGACTCCAACAGAGCACTTTTGGGGAAGATGCAGTTCTAATCATAGCAGATGGCATAATAATTAATATGATGAGGCAGAGCCTCTGACTGCTCACCTAGGATTGTCAATCAGATCCCACTACCTTCACATTCCAGAATAGTTTTCTGCCTCTCATCTCCATGGTCCTGTTGATTACTGTGCATTGCTCTCTTTTAGGTAATGGCCCTGTGAATAGGCATTCTGTTATTTGTTCCCGGTGTCCTGTAAAGTACCTGGGCCAGACTAGGTGAATGAATAAATGATTAACAATGATACAATACTCATTTTTTAAAAGAGCATCAGTTTACACTGTGATCTGTCTTCCTGATTGTACAACTAAGTATAAGGGAATGTAGACTCATCCCTGCAAAGCAAAAAATCATACAAAATTGAAAATTTTTATATCGGGTTTTTTTTTTTTGCAATACTGAGTATTGGACCCAGGGGCATTCCACCTCTGAGCAACATGCCCACCCCTATTTTATCTTTTAGTTTGAAACAGAGCCTTACTAAATTGCAGAGACTGGCTTCAAATCTGCTATTCTCCTGTCTCAGCCTCCTAAATACTGGGATTACAGGCATGTACCATCACGCCTGCCTAAAATCCTTTTCAAATGTATTGTGGTCCATTTTAGGCAGCAACCTCTAAACAGGAAGATAGAATAAGAAAGTCCAAAACAAGGGGAAATAGCCTTATATTTAGCTTCTTCATAAACAAAGCAAGTTCAGCCAAAGGATACGGCACCCTACTTACATTAATAATGAACTTTAGATTTAAAGTCTAATTTAAAAATTACTGGTAGAGAAAGTAGAAGTACTTCTGTGGAGATTAGTCTATGGTTAATAAATAGGATTCATGAGGAAGGCCTATGTGAGCTGTGTGTTTTTTAAACCTGGAGAAGGTAAGTCAAGAAGGCAACCAACCTACTAAGAGTCTTCAAATGAGAACACAGGGCAGTGATGAGCATTTTTGTCTCTGCTGAAGACAGAACAGGAATAGTTTATGCAACAGCATGCAAGTGTTCAGTTGACCATGAAGGAAGAATTTCCCAATAGAATACTAAATATAGGGATGGCTTGGATTTAATACCAGCTATGGTTTTACATATAGTTTTGTCATTTAAAATATATTGAGCCAAACTCTTTCACACTGACTGGCCTTGAAAGATTTATATTCAACTTGAAAGACATATATTCAACTGAGGGTCAGTTTCTTTACTCACAACATGGGTTTAATGTTGGTGCCTACCTGGTAGGGTTATAAGAGACTGTGCACAATGTCCCTGGTACAAGATACAATATCAACAATGAAAATGAGAGCAAATATTTACTAATTACTTTCTACATGCTGCACACCATTCTAAGTGATTTATGCATTCATTAATTTTAGTTCCATGGTGATCATGTGAAGTAGGTGCTTTTATTTCCATATTACAGATGAGAAAACTAATACATGGAGCAATTAGCTAACTTTCCCTAATTCATAGAGCTAGAACTTGGCAAAACCCTAATATGAACCTCAACAATCTGTCTCCACAGCATGTGCTTCCAGTCACGATCATATTTGCAAGCACTTTAAGCAAAGAATTATTAGTTCTTATAGAATCAAAAATTACATGCTCTTTAAAAATTCACAATCTAGTGGTTCCCAGGCTTTCATCATCCTTTTTGCAATTTTCCCTTCCTTGTTTTGAATGGTTTTATGTACTAAAATGCTTCAATGATAAGTAGTAATTAATTTATTTTTATTGTTATTAATCAGAGACATATGTAACCCAACTTCTGGTCGATATGAGGTAACAGCATTATCTGAATTGATGTAATTCCTGCCGAGGGCAAAGCAGCTAGGTATTTTGGTTGGCTCTTGCAGCTTTATCATTGCACAGTTTAAAGAGCTTTTCTGAGGATACCTATAATAATTAATGGGTCCTTTGCCTCCAAATATTAGCCTCATGGAATTTAATAATCTCTGACGAGTCATCTCTGATGCTGATAGATGAACTCTTTCTACCAAAACACAATTTTATACATATAGGTTTTCCCCCACAAATGATTCTTCAATATGACTATACTAGTTCTGAAGGCAGATGAACTACATTAGCAGTTCTTAGTGTCATCAGTAGTTTTGGAAAAGTCTGTTTAGGGCCCATAATGTATTTTTAAAATGCACAATTCATTATTATATGTTACAAGTGAGCTGAGCATGGTGATGCATACCTGCAATCCCAGTACTTGGGAGACTGAGACAGGAGGAACTCAAGTTGGAAATCAGCCTTAGTAACTTAGTGAGACTCTTGGCATCCTAATAAGACCCTGTTTTAAAATAAAAAATAATCTTAAAAAATGGGGGGTGGAAGCGTAAGTCAGAGGCAGAATGTCCCTAGATTCAATCCCCAATCCAAAAAAAAAAAAAAAAAAAAAAAAGAGCTGGGGGTATAGCTTGTGGTAGAATACTCCTAGGTTCAATCCCCAGTGCTGCCCCCCCCTGCAAAAAGCTGGATACAAATGGTGGTGCATATTTGTAACCCCACTATTTGTGAAGCTGAGCCAGATGGATCTCAGGTTCAAGGCCATCCTCAGCAATTTAGTGAGCACCTTGGCAACTTAGCAAGATCCTGTTTCAAACAAAATCAAAAAGTAAAATGGGCTGGATATGTAGCTTGGAGGTAGACTGTCCCTGGATTCAATCCCTAGCAGCACACACACACACACACACACACACACACACACACACACACAAAAGCCACAAGTGAATGTCTGGATGTAGTTAATGTTTGAATGCAGAATTAAAAATGCTAAATCCCTGGACACAGCTGAGTGTGGCTGGGTTATCTGCACCCTGGAGGCTAAGGTAGATTAAGAGATGAGAAAATGCATTGTGTGTGAGCATGTGGAATGGGTGATTATGGGGGGAGGCAAGCAATTGTGTGCTGGTGAACCACCTTTCAGGGAAAAAGAAAGCCCTGACATGTAGCAGCTGCCAATTTTCATGTTATAATCATGCCTACCATGGCCAATTTCAAGCTACAAATGGTGAAAAATTATATTTTTATATTTATTTTTAACAGCCATCTCTTCCAAGGCAATGTGAGTTAGCTCCAGAAAACCCTCTGGAAACAAACATGTTTATCAACAGTCTCAGGACAGAACCTGGAGATTCTGCGAATGAGAATGGCTGTCTGACAGGCAAGGTGAGGGAGAAAGTCAAGAAAACATAATTTCTAATATGAAGTCAAAGTGAAGACTCGTGGCTGAAAAATGATTCTGTGTTAGGGAGGCCATGCAGGGGAGAAATTTCTGAAAATAGCAGTGCAGTTGCTAAACTACAGATGAAAATCTTGAATGGAGGGGGCATATTTTAGAGTCAGTGGCTGATTAGGCAAAGGATGAGAAGGAAGAAGATGCCGTAGTTCAAGGAGGGTCAAGGCCTGCCTGTTCCAGGCCAGATGTGTTTCTGTCTGACCAGATGACTAACTGAAATTATCCTTTCGCTACATTTTCTGCTTGTACAATATGTTCATCTTTCCCTCCCTGAGGGAACTGCAAGGGTCTTTGGAAACTGGAAAGTACAATTTACCAAGAATTCATAGACCAGTGGTCCAAATCTGGTGCCAACAATTTGGAAGTCCACCAAAAGTAAGTAAACAATTTAAACAAATATGGTAGTGATACAGCATAGTTATAGGAACTAGAAGCAGACCATTGTTTGGAGACCCAGTGGGTAGTCATCAGGAAGTCTGAAAGTCCACCAGCATAAGTCCATCAGAGACATATGACAGGTTATTGGTACAGGAAAAGAGAGAGAAGAAAGGAGAGTTGGAAGCTTTCAAGTTGAGCAATTATGTCAGAGATTATTGGTTGCCCACTCTATCCCTCTTGCCTCAGCAAGTTTCATTTGCTCTTGCCCAGTTTCATTTGGTGTATATAGCAAAGTTTGGCCACGAGATTACTTTCTAACCATTGGAATAAAGTGGAAGGGCAAGGAGGACCTTTCTGAAAATCTCTATAAAGAAAAGGACAAATAGCTGCTTTGTGATTTTTTTGCCCTATTTTCTCTTTTACCTGCTTTTTTCTTGGAAGACAACAGCAATGGCTTGGGCTTCAACAATTTGAGCCATGAGGCAATCTTGAAAATAGAAACCAGTGCTATAAGGATAGAGTTCCAGAAACAAAGACGCATGGTCCCTGATCACTGAGGAGCCATCATTAGCAGTCTTGGATTACAGTGTGTGTGTGTGTGTGTGTGTGTGTGTGTGTGTGTGTGTGTGTGTGATAACATTTTTATTTAAGTCACTGACTGTCCTTACTTTTGTTACAAGTAGTCAATTGAAATTCTTGTCTGATATCACCAGTTAACAAGTCACACACTAAAAAATAGGAAGCAGAAATGGGAAAATTGTTTCCAGAATTCTAGTACAGGGTAGGAAAGAAGCAAGAGGCATAGGGCTAGAACATAAGACAAAAGCTGAGCTAGCAACAAACTACTCAAAGCCTAGTTCTCTAAAAGAGAGAGCTACTTAAATTCAAATCCAAAAGCTCCCAAACAAGCATTCCCCATTGTCAGGAAGCCACAGGCAGGATGGCAGGTGGCCTGCAGGTAGCAGTCAGGTGCCTGAAGCTCTGAGTGGAGAGGGGCCATCCCAGCATAGGGGGCCAGGTAGGATGACAGCAGGGATGGATATTTTCAACCAGTATATTAATTTCATTGTTCATTTAATATTTTACTGAGATTTAATTGATGTACAATAAATGGCACATATTTAAAGTGTACAATATTTTAAGTTTTGACATATATGCATCTCTTTCAAACTTTCACCATAAACAAGATAAAGAACTGAGTTGTAACTCCCCAAAATCTCTCCCTCTCCTTATACTTCGCTCCCAGGCAACGACTGATCTAATTTCTGTCACTCTAGAGTAATTTCTATTTTCTGGAATTTTATCTAAATGGACTAATACCTTATGTAATTATTTATTCACTTATTTATTTATTTTGGCTTGGCTTCGTTCACTCAGTATAATTATTTTCAGATTCACCTGTATTCATGTATTAATAGTTCATTTTTTATTGCTGAAAAGTATTCTACTGTATTCGTTTACCCTAGTTTGTTTACTCAATCATCTCTCGATGGAAACTGTGTTTCTCCAGTTTTTAGCTATCATAACTAAAGCTGCTTTGAACATTTGCAAAAAAGTCTTTGTGTCAACGTGTGCTTTCATTTCTCTTGGGTAAATAAATAATAACACAATGACTGCATTATATTTTTGGTAGTATATATTTAACTTAATAAGAATCTTTCAAGCTTTTTCTTTTTCCAGAGTTTGTACTATCTTACATTTTCACTGGTAGTTGTTGAACATTTGATTTCTCCACGTCCTCACCAGTGCTTGACAAGGCCGGTTGTTTAGGAATTTCAAGACATGCAGAGAGGTAGCTCATTGAGGTTTGAATTTGCATTTCCTAATGACTAATGTTGAAAATTTTTTCTGTGTTTATCTGCTGTGTATATGTTGCCTATTTAAAAAAGTGTTATTTTCTTATTATTGAATTTTGTGAATTCTTTATGTGTTCTGAATACAAGTATCAGGTGTTGGATTTGCAAATATTTTCTTTCTGTCTGTAGCTTGTCTGTTCATTCCTTATGGATTGTACTTTTGGTATTTTATCCAAGAAATCTTTGGCTAGTCAAAGGTTACAACTATTTTCACCTACATTTTCTTCCAGACATTTTATAATTTTAGGTTTTACATCTAGGTCTATGATTCATTTTGAGTTCCTTTTTTTATGTGGTAGGAGGTATGAATTGAAGCTTATTGTTTTGCATATGGTTATTTCATTTGTTGAGATATATAAATTTATATAAATTCTAAGAAAGTCTGTTCTTATTGTGAATCAGTGCAAATCCTGACTTTAAAATTTTGTTTGCACGATTAATATGCCAACAGCCCAAACTAATTGCCTAAATTTTAAAAACATATTCTTTACTTGCTCTATATTTTAAAAATATCTCATTAACTTTTCTGTTTTTGGAAAGGAATAAATCAATATTGTTTTGTCTCCTGACCCATTGGCTTAGAGCTTATCAAGTTTGAGTTCTGTCAGCTTGCTTTAATTTAGGTAGTTCAGGATCTTACAGAGTGGGAGAGGAATAATGGGAGGCAGTGTAGGCATGAGTGAGGGATTAAATTTGCTCAACTGACGTGGCATTTATATGCTCATAACTCAGCCGGGCATGGTAGCAAAGGCCTGTAATTCTAGCACTTGGGAATCTGAGGATATAAGATTGAGACAAGTCTCAGCAACTAAGTGAGGCTCTCAGCAACCTAGTGAGACCCTGTTTCAAATAAAAAAAAAAAAAACTAAATGGGGGTTCAATATCAAATAACATAATAATGATAATAAAATAAATGCTTACAACTCTTGATTTGGTACATTAAGAAGCTTCTCTAGGATTATTGCAAGAAGCATCCTCTTACTTAGATTTTGACCATGGTAGGAATAGAACACCTCTAACACTATGAGTATTTCTGTGCATTATAGTAGGAAGTGGAAGTAGAAGAGGATGACTGCAGATCTTGTTTATTTCAATTTACTAGAGAGAAAAGTCCTGAAATAAGTTTAATTGAAAATATCTCAAATACCTAGATTGGCCTACAATGTCCTAGAACTGTTCCTAGGCTAGGGATAGCAAATAGATATTCTTAGCCTACTTGGTTCAGCTCAGATGCACCTTATTATTGGCATTGTGAAATATTCATGCTTGGCATATTTGTATTATTTTTTTTTTGAGACAGGACTTGTTACTGTCCAGACTAACCTTAAACTTGGCTCAAGCAAACCTCCTGCTTAAGTCTGTCAAGTAGCTGGAATTATAGGCATATGCCTCCACATCTGAATGGCACATTTTAAAATAAGACACAATTTGTCATTAGCATCTCAAGTCTTCCAACTCCTACCCTCCGACATTTTTGGTAGTTTCTTCTTCCTAGTTATACAACCTCCTGCTTTCAATTGCTTCCTCCTTTCCTTACATCTCAGTCATCCCAGGAATGACAATGATGTCTGAATGTATTATCTTAACAGGGATATTGGCGCTTTAGTGGAAGATCAAGGTTTAACCAAAGAAAGTGGAATGTCAGGGCTCAATAAATCAATGCTTATAGAGATATACTTTGGGGCAGCCATTTAGGCTAAGAAGCAGACACATATGGACATATGATTTGCCTCCAACTATCCATTTTCTGCTAACCTATTCTCCATAGCATCTTTGAGAGTATGCATACTTTCATAACTATGAAACCACTCAGGAGCCTTCTTAGAGGGAGTTTGACCCACCATGTAGCTTCAGGTGTAAAACATTGGCAAATTAGTACTTTCATTGCTCCTGGGCTCTGACAGTGCTTCATGGATGGGAATGGGCCTGAATTCATTCAATAAATGTGAATCTCACGACTTATGCAGAAACTATTAGAAGTTTCTTTTCTATTCCTCCAAACATTGGCTTGTAAGGGCTGGAACTGCTGCCACCATGAGAGAAGAGCTTCTGTTTGAAACCTGAAAATAAAGCCAGCACTGTACAAGGCAAAAGGGACAGACTATGAGAAAGTCCTTGGTAGTGCTGGATCACACTTCACCTGAATATTTCAAGACAATTTAATTATATGAGCCAATAAATTTAATTCTTCTTTTATGCTTGTCACTTAACTGGATGATCAGATTTTTTTAAGTTGCAAAACATGAGATCTGTTCTACTCCTCTCAGGTTTATTAGGATGTATCAGAAAGCCTCAGCAGGTCTCACTAAAAACAAACAAACAAAAACCTCTGAAAATTGGTTCAAAAAAAGGGTTGAGCTCTAGAGATGTATTTTTTTTAAATCTCTTCAGAAACTAGTATCCTATTCTAGGATCTAATGGTTTACTTTGTTGGCACTCTCTGTGTTCAAAGTGGTACCGGTTACTGGATTGTCTTCCACTCTATCTTGCATTTAAATTTTTAATTCAGTCAGTTACAGTTCTAGGGCAAAATGTTTGTCACCAGACATCCTTTCTTAAACATTACTGGCAAGCACATAGATTTCTGCCTGGACAAGCAAGCAAGCAAGAAAGAAAGAAAGAGAGAGAGAGAGAAAGAGAGGAAGGAAGGAAGGAAGGAAGGAAGGAAGGAAGGAAGGAAGGAAGGGGAAAACAGAAAGGGAGAGGGAGAGGGAGAGGGAGAGGGAGAGGGAGAGGGAGAGAAGAAAGTGTGGTATGAAATCTTCGGCTGTAGCCTATGGGTGTGTGGAAACTGCTCAGAAGCCTTCCTGGAGGGAGTGTGGTGGGCACCATGCACAGGGTTGTCTGAGACAGTAAGCTTTCTGGAATCCCTAAATTTACCATGCAAGGGCCAGAGAGCCCAGGTGCTGGGAAGCTAAGAGTCAACAGGGATCTGGCGACTATAGTAGTGTCTGTAGAAACTACTAGAATGATCCTGTTGGCTATTCCTATGCAATCAAATAAAAGTGTTAGAAGGTGATTTAAAAAAATACAACATGAGAATGTGGATGCCAAAGTGACGTGTGTGGGGCTCCCACAGCGTCTCACACAACAATACCACTGAGCTTTCCTTGTCTTCTTGTTGAAATCAATCAAGAGGGTACCCTAGTGCAAGAGGGAGGAGAGGGTGTTAGGTTGTGTGCTTTCCTTGGCTGTGTCCTCCACCAAAAGTCACCGCTCTAGTTCTGAAGATCATGGCTCTTCTCAAGGTGACCTTGCTTGTACCTTCCAGACCCTAGCAACCTCTCCTTGCTCTCTGCCGCTCCCAGCTCTGGTCAGGTACTATCTCTTCAGGTTCCCTGATAGCGTGATTGGATTCTTATTAATAGTTCCTTTCTTTAAGGTGATGTCTAATTGATCATTTTCTCCAAATAAATTATTCCTTTTGTGTCATAAAAATGTTGCCTATTCCCAAGTCATGGAACTATTATCCTAAATTCTTTTTTAAAGCATTATGGTTTTCGTTTTTATATTTAAGTTGTTAGGTACTATGTGAGATACAAGTCAGCTCCTTCCCCCTTTAGATATCCAGTTTTTTCAATACCTTTGTTAAAAAGTCTCATTTTTTCACATTTTTCTCTTATTTTCTCTTCCTTCTTTCTCTCTCTTTCTTTCTTTTCTTTCTTTCTTTCTTTTCTTTTTTGGTACTGGGGATTGAACTCAGGGCATTCAACTTCTGAGTTACACTCCCAGCCTTATTTATATATTTATTTGTTTAACTTTGAAATATTTTTCATTTTTCATTATTTTGTGGTATTGGGGATGGAATCCAGGGGCATTCTACCTCCAAGCTACAAACCCAGTCCTATGTTTAATTCAGAATTTTGAAAAAGGTTCTCACTAAGTTGCAGATGGCCTCACTAAGTAGCTGAGGCTGGACATGAACCTGTGATTCTCCTGTCTCAGCCACCCAAGTACTGGGATTACAAGTGTATGCCATCATGCCCAGCTTTTATTTTGTGTTTTGAAACAAAATCTTAGCTGGGTACTGTTGCACAAGCTTGTAATCCTAGTATCTGGGAGGCTGAGACAAGAGGATGGTAGGTTGGAGGACACTTAGCAACAAATGTAAAGATTCTCAGCATCCTAGTGAGACCCTATTTGAAAATACAATAATAAGATAATATAAAAATAGCTAGGGGGAGTTAGAAGCCTCTGAGTTCAATCTCCAGTACCACACACACACACACACACACACATACACACAAAATAAGAGCCAGGCGTGGTGGCGCATGCTTGTAATCGCAGCATTTGGGATGCTGAGACAGGAGGATCACAGTTCTCGGACAGCCTCAGCTACATAGTGAGGCCCTCTGCAACTCAGTGAGACCCGGTTTCAAAATAAAGAATAAGAAATAGAGCAGGGGGTGTAGCTAAGAGGTTGAATGTCCCTGGGTTCAATCACCAGACCCGCAAAAAAAAAAAAAAAAAAAAAAGAAAGAAAGAAAGAAAGAAAGAAAGAAAAGAAAAGAAAAAGAAAATAAACAGGGTCTTGCTAAGTTGCTGAGACTGGCCTCAAACCTTCAGTCTTCCTGTTTGTACTACCGCACCCAGCTCTTTTCATACTTTTTTCTTGAAGTTTTTATTTTAAAAAGCTTTTATTCATTTTGATAAGGGAAAAGGACAATCTCAAAGTCAACTTGTCACCTAATCATAAACTTGAATTTACAGGATTCACTACTCTATTGAACCTACTGACAACACAACTTGAAATGATTTCCCTTCTGTTTCCTAAGGTTGCAGTGTTGACAATGCTTTGCAATAGAAAAAGTTGGTACTTACCATAGCAAAACAAGGCCTAGGCGTTAGGAATTGGTATCCCATCAAATACAAATATCCTTGGGAAAAAACGTTGCAGATATCAAATAAAGAATTTTTTGTTGTTGTTGTTTTTTGGTGGTACTGGGGTTCCTGGAAGCCCTTCTACCTCTGGGCTACACTCCCAACCTATTTTATAATTTTGAAACAGGGTCTCTTACACCAGCGCGGCTGGCTTTGAACCTGTGCGATCCTCCTGTCTCCACCTCCCAAGCGTGGGGATTACAAGCGTGCGCCACCATGCCCGGCTTTAAAGAAAAATTTTAATTGCTTTTATTTATATGATTGGATTTATGACTCACATTGTAGATATATGTTTCTGTTAGATATTTCTTTTCCTCTTTTCTTTCATGTCTTTTTTTTAGATCAATTGAATGCTTCAGAATTTCATTTCAATCTGTTTTGGACTGTTTGGCCATATGTCTTTGCATTGTTTGTTTTGCTAATTGCTATAGGAATTATAATATCTACCCTTAACTTTTTATGGCCCACTTAAGAGTTATTATTTACTAATTTATGTAAAATGTAGGAACCTTGCAAAAGGTTTTTACTTACTCAATTTGTCCTTTATACTCTAGTTGCCATATTTTTGAATCTATATATAATAAACTATATGAATTTCTAAAAGTTGAAAAAAAGAAAGTTTAATACTTACACAGTTCTTTATCATTTTCAGTACTTTTTATATCTTCTGAGGATCAAAATTTTTATCTATCATTTCCTTCCAGCCTGGAGAATGTTTTTTGTATTATAGTACATGGCTTTTGATTATTGATTCTTTTATTAGTTTCATTTTTTAAAAATCTGAGAAACCGGGCCCAGTAAGACGCTGGATTCTGGGCGGGGGTCGTGCGTGGGGCACACCAGATGGGGCCCGGGGTCGCGGGACTCTGGGCCCCAGGTCGAACTGCGTGAAGCACGCCAGACCCCTGGAGAAACCGAGCCCAATAAGACGCTGGGTTCTGGGCGGGGGTCGCGCGCGGGGCACGCCAGCTGGGGCCCAGGTCGCGGGACTCTTGGCCCCGGCCGAACTGCGCGTAGCACGCCAGACCCCTGGAGAAACCAGGCCCAGAACAGAAAAAGATAAAGAAAAATATTGGAGAGGAGGTAAGAAAGCCGTTATGGATGCCAGGACACTGGAGATGCAGACAAAACTTATCTAAATGCACTGGAACTTATGGAAAAATTCGCCGTGAAAGAGGACTGCTATTTCTCTATATTGTTAAGAATCTCAGACATCACCTGTAAGGAGAGAGTTTAGCAGAGACCAAGGAGAAATGCGGTGTTGAAAGAGTTCTCCGCGATGGTGGTGGAGACTTGTATTCAGGAGAAGCAGAAACCGGATCTTACCAACTTTATTTTTTTGGAGAAATTACACCAAATGTCGAATGCTACCATCACGCATGCTTAGGAACACTGGACAACATTCAGAGTGGAAAAAGAGCCTGGGAAGGATTTGAAACGGTGGAGGCAGTGGCAATGCCAGTGGCCAATACTCAGGGGAGGCAGAGATCTGATACATTACACCTGGAACCTTTGAAATAATAACCACAGAGACAGTGATCGGAACCTGCTGAGGGGTTAGGCGGGCGCCGGGGCCAGTGGCCGACATCGGAGCTTGCTGTGAGGCAAGGCCACTACTGAGGCCTCCGTGGCCGGGATTGGAACCTGCCGAGGGGTTAGACTGATGCTGGGGCCAGCGAGGCCGGCATTGGAGCCTGCCATGAGGCAAGGCTTGTGCTGGGGCCTCCGAGGTCGGGTCCGGAACCTGCTGAGGGGTTAGGCCGGTGCTGGGGCCAGCGAGGCCGGCATCGGAGCCTGCCGTGAGGCAAGGCCAGTACTGGGGCCTCCGAGGCCAGGATAATAGCTTGCCGAGGGGTTAGGCCAGTGCTGGGGTCAGCGAGGCCGGCAATGGAGCCTGCCGTGAGGCAAGGCCAGTGCTGGGGCCTCCGAGGACGGGACCGGACCCTGCTGAGGGGTTAGGCCGGTGCTGGGGCCAGCGAGGCCGGCATCAGAGCCTCTCATGAGGCAAGGCCGGTACTGGGGCCTCCGAGGTCAGGATAAGAACCTGCCGAGGGGTTAGGCTGGTGCTGGGGCCAGTGAGGCCGGCACTGGAGCCTGCCATGAGACAAGGCCGGTACTGGGGCCTCCGAGGTCGGGATAAGAGCCTGCCGAGGGTTAGGCCAGTTCTGGGGCCAGCGAGGCTGGCATCGGAGCCTGCCGTGAGGCATGACCAGTGCTGGGGCCTCCGAGGCCGGGATCGGAGCCTGCTGAGGGGTTAGGCCGGTGCTGGGGCCAGCGAGGCCGGCATCAGAGCCTCTCATGAGGCAAGGCCGGTACTGGGGCCTCCGAGGTCAGGATAAGAGCCTGCCGAGGGGTTAGGCTGGTGCTGGGGCCAGTGAGGCCGGCACTGGAGCCTGCCATGAGACAAGGCCGGTACTGGGGCCTCCGAGGTCGGGATAAGAGCCTGCCGAGGGTTAGGCCAGTTCTGGGGCCAGCGAGGCTGGCATCGGAGCCTGCCGTGAGGCATGACCAGTGCTGGGGCCTCCGAGGCCGGGATCGGAGCCTGCTGAGGGGTTAGGCCGGTGCTGGGGCCAGTGAGGCCGGCATCGGAGCCTGCCGTGAGGCAAGGCCGATACTGGGGCCTCCTAGGCCAGGATAAGAGCCTGCTGAGGGGTTAGGCCAGTGCTGGAGCCACTGAGGCTGGCATCACAGCCTTCCGTGAGGCATGGCCGGTGCTGGGACCTCTGAGGCCAGTATCGGAGCCGGCCGAGGGGTTAGGCCGGTGCTGGGGCCAGCGAGGCCGGCACCGGAGCCTGCCATGAGGCAAGGCCGGTACTGGGGCCTCCGAGGCTGGGATTGGAGCCTGCTGAGGGGTGAGGCCAATGCTGGGGCCAGCGAGGCCGGCATTGGAGCCTGCTGTGAGGCAAGGCCGGTGCTGAGGCCTCTGAGGCCGGGATTGGAGCCTGCCTTGAGGCAAGGCCGGTACTGGGGCCTCTGAGGCCAGGATAAGAGCCTGCCGAGGGGTTAGGCCGGTGCTGGGGCCAGTGAGGCCGGCATCGGAGCCTGCCGTGAGGCAAGGCCGGTACTGGGGCCTCCGAGGCCAGGATAACAACCTGCCGAAGGGCTAGACCGGTGCTGGGGCCAGCAAGGCCGGCATCAGAGCCTGCCGTGAGGCGAGGCCAGCATCGGAGCCTGCCGTGAGACATGGCCAGTGCTGGGGCCTCCTAACCCGGGAACGGAACCTGCCGAGGGGTTAGGTTGGTGCTGGGGCCAACGAGGCTGGCATTGGAGCCTGCCATGAGGCTAGGCCGGTGCTGGGGCCTCCGAGGCCGGGATTGGAATCCTGCCAAGGGGTTAGGCCGGTGTAGGGGCCAATGGCCAGCATTGGAGCCTGGCGTGAGGCAAGTTCACTCCTGCGGCCTCCAAGGCCGGGACCAAAGCCAGCTTAGGGGTTAGACCGGTGCAGGGGCCAGCGAGACCAGAACTGGGGCCTCCCATGAGGCAAGGCCGCTGCTTGAGCCAGCGAAGTCTGGATCAGTCCACTGAGTAGCCAGGCCACTACTGGGACCATCAAGAGTGGGATCGGTACTTGCAACGCAGCATGCACAGAGAAATATCGCAGAAAATATAAATCAGACGCTTCTCTTAATCAGCAATAACTAGGAGGAAAAGGGCAACAGGAAGAGGTTGAGCTATAGAAAGGGCCCTATAGTGAAGCAACGAATGTGACCAATCAGAGGGTATGTAATACTGGAGGACGGAGCCTCTTTAAAACGCAGGAGGTACATAAACAAATGTATCAAAGTAAATCACCAAAGAAGTGTGGGATGGAGGGAGGGGGAGGGAATGGGATGGGGGCTGGAGGAGGGCTAAATGGATGATGTGTACTTGTATATCCTCTCAAGTCTTGTACTCCAATGTGATTGATATATGACTACAATGCACCAATTTAAAAAATTAATAAAAAAAGTATGACTACAATGCACCAATAAAAATTTTAAAAAGAAAAAAAAATTTGAAATGTCTATTTCATCTTCATTCTTAGAAGATGTTTTCTCTGGATATACGGCTTTGTTCCCGTGTGTGTGTGTGTGTGTGTGTGTGTGTGTGTGTGTGTGTGTGTTTATGTGTGTGTTACTGGGGATTAAACCCAGGGACATTCTACCTCTGAGCTACACCCCCTGTCCTATTTTATTTTTTATTTTGAAACAGGGTCTTGCTAGGTTGCAGAGAATCTCACTATGTTGTCAAGGCTGTCCTCAAACCTGTGATCCTCCTATTTCAGCTTCCCCAATACAAGGATGACAGATGTGAGTCATCATGCCCAGGTTCCTAACATTTTAAATATGTTCTTTTATTGTCTTCTGGTCTCCCATGGTTCAGACAAGACGTTAACAATTAACCTAAAAGAAGTATATATTCTTTTTTCTCAAGGAGCTTTAAAGATTTTTTTTCTTTATTTTTCTTGTTAGCAGTTTTACTTTCATGTACCAGGGTTGGTTTTCTTTATAATTTGTCCTGCTTGGGTTTTGATGAGTTTCTTCATTTTTGAATTTGGAAAAATTGTGATGATTATTTCTTCAAATATTATTTTTTCATCATTCTTTTTGCTATTCTTCTGGGACTTCAATTATAAATGTTAGACATTTTGATATTATTTATCTTCAGTCCTTGAGTTTCTGTACTTTAGTTCTGTCTTTCTCTATTTTGGCTATCTATTCTTTAAATTGCATAATTCCTATTCATCTGTCTTCAAATTCTCTCTTTTCTCTGTCATCTCCTCTATGTTCCATTTGGTAGATTTTTTCAAGCATTTTATTTTTCAGCTCTAGAAATTTTTTATTTGATTTTTTTAATAGTTTCCTCTTTTCTACTGGTTGCTTGGCTTTTCATTCATTTTTAGCATATTTTCCTCTAACTCATTGACCATAGTTTAATAGTTACTATAAAATTCTGTTTGCTTCCAAGTGTGGTGATATACATCTGTAATCCCAGTACTTGGAAAGCTGAGATAGAAGGATGGCAGTTTGGAGGATAGGCTCAAATATAGCTAGACTCTCCGCAACCTAAAGAGACCTTGTTTTTTTAAAATAAAATATAAAGGCACACACAGTCTTGTCTACTAACTCTAATACCTGACACATTTTGGGTTTGGTCTGTATTGATTGTCGTTTTTCTTCAGAATAGGTAGCAATATTCTAGTTTTTATAAGCGGGGTATTTTGAATTGGGTATTTTATCTTGAAGTCTCAAGATTGTTTATGTTGTATCATGTTGGAATATTAAATTCCTCTGAAGGGTGTTGATTTCTTTGCTTACTTGTTTGTTTTTTTCCCCCTCATTTGAGTTTGGCCAGGCAATTAGCTTGATTAGATTCAAACTTCAGACTGTTTTTTTGGGTGACAGTTCAAGTTTTAGTTCAGCTCTTTTATCTTTATTTGGATTTCAGGGTTCAGGCAAGAAATTTGTAGAGTTTTTTTTTTAGAGTGCCATCTCTCTAAATACTTTTTGGGATAATTCTCTCCTATTTATATGGCTGGATTTTCCCATGTGCTGTCTTATAGTCCTTTAGGGTAAGAATTCTTGAGTTTTCCATCAGAGTCCTAGCTGTTCTGTGTGGCACCAACTTCAGTCGTGGACTGAAGCCATAAACGTGGGGAACTCACTCCCCACCATTCTTTCTAAAATACTACTCCCTTCCAAAAGCTGTCTTGTTTTACTCACTGTTTATGCTTTCACATTATCATGTTATATATTTCTGAGAGTTGATAGTTGTTATCTATAATCTGACAGGAACTTATTCAGCCATTCCTTGCGGCAGAACCTCAGAATTCTATGAATTTTTAGGGTTGTTCTCTCATAGTAGAGAGATGATACCTGGATTCCTGCAACAATAATTAAGCTACCATAAAGTTTACCTGTCTAATAATGTTTTGCATATTCTATGTTGATCATTTCCTCTCAAAGCTGTCCAAGTTTTCTGCCATCAGATAGAGCCATTTCATTCTCCACGGTGTACACTTCCAAGTTTGTAGGCATCCTGTTTACAGCCACAAGAGAATGCAATTCAGTGCTTCTTATATCTGAATTATTTCAGTTTGCTCCTTGAAATCTTGAGTCTTTATTTTTAATATATTTGTGGGCCCCACTCACTTTCTAGGGGCTAGTAATTACTAAAGTGTCACCCTGTTTTATAGTTCCATATTTACCTGCAGTTAGACTAGTTGTATCTGTCTTTCCATATTGGCTAGATTAAGTTTGGTTTCCTGTACCTCATATTTCCCTTTGTATCTTTCCAATCTGATCACAAAAACCATATTTCTCTCAAGGAAATTTCTATTCTTTCTCCAGTTTAATGAGCCTATGTTTCTTTGTTTTTCCTTTACTTCCCTTCTGCTTTTTTTTCTGCAAGTGAGTTGAAGGTATATTTTTTATATTATCTTTTATTTCCATAAAAGAAACACATGTATATGTATCAAATAGTCAAATAATCTTACCCAGTCTTAACAAGCAGCAGATGTTCCTGCCCACCTATTTCCCAGGCCTCTCCCAAATCCACTACCCAGAGGGAATCTCTTTGAATTGCTTTGCCTGTATCTTCTGGCATTGTCTCCCATGTTACTAAATAACAGGGCTAGACTGTTCTAGATTATTTTTAGTTGATTATTTTGTCTTTTATGTTCTAATATCATACTGGGGTGCCCCCAGTGCAGATCTTGAGTCAAGGACCTGAGCAAAGGAGTGGAGGAGGGGATCCTTAGATGTGCTGGTGGAGCATTGGGGAGGTAGGCTGGGAAGGGGAGGCTGCGTAACAAAGGATGTGCTACCCAGTGTTGCTGCTGTGCGCAGGGGCTCAATCCTACAGCTGAACTCTGGCTGACAGTGTAGAACATACCTGGAATCACCCTTGAGGGGCTCCACCTCCTGTCAGTCACTTGTTGGGGGTACTTTCAGCTGCTCTGTATGCAGGTCAAGTAGATTTCATTGGCTTGAGAAACCCATCAGGCAGAGTTGATGTGCTTTCAGTCAGAAGCCATCGAGTAGGCATGCATGGCAGTGGGCATTGCCAAGTGATGTTTGTGGGGCCCCCATAGGATATTGCACAGCATTATCAATGGGCTTTCTTGCCCTTGGTCTGGTGGCATTCGGCCAGTAGGGAGCCCTTATGGGAGATAACAGGAGTAGAGAAGAGTGGCATTCGGATACTTACCTTCTTCTATTTTCTCTTCAGTACTAGGGATTGAACCCAGGGGTGCTCTTCCACTGAGCTACACTCCTCAGCTCTTTATATTTTATGTTGAGACAGGATCTCACTGAATTACCCAGGCTGGCCTTGAATTTTCCATCCTCCTAGCTTAGCCTCCCAAGTAGCTGAGGTTACAGGCATGTGTCAGTCAGCAGTGCTGGCTAAGGTACCTTCCTGACTTTTCCTCTTATGGGGTTGCCTCAGGCTAGCTATGTCTTTGCATTCTGGAGATCACTGCTCCTCTCAAGGTGACCTTTCCCACAGGATTCTTGCCTGAGTTTTGGCAACCTCTCCCTGCCCTCTGCTGTTATCAGCTTTGTCCTGGCATTGTCCTTTGGGATTTTCCTGTACTCTGTCCCAGTCTTTGTAAACAGTCCCTTTGTAAATATACTTTCCGCAAATTACCCGAATTTGAGTATGCTGTCTCTTATTGGGACCCTGATGGGAGAATGTGGCTTAAAACAGCAGCCAAATGGTTATGAACTAGATTAGCTACCCAGCTGTCGCTACTCAGCTATAAGAAGGAGACAAACCCCTTCTAGGCAAGGGGACTAACCATAGCAAAAGCAGAAAGAAACTAGGCATGGTGAAGCATGCCTGCAATCCCACTGTTTGGGAGGATGAGACAGGAGAATTGTGGTTTGTGATACCAGCCTCAGCAACTAAGAAATAAGAAATAAGAAATAAGAAATAAAATTGGCCTAGGTGTGTAAGTTGGAGGTAGAATGCCTCTGGGTTCAATCCTTAGTACGAGAGAGAGAGAGAGAGAGAGAGAGAGAAAGAGAGAGAGAGAGAGAGAGAGAGAGAGAGAGAGAGAGAGAGAGAGAGAGAGAAAGAAGAGAAGAGAAGAGAAGAGAAGAGAAGAGAAGAGGGGAGAGAGGAGAGAGGAGAGAGGAGAGAGGAGAGAGGAGAGAGGAGAGAGGAGAGAGGAGAGAGGAGAGAGGAGAGAGGAGAGAGGAGAGAAGAGAGAAGAAAGAAGAGGGAGAGAGGCTGAGGCTACAAACAATTCTGTTCCCTTCCCCAAACTCATCAATTAGATATGACTCTCCTTCTTGGGGAGGAGTAGAGATGGAATGTGGACAGTCTCTTCTCATTGTGTTCAGTGAGGTGGCTTTTCCTATGCTGTGGGCCATGGAAGGATTGCTGGGCAAAGGACAGAATGGTCTCTACAATTGAGTGGACCTGAGGTTAGCAAAACCCACTCATCTGAAGCTGTCACACTCACAGAGTTGTGGGATTGTGTCAGATGTCATAACCTGATGACAAACTGCAGAGGTAATGGAAGTGGCGGCTTACAGTCAGCGAAGATCAATCAGAAAAGTGAACTGCTCACTGTTTGTGACTAATAGTAAAATAATAAAGCTATTCCCATCACAAAAGGGAATAATTGCCATCTGTAGTCTTAGGATGGCTGGTGTTTTGAAATTTCTTTCATTTGGATATCCTCAGAACTCACCAGCCTATGAACATGAAAGAGCCTATGAACATAAAACATTTATGTTATTAAAATGTTCAGCAAGCTTTATATTTTCTACCTGCATCGCCCCAAATTTCAGCTCCATCCCCTCTGGGAATCTCCAGGTGGAATCTCATAGCAGCTGAGTTGCTCTGATGTTCCCTTTGTGGGAAGGTTATTATTTAAATGCCAGATCTTAAAGAATATATATATATACACACACACACATACTGGGGACTGAACTCAAGCACTTTCTGTCTCCAAGCCACATCATCAGTCCTTTTTATTTATTTTTTATTTTGAAAAAGAGGCCTCACCAAGTTGATGAGGCTGGCCTCAAACCTGCGATTCTCCTGTATCAGCCTCCTAAGTACTGGGATTATAGGCATGCACCACCATATCTGGCTAAAGGATACATTTTTGCACTGCCTCTGCTGCTAATGTTTTCATTGATGGGGACTTAGTGCGGGATTCTGATGCTGCCAGGGTCCTGTGTCACCAATGTCAATGTGATGTAATGGTTCTTTGCTTCTGAATGTTCGCATCTTTCATTAACAGTGTGACTCTTTTAAGGCACTTTAGTCCCATTTATTAATTTCCACTTTAATGAACTAACACAGTATATGGCAGCTTTCCCAAATGCTTTCACCTATGTTTTGCTATTTATGCATAATTGACAAATGTCTTCGTATCCTATACCTTCAACAAATTGCTCCTGGCAGGGGCAGATTCTTCCTTTCCTTTCCTTTCCTTTCCTTTCCTTTCCTTTCCTTTCCTTTCCTTTCCTTTTCTTTCTTTCCTTCTCTTTCTTTCCTCCTTTCCCTTCCTTCCTTCCTTCCTTCCTTCCTTCCTTCCTTCCTTTCTCTCTTCCTTCCTTCCTTTCCTAGATGGATGTTTAAAAAATATCATTTATCTTAGTGACTATTCATTACCAAGCAGGATAAAAGATCTTTTGCCTCTTTAGTGATTTCTATTTTAATATGCGTGGACAATTTCAGTATGCTTTAGAGGTATAAATGGGTCTTTTTAAGTGCTATTATTTTTTAAAATTGCTGTTTTCCCTACAGATTCATTAACAATTCAAGACTTGAATTGGAAGTAACCTAAAAATGTCTTACTTTATGTCAATGAAGTCTATTAAATACAAATGAAATCCACTTTTGCAGCACCCAATAAAGAACACATTGCACCTAATACAAATCTGCTCTCAGATTGCCTAGAAAATAAACTGAACAAAGAGGGCTAAATAAAATGCAAATTTTAATATTGTGCTAACAATAGAAGAAATAGAAGGGTCAAAATGCTGAACACATTTTTAGTTATTAAAGTAAGCCCAGGAGTTTTCATTTTAATTATACACCAGAGGTGATATCTTTAGGGAGTTCAAATAAATACTAATTATCAATCTGATCTTAAAATAGGCATTAGAAAAGATCTGCATGAATTCAGTAAAATCGCCACACTTCTGTTAAATCCTTAAAGTTCGTTTATGCTTTTCCTTTGTTTTATTATAAGCTTTTCATCTATAATTGAATGAATGAGAATATATGAAAATACCCAGCACATGAGTTGGCACTCACACATATAATAAATGTTAGTTTCCTTCATTTTCCTGCCCTACAATAAACTGAAAGAGACTTATTAAATTTCTAGTCACATATTTATCTGGGCTTTCTCTGGCCATTTTAAAAACAGCAAGTAAATATTCTTGGGAAATGGAATTAAAACTCCAGGGAAAATTTGAGCTATATGAAGACAAAATCTTTTAAGTGTTATTAAGTGCTTAAAGTATTACATAATCACACACATTAATAGTAAGCATTTTAACTGGAGTGTGGTTGTGTGTATACTCTCAGTACTTATACTTGTAACTGCTATTCTCAGGCATTCCACATTCAGGCAGAGGATTCGATTCAGAGGGAAACTAGGAGCTTCAGATGACAGATGATTAAGTCAAATGGAATTCATATTTAAAACAAAAGCAAAAGTACTCCTTTAACTATTTTTAGATCATTGGCAGAAATTCAAAACCAAAAGTATATTTTGATATGACTAACTCTTCACTTCTAGGATTCTGAATATATTGCTTCTTAAAACTAAAATTTTAGATCTATATACAAAACGACATAAAGATGCCATTATACATACCTTACAAGTTAGTTGAAGTTACTCATATATATACATAACTGCTGTCACACATTCATGACATTGACTTGTGTATTTGTGTGTTTGTGAACACATTTATGACACAAATGGATTGTAGAATGTTCATCCTTTTTTTTTTTTTTTCTTTTGCAGTACCAGGGATGGAACCCAGGGGACCGGACCTCCAAGCTATACTCCCAGCCCTATATTTTATTCTTTTTATTTTTTTGAAACAGGGTCTCACTGAGTTGTGGAGGGCCTCACTAAATAGCTGAGCCTGTCCCTGAAACCCGATTCTTCGCCTCTGGAATGCTGGGATTAAAAGTGTGCGCCACCACACCCGGCTTAGAATATTCATCCTTTTAAAGTTCAGAAATGCAGAGCCAATTTTATTCCCTTCCAAGTTGAAATTAGGGGGTCTCGAAGATTTCAGACTCCAATACAGGAAATGAAAGTCCCTGAAATGCCCACAGAATAGGTACCAGATGGAGAGTAGTGTTACCCAGTACGTGGGACAAGGCATCCAGAAGATTACATCCTAGTAAACGGCGAAATGAAAGTCACTGGACCATTAAGAACATGCCGTGGTTCATTATGCAGCCAAATGCAGCAGTCCTCAGGCCTGTCTCTCCTTCCCTGTTTAATCATGTAGGTGGGAGTCCTCCTCCCGCCATAAGAGACTAGATCAATCTAGTTTGATCTCTTTATTGTACAAATGAGGCTCAGACAGATTAAGAGACTTGTTGGAATCACAGAATAAATGGAAGAACACATGCTTGAACTCTGCACTCCAAGTTCTCAGCCTAGTGCTTTCTTCACTAGATCTTTTTTTTTCGGGGTGGTGGAAGTGACGGAGTTAATCCATGGGCATTCTGCTTTCATGCTATACCCGCAGCCCTTTTTATTTTTTATTTTGGAATAGCATTTCTCTAAGTTGCTGAGGGTCTACCTAAGTTGCTGAGGCTGGCCTTGAACCTGCAATCCTCCTGTCTCAGCCTCCCAAGTACTGGGATCACAGGTGTGCACCACCATGCCAAGCTTCTCACCATATCTTAAGGTCCTTCCTCCATTATTACCAGCATTACAAATGCTGTATTAGGCTAAAGCGTGACTCTGAATTTGAAGGTGAAAACCAGGAAGGATTCCAGTCCTCTTCCGATTTGCCTTGAAATTCAGACTAGCAAAAGTGGAAAGTCCTGTGGAACTGGGGTCTCAACATCTTCAAGGGTGAGCGTGGAGTATATGGGATGCACCTGAAAAGGTGAACTGGAACCGGACTGTGAGGCCCGCCCACTGTCAGGATGCTGAATTTGGGATTTCTTTGGCATGCCAGGGATTGCCCCTTCTGGTACCTGGCAGAGTAGAGGTACTGATATACTATGTGTGGTATATGAATGAGTGAGCCATTGATGGTTTTTGAGCTGGTTCTGGAACAAGCTCTTATCAGACTTGCACCTTAGGCTGTGTTTGACCTTCAGGAAGGATTTCACTGATGCTTGAGGAGGCTGAAAGTTGAGAGAGTAAAATTAATCACAGATATGAAAAAAGAGACTACTTGGTTATAAAATTTTAATGTTTATGCCCAGAGTCTTTTAATAGCCTTATTAGTGCATAATTAGACTTTTAATAAAAGGATTGCTCATAGGTGAATGTCACAAGTATAAGTTTAAGTGAAAAAAGCCAGAAACAAATAAAAAATAAAAACTGGGCAGTGCAGGTCCTTTATGAAACATATGCCAAGATGGAATTGAAGATTGAGAGAAGTATCACAAAAAACACAGGGCAGCCGGGCATAGTGGCACATACCTGTAATCCTAGTATTATGGAGGCTGAGACAGGAGAATCACAGGTTCAAGGCCAGTCTCAGCAACTTAGTAAGATCCCCAGCAACTTAGTGAGACCCTGTTTCAGAATAAAAAAAATTAAAATGAGGCTGGGGGTATAGCTTAAAGGTAGAATTCCCCTGGGTTTAACCCCTAGAGTCAGTCTCTCTCTCTCTCTCTCTCTCTCTCTCTCTCTCTCTCTCTCTCTCTCTCACACACACACACACACACACACACACATGCACGCGCGTGTGTGCACACACACACAGGGGCAGAGAAAATAAGCTGGGTAGGCCTATATATGACAGTTTTGGTCTGCCACCTGTGGGAGCAAAGAGAAAAGAAGATTGAGTGACAAGACTCTTAGATTATGATGGGGATTCCTAGAATACAGATTGCCCATTCTTGGGCAGCAAAGCTTGGCTCTGGTATCCTTACCAACTCTGCTCAGTCACTGGCTGGGGGCAGCTTAGGGAGAGCACAGCGTTAGTGTAAATTCCGCCGCAGATCATGATGGTGCAATAAGTAGCGAGGGTGGGCTCCCTACACCCCTCTTGCAGGTTGTCTCTTGAAGGAAGGGTTGAGTGATCTGCACTCATGGTTAATGATAGTACAATTTGATTCTATTTGCATAAAATAAGATTGCTATTAAGGAGAGGTAATGACCAGAAGGGGATACAAGGTCTGCTTCCAGGGTGCTGATAAAGTGTTTTCTCTTTTAATCTGGGTTCTGGCTACTCACTAAATAGGCTCACTTTGTAGAAATTCACTGAATGACACACTTATCATAGTGCGCTTCTTTGTATTATAAAATATTAATAGCAACAGATGAGATAGAGTTTGCTCACAGTTATGGTTTAGATATAGAATGTCTCAAAAAAGCTCATGTGTTGGCACAGCAGAAATGTTCAGAGGTAAAGTAATTGAATCTGAGTTATAACCTCATCAGTTGATAAATCCATCAATGGATTAATAATTTTAATAGATCTGGGTATGGTGGCACATGCCTATAATCCCAGTACTTAGGAGGCTGAGACTTGAAGAGTGCAGGTTTGAGGCCAGCCTCGAGAATTTAGCATGGCCCTCAGCAACTTACCAAGATTTTTTTTTAAAGCAAAAAATAAAGTGGAGCTGGGGTGTAGCTTAGGAATATCCCCAGTACCTCTTCCTCCTAATAATAATAATTCGAATTGATTTAATGGCAGCCTTAGGCAGTTGAGGCATGGCTGGAGGTAGGTCACCAGAGGGGCATAGCCTTGGAGACCACGTATATGCCTGGTCCCTTCTTCCTTCTCTCTCTCTCTCTGCCTCTCAGCTGCAATTGGTCAAGCAGTTGTCCTCTGGCATGATGTTTCTGCCTTGGAGTCAGCCAACCATGGACTGAATCCCTAAAACTGTAAGCAAAATAAATTTTCTCTCTTTTTAGCTGTTCTTGTCTGGTATTTTGGTCACAGCAACAAAAAAGCTGAATGATACACATGCACCAAGCTGAAAAGGATAATAATATTAGAGACTTTTATGTAATAGCAAATAAAACATTTCCTGAAAATTCGAATAATTTACTCTGAATATAATAAAAATAAAACCATTGGCCTGGCTTCCTGTCAGGGCTTGGAATTAGACTAAGATGGAGCTCTGTGGATCAAGAGAGGCCACAGGGCCCAGGCTGATAGGATCTGGTGACTTCTAAGTTGAGGGCAGGAGTGTGGGAAAGTTGGGTGGGGAGAGAGGCTTGTAATTGGAGGCCAGTGGTGGTGGGTAGAACAAAGGTGGGGTCACAGTGAAGAGAATGGCATTAGCAACCAGATGACCAAGGGAGGTGAGGGGAGGCAGGAGAATAGAGATACATTTTACAGTCAACTCTAGGTATTGAAGTATCAGCATATAGCTTGAAGGAGAGTGCTAGTACAGACTAGTTCAGCTGAATTGTCTGAACTATGAGGCAGGTTACAGGTCCAGGTAGGTGGTTTCCTGGTGCAAAGCTAGTTATCAGGTAAGTGGGTGAACCCACTGACCTATCCGTTCTACTGGTCTTCTGCTCGTCACTGATAGTGTTGTATCTTGGGTTAAAGGAGCAAGCATTTTCCGAACAAAACAGTCGTGTATAGGCATAAGGGAAAAATAACTTTTCTGTAAAAGAGATTACACTTGAGCAAAGTTAAAAGGTGGTTAACTTGTGGCGCGAAAATATTCATAGGTTATATGTGACTGAGCAAAAAATATGGCTCAGGAGAAAAGCTAGGAGAATAAATAATAATTCTGTATACCAGATTTTAGGGATTTGAGAATATCTCATGTCATCTTCCTCAGAAGTTTTAAGAGTTTGTAGTGTATATTTTTAGATATAGGGATGGTATCTTCTTCATCTTTGGACCCTTAGTGTCTGGCACATGATAAATATCCCATAAAGTTCTGTTGGAAGAATGGGTAAAAAAATATTGACTGAACAAAAGAGTCACTGTGTTGTCCTTTTCTTGGTGGGGAACATCAGAGGTCACCTGCAAAACCCCTGTGTACCCCGGGAACCTGTGAGAGTCTAGTCAAAACCCTTCTCCTAAGTCCTGGGTAAAAGCACAGGAGGAGCCTGACCTTGGTGTTCACCTTGAAGCAGAATCGTTTTTCTCCCCCCGCCCCCCAGGCCCCTGGGTTCGTACTTAGTTCAGACTAGAGTTAATTTGTCTAAGCCCACAAATGGAGATCTGACCAAAAAAGACACATTTATAGAAAGGCTATTGTTAGAAAAATAAATTTCTAATCATTCAACTTTAAGTGAATTACTGATTTTCACTGTAAATTCTTAAGCTCAGAGTTTATGTCTTCTTTGTTTTATTGGTGCACTGCAGTCACACATCTTCACGGGGTACAAGATGGTAGAGGCAGACATGCACACATCACTCGCTTAGTCCTTACCAATCCCATTGCCTCCCCCTCCCTCCTTCTCATGATTGGCTCAGTGATTGACTTTGATATTTTTGTAAATGTACATCATTTACATTAGAGAATTTTCTCTTTCCCCTCCCATCCCCCTCAGTTAGGTCACCTTATTTGCTCATCTATGGCTTATCACATAGTTCTTTCTTTTCTTTTTCTTCACCTACCCCCTTCCCGGTACTGGGGTTTGAACCCAAGAGCACTCTACCTCCAAACTGCACCCTGGTCTTTTATATTCTTTTTTTTTCTCTCCAGTACTGGAGGTAGAACCCAGGGGCTTTCTACCTCTGAGCTACACCCCAGCACTTTATTTATTTATTTATTTATTTATTTATTTATTTATTTATTTTTGAAACCAGGTCTTACTGAGTTGCAAAGGGCCTCACTAAGTAGCTGAGGCTGTCGAACTGCGATCCTCAGGTCTCAGCCTCCTGAAAGCTGGGATTACAAGCGTGCGCCACCATGCCTGGCTCCTTTATATTCTTTGAAGTAAGGTCTTGCTAAATTGCTAAGGGTCTCACTATGTTGATGAGATTGTTCTCAAGCCTCCCATCCTCCTGTCTCAGCCTCCCAAGTACTGGGATTACCAGTGTGGGCTACCACACCTCACTAGCACATATTTCTTCAGCTCATCATTCCAGCTATGATGTCTGCAGAACGGATTCAGATGATATATATATATTAATATATTTATGTATATATATACATAATTATATATATTAATATATTTATGTATAGTGTGTGTGTGTGTGAGAGAGAGAGAGAGAGGGAGAGAGAGGGAGAGAGAAGAGAGAGAGAGGCTGGGTATTGAATTCAGAGGCATTCTATCTCTGAGCCACACCCAGCCCTTTTTATTTCTTTCTTTTGAAAGAGACTCTTGCCAGGTTGCTGAGAGTCTCACTAAGTTGCTGAGGCTGTCCTCAAACCTGCAATCCTCTTGTTTCAACCTCTCAAGTACTGGGATTATAGGCATGTGCCACTATACCCAGCTTATTATTCCATAATTTAAGTGTAAGAAGCAGGCTGTATTATTCTGTACACACACACACACACACACACACACACACACACACACACAGTGCCAAGTGGAGGGAAGAGAGAGACGGAGAGAGAGGGAAATTTAAGGAATTGTTCCCCATGATTATGGAAGCTGGCAGGTCTAAAACTGGCAAGTGGACCAGCAGGCAGAGGGTTGACCTTATGCTACAGTTCAGTTAGAAGGCCCTTCTGTCAAAGCACGCACTCTTAGTTGGGACAGCAGTCATTTTGTCTTTGGCTGAATGAGGACTGCCCGCACTATGTAGGGCAATCTGCTTTACTCAGGCATCCTTGATCTAATATCAGCCTCACAAAATTATCTAGAATAATATTTGACTACATATCTTGGCACCATGACCTGATCAAGTTAACACACAAAATTAACCATCGAAAGGATCCAGGACTTGCTCAAGCCTATGGGGTTAATTAGTCACAGAGTCATTTCTAAAATTCCGGGCATCTGACACTTAGTCCCTGAAGGAGACTTACTGAGCACTAGAATGATGATCTTCATAAATTCTGATTTGGGGAGCAAGAATGGAAAGGAAATTATTAGCTGGGAGCCGGAAATGGTAGCTGTCATTCAGCAAGTGCTAAAGCAAGAATTAGACCCCTGATAGTGAGGAATCAGGGAAAACCTCACTTATCCTTAGATAATGTTATTTGTAATTACACAAAATCATAAACCATAAACAAACTCAAAAGAAAAGAAAAGAAGCCATCTGCCTAAATATAAAGATGCCTGTACAGACACTCAAGTTTCAGCCTGGAGTGAGTTATTTCACTGAGCATCTAAAAGAGCTGGAGAGCCGGGCATGGTGGCGCACACTTGAAATCCCAGTATTCGGGAGGCTGAGACCGGAGGATCACAGTTCAGACAGCTACTACTTAGTGAGGCCCTCTGCAACTTAGTGAGACCCTGTTTCAAAATAAAGAATAAAAAAATAGGGCAGGGGGTATAGCTCGGAGGTCGAATGCCCCTGGGTTCCATTCCCAAACCCGAAAATGAATGAATGAATGAATGAATAAATAAATAAATAGAAGAGATGGAGAATAACCAAGCCACGGGAAGGGCAGGTGGGCTGGTGAGGAGCTAGGTTCCACTGGGAGGCTAGTCTCCTAGGGGAACGTGATCTATAGTGGAGGCAGGTTTAGGCTTCCAGCCTTCCAAAAAAGCCCAGAAAGCAGCACATCAAGTAGCCTGCTTCCCATTCCTTCCACATAACGTTTCCCATCCCTCTGCGTCTTGGCCGGAGTTTCTGTGCCTCACACAGCTCAGCCAAAACAACTCACCATCGTGATGGGTGTGTGATCCCTGGCAAAATTTCACCTTCAAAACCCATAAATTCACAAACTGATGATTCTGGAGGCTTTCCTTGTGGCAGCGCTCGGCAGTAAATTCACATGCACTGCAGTCTTTCCCATTTACCCATGATAATGAAGAATACAATTTGTATGAATATTTGAAAACTTGAGATAATCCCCAGACCTAATTTTAAGTTAAATAGTTTCAACTTCCTGCTTCACTAAACAATTATTCTTTTGGTCAGTTTTTTAACCCTTGCTTTATAAATTCTTGGTGGGGACAAAATGGTATGCATAAATGTATGCTCTTTTTTTGTGTGTGTGTGTGTATACTAAAAGTTTCATGGAGATGCTGTATGTAAATTATCTGTGTGTGTGTGTGTGTGTGTGTGTGCATGCATGTGTGTGTGTGTGCGTGTGTGTGCGTGTGTGTTTCTAGGGATGTTCCCAGAGGCATTCTACCTGTGAGGCTACACTCCCAGCCCTACTTTATTTTTAATTTTAAAACAGGGTCTTACTAAGTTGCTGAGATTCTTGCTAAGTTGCTGATGCTGGCCTCCAAACTGCCATCCTCCTATCTCTATCTCAGCCTCCCAAGTACTGGAATTACAGTACTATGCACCACCATGCTCAGCTAATTTAAAAAAAAAAAACTTTTATTGGTACATTGAAGTCATACATCTTAACGAGATAAGAGATGGTGGAGACATACATGCACACATCACCCAGTTATCCCTTACCCAATTCCCGCCCCATTCCCCCCTTCCCATGCTTGGCTTAGTGATTGACTTTGATATGTTTAAGTACATCATGTGCTTTAGAGAGATTACCTCTTCCCCCTACCAACCCCTCAGTTAGGTTGACTTATTTGCTCATCTACAGAATCTCCTTCTTCATCTAGTTACTCCTGTTACCCATTTCCCCCTAGTGAGGGGATGTGTAATTTAAAACTATCCCAAGATAATGGAAAAAAATCTTACTATTTTTACAGTGTTTATGTCCTAATTAACCTGCCATATGATTTCTTTTGTTGCTGTTGTTCTGGAAATTGAACCAGGGGCATTCTACTTTCATTTTTTATTTATTTATTTTCTACAGTACTGGAGATTGAGCCCAGGGGCATTCAATTTCCAAGCTATACCCTAGCCTATTTTTTTATTCTTTATTTTGAAATAAGATCTCACTATATTGCAGGCTTCACTAAGTAGCTGAGGCTGGCCGAGAATCTGGGATTCTCCTGTGTCAGCCTCCCAAGTATTTGGTTTACAAGTGTGCACCACCATCCCAGTCCCCAGCTTTATTTTTTACTTTTATTTTTATTTTGAAACAGGGCCTTACTTAGTTGATGAGAGTCTCACTACTTGCTGAGGCTATCATCTTCAAACCTGCAGTCCTCCATGTCAGCCTCCCAAGTACTGGAATTACAGGCTTGTCCCACCACGCCTGGTCTGTCACATACATTTTACAAGTCATATTCACTGGAAGTAGAGCACGATAATATTAATGGGAAGATGAATGAGAAATAGAACAAATTAAGCACCTACTAAGTGCCAGGTACTATGCTGGGCATGGCCACAAGTACACAGCGAGAACAGGCTCAATGGATGGCTCTGCTTCTCCATAACTATTTTGTAATGCAGTCTCAGCGCTCAGGGCAGGCATTACATTTCTAATGAAAGACAAGCTCCAGTATTTAGCACACTTATGGAACAGTAAATGTGCAACTGCTTAAGTCAGAACAATGAATCACGTTTCATTTCCCTGCCTGAGCCAGAGCAGCAGCTCTTTGTCCTGTCCTTCCTTCATGCTCAGCAGATGCTGGCTTGCCCCCAAAGATAAAGCATTCTTTGAGTGCGGTGCCCTCAGCTTCCCTGGGTATAGGATGGCAGCTTCTGTATGCAGATGCTGGGAAATCTTCCTGAGTGCGTTTACATAGTAGTTTTCTCTTGAGCACATGTTTATTTTTAGTAGTAAATTATCAGAGCTTGTGAGGCTGAAACCTCAGCTACTTTCTTGCATGTGTTTTATGTAGCCAAATTTCAGACCTGGAAACCATAGAACACATAGCAGCCGTGACTGTAGTTTCCAGATCTCATTCTCCCATGGTGCCGGTGATTAAAATTGACTGATGACTTACCCACTTAACACTGGGTCAGGGAAGACCCACCAAATGCTTATTTTCTGATTATTCATATTTGGAAGTTTATCTGTTCATCGAGAAGAATCAGCTAAAATATTGCTTTAAAATATTAGATGCAGAAACCTTAGACCAGTGATCTCAATTCCTTGCTCAGCATCTGCAGAGAGTTAGAGCAAAGAAAAAGGGTCAAGTCCCAAGATCTGACGGCAAAACTGCTTAAATTGCTAATAAGGAGGTGAAGGCTGCCTTGGATACTTAGGATTCCACAGATGCTGCTCTCAGGGACATTCTTGATTCTTACAGAGTGTGGCAGAGATTGCTCCAAATCCTTCCGGAAGAGACCTGGGAGACACAAGGAACTCATAGCCAAGAGTGCTGTTTTTATGGGACACAGCAAATGAAGAGCCGGGGACCGTGCCAGGCCCTCTACTTTGTGCTTCGTCGTCCTCAGAGCTTTAACGATGCAACTCCACTAACTGATGCCAAGCAAGGTTTAAGGGGATGGACTTTTAAAATTTCTCTTTTAAATCAGGTCTCTTGGTCCAAAGCAATAGGAACGCAACTAACTTACACTTTCAACCCAACTTCTTACACCCTTTCTTATACTTTCATCTACATGAATCAACAAGCAAGCACGCCTCAAATAATGAATACATATAAGATGTTGTGTGTTTGTGTGTGCGCACGCACATGTGTGTGTATTTTGTGTAAACGAAAGTCAAAGAAATAATATGCAAGAGTCTGAATAATGTCGTCAGGATTTCTTGACTCTTTCATCTTTTTCACTGTTTGTCCAGAAATGGATGCTAATTGGCTCTACTTAGAACACTTGTGCACCTCTGGACCAATCACTATGCCTTGGAGGACATGATTGGGCAATCTGAATCATGTGCCCACTCCTGTAGCCAAAGGAGGGGTGAACTGTATGATTAATAGCTCCACCAGGATCTATGCATTTATAGAAGGAATGGGCTTTCCAAGGAAGGAACAATGTTAAATAAAAAGAATGCCAGCTGTATCATGTAAGTGGTCCATAGAACTCTGTTGGTCGTATGTAGGAGATTACCACTGCTTTTTCTACTACATCCTTCCTTTGCCACTCAAGGTAGTCCTTGATGCTCTGGAGAATGTATGGGCTTGGGATAGGTCCAAGTAAGTTATGCAGTTACACTTAATAAGCTTTAAGTTGTTACTACCTTCCTTAAAACAAATTCTTTTGATAGGATGGCATGCTATTCAGTGATGTTGGATAGACAAAGATGTAGAGAAATAGAAGCTCTAAGGGGGCAGAATTTGGTTTTATTTATGTTCTTTTCTACTATAACACCAAGCACAGCAACTAGCACATGGAGGGCCTAAATTATTATTTGTTGAATTGAGTCAAGTAGGTTGACATGTTCTCTGGGGGATTGGTAGATACCATAGATAAAAGAAAATTAACATCCTCTGAGAGCTTCTAGCTCTCTAATAATTTTCCATACCAGTAATTCCATATTTAAAGGTTTTCCTTTAGCTAAAGATTTTAGAAGAATCTAGGCAGATAACATGTGAGGTCAGCATAGTATAATGGCTGAGGTTTCAGAGTTAGGCCTGATCTAAACACTTCCAGTAAATTTGGTTACTTCAGTGTGATGGTTAATTTTATGTGTGCACTTGACTGGCCTTGGGGTGACCAGATTAAACATTCACTTAGGTTGTGTTCATGAGGGGGTTTTTGGATGAGATTAGCATTTAAATTAGTACACTCAGTAAAGTAGGCTCCTCTCTCCAGTGTGAATGGGTACCACCCAATCTGTTGAGAAGCTGAATAAAACAAAAGATGGGAGAAGGAAGAATTTGCTTCTTTTGCTGTTTTGCTTGGGCTAGGGCTTTGATTTCTCTTGTCCTTTGACTAAGTGTTTTTATCATTGGCTTCTTGGTTCTTAGGTTTTTGGACTTGATCTTTTCCTCTAATCACTTCTTTTCTCTGTCTTTCTTTCTGTCTCTTGGTTCTGTTTCTCTAGAGAACCCTAACATCCTCAGGCAAGCTATTTAATCTCTTGGGACCTCAGTTTACCCCAATACTCTTATCCTCAGTGAAAGTTAATATGCCTATCTTAGAGATTCAAATGAATAATAACTGAAGTAATATTTGAGAACCCTAGAACTTGATCAGAATAAATAGATATTGTGGTTATTATTGAAGGAGCAGACAGGTACTGGCATGAAAGAAGTTCTTAAGGTAGTAAGGAGTTGAATGGAAAAGTCAAGGTCCAGAAGATAAAATTCATTTATTTAAGATGCAGCCACAGCAATATATTTGTGCTGTTATAACCACAGAAGCTAAAATTATTGGTGAAGAAGATATATCTGCTCATCAGTTGGTCACCTGCCAATATTACATCTCTAGGACAGTTTAGTCATAGCATTTTTATCACTACCTGGTGGCATTAGAACAAAACTGCAGGGATAGTTACCAAAGTTAAAACACAATCGTGCTGAGGGTAGATGTTAAAGTACTAATCCCAGAGGTAAGAACAGGTTTGAGGGCACATCAGTTAGCGGCACTTTTATTAAACTCAATTACATATTTATAAACTCCACTAGACTATAAAAATGTCAGAGAAACAACTTAGTACTAGATATTACTTTTATATTTAGTAGTATGTAAAAAGTCTATTCAGATACATGACCCTTACCTCTCCCTCATGGTTTATGCTGAATTAAGTAGTACTATATTTGAGGAAGTTTTATATTTCCCCCATTGCAAATCTATTTTAAGGTAAGCTAAACCCAACTAAAAATAAAAGCCCAAGGCAGGCCTGCTGTTAATGCTTTGTACATCCCTTTTATAAAAGAATGGGTTAGCTTTATACTTTATATTGATATTTAGTAGCCCTACTGTTATACATTGATTATTTCTGTGTTGGCCAACTGGGAATTATGGATTTTGTGGTTCTCAGTATATAATCATTTGTTTTTAGCATGAGCTGAACATTACAAACTTATAAAAAAAATGGACTTATTTATATATGTATGTAGCATGTATTTGCTTATTCATTTATTTATTTACATATGGTGCTGGGGATTGAACTGAGGGACATTCTGGTCCTGAGCTACACCTTCAGACCTATTTTATTTTTTATTTTGAAACAGAATCTCACTAAGTTGCTGAGACTGGCCAGGAACCTGTGATCCTCCTTTCTCAAATTCCCAAGTATTGGGATTGCTGGTGTCACCACCACACCCAGATAGTTTAAAAAATATTTCTATATTGTTAACAGGTGTGGTGGTGCACGCTTGTAATCCCCGTGCTTGGAAGGCCGAGACAGGAGGTCAACCACAGGTTCAAAGCCAGCCTCAGCTACTTAGTGAGGCTCTCAGCAACTTAGTGAGATCCTGTTTCCAAATAAACTATAAAATAGGTCTGGGAATATAGCCTGGAGGTAGAAAAAGCCCCTGGGTTCCATCCCCAGTACCACCCAAAAATTAAATAAATAAATAAATAAATAAATAAATAAAATATTTCTGTATAGTTATTTTAAAAGAATATAATCTAACGCCGGGCGTGGTGGCGCACGCTTGTAATCCCTGCGCTTGGGAGGCGGAGACAGGAGGATCGCGCAGGATCGAAGCCAGCGGCGCTGGCGTAAAAGACCCTGTTTCAAAAATATAAAATAGGTTGGGAGTGTAGCCCGGAGGTAAAAGGGCTTCCAGGAACCCCAGTACCACCAAAAAAAAAAAAAAAAAAAAAAGAATATAATCTAAAATAACAGGGAGAAAAATTCAACTCCATGTTAGGCCTCCATGCATCCCTATGTGCTTGATTCTAGGTTCTGTCCAAGGATGTGACTAATCTAGCTTAGGTGGTCTCTTTTCTTCCTTCTCACAGGTCTGGAAGCTCTGTCCCCTCTCTGACTTCTTCTGGGGGAAATAGGAAAAGCATAACTGAGATAAAGGCAAATGAGAAGTTTAAACACACGTACACACACACACACACACACACACACACGTGCATACACGATTGAAGCCAGGAGCATGTTACCTCTGAGTTACACCCCCAACTCTTTATTTTTAATTTTCAAACAGGATCTTGCTAAGTTGCTGCAGCTATTCTCGAACTTGTGATCCTCCTGTTTCAGCCTCCCAAATAAGTACTGGGATTACAGGCATGCTCCACTGTGCCTGGCAAGTAGTTTTTAAAATATTTAAAAATATTATTTCATATTCCTATGGCAATTGTTCCTGCTTGATGATCCTTGATGATTCAAGCTCTGTAGCCTACAGACCTCTCACAATCAACATGGCTATAGCTCTATAACCTACAGACCTCTCACAATCAACATGGCTAAAACTTGAGTTAATGCTTTTTCTGACAAACCTATCCATTTATCCTTGATTGTTAAACTGTGTTCATGATATTATTTCCACCCAGTCAACCTGACTAGAAACTCGAGGGACTTTTAACTAGTCCTTGTTCTTTATCTCTTTCTCTCATTAATCACCATCTTCTCCAGGATAGAGTAAAAAAGTAAAATTTTTAATTCCATCTTCCCTCTCTGATACTGTGTCTTGCTCTGTTCTGGACACTTAGTGCATCAGGATAGTCAGATATATTTTTGCAAGACATAGTTGTAGTCATTTATTCTCTTGCTTAAGAAACAAAAAACAGAGGCTGACATGGTGGTGTACACCTGTTATCCCAGCATTTGGGAAGCTGAAACAGGTTTGAGGCCAGCCTCAGCAATTTAGTGAGGTTCTCATCAACCTAGTGAGACCCTGTTTCCAAATAAAAAACAAAATAGGGCAGGAGTGTATTTTGGAAGTAGAATGCCCCGGGCTCAATTCCCAATACCATAAAAAACAAACAGACAACAACAAAGTCATCTAAGATCTTTGTCAATAACCCTGGCTCTGCAAAACCTTGTCAATATTTAAGGGTTCCATCATACAAAGAATTGAGAATCATTAGTAACATTATAGTAAAGTTTATGGAAAGATGAAATTTATTGAAGCAAGATCAGCATAAACAATTTATTAAAACCTGATGTTGGAAAAGTTCCTTCAATTTGTTGAATGTGTTACCTCAGAACTCAGTTAAGATCAGGACTTTGTCTAGAGATTTATCAACCTCTACTTGGACTTCAAAACTGAGACTTAAAACATCAATTGGTTAAATGCCAATGCAGACTATATTTATTAAAAGATAATTGAGCCATTTTACACGTAAAATAAATGATCTGATCAGGAATACAATAAAAAGTGACAAAGGTAAAGCACTGCCAGTATTCTTAGTTAATTCCAACAAACCATGTATCCTTTCAACAGCAATAACAAGAAGTGTGTAACCTGGTTTAAAGTATTTGGAAACATAAAAGAAAATTTTAAATTGTAGTAGTGCTTTTTCATAATTTTCTCATTATGGTAGCATAAGACATTATGCAATATAAGGAATTAATAAACAATTTATTTTTTGCTTTCTTATCTTTAAAACATAATTAGATATACCTAATAGATTATATGTAAATATATGTAAATCTCCAGGTAATATAATAAGCAAGAGTGAATCTGCCGCCCAATGAAAAAATTGGAGAATTATCTATAATTTCCATAAACCTAATTGTTCCTCCCTTATATCGCTTCTGTTTTTTTCCAAAAAGCTAACCCAATCTGAGGCAGTTGGCACTGAGAATAGTCTGAGAAAATAGGTAGTAAGATGAGGCTTTGGAAGCCCGGTACAGTGGCCTGTAATCCCAGTACTTGGGAGGATGAGACAGGAGACTCTTAGGTTTGAGGCTGGCTTCAGCAACTTATCAGGACCCTGTTTCAAAATAAAAAGGGCTGAAGTGTATTTTGGAAGTAGAATGCCCCCTAGGTTCAATCATCAGTACCAGCAACAGCACACACACACACACACACACACACACACACACACACACACACACACACATACAAACACATACATACAAAAACAAAACGAAAAACAATGAGGCTTTGGAGTTGTATCACCATTCCCTTTAGCAATGAAGTCCCCATCACTGTGATGGGAGGACTATGTCTAGCACCTGTCATGGGTGGCCCAGTGGTTAACATTCTTATACCAGGTGAACTGGAGTGGTGAACTATGGTGGGAGTATAATACAATAGCTGCCATGACATATCATACAGTTGAGAAGTATATGAGTACGTTGTGAGCAGTGGGTTCTGGAGCTATTGCTAAGCACTGCTGATGCCCCAGAAGAAGATAATAAAAAGCTGTAAGTGTTTTACAAGCAACTGAAAAGCTAGGCATGAAAGCCACAGACAGGGCTCCCCGGGTAGTTTACAGAAGGGCTACGAAAGCTGGTAGATGCAGCCCTGGGACTTAAATGATCAGACACCAGAGAAAGTTAAACATCCAACCAAGACAGGTCGGCTCTGCCACTCAGGTCTTACTTTTGAGATGCAGACGTCTGGGTGAATCACCCCCCAAATTCTGAATGCCCAGAGTTCTCCTGAACTCACTGCTCTTTCAGAAGCATTCCATCCTTCCCTATTAAGAAGTAGCATGAGCTGGGTGTGGGGGCTCATGCTTGTAAGCTTGTAATCCCAGTATGTGGGAGGCTGAGACAGGAGGGTTGCAGTTCTAGAACAGCATCAGCTACTTAGTGAGGTCTTCTGCAACTTAGTGAGATCTTGTTTCAAAATAAAGAATAAAAAAATAGGGCTGGGGTATAGCTCAGAGGTAGAATGCCCCTGAGTTCCATTCCCTGTACTGAAAACAAAACAAAACAAAACAAAAACAAAATAAAACCCAGAAGACATAGGATACAACCAGGAATGGAGGTGCATGCCTGTAATCTCAGTACTTGGAAGGCTGAGACAGGAGGATCAAAGGTTCAAGGACAGCCTCAAGGATTTATCAAGGCCTCAGCAACTCAATGAGACCCTGTTTCAAAATAAAAAATAGAAATGTAGCTCAGACATAGAATATTCAAGAGTTTAATCCCCAGTGCAGTAACAACAACAAAGTAGCATACTTTCCTTGTTTGTGACAATGTAGAGGTCTTTCCCCCAGCATCAATATGTGCTCCCTCAGGACCTTCCCCTACCTTCCCTCAGGTTACTTGGACTACAGAGTTAAGTCATAGCATTAACATTAGAGAAGGGATAGAGTGAGAAGGGTGATATTCCTCTGAAGGAGCTGCCAGGCTTTGCCAACATGTACTGGTAGGAGCAAGGAGAGTTTGCATGGGATATGATGCTGAAGGAGTCTGATCCGGGCAACAGGAAGGTAAAGTCACTGATATGAGATCACTGTCCTGAGACATAAGATTTAAAACCATGGCAGAGACCCTGGGAGATGTCTGAACTTACTCTTAGAATAGCTCCTAGAAATGTAGGAGAAAGCAATGGTCCATTTGGTGTTGAAAGGGCCAAATTGCCATAGCTGACAGTGAAAGGAGCAACTAAAAGGCTTAGTAAAGTAGGCATGAAGGCCCACGAGAAGACTGTTGTGAGAATACCTGGAGGCTATTCTATGGACAAATCCATAGGAATCGCTGGTGAGGACATATAACTGTCACTAACATGTTCAGTGGTTGTTATGGTTGTAGTGGTGCTGTGGGCTCTTCTTCCTCTATTCAACTACAATTTGTTGAAGAGGGAAATTAAAATGAATAGGCATCTTGGTGCAGCTTCAACAAGTCTTTATTACAAGATCAGTAAGAAATAGAAAGAGAATAGAAAAAAAAAAGCAGCGTGCAGGTATGCTGGAGAGCTGGAAAATGGAACTCTTGACTCCCTCTCCATCTCCAGCCTCTAAATAGATTTTGTATTGGTATGTTCTTATCACTCTTACAAAGGCAATAGGCTAGTAACTTATTTCTAAGCCAGGTGGTGCCTCTTTGCCTCTAGACAGTGCACTTACTAAGTGCAGGAATCAGTAATCTACCTTGTTTCTGCCTCTATTGTATTAGGCAGTATTGGTTGTTCATCAACTATGGGTGGTTTGAAGCAGCATAGAGTTTGCATTTCTGGGTCCCAAAGAATAGGAGGAAGACAAAGGTCCTGATTAGAACCGTGTGCTGTCTGAAATGCACCAGGCAGAGTCACTGTGATTGTACATGATTGTACAGCTTTCAATTGTTTCTACATAATTTTAGGGCTATAGGCTTTACTAGAGTAAACCTTAGAACAAAGGGGAGAGAGAGAGAGAGAGAGAGAGAGAGAGAGAGAGAGAGAGAGAGAGAGAGAGAACCTGCACTGTAACAGCTGCCACCCCTCCCTGCCCGAGTGGCAGTACAGTGCTGTTTCTGGCTGCTTTTTACATTTTGGAAATTAATTCCAGAGCAATTTCACAATACTGGCACAGCAGTGGCTTTCCTCTGTCATCCAGAGCTGCAGCAAGACAGGCAATACAGACTTGTGCTCACTGATAATAATGGGGACAATAGGACCTTGATGCCATAGAGGCCAGGTAGACACAATTATGGTAATGAGTGGCTAGACTGGAGGCAGAGCCAAAAAAGCCTGCCCTGCAGAGACTTAAAAAGATGGTCAGTAGAGCAAGGCATTCTACTACACAAAATAGGTGGGGAGCTGGTACTCAGAATGCACCCTCAGAAAAAAATCAAAGAGAATAACCAGGAGACTAAGAGTAGTTGTCTCAATCAGAAGTTCCTTTTTTTCTCTTAAGTCTATGTCAGTTTTCAGTCCTATAACCTAGAACTGAAGAGAAGGCCAGACATCCAGGAGGAAGAACAAGCAACACCATAATGAGTAGGGAGGGAATGGCTTCCCCAGAGCTCCCCCATGAGACCTACAGCTCTTTACTCAGATAACGGCATTTGTGAGAAGGGGCATCCTGCAAATATTTTGAAGCCTATGGACAGAGAGCATACATCACAGCTGCTGGAGCACACTGAGGCCAGGTAATACACAGACTCCAGGACAAAATCAGTTTATAGTGGGTCCCTGCATCCATGGACTCGCCAGGTCTGTGGTCATTTCTTAGGTCGCAGAATATACAGCTGAAGTTCTTCTCCATGGCAGCTAAACAGACCTTATACAAGGTCTTTTGCTCATGGAGAAGGTGGAAACCTCCAGAATGGCTCCTTTGCATAGCCAAGGGAAGGAATGAAGAATGAAGAATGATACACACCTGGCAGGAGGATGGGGGATGGTAGAGATTAATATCACCTTTAAAAAGCTAATACAAACTTTCTCCATAAAGGGCCAGACAGTAAACATTTTAGGCTTTGTGGGCTATGTGATGATCTGCTGTGACTACATTTGTAGCCAAAAAGCAATCGTGGGCAATGCGTAACAAACTGGCATATCCTGGTTCTAAAAATTTCATTTACAAAAATGGGTTGATCTATAGTTTGCTGGATCTAAAAGATCAGTAGGTTGGGGGGGGGGTGTGGGGAGCTTCCCATCACGTCTTCATTGAATTCACCAATCTGGCCTTGGCAGAACCAGATTGTGGATGGTGGCAGCAGACTACCCCCAACCCAGTAGACAGTAGCTCAGATTGAGCTCTGGGCTGTAGAGACATCTTTGCTACAGTGGATTAGCATGGCCTCAGACATGGCATGTGAAGCTACTAATTTGCTGAGTGGGTCCTTTTCATTCTGATAAAAAAAATGATCAGAAACAGTTAACCTTCCTTTGGAATGGGCAGCGATATATGATATACATTTATGGTTTTGCCTCTAGGCTATTTTCTTTCATGTTCTCTGTCATAACATTATCTGAAGATATCTGGGCCATCTGTCTGTCCCGTGGAACATCACACTGACTCACTACATCAATGATATTATGCTAATTGCATGGTGTGATTCAGACTGGATGAGCAAGATATGGCTGAAGACTTGAGTGAAGACACATGTTAAGACTCATGTGTTGGGGCAAGGGGATGGGTAGATACTATGAAGATCCAGGGTCTTGCCACATGAATCAAACTTTTTGGATTCCTGTGGTCAGGGAGTATGCTGGGGCCTGTCTTCTAAAATTACAGACAGAAGAGCTGGTGTTATACAATGGGAACAGAGAGAAATATTTGCCTCACCAAGTGATCTATTTAGAGGTTTTCTGGTACTCCTTTGACTATTTCTATTGGAAAAAAAAGATAAGCTCAAGAATGCCAGCCTGAGAAGGGCATGGTGATGGAGGGCTCGGACCCCTCATGGATGGTCTGGGTCATGCTACGATGTTAGCCACCAAGGCAAGCAGAGCTGATAGGCAAGAGTGAGGGAAATCTAGAATGGAAAACAGAAGAGGGGGAGGATGAGCACTAGTTGCAGCCCTATGACCAGCTGGCAGAGTAGCTTGTCATATTTGCCCTCTTACATTTACCTCAGAAGACAGGTACACTGGACTCCAGGAAGAGCTGAATGCATATCAAGAAATGGATTTGAGTGAGGCAAGAAGGGGACTGTGATGGACAGAGAGATGCCTGTCTACAACCCTAAGTAAGGACTCGTGTAGTAGACACTGGGACTGGTATCAGATGACAGTCTTCAAATGGAACTGTTGTCTCAAGAGCAGAGAACCTGGCCCAAGGGTAAACCCATCCTGGGGTGTACCACACTCAGTGGTTGATCTTGGTGGGGTCTAAAGGCCTGATCATTTGGGTCCAGCGTAGGACAGCTCTGGCCGGCTCCGTATGCGCCCGTTCTCCTGTCGAGCTGGCCGAGGCTCTGCTTGTGTTGTAGTTCTTCTCTCTGCCCTTTCTCAGGTGTTAATCCCTAATAATTACCCTGCTTCGGCATCTGCTTCCAGGCAATCTGATCTGTGACATGCACTTTTACTCTGATGGTATGGATTTCTATTTACTTATTATGCTTGGCATTGTTTCCTAGATCTTTGAGGGTGTGATTTTCATTAATTCTGGGAAATTTGACACTTATCATCTCTTTAAATATTATTTCTTCTTTACCTCTGAGCTCTTCTTCATTCCCCCTAGAATGTGGATAAGATATATATTATTCCTTCTCTTCCTATCCTCAATATCTTTCTTCTTTTCTTCATGACTGTGTTGCAGTTTTGGTAATTTCTTTTTATAGATCTCTTCCAGTGCACTATTTATCTTTTCTTCAAAGGGTAAACAGTGTTCAATGCTTTGATTAAGATTTCTGTTTCAAAATTTTATTTTTAGTTAATCAAATGTTTTGATTAAAAATTAAAACTTTATCTTAACTATCTCATAGTATTTTGTTGATTGGTCATATGCAATATTGAGTCCTTTATAACTTCAGACATTTTATACATGACTGTTCTGTATCTGATAGTTCCGATACCCAGATCTGTCAGGATAGTCAGAGTGACTTGTATGGCTTTGTTGATTTCAGGTTGAGAGTTCACTGCTTGATCTTGCTTAGTGAGAACTAAATTGAGGAGTGGGGACGTTTGCCCCAGATATAGTTTACTTCTGCTGGTGACCAAGGGGCTCTCCACCTTCATTTCCTGAAGGTCCCAGTTAGTACAGGGAATCTGAAGCTACCTTCACTCTTGCTGCTGTGGGCCACACCTCTCAGCTCCAGATAACCCAGCTTCAGGCCCCAGATCCTGGTGCCCCTGGACTCAGCTGGGTTTTTGGAAGAGTGTAGGAAAGGATCCCTGAACAAACGTCTATCCTTATGAGACAATTCATGTCTCAGAGCATGACTTCCAGAGCGAGAGGCCCTTGGAGCATCTAGTCAGCAGTAATAATGGAGGCGATTACTTTTATTTTGGAAAAAATATAAAAGATAAGATTTTTTAGGCCAAATAATAAAATAAGACTGTGTTTATATTTCATTCATGTTCATAAACATAAATTGAGTGTTATTCTAATAAGAATAACTGACATTTATTGAAGGCTAATTGTTTTCTTTATCTTTTTTTACAAAAATATTTTCTATCTTAAATGTAGAAAATTTCAAGTATGCACAAAAGAAGAGACCTCTGTGCACTTATCGCCCAACTCCAACAATTTCCAATTCATAGCCGCTGTATTTTATTCTATACTCTCTTCTAGCCTCATGATTATTTTAAAGCAAATTCAAAACATACAATTTCATCCAAAATTTTGAATAATTACATCTAAAGAATGAAGACCATTTGACAAAACCATAAGTACAAAAGAAAATCACACTTAAAAAGTTGACAATGATTCCTTTATACTATCAAATATATTATGAATATTAACTCTTTCTTTGTGGTATCAGTTGCTAACACTTCTCCCAAGTTTGCCATTTGTTGATGTTCTTTGCTTGTGTGTGTGTGTGTGTGTGTGTGTGTGTGTGTGTATGTGTGTTTGTGTGTGTGTTATTGTGACTGAATTCAGAGGCATTCTACCTTAAAGCTACATCCCCAGGACTTTTTATTTTTTTGTTTTGAAACAAGGTCTCACCAGATGGCTGAGAATCTCACTTCATTGCTGAGGCTGGTCTTGAACCTGTGATCCTTCTGTCTCAGCCTCCCAAGTGCTGGCATTATAGACATGGACCACCACACCTGGATCTTCTGGTATATTTTTAGTGCAGAAGTTTTAAAAATTATATGTTGCAAAATATATCCATCCTTTTATCTTGTAGCCTCTATATGTTTGCATTTGAGTTAGAAAAAAAATTTCCCACTCTCAGATTACAAATTCACTCATGTTTTCCTTTGTCTATTATATAATTTTATTTTTTACATTGAAGTCTTTGGTCCATTTAGAATTTATCCTAGTTAGTGGTGTGAGAAATGGATCCAATTTTATATTATTTCTTCTAATTCTCCAATTATTCCTCCCCATTCATTAGAGTGCACATTTTGCCCAACTGGTCTAAGATGCTGAGTTTATCAGCCATATGTTCTCATAGGAAACTGAGTCAATTTCTGTCTTTTTATTCCTTCCCATTGATCTGTCCCTCTCTTCATATGCCAATACCACGCAGTTTTAATTATAGAGGCTTAATAATAGGCTTTAGTTTCTGGTAATACTACCTTCCCACATGCAACTTATCCTTTTTTTAAAGGCAGTTTTCCCCTGCTATCTTTATTTGTTTTTCTTAAAATAAACATGAAAAATCAGCCTAAGACCCTCATTCTTAATAGATGTTATTTTCACTAAAATAAAATTAACATTGATAATTTTACCATTACTATTTAATATTTTATTTTCTAAATGTAAATAATATAATTATTTTCTACATATAAATAATATTTTCTTATATATAAATATATGTAAGCCGGGTGTGGTGGCGCACACTTGTAATCCCATTACAAGCTCTTGGGAGGCAGAGACAGGAGGACTGCACAGGTTTGAAGCCAGCCTCAGCTACTTAGTAAGGATCTCAGCAACTTAGTGAGACCCTGTTTCCAAATAAAAAATAGGTCTAGGAGTATAACTCAGAGGTAGAAAAGCCCCTGGGTTCCACCCCCAGTACCACAAAAAATCCTTTCTAAATATGTGTAAAATTAATATACTTACTATTTTATTTTATTTTAAATACTTACTATTTTATTTTCCTATATATAAATTGATAGCCGGACGTGGTGGTGCACGCTTGTAATCCCCATGCTTGGGAGGCAGAGGATCACGCAGGTTCGAGGCCAGTCTCTCTGGCTTAAGAGACCCTGTTTCCAAATAAAAATATAAAAATAGGTCTGGGAGTATAGCCCGGAGGTAGAAGGGCTCCCAGGAAACCCAGTACCACCAATAAAATAAAATAAATTGATATTTATCAATGCACTACATATTTATAGAAATTATGTATCATACAATATTGTTTACTTATTTGGAACAATTTTTAGTATTCTTCTTTGCACTAAGCTAAAGAAAATACTAAATGAAGCAGAAGACAGAATACGGCTCACTAATAGCCTTTTTACATGTATGTAATATCTGCATGGTCTATGTATAAGAAGCTCTCATTTCATTGTGACTTTATCTTTGAAATGTATTTGTTATTGCATGTAATTAAGGAATAGAATGTGATATAATCAGTGGAATCAGTATCATAATTAAACAAACCTTTCCTAGTGATATGTATGTAAGTGTGCATAAGAACACCTAAAATCTGCTCTCAGCAAATTTTTAGTACATAATATAATATTACCAATTATAGTGTTCATATATTAGATCTTTAGATTTATTCATCCCACCTAACTTAAAATCCATATGCTTTGACTCCCTCTTACCCAGTCTTGGGAACCATCATTCTGCTCTGTGTCTATTATCTATTCACATTTTAAAAAATGATTCTTTAAATATGTGAGATCATACAGTATTTTTTTGTGTGTCTGGCTTATTTCACTTAGCACAATGAGCTTTCAGGTTCACCCATGTTGTTGCAAATGTTACTCCTTTTTAGAGACTGTCCCTTTATAGACAACACAGTGCTGGGGTGTTAGTGGTTGTTCAGTAAGAATTAATTGGCTTTTGTATGGCAAACATTCTTATTACGTTGCTAATATTTATAGAAAGCTTACCAAAAGCAGAGCATTGAACTAAACGCTCTAAGTTGTAAAGACAAATCACACAAAGATCAAAGGGCTTGCAACATAGTAGGAATGATAAGCTGTGTCCATAAATAATTACCCACAAGATGTACAACCCAGAAGAGATATACCTACAGATGCATGCTAAGGTGAGAGGGAGGAGGGAGGGAGGGAGGGAGGGAGGGAGGGAGGGAGGGAGGGAAGGAAGGAAGGAAGGAGAGAGAGAGAGAGAGACAGAGAGAGGGAGAGAGAGAGAGGGAGGGAGGGAGAGACAGAGACAGAGAGAGAGAGAGAGAGAGAGAGAGAGAGAGAGAGAGAGAGAGGGAGGGAGGGAGGGAGGGAGGGAGGGAGGGAGGGAGAGAGAGAGAGAGAGAGAGAGAGAGAGAGAGAGAGAGGTGTGAAAGATTAGTTTATTAGTTTTAGCTTGAGGACTGGGCAAAAATTAGCATGCTAGAATCTTGTTTGTTATGAGAATTAATCAGTTCAGAACACTTACCCATTGAAGAATCAGGGCAGAACTATTTGTCTGCCACACTAGTTTCCATGGAAAGAAATTAATGTGTACTTCTATGTAAGGCAGCTTATTCTTTCCTCCCATATTTACTTTCTGTCATGTGGATATGCCCTGGAGAGGGGAATACTTTTTGGTGGTGAGGAGGTAATGAGTTACGTGTAAGCCATTATTATAAAGACGCTACTTCTTGAGAATGAAGACTTCCTCTTCTGGATGCAAGGCACACACTGCCTAAGCCCTGGGAACAGTGGGTGCACCCTAATGTTGGACAGGGAGGGTGTGGCCAGGCTAATGTGTTAAACTGAAATGTATTCCTGGTTGCAAAACAGTGAAAGTTAAGAGACAAAGCAGAGCAGAGAAATTGGCTCCCTGGGCCTGATGCCAGCACTCAACAACCAGCCAAGTGTTCCTTTTGTTTTTTCTTTCAGCAGCTTCCCAGTGCTCTTAGCTCTGTCTCCCAAAGCTTGTTCCCATTCTTAAATTCCTGATGTGGTAGTAAGAATCCTGGGGAGTTTTGTGCAGGAAGAAGTGGTTTCTGGAAACATGTTCCGCTGAGGCATCCCACAGAACCCCCTGAGGCTCCTGCTAGAGCTGCTCCTGGCGGCGTCCACACTTGCCATCCCTTCCTTTCTATTCACAGGGAAACAGGCCCTTCAAAAGAGATGCTGCAAATAGCAGAATATATGTGAGGAGAATCCCTCAACATGGGCATGACCTTGCCGGGAAAGGGGAATCCTGACTGGAACTCAGGCCAGGAGGTAGAGATACACCTCACATTACATTCTACAGAACGAAACCCTGGTTTTATATATGACTTTGTAAATATTTTGTGCGTCAGCTTGCCTGGGTCGTAGGGTGCCCAGAACCCTGACAAATATACTAGCTTTGTGAGAATATTGCTCATTTTGTTGAAATATTCAGTCCTGTACAACTGATATGGATACAAATGATAATCTGATTTATTCTCTTACTACAGCCTTGGGTCAGTTACACAGAATTACTTAGCTAAAGCAAAAAGAAATATGTATGCTTGTAGCTGGAAATAAATGGTAAGAATAACAACTTGCATATTAACTTCTGCTAGTCTACATTGTGTACTTTATCCCAAGAAACATTCACGTCATGTGGAGAACAGCCTTCCACATCACTGTGGAGATCTCAAAGAGTTTCAAGTTGTTGCAGGAATTTTTGAGGCACATTAGGTAGTGCCATTACTAAAATCTCTCTGACTTCATCATCTGCATTTTGTCAGTGAGATGTTAACTGCGCTATGTGGAGGCCACCAAGACACTAGCTAGAAAGCTAAGTCTGCACCTGCATCAACTTCACCACATCATGAGGCCCGGTGCTGCTTGGGTATCATCCAAAGAGACTGTCTAGCATCCAAAGGCAATCAAAGAGCCATTCATATCTTTCACTGTGTTTCCAAAAGAACTTCTATTCTGGTTATTGCATGGTTTTACTTTAAAGTCCAGTTCACAGCCTACAGAAACCTTTCCTAGGGGCATGTCTCCTTTCCAGTTTTCTCTAACAGTGAGTTATCAAACTTCTCATTCATTGAACCCTGACTGCGCTTTCTCATCAGCTCTTTTCTATAGGTCTCAGCCCCACAGTCCTGGTCTTCAGGTCTCCCTCCCAACTCCTCTCACCAATCTGGCCATATGTTTTTCTTTCTTTCGTTTCCCTAATTCTGCCTCACAGAACCTGGAACCTGGGATGGCACAGAAAGAAAGCTACTCGTAAGAGGAGATAAAGATGTTCAAGGACAAAAATGTAAATATTACTCAAGATGGAATATTAAAATACTGATTTTTATTTTCTGTGCTTGTCATTCATACCCAGACATAGCACTGCAAGTAATCCTGGGATAGGAGCCATGCGAGCTGTCACCCATGACTCAAAAGTATGTTTCTTCCATCCACAGTTGCCTGCACAGCAGTCCCAGGCTGCCCATTGCAAAAAGAGGTGACATCTCTGAGGCTTTGCCAAGGTCCCTTCAAAGTCTCCTGGGTGGATGCTAATTCAAGCCACACATACTTCTCATCCTACGTGCAGATGGCGTTGGATCTGGACAAGCACAGGGCTGTGATGATATGGAAAAAAGTCCCTGTGGTGGTGCAGGGTTGGACCACAGTATACATATGACTGAGTTGTTATCCACCAGAACCTTGTGCAATGGGCAGGGCAAGTATGAATATCGCTATTCTCATTTTATAGCCCATCAAAATTGACATTCCTGTTCAATGTCAGTGAGTACTTGAGAGCAGTAGGGAGAATTGTTCAGACTAATTGTAATTATATTAGTTCACATTAAGCATCCAGAATATTTTCCTTTTTATATTAAAAGAGAGTCCATTTAAAAATATGAAATAATCATGTTATTTTTCCCACCAGAAATCATGCACTGCATCCTTTACAAAGAAAAACATTGAATTTATAAGCATACTTATACTGTAATCATTTCCTGTGATTACTTTTCATTTTGATGCTAATATAACTAGAATTTATGTATTGCATTATTTTGCCAAAGTGTATCCATTCTGATAAAGAAAAAGAAAAAAAAATCTCCTGAGAAGGGCTATAAATAATACTTTTTATCATCCTTAATAGCAAAACACTTATTCTTTCCTCTCTTTATCTCTGGCCTCTTTAGAAATAATCTTTAATATTTATAGATATTACATAGGTTGATAAATAGGTTTCTATGTGGGAAAAAATAGATAGGGCCACTAGTTCACCAAAAACAAGTCACTGATCAGTTTACCTATTGCCTGAATCTGCAGCCTTTTCAGTTGCATGGCCCAACTTCTTGGTCTGTGAGATTTGGGAGGACCCGTGTGTTGCTTCCAAAACCACCTCTCTATGAACTGATCTCTCTGAATTACCCCTGGACAACCAACAGGTGTATCAGGGAGGCATTCAAGTACATGATCCTCGAAACCTGAGGAAGAAAGCTGAGGTGAAATGAAGAAAAGACCTAGTCACAAGGGTTCAGATGCACATATAGAGACCTTGGATAAATAAGTTTTCTGTCTTCCCAGATGGTGAAGGGGGCAAACTAAATGAAGGGTTTATGTCAACCGAGGAGGTGGAATTAAATCCACAGTTGCCTAGTGTTCCCCTCCACCACTTATAGTTCTACTTTACCAATCATATTTGAATATCCAGGAAAAGCAAATAAAATTGAAATCGGGTGGCATCCATTCCCTAATTAGATGGGTCCAAGGACCTCCCTGTTGTAGGTATGTGCATGGAGGGTGGCCATCTCATTTTTCATTGAGAAAGAGAAGGGAAGTAGATAGAATGGAGAAAAAAACCTAAGACTGAGAAAGACTTTTGAAGGGAGAGCCTACATGTTGTGCATAAGAGATCAGCAGGGCCTCCACACCTGTTCCAGATGAGAGCAGCAGCCTCTTCCCTGTGCCTCATGCCTCACAGGCCAGTGTCCACCCAAAGCTTGCAGATTGAGGCCCACATTCCTCAGCTGGGGCCTCATGACTTATTTCCTTGCACTTTTCCCTAGAGATCTCTCCTCCAGGACTCCTATCTTACACCCCTACTGTGTCCACCCCATCCCAGACCAGTGCTGAGCAGGTATGTGTTGATCCCATTGTCACCAAAACCTCTTTGGTTTCAGAGAGCCTCAGCATTTGGAATGTGGATCATAGTCTGAAATGTTAAGCAGTGTCTGTAGCATCTTCACTCTGCTAAAACATGTTCTCTGCCAGCCATTGTGGCTCCAGGGAATGGCAGTGTTCTGAGAAGAGAACGGATATGGCCAGAGATCTGCTAGCCCTTACAATGCCTCTGTGCAAGTCAGAACAACCATCTTGTTCTAAGACACAGCCCAGTACCAGGGCTTATGAAGGGTTGATCAGAGAGCAGGTGGGATTTAAAATCCTACTTACTATTTCATTGGGCATCCTCGTGCAGGTCACAATCTGTTCATGGTGGCCTCACATATAACCAAGGCTGGACAAGGCTTAGCTGAGAGAAGGAAAAAGCAAGCTCATTCCTCTGGTTCACAGAAGATTGTGGGAGGAGAAAGTGATTGATATAAGTAAAACATGAATTATGAATCTGGAACTTTGCTCTTCAAAGGCAATCCTAGAGGGGTGACACATTTTGGCCAAGTTTAGAGAACTACCTGAAGACTAGGGCACTTACCCCTAGTCGTATCTGACACTTCAGGAGGATGCCCCCCTGCAGCACATACCTGTACCAAGTGATCACCAAGTGATATCACAGTGTGGCTGCACAGTGGAGAAGGTTGTGCCAGCATGATTCTGCCTTTGTATGGCATTGCAGAGACCAGAATATCCTTTGGCCTGTGGAGGAGTGTACAAGGACAGCAGGGACGTGGTGACCTGTAGCAAGCACCACTCTGTAGTGACCCTGCAGAGTGTCATGCAGGGTGGGCATCCAACGGAAGTCACAGCTTCACTTCAGGAAGTCTGAATGTCAGGGAGAGCCTTGAGATATCTATATTGTGGAGGAGTAGGTTCTGCTCTGACTGGCACTGGGATGCACCTGCCCATCCAGGAACCCTAGATTCTGTGCCCAGTGCTTCAGAGTGCCCAGCAGCCAGGGCCAAGGGACAGGGTGCAAGGAGACAGGCCTGAGGCCTCATGCAAAGCTCTGAGGCTCTCCTTCTGTCACTTGGAGGCATCACACTCTCACTTCTGCAGAGCACCACCTGGGAAAGGAGAAGGAAGCCTACAGAACATTTTTTTTTTAAAATCAAGGGTTTACTCAAGAGGAATATTTATATTACTGGATGAGGCTATGTTGCTTAGGCTGGAAATTCATGATTTCCTCCATATGAGGCGTACAGGGGCTTAGAGTAAAGACCAGATGCTCTAGGAGATAAAGAAATGATTTTTTTCCTTACCTGTGTTTGTGGCATTGCCCCCAATGACCCCCATTCTGTATCTTTCTGGTCAGCCACTCTGTCACATGATACAACTGAGGCTTTTGTGACTTGGCCAAGGTCAAGCATCTGGTTAGTGGTGAAAGACTGGACTGGAACCTTAGTCTTTTAGTCTAAGACTGTTTTCTGGATGGTCCTCAAAGGCCACAGCCGGACTAACCTCAATCTGGGAAGACCCTTTTGGCCAATTGTTTTCCATCCAGGTGCCCAGAAGCTGACACTGAGACCAGGTTTTAGATACCAGTGAATTATTAAGGAATGCCACCCAAGGAGAAAGAAGCCAGAAAGGAAGCAGGGAACAGGACGGGAGGGTGGAGAAGCTGAGCAAGCGCAGGACTTCCGTCCCAGTCTCAGCTGAATGATGCTGGGAGCTCTGGAGTGCCAAGCACCCCTGAGGAAGGGGCTGGGCTTTCATCCTTAAGCACTAGCCCATCATGGCGATACACACTGTATGTGAGTGTGTATGTGTGTGTGTGCAGTGCTAAACTCCCAGGTATCTCCTGTTTTCTGTAGCCCAAAGCAACTTGAAAAGCTCAAGGGCCATCTTTTGAAGATAGTTGCTGGTAGAAACCATCAGACAAAGCAGAGAAACTGGGAGATGGACACTAAGAACCAAGTGGGAGAGATAAGAAAATAATCTGGTCAGCCCTTGATAATGATTATCTATCTATCTATACCAATATCTATATATATGTGTATATATATATATATATATATATATATATATACACACATATGCACATGTACATATACACACACATTTTTTCCATTGTTTAAGGTTACCGACCATCCTTCTTGGAAATAATTGTTCTTTATTTTGATATTATATTCTCTTTCCTATTTTGGTATTAAAGTCTTGCTCTTTTTCTGAAGACCTGGCAATAATGGGCAACAAGACTTGGTGCTGCTGTTTTAAAGCTTTACTTGGAAAAAACAAAAGTTGGCAGCTGCCTCTTTGTTCTTCAACCTTTTTTTTTTTTTTTTTTTACATATCCTGGTCCATGAAACCCTAAAGTCTGGGAACCACATATTAGTCTATACCCCTTCTCCTTCTGATTGGTTTCCAAAGTAATTCCTAACCATTCTCTCTGTGGTCTAAAACAAAACAGACAACCAAAACAATAAAGAGTTTGGAATTCAGCTTAGTAATAATTGTGTAAACACTACTTTTCCTCCCAGGAGGGCCTCTGTAGTCATCAGCAATGTGCATTTTCCCATGCAGCTTGAAGGCAGGGTGAGGGGAAGCTAACCCAGCAGGAATGTCTGGAGAGCCACTTCTCCATAACATCCCAGGCTGATGGGGCTGGCTGTGATGCTAGGTGGGAGAGATTCCCCCTACCGTCTGCTCTTCTAATCCCATCCAGAAATTCCCAGAAACCACTGCGTGTGTGGTGGGCTATGTTTCAGAACTAGAGAATGATGAGAAAGGATAATAGTGATGGGGGTTCAATTAATGTGAAAATTAGAAGTTAGTCAAATGCCTTGATCCTATTCAAAGAAATAAGTTGCATCAGCTTAATATTCCCCCTAGTGACAAATTCTTCGAACTGACAGGTTTTTTTTCCCCCCTCTCTACTTTACCAAGAATGACTGGGTTTTCCATTTGGATAAAGCTTCATGCGTTTCTCATCTGCCAGCTGAAAATTGCAAACAGGAAATTTCTGTTCGTTGGAGCAGCTCCTAAGGCAGAGAAATAGTTTTCGTTGATCAAAATAGTTTATAGTGCCTGATGGTTTTTACTTTGAACTGAGAGAATCAAAGATTTATTTGTGTAGAAAAATATGGCTTCTTGTTCTGCTCAGTTTTATGCCCCTGAATCTAGAAAAATTCATGGTGACCAATGAAGTTATTCTAACAGTCTTATTTTAATAGGTAAAAATAAATATTTACATTTTGATTAGTTTTGATCTTATAGTAAATTGCATTTAAAAACTACATTTTAATACAATTGTATGTAAGATCAATTTAATGAATTATTATCAGATTCAGCTGATATTCAGTGGTGACTGTGTGGCAGGCTCAGTTCTAGATGCTGGGGCCTAGCAGTGAACAAAATAGTCACAGCTGTGGTATTGTCGTTGTAAAGGAGCTAGGACAGCATTTCTTATGAGACTGCCTTTGAAATTAAGTACTTTCATGGGAGAAATCTAATGTTATATAATATAGAAATTGAAGTTTACTAACCACTCTTGAATTGCTATTATTTTTTTCCCTTAGAGTAAAAAAGAAAGTCCTCCCAAAGGCAGAAAAGATCATATTTTAATACAGGTGTATAAAAGATTAAATGTTTTATCAAAATAAGTCATGCATTTAAATAGAAAAATTTTTTTTGAAGTTCACAAATTCCTAAATCTGTAAGACTTAACAGGCTTAAGATCCAGGAAAAGAACCTGGATTTCATCAGTCAGACAATAGCAAGGAAACTGTGTAGACAAAAAAATCCTGATTTTTTTTCTCCAGACATAAAGTTACTTACAGATCATCTAGATAATTATTTTCATTCTCTATCTTTAAAGATTACATGGGAGATGAGCTGGGATAACATGAACCTATTTAGGGCTGTGTACTTCTCTGAATTCTTTAACAATGTTTTTAGAGAGATTTACCTTCAACTGCACCAAATCACTAAACCTAAACCATCAATCTACTGAGGTCTTAGGTGCTGAGACCAAGTGAAGCCCAAAGACATTTATTGTGAGGAATTCTGAATCAGGGAATTATTATTTAAAAAAAACAGCAAGGGGGGGGCCTCAGGTATGTGAATGTTCCTCTATAATGTGGCACCTTCTCTGATGGGGGGCGGCTCTTTCTCCCCTGATATATGTTACTCTACAGTGTTATTTTGCCACCTGAAGACAGTAAAGGGCCTCTCCATTAATCTCTGGAAAGGACCAAATTCAGCCCAGAGTTTTATAAAAATACGGAGTTTTATAAGAATAATAATGCTTCTCCAGCCCAAAGACATCTGCTCATGAGTGATTTAAAAATAGCACCAGATTAGCCTTCATTAGTTATTTATGAAGTTTCTTTGGGGGTTCTAACTGTTATTTAATAGTAGCAGTCACCATGTCTAGACCAGATATTTCCCAAGTACTTTGCATGCACTATCTCCTTTAATCCTCATAACCCCCAATAAGGTGGCTACTCCTGCTTCATGAATGAATTGACTGAAGATTTGGAAGTCATATAGATTGCCAGTCACCTATGCGAAAGGGAGGGAGATGAGGCTTGGAACAAGGTCAGTTTGAGCCCAAAGCTCAATGTGGTACCCTACTTGGTACCACACTGATACCACCAGGAATTAAGTCAAATTCCAGGAGCATAAGCCAGTTCCAGGTAACCTTGAGGAAATGATGGGAATCTCTCCTCCTAAAGCAGTTTCCCCAAGCTGCTCTTGCTCCCCACCCATACACCATAATGCCTCTCTGCGCCTTTTGGGCAGGTTGGTGGGTTTCTTAGCTGAGTGAGCACTCACCTAGCCAGCTGGAACCCACACCTCACAGCTTCCTCATGCAAATAAACACTCACTATTTATAATATTAATTGCCTTATGCAGTACAATTTTTTTAGGGAAATGTATAATGTGTGCTCAGAAAAGCATTATTTTTTCACACAATCTTGTTCATCAAAAACGTTGGCAAGAGATCATGAGAACATCATAAGCCTTGCTGAGAATGTAAGAAAAATAAAAATACAACTGAATTTAAAGAGGATGTATTCATTTCAGAGATGTTTCTGCTTCTTAATGATTGTTCTTGTTTCAGAATCGAGATGATCATGCTCCTGATGGAGATGGCACTCTCGATCTTCAAATGCTGCTCTTAAGTGAGATGTGCTTAGTGACCCTGCAATTTGAAAATGATATGGGGGAAAAAAGAAAGAAGCACATGTATCATTTTAAAGTTTTGCACACCTGTGTTTTTTCATGAATTTTTAAGGGCAGACATTTAAGTATAAATTTAGAATTTTTGTTGCAAGAAGATTTTAAAATTTAAATAGGTTTTAAGAGAGTTAAATTCAGTATTAAAACAGTTACATAAAAGGGAAAACAAAACTGAAATTTTATTTTTCCACTAATTCAAGGTCTGAATTACTTAAATACTTACAAACTACTTAAGATATTTTAAAAAACTACTTAAGATATTTTTGAAGTTATCTTCAAATTTAAAACATGTAGATTTAGAGAATAATATATAATTCAATAATAATTTTAAGGCCTGGGAACTGTGTTGCACACCTATAATCCAAGTATTTGTGAGGTTGAGGCGGGCAGATGGATAGCAGATCCAAGGACAGCTTCAGAGACTTAGATGAAACTCTGAGCAACCTACTGAGATCCTGTTTCAGAAAATAAATAAACAAAAAGGGCTGAGGATGTAGTTTAGAGATAGAATTCCCCTGGGCTCAATCTCAAGTAACACACACACACACACACACACACACACACACACACACACACACACACACCATGAGTATGGACCTAGAGCTGCCTCCAACTCTATAATTTCTGGTATGACACATAACCCCTGAGAGCCTTATTCATGTCATTTTGAAAGTGATCCTAGGTCAAAGTATGGGAAATCACCCAGTTGTAGCTTGAAAAATCAAGTTGCTGTGACAAGAGGTAACGAATAAGAATGGAATTAAGCCAGGCGTGGTGGCACACGCTTGTAATCCCAGCATTCGGGAGGCTGAGACTGGAGGATCACGGTTCGCGGACAGCCTCAGCTACTCAGTGAGGCCCTCTGCAACTTAGTGAGACCCTGTTTAAAAATAAAGAATAAAAAATAGGGCAGGGGGTGTAGCCTGGAGGTCAAATGCCTCTGGGTTCCATCCCCAGACCCCCCCCAATATATATATATATGTATATGTATATGTATATGTATATGTATATGTATATGTATATGTATATGTATATGTGTGTGTATATATATATATATATATATATATATATATATATGAATGGAATTAAAGAGTATAAAGTATGGGTGCATCATTCATATCAGGAAAAATACTACTTTATGTAACCTTTATTTCAGATACCCACAAACATGTGGTACACTGTTAGGATGTAAAATTTCTTTCATTCTCTAGCTCACAGAGTCAAAACAATTTGAGAAATGGTGCATGGGACAGATGACCTCTAGGGAGCCCTCCAGTTCTGACATTCTTTAGGCTTTCTGTGTCAGTGATATTATGACAGAGACTCTAAACAAATTGTCCACTGAAATTAGTGAACTCCTTCCATACAGTGGTGGCTGTGCACTTGGGGACTCTAACCCTAGTTGCTTTTGTTAAGTACATAGGGCCATGTGATGAGTTCTTGCCAGTGGAATCTAAGCAGAAATAATATGTATTCCTTCTAGGTGGACATGGTCAAGAAGTGAGTGCCTCTTGTTACTCTTTTCTTATCTGTCTTTTGGCTCCATGGAGATATATTTCTTGACATTGAAAACTCTGTTGGAAATGGTGGAGGCAGAAGATAGGATGAACCCAGTGCTTCAAATATTGCTTGGACAATAGCCTCTGCCCTAAAGGAACACTTATTTTGCCTATCCTAGGAGCAAAAAATAAACTTTCCTCATACTTGAACCAGTATATATGTTGGAGGATATACGTGTCATGAATATTACTAATTCAGGACAACCAAGAGCTTGAGAGAGCGCACAGGAGGCAAGACAGAGCCTGGCCAGCACGTAGGAGGTACTGCACTACTTTTAAAAGATCCTGTATGTTTTTCCTGCATAGTGAAGAGGTAACAGAATCATATGTCCAATAAGTCTGTCTTCTGATAATCCTCTAGACCAAAACTTGCAGAAGGATAGGCAGAAAATCCTGCTTGCAAAGATGGGATTTTGTTCTTCTTTATTGATGAGTAGAATTCCATTGTGTGTATTTCCCAGAATTTTCTGATTCATTTATCTGTTGATGGACACCTAGATTGGTTTCATAGTTTGATTATTGTGAATTGTGCTGCTATGAACATGTGTATGCATATATTACTGTAGTTCTCTGGTTTCAACCCCTTTGGAAAGGTACCCACTAGTGGTATGGCCAGATCATATGGTAGATCCATTCCCAGCTTTCTCAGGAATCTTCACACTGATCTCCATAGCAGCTGAACTAGTCTGCAATCTACAATGTAGAAGAGTTCCTATTTCCCCACATCCTCGCCAACATTTATTGTTATTGACTTCTTTATCATTGCCATTCTGATTGGGGTTAAACGGAATCTCAGTGTAGTTTTGATTTGCATCTCCCTGATTGCTAATGATGTTGAACATTTTTTCATGTACCTATTGACCATTTGTATCTCTTTTTTGTAAAGTGTCTATTCAATTCAGTTGTTCATTTCTTGATTTGGTTAATTGTTTCTTTAGTGTAAAGTCTTTTAAGATCTTTGTATATTCTGGATATTAGCCCTCTATAAGAGGGATAGCTGGTAAAGATCTTCTCCCATTTCCTAGGCTTTCTCTTTAGACTCTTGATGATTTCCTTTGAAGAGCAGAAACTTTTTAGTTGGACAACATTATATTAAGTGGAATTAGCCAATCACAGAGAGTTAAGGGTCATATATTTTCTTTAATATGTGCAGGATAGAGCCGGGCGTGGTGGCGGACGGTTGTAATCCCCGCGCTTGGGAGGTGGAGACAGGAGGATCGCGCAGCTTCAAAGCCAGCCGCGTGTGCTGGCTTCAGAGACCCTGTTTCCAAATTTAAAAAAGTATAAAAACAGGTCTGGGAGTGTAGCCCGGATGTAGAAGGGCTTCCAGGAACCCCAGTACCACTAAAAAAAAAAAAAGTATGTGCAGGATAGGGAGTAATTCGGATATAAGAGAAACTCCAGGTAATAGAGGAGAAATCTCAGGGGAGCCAGGGAGGAGATATAAGGGTAGGGGAGGAGGAAGACTGAGGTTCATTAATGGAAATACTACAATAGACTATATGTATACATGTGAATAAATACCAAGTCTGGGTACTCTGTATTGGGAGGGAGGGAAGTGAATAGGTTGGGGGGACTAAGTGCTGTGTGAATGTATTGCCAACATGATTTACATTATTATGTGAGACTATAATGCACCAATAAAAGCACGCGGGCACACACACACACACACACATCCCTCTGTTGCTGTGACAGCATCTTAATAACAATGAGAGAAATAACTTGGAAAATAAAAGAGATATACTGTAGCCTAGAAGAAATCATAGTAGGTTTAATTTTTAGATAGCTAGCTCCATAGCCAGGCATGGTGGCACATGCTTGTAATCCCATTACAAGCTCCTGGGAGGCTGAGCCAGGAGGATCGCACAGGTTCCAAGCCCAGCCTCAGCTACTTAGTGAGGCTCTCAGCAACTTAGTGAGACCCTGTTTCCAAATAAAATATAAAACAGGTCTGGGAGTGTGTCCCAGAGGTAGAGGGCCCCTTGGTTCCATCTCCAGTACCACATAAACAAATTAATAAATAAATAAGTAAATAAATAGCTTCCTCCATATCCCTCTAACCATATTGGTATTGGAGATTGAGCTCAGGGGACTTCTACCTCTAAGCTACACTCCCAGTCCTTTTTATTTTTTGTTTGGAAACAGAGTCTTACTAGGTTGCTGAGAATCTTGCTATCTTGCAGAGGCTAGTCTTGAACCTAAGATTCGCTTGTCTTCGGAATACTAAGATTACAGGTAAGCACCACCATGCCTGGCTTTATATCCCTTTTTAATATTTTATTATTTATTTATTTATTTATTTATTTATTTATTTATTTATTTTTGTGGTACTGGGGTTCCTGGAAGCCCTTCTACCTCCGGGCTACACTCCCAGACCTATTTTTAAAATATTTTTATTTGGAAACAGGGTCTCTTAAGCCAGAGCGGCTGGCTTCAAAACTGCGTGATCCTCCTGTCTCTGCCTCCCAAGCGCAGGGATTACAAGCGTGTGCCACCACGCCTGGCCTTCATATCCCTTTTTTAAAGTAATAGTTTATGTTTCTTTGGTCCTTTATAATTTAAAAATACTTTTATGTATCACATATATCACTTGATTCTACCAACAATCTTGGTGGCAGGGTTGTGAGAATTAATTGTCTTAACTTACAGAGAGAAAATAGACTTTGTTAAATTAAGCAATCTAAAGTTTGTACCAGGTGTAACAGAGCCAGTACCTCAATGCTACAGCCACTACTTTGAAGTCCAAATCTGTCTCTGCTTTGACCTTGATAAAGGCTGGGTCTTGTTGGCTGTTGTATTTGCAGCACAGCCTGGACTGTAATAAAAGTCTAATGAATGAGGATCAAGTCTTTACTGCATCTTCTGTTTTGTTTCTAAGCCCCTGCTCTTTCTGCTGCATTAAAAACTCCAAGGGAGAGACAGAATGGTGACAGTGGACCTGAGATTTGAGTCAATTAAGGTGGCGCTAGAAAGTGAAAAATGGAGTAATTCACATTCTGCTGATTAAAATGTGTATTTTGGGGGTATTTAGTTACATTGAAATATTCTACAAGGTTTTCCAGGGAATTCAACCCCCCTTGCAATTATAAGAATTATGACATTTTTTTAAGTAGCACAACGACAATATACACAGCATTATTGAACATTAAATGGGATAAAAAATACCCACAGCCAATAGGGTAGTATCTAAGAAACAAAAGAAAACAAAATGCTCCCAGATTTTCTGGGAAATATCTTATCAATGAACCATCACATCATAAGTATATGAACAGGCGCCGTCTCTCTCTCTCTCTCTCTCTCTCTCTCTCTCTCTCTCTCTCTCTCTCTCTCTGTCTCTCTCTCTCTCTCTCTCTCTCTCTCTCTCTCTCTCTCTGTCTCTCTCTTCCTCTCCCTCTCCCTCTCCCTCTCCCTCTCCCTCTCCCTCTCCCTCTCCCTCTTTTTGTAGTCTTGGTTACACTTATAGAAGTGGTTTCTAAAGAAAAAAAGAAGAAGAGTTTTTTTTTTTTTATTTTACCAGTTGAAAGAACTTTTCCAGAAGTCATTGAAAGATTACTGGGCCCCACATAAGTATTTCAGAAATGGTATTTTTGTAGCTATATATAAATAAAACCATTTCCAAAAGCAGAGGTCTCTGTAGGAAATTTTGGGCCAATTGTTTCCATTATTAAATATGTCTATGAGCTAAAAAGTTTCCCAGACCCAAACCTGCCTGTCTAGTTATTTTTGGACACAGCAATGTCTCCTGCATAGAGGGCCGCCGTTGGCTGCATCATGCTGCAGTAGAGGCTCCCTAGTACAACGGAGAGACCGGCCTCTCCCAAGAGCCTTGGGTTGACACAGCCTGATTCAACTCAGGCCACATCTTGAGCTGGGACAACCCAAACAGTCACAGGATCTCTTCTTGGCAGCACGATCCAGCGCTTGACTGAACATTTAATAACTAGAATGGGAGGCAATCTAGTTGACTGCCACAAGGAGGGTTTAGGGTCGAGAAGGATGGCTGAGAGCTTGAGCTTCTTGCAAATGTTTTTATAACTGGGCCATCTCTCTTAAACTAGTTCTTAAAGAAAAAAAATGTTTTTCATTATGGAGCTAATCTAGTTGGTGATCAGCCCAATGCATGTAAAAACTGAATGTTCTGGTTTGTTTTTAGATTAGCTGGACTGATGAAGTATGCTTTAAAAAATCACTTATTGTTTGTGTGTGCCACATTTTTCTTCTAAACACTAGGGAGAGAAAGGGCTTCGGTATCCATGTGGTTTCTATATTGGAGATGGCAGGTCCACATGGGCTGGGGATCCTTTAAGAGACTCCTTTTAGAATCTGGAATTAATTAAAAAGAAATTACTACCCTCATAAACATATGCTAAAGATATTCTAAATAATAATTAAAGAGGTGGAAAATATTATGACTCTGAAACCTTCTTATATATGCTGACAAAAGAGTCAAACTCCTGGTTGTGCTCATACATAATACAGCTCTCAGCACAGAGCACTGTTTAATGAGCACTTGTGGCTGAAGAGCTGACTACATTAGGAAAGGTTTGCATCAGACACAAGTGTTTACCAGAGCACATCACAAGTTTATTACAATGATTAGAAGAACATAGTTTTATAGACAGAATTATTGCAAGGAGGAAATGCCAGCATTAGCTTCTTTTCTCCATAAGGCTTTCTATTTTCTTATAAATGTGGATAAAAAGGTCTATTAGTAATTTTTTCTAGGGGGAGGGAGAGGAAAACATATTTGACCTTCACAAAGGCTCTGAACACAAGAGAACTGTTTGGAATGCAATATGTAGATTGGTTGATTATTCATTCATTGGAAAAAATTATGGAATGACAACCAGGCCACAGGTACCATGTGAGGAATGAGAGAGATATAAAATTAATTTTCAAAATTCCTGTCCTTAGGGAATTTACAAGTAGAAAGTGAAACAATTGCGATCACAAATCTATAAAATTGGGCACAATATGAGCAAAGATGTCAGGTGTTCTGGGGGGAAAAGAGGGACAGGTGATTTGGGGGTTGAGAGAGAGAGGATTGAAGAACAAGGTAAGAAGGAGTAGAATTTCCTAAGGGAGCCCTCCTCAGGGAGGTAGGAAGGTGTTGCCTATAGGGAGCCTACAGGGTGCGTTTTGGGAACCTTGGGTGGGATGGGGATCCGGAGGTACGGTGGGAGGTGGGCTTGGCAGGGAACATGGACAGCTATCAAATTCCTTTAAAAGAATTGCATAGAGTCAGGGTATTCCCATTTCTTTCAGGAAAATTGCATTCTTCACCTTGCACACCAGCCGAATTGAGGACGTAATTGGTTGTTTTAAGTCCAATTATATTTAACTCAGTTGAAGGTGAGGATTATGGATTTTGATATTACTTATGACAGGGTATGCATAATAAGGCCTTTGATAGAGGTTAAAACAATGGCATAAAGTACAGTGGTCTGCCCTTCGGCTAGGAAACAAGAAAGAGATGACAAAAACTGAGAAATGAGCCAATTAAATTGCGCAAAAACATCGTGCTTGCAAAGAAACTGAAAAAAAATTAGGCTTTGGGATTGTACTTCAAAGTCTAATTTTCTCTCTGTTTTAACCAGTACCCTTATTCATTAGGATTTCCTCTAAACTATTTAGTAATTGGATTACACTGAAGAAAGTAAAGAGGAGAATAAATGAATCCATTGACTAATTTTAGGCAGGAGTTGGAGAAATAGATTCTACTTAGAAGTTGTTCTTTCTGCTATCTCAGTTTTTTTCACTGGGGGAAAGCACATCTTATCATGTTTTTCCTTTCTGCCTAGGAGATGATTCTGCAGATTGTAGTCTGCTCCGATAAAGTTGGTAAACATAGATGCAACCACCTGCAAGTCAAGTGAGAGAAGAGAATGGTAATTACCTGGCATTATTAAGAGGTACAGGCAAATGTCTCAAATTAAGAGTTAATTTTGAATGATACTTTTCTTGAAGGGTGAGGTCCCCCCATTCTTTCTCAATGATTTTTATTCTCTACTTTATTGGCAAAATAGGAACTATTATAGGATAAATTCATAAGCTTCCACCTTATCAACCTACTCATATATGTGCCAATATATAGTATTGTATAATAGTAGATGAATATGCATGGCACAAGTTATCTATTCTCTTAAAGAGATTCCCTTTCCCCCATACACTAGACTCTGACTTTTTTTTACCTACTTAGAATGTGACTCCATCATTTCCCCCTCTGTGTACTAAATTTTCTATAAGCATATAAACAGGTAATTACCTCCATCCCAAGAAAGAAACCTCTTTTGACTATACTTCTTTCTCAAACTACCATGAAGGGCAGGGTATTTTAATAAAAGAAAGTGACCTCTGCTTCATCAGTTCAAACATTTACATGAGACTCAATGTTGTAGAAATGACTTTCCTAGCTTTTATATTAAAATACCTTGTCCATTTCCTTCATAGCACTTATCACCCTAGTACTGGTTTGCTTGATTATGTGTATTTTCTGTTTTGCTCAACCAGAAAGAAAAGCACTGAAGGGTAAGGAGCATATTTTTCTTGTTCATAAAAGTATGTCTTTGCTGTTAGCACATTTCTTGGAAAATTATCATCATGAGGATGCCAGCCTTCATCACGTAGTTAACATCTATTGAGTGGTTGACTTACTAAATTTGTTTTGTATATATTATCATATATAATATTACATTGAATATGATGGAAACATATTTATTGAATAAATAAATATATATTTTTTAAAATGCCACATAGTTTGGGTGTTTTCTAAATGTCTTACTAAAGGTATCATTGATTCTGGATTGTGACATTAAAATTGAAGATCTTGGAGCAGAATTACAAGTACCAAGAAAAAAGAAAAGGGTAGTAGCAGTTAAAGTCAAAGATTTTACCTGTCTTCTCCAGTCATTCTGTTTTTTTTCCAAGTAGCTTTGTTATTTATTTTCCTCATCAAGTAAGTATATACACTCCATTCAAGCCTTCAGAAAACTTTATTCCATTCTGGAAGCATTTAATCCATCCCTCATACGTGAGCATTTTCCTCCCACTTTTCAGAAAACAGTTACTTCTTAACACACTACCACCTAGGCAACAGGGCTTTGGGGTCTCACTACTGTCTCAGTGACTGCATTGATCATTTATTTAAAGCTGCTGTCCAGAAGGAACTGAATTCTCTTTGAACCAAATCTCAAATCGATATATTAAATTTCTTTCTTAAGAGCAACATGGATTGAAAATTAAAGAGAAAATTAAAAGTTAACAAAATTCTTGCTGGCATATATCGATTCTCAAATATTGAAGAACCTAATAGAACCGATTGAGTTTATTGCCATGGAAAATTAATATACCCAACTAACCTTGAAACCACAAACCTTTAAAAATTTCGGAGTGGTCCTAACAGATTTTAGAAGTCTCGTCAATAAGTATGTTGTGCCAGGAAAAGAGACTATTACTTAATCTTGTTTTTGCCATTCCTGATTATTGAAAGAAGGCTGTGGCTGTGGTTTTTGAATTTCCAAACAGCAAAGACTTTTGTAGTACTGGAGATTGGACCTGGGCTACTCTACCTCTGAGCTATCCCCCTACCCCTGTTTTATTTTGAAATAGGGTCTTACTAAGTTGCTGAGGGCCTTGCTAAGTTCCTAAGGTTGGCCTTGAAACTGCCATCTTCTTGTCTCAGCCTCCTGAGTACTGGGACTATCTAGCTAGCATAGAGCTTCTGAATGGCTGTGAGATGGACTTGGCAGGCAGGCTGGCTTGTGAGGCTCTCTGTGTCTGCCTAAGTGGTTTCCTACCACCTTTGAAGGATATACACATTTATATGGTGTGTCCTCTGTGATGTCTGAAAGTAGCAGGCAATTTAAGAAAGTTTAAAATCATGCAGATGATGGGAAGAAGAAGGTAAAGGCACAAGGATGGTGGACAGCAACAGAGGAGCCTTGTTCATTATATGAGTGAGATGTGAGTGCCTGCATAGGGAGGGCTTTAGGGGTTCCTGATGAAGGCTGGAAGTTTTAAAGCATCCTGGTGACATTTCTTTTTATTTTCTGTCCCTCTAACTCTTTTACCTCTTTCTGATCCTTCCATACATAAATTCATGATGAAAGCATCTTTCTGTGACCTCTGTAGCATCCATATTTTGAGTGCTAGTCACCAAGTACCTGCATTCCCTCTTCAGTGAGGGAAGCAGTCAGTGCCGCCATGGCCACCCCTTGTAAGACACGGAAAAGATGCTAATGCCTGATGTTTTAAAGTCCTTTATGTATAGTATCTTCTCTTCTTACTACAAAAATCCTATGAAATGATGAGGATGAGAATTATTTTTCCTTAGTGGTCATTTCATCAGAAAACATTGGGTTCCAAGCTCTCTATTACACTAACTGGAATTTTACATCTGAAAACCTGAAAGCATTTCCTCTAAAATTAGGAACAAGACAAGATACAGACTCTCACCATTTTTATTCAATACAGTACTTAAAATTTTAGCTAGAGCAATCTGGCAAGAGAAAGAAATGAAAGGAATACAAACAGGAAAAGGAAAATCAAATTATTCCTATTTACAAATGATCTGTTTACAAATGACCCTAAAGGTGCTACCAGAAAACTTCTCTATCTGATAAATTCAGGAAGGTATCAGGAAACAAAATCAACATACAAAAATCAATAGATTTTCTATATAGTAATTATGAACCTGCTGAGAAAGAAATCAAGAAAATAATTCTATTCACAATAGCTTCAAAAAGAAAAAAATACCTAGGAATAAACCTAACCAAGGAGGTGAAAGATACCTACAATAAAAATCATGGAACACTGAGAAATGAAATTAAAGATGGCATTAAAAGTGGAACCTGTATTCTTGGATGAGCAGAATTAATATTGTTAAAGTAATCATATTCCCCAAAGCATTCTACAGATTCAATGCAATTCCTACTAACATGCCAAATGGCCTTCTTTATAGAACGAGAAAAAACAATCCTAAAATTCATATTGAAGAACAAAAGACCCAAAATAGCCAAAGTGATCCTGAATAAAAAGAACAATGTTGGTGGCATCACAATAACCTATTTCAAAATATATTATAGAGCCACAGTAATAAAAACAGCATGGTACCGAAATAAGAAACAAGTCCACACGCTACAGTCAACTGATTCTGGATAAAGTTGCCAAAAACATATGTTGGAGAAAAGGCAGCCTGTTTAAAAAGTGGTGCTGCAAAAACTGGATATCCCCATGTAGAAGAATGAAACTAGATCTCTGTTTTTCATCCTATACAAAAGTCATTTCAAGTGGATCAAAGAGCTAAATATAAGACATAAAATTTGTAACTGTTAGAATAAAACATAGGGAAAACACTTTAGGATATAGGCACAAGCAATGACTTCCTGACTAGGACGCCTATAGCTCAGGAAATGATAGCAAGGATTGACAAGTGGGATCGTATCAAATTAAAAAGCTTCTGTGCAGCAAAAGAAATAGTCAACTTAATAAAGATACAGACTACAGAATGGAAGAAAATCTTTGGCAGCTACTCCTCTGGCAGACGATTAATATACAGAATATATAAAGAACTAAAAACCCAACAAAACCAAATAACCAATTCACTAAGTGGACAAATGAACTGAACAGACACTTCTGAAAAAAGATGGACAAATGGCCAATATTTATAGAAAATACATTCAACATCTTTATCTGCCAGGGAAATGCATATTAAAACCACATTGAGATTCCATCTCATCCCAGTCAGAATGGCAATCATCAAGAATACAAATAACAAAATACTGGCAAAGATGCAGGGAAAAAAAGAACCCTGCAGTTAGTGGGAATATAAATTGGTCCAGACACTATAAAAATCAGTATGGAGGGTCCTAAAAGAAAACAAAAAATAAAACTACATTATGATTGAGCTGTACTATACCTTGTTTTTCTGAAAGAATTATAGTCGACATACTTTAAAGATACATGTATACCAATGTTTATGGTGGCACAATTTACAATGACCAAGTTATGAAATCAGCCTAAGTGTCTGCCAAAAATTTACTGGATAAAGAAAATGTGGTATATATACACAGCAAAATATTGTTCAGCCCAAATTATGTCATTTGTAGGGAAATGGATGAAATTTGAGATTATCATGTTAAATGAAATAAGTCAGGCTGAGAAAGACAAATGTTGCATGTGTTTCCTTGTATGTAGAAGCTAGAATAAAGGAAGAAAGGACATCTTGAATATAAGAGGCAGACTACTAGTATAGAGGAAGGGGGTTGGAGGAGGGGGGAATATAAGGAGAGGTAACAGGGAGTGAAATTGAGCCAGTTATACTATATGAATGTATGTATATGCCACCGTGAAACCCAAAGAGGGGTTGGCTTACTATTTCCCTGAAGTTTGATGTTCAGAGTAATGTCATAATCATGCAAATAGCATTTTCCACATTCTGAATTATTTCATTAGGCTGGATTCCAACAGAGTAGGTACAGTGTATTTTTAATTATCTTGAATTGAAATACTTGTGCTTTAAGAATTTTTATACAATTTCACAATATCCAAAGAAAGCACTTAGATATTAGACATTGGGCATATAGTGATCACTCAACATGCCTTAGATATTATTACTATTTCAAAGAGCCTTTGAATAACTAAAGTTATCCTGATACACTGACATCAAATTTAAGGGCTATAGGATGCTTAAGAATGCCATCCTTTTATGAAGAAAATATATGACATGTTTTCTTTAAATATATTTTCCTGTGAAAACAAGGCAAAACCCTCAAAAAGCAGAATTAGGTATTTCACTCTGTCTACTTAGTGTCCTTAGATTTCTAGATGTTGGCTTTTTCTGTGACTACTCTAACTTCTCTTTGCTACAGAGCTAAACTGATGGCTGTCAAGCACTAAAAGGTAAAGGCCAGAAAATCCATGGCTCCTCCCTCATCATGAGCTCATGATCTCATCATCACCTGCATTTCCACCAGTTGCTTCTGGCTTATCTATTACTTCTTTGTTAGGCTTACAGAAGAATATTTGTGAAGTACAAAATATAAAAATATGCCCATCAGTAGAAACAATACATTATGCTATTATATGCCATTATAATTTATTATGCGACCTTTTATATCACAGTATAACAAAACATGCCAGACACCAGATATGCTTATGTAGGTCTTCACAGAACCTATTCATGTTTGCATCAACTCATGCATGATGGAGTATTTACTTGGCATACAAATGACCTGAAAATGTGAGCTATGACATATAGCTGCCTTCTATCCAGGCGTTTCCACCAGATCTATAGTGTGCTTTTAAAAATACAGATTTGACTATTTCAATCCTATGTTTAAAACTTTTCAGCTGGATGTGGTGGCACACACCTGTGATCCCAGTGCTTGGAAGGCTGAGCCAGGAGAGTCACAGGTTTGAGGACAGCCTCAGCAACATAGTAAGACTCTCAGAAACCTAGTGAGAACATGTTTCAGAAATGAAAAAAAGAGCTGGAGGTGTAGCTTAGAGGTATAACTTCCTTGGGTTTAATCCCCAGTACCACAACTCCCCCAAACAACTTTTCTTTTCTTTTTCTACCCACCTAGCCCTATTTTATGTTTATTTTGAAATAGGGAGAGTCTTACTTAGTTGCAGAAGGCTTCACTAAATAGCTGAGATTGACTACAACCCGAGATCCTCCTGGTTCAGTCTCCCAAGTCCTGAGATTACAGGTGTGTGCCACCATGCCCAGCTAAAAACTTTTCAATGACATACTTTAAATGAATCCCAAATAGTGCAAGACTGAAAGTGCTAAATTATCTAGTCAAAACCTAGGAACTAGAGATTGGTGGACATAGTGGGGAAGGAAAAGTATTCTGAAAGTCACATTCTCCTGAGCCAGGGAAGAGACAGAAGGGAAGGAGGTATATTAGTGGAGAAATAGTGTGTCATGTTAGCAAGATATCTTATTCTCAAATAATAAAAGACAACAAAGTGAGGAATGCTGGGAAGAGAGAATAAGGTAGAAATCTAATAATAGAGAAGAAAAAATATTGTGAGCTCACAAGGGGCAAAATAGCTGGAGAAACAACTATGAAAAACAGGGAAAAAAAAGAAAAATAGAAAATAAATATAACATAAGATGAACAAATAAATTATATCTGCAATTGCTGTATGTGAGAACAAATTGAATAACAGACAATAAAAGACAGAAACTATGAATTTGGGACAAAAAAAAAAAAAGACCTAGTTATGTTCTTATTAAAAGTGAGTCAGACTTCCGGGAAGATGGCGACCGAGAAAAGCGGGGCTTAGAGCCCCGCTAACAACCAATCTCCATTACCACAAAATCAGCGCCTTTCATAGCCAGAAAACACCATCACCAGAGAAACAAAAAAATCACCAGGCTCCAGAGAGAAAGCGACTGAGAACAGAGCTCAGAACCACAGAGGAGATACACCGGCCTCACGCCCGAGGACGCGGCAGCAGTGCCATACTGCCGGCGGCAGCGGCAGCAAGCCGAGGTGAGCCGCTGTGGAACAACCAGGCGGGATTTTTCAGTGCAGGGAACATCTAAAGCTCCCAGTGGCTGAGCTCAGCACACGCAGCAAGGACTCAGAGTGGAATTCAAAACCAAGAAGAAATAAGCCAGCCTCATGGTCAAGGGCGTAGCGGCGGCGCCATATTGCCATTGGCAGCAGCAGCAGCAGCGAAATCAACGAGTCCAGTACTGCTACATCTGCGAACTCAAGAACAGTGAGTCAAATTGCGGGCCACAGAGGAGAAATCCCAGTACTGTACTTCCTGGGACTTGACCCAGTGGGGGAGGGGCGGTGGCAGAGATATCACATCATAGGAGAACGTGCAATCTGGCACACCCCCATAGTTTAAAGCAGCCTCTATCGACTCCCTGGGTCGGAGACTCTGTGATACAACCCAGTAAAGGAGTAGTGGGGTCTGAGATACTACAGACTCGAGATCCAGAGCACCTTAAGTGAAGTCATAGTGACCCAAGGGAAGAACCCAGAGAAGGCATAAACTTCCGAAATCATGGCAAAGAGGAATAACAATGGAGCAATGAATGCCCACAACCCCACAACATCAGAACCCGATAAAACAGAAAATCAGAGATTTCTAGAAGATCAAATCAGGAAAATAACTGTAGAAATAATAGAGGTGCTTCGAAAAGAACTCAGAGAGAGCCAAAAAGAGATAAAGGATGCAATTAATGAAGTAAAGGCCTCAATTCAAAGCACAAACAACTGATTAGACTACATGGAGAACAGAATCTCGCTCTTAGAAGATGATCATTCCAAAAATGAACGCATAGTTTCTAATCTAGAAAAAAATATCCGACAGCAGGAATCTGACATTGAAGAAATATGGGCCCATTTTAAGAGAGCTAACCTAAGAATAATTGGAATAGAGGAGGGAAAAGAAAGTGATACCAAAGGGATCAACAATCTCTTCAAGGAAGTAATAGCAGAAAATTTTCCAAACATAGAGCAAGAGGTCGATACACAGGTCCAGGAAACTTATAGAACTCCCTTTAGACAGGATCGGAGAAGAGGATCCCCACGCCACATAATTGTCAAAATGACCAATGTGGAAGCCAAGCAGAGAATCTTAAAGGCAACAAAAACAAAGGGCCAAGTGACATTCAGAGGCAAACCAATTAGAATCACTCCAGACTTCCCAAACCAAGTCATGAGAGCCAGAAGGGCTTGGAGTAACATATTCCAAACTCTGAAAGAAAACAACTTCCAGCCAAAAATTTCCTACCCAACAAAACTTTCTATCAAATTAGATGGAAAAATAAGAAGTTTCCATGATAAACACAAACTGAAGGAATTTATGTCTTCAAAACCAGCGCTAGAGAAATTACTCAAAGAGATTAACTACAAAGAAGAAATAGGTAATACACACCAGAACCAGAGAAACAAGATTTTCCATCCAACAGACAACTAAGATTGGTTATCTGTGGAGATTCATTATTTATGTTAGTCTTTTACCTATCTCTAAATTGTATTGTTTGCCTTTATTGTTGCTACTTTTTAGGATTTCTAGTTGGAATATTAGTATACCTTCAGATATAGCATTTGGAAATATTTTATCCCATTCTATCAGTAACTTTTAACTCTGTTTACATTGTCTTTGGATATACAATTTTTTTTTATTTTTTAGGGAGTTTGTATACTCTTCTGTTGCCTGTGCCATTGAAATCATATCCAAGAAATCACTGCCAATTTCAATGTTGTGAGGTTTTATGACCCAGATTTTCTTCTAAAAGTTTATAGTCTTAAGATTTATATTTAGGTCTTTTATCTATTTTGAGTTAATATTTGTATATGGGATTAGGTAAGGGTCCAATTTTATTCTTTTCCATGTAATTATTATTTTTCAACAATATTTAGTTAAAAGATTATTATTTCCACCACCAAATGTTCGTGGAAACCTTGTCAAAAATAACTTGATAATATAGGGAAGAATTTAGCTCTAGGCTTGTATTTAACTCCAATGGTTTATATATCTGCCTTTAGAACAGTACTACACTGTTTCAATTATTGTAGCTTTATATGGTTTGAAATCAGAAAATATATATCTTCTAGCTTTGTTCTTTTTCAAGATCGTTTTGGGTATCTGTAATCCATATTACATATTAGGATAGATTTTTTTCTGAAAAATAAATATAAAAATATATGATAGTTTCACCTAAAAAATAGAAAAAAAATATTCTCTGGTAAGAAAGAAAGTAAAAAGAAATATTGAAATGTTATCTTTAAGTCATCAAAAGCTTGGTATCAGACAAATGAAACTGTTATGTGAGATTATAATTTTTAATTTTGGATAAATTGCTATAATACTAGATGTCAACCACTAAGCCAAGCATGGGAAGGAGGTATGGGGAGGGTATGGGGTGGGGATCGGGTGGGGGCTGACTGGGTGATGTGTACATGTATGTCTACAAAAGTTTGTATCCCACTATGATATGAATACAGTGCACCAATAAAAAAAAAAGTGAGTCACTTAAAATGAAAAATAAAATTAAAAAATGAAGATAGAGATATCAGACAATAATTTTAAAAACAAAGAAAGAAGAGAAATGTTAAATTCAGATAAGCTAAAATTTACAGTTAAAAGGCTCAACAGGACAATGAGGCAAATTACATAATGTATACAAGATACAATTTATGAAGAAGCTGTAATACTTAAAGGACCATAAGAATCAAATGGCATAGAAAATAGGTAGGTAAAACAAAATCCATTGGAAATCCCAGAACTTAAGGAAATTATAATGGAGGGTTTTGATACATCACTTTCAAAATTGGACCCATATAAGACAAAGCCTTCGTATTTGCTTATATTGTTTCTTCTGTCCAGAATGGCTCCTCCCTTTTCACCAAGTGGAAATCATATTGGCCTTTGAGTTTTATTTTAGGGTCATTTTTTTTTTTCTCCAGGAAGCTTTTCATTCAACTCCTCTCTTCAGATTGAATTTATCATCTCTTCTGTTTCTGTTTGAACTCTAATTAATTCCTTATGCCTATGTATCCAATGCAGATCTTAAAGCTTTGTTCATACTTATTGTTGATAGATCTATGTCATCTTGGAGGCTGTAAATTTGGAAAACATTCACTGGGATATTATCTTGATTTAGTAAATAAAGAACTAAAGTGTTCCATTCCACAATCTCTCTCTCTCTCTCTCTCTCTCTCTCTCTCTCTCTCTCTCTCTCTCTCTCTGTCTCTCTCTCTCTCTCATATAATTTTTTGGTGCATTGTAATTATACATCATAGTGAGGTTCAAAGTGATACAAACACATGTGCGCACAGTACTTGGAGTATTTCCTGCCAGATTCCACCCCCTGCTCCCTGTACTTGTTAGTGAGATTGGTACCTTCATATATACGCATATTTAAAAGGAGGCTTGATGAAAGAATTTCTTTTGAACTCTGACCCTCCTCCAATCAAATATGGTCCCACCATACCTTAGGGGTGGTGAAAAGGTCAACATTTTGGCTTCTAAGTTTGAAAAAGACAAAGTTTAGCATTAGCAGGAAGATAGGAAGCTCCTTGCCCCTAATTTTATATTAGGAAACATTCTACAATTCACATCAGAGGTTAATGATGTGAGGTAGAGGAACGCTACGGAAGAGAATGACGGTTCCCTTGAGAAGTACGGCTGTACTGCCCAGCTAAATTCTCAAAAGGGGTCAGTGGGATTCTTGCATATGTTTGGAGATCTTTGAGCGCAGGGCAAGGAAAGGGTTCCCAAACTTTCCAAGTTTCTAGAACCTTCCATGCACTTGCCAGATCAGGTTTGTGTTTGCTTTTGTTGTGTCAACAAAGTGTCCCACAATTTCAAGGACTTACAGCAATAAACATTTATTTCTTGCCAATAGTCCTGTGGTCCATGCAAGTTTATTAATTTTTTTTTTATTTTCAGAAACAAGCTGATGAAATATTCCTTAATTAGAACACATCTGCTCATGGCAAAGGGCAAGAGTGCTATAGGTCAGGCCAAAACACTGGCACTTTTAGAACTTCTGCTTTGAAGTGGTAAATGTCATATATGTTCACATCTCATTAAAGAAATACGTCGCGTGACCAGGGCAAAAGGCAATGAAGCAGAGATCACATTCCTTCCAGTTAGGAAAGACAGGTCAATGATGAGGGGTGGGAATATATAATTGTATTATATTGGGAGAAATTGCTCAATTGAGAAAAATAATCCAGACTATCACCAAGAGAGTGGATGTTCATCTTGGAATGTACTGGTCAAGAGGCTTGAGACCCGAGAGCACAGAAAGTGTAGGAGAGCCCCTGAGCCTTCTTCTGCTCCAAGAGGGCTGTGCAGATGGTTGGCAGTAGGCTTGCACACCTGGGCGAGGAGGACGCAGAGTGAGTGTGTGCACTGCACACAAGACTTGTCTTACTCATGCAAAAACAAGGGGAAGCCATGCTGTGACGGATTCTCCCCCTAGCAGATCCTCTTCCTCCTCCCAACACTAATACTGTGTTAGGTCCCAGGGGATTCCGAACCCCATTACCTGGTGCAGGGAAGGAGGGGAAGGGGAAATCTGTAAATGGCTCTTGAAACACTGATTTTATCTGGAAATGACTAAATCAAGGATTAGACCAGTAGACAGAAGCTGATTCAGTTAGCAAAACAATAAATAGCAGTTGTGCTTGCCTCAGTTAGTGAATTGGAAAATAGTATACCTGTTATGAGTGTTTATATCATTCATTCCTGACATAATGTCTAGCAGGTAGTAGATGCTCAAGAAATGGCTGTTTGTTTGAATGAAGGATCAAATATTAATTGAAGAATTATATCTAAAGTTAATTCTTTGTTATTAGAATTTGGGAAAGTCATTTATTTATTTTGGACCTTAAATATTTGATTTCTTAAATTTTTATTTTAGAGAGGATAGTTCAGTTTCATGCATTTTCCTGCAAAGAACACAATTTTGTTCTTTTTTATGGCTGAATAAAACTCCACTGTGTGTGTATATCTATTTATCTGTCTATATACATACACACATATATACATATATCACATTTTCTTTACCATTCCTTTGTTGATAGACACCTAGGCTGGCTCCATATTTGGTTATTGTGAATTGTGCTGCTAAAAACATGGGTATGCACGAAGGATTAAAAAGCAAATTAACTTTAATTCTTTCAGAAAGATATCAAGGATTTACATATAGCTGGGTCGTATGGTGATTCCATTCCTAGTCTTTTGAGGAAACTTCATACCGATCTCCCTAATAGTTGTACTGATTACAATCCAACCAATAGTTTTAAAGAGTTCCTTTTCCCCACATCCTCACCAGCATTTATTATTATTTGTATTCTTTTGTGTGTGTGTGGTACTGGGGATGGAACCCAGGGTCTTCCTACTTCTGGGCTACACTCCCAGACCATACACACACACACACACACACACACACACACACACACACACACACAAATATATATATATATATATATATATAAGTATATAAGTATATATACTTATATATAAGTATATATATAAGTATAAATGTATATGTATATGTGTGTATATATATACGTGTGTGTGTGTGTGTGTGTGTGTGTGTGTGTGTGTGTGTACTGGGGTTCCTGGAAGCCCTTCTACCTCCGGGCTCCACTCCCAGACACCTATTTTCTATTTTTATTTGGAAACAGGGTCTCTTAAGCCAGCGCACGCGCCTGGCTTCGAACCTGCGCGATCCTCCTGTCTCTGCCTCCCAAGTGCGGGGATTACAAGCGTGCGCCATCACGCCCGGCCTTATACTTATATATATTTTTTGAAACAGGGTCTCACTAAGTTGCTGAGGGCCTCACTAAGTAGCTGAGTCTGGCTTCGAACCTGGGAGATCCTCCTGTCTCATCCTCCCAAGTACTGGGATTACAAGTGTGCACCACCACGCCTGGCCTTATTTGTATTCTTGATGATGGCCATTCTAACTGAAGTGAGATGAAATGTGTAAGCAGCAACATCCTCAAGAAGACCTCTACAGCTCAGTAAATAAAATTAAGAATAAACAAATGGGATGGCATCAAATTAAAAACTTCTGCATGGCAAAGGAAATAATAAAAAATTCAAAAAAAAGAATATAGAGAATGGAAGAAAACCTTTGACAGCTATACCTTTGACAGAGGACTAATATCCAGAATATATAAGAAACTCAAAACACCTAACACCAAAAAACTCAAATAACCCAATCAATAAATGGTCAATTGAACAAAATACACATTTCTCAAAAGAAGAAATACAAATGGTCAACAAATATATAAAAAATGTTGAACATTCATAGCAATCAGGGAAATACAAATGAAAACTACACCAAGATTCTGCCTCAAACACCTAATCTTTCACACTAGTCCCATTGTCACCTTTTCTCTTTCTCGAAATTTGTGGCACAAGAAAAATCATTCTGTTATCCTTGTGTTTCACATATTGAATCTATGTGCACTCTCAACCAGCAGCATCCCAAATACAAAATCTATGTATAGGATTGCACAAGAGCAACATTTAAATTCAACTTTGAGGTGTGTGAAGGAGTCTTTGAGAAAAATAACACCCTGCTTCTGAGCAATTCTCCTACCTACCAGTTTTCTTAGATTTTTATATGCTTTTGTAGTTTATTGTCCACTTAAATTAAAATACAAATTAAAACCCACAAAACCACACTTAGCTGAAGCCATGTTTCACGAAAGGTAACAGAGGAAGCAAAAGTCCAGAAAAATATTAATTCCAACTCAATAAAGCTAGACTGCTAGTCAACTATATGTGTGAATGTGCCTTTCCTCACAATCCTTCCAGAAAGAAAGTAACAGGCTGGGTTGTAGTGTAGCTCAGTGATAAAGCACCTGCTTTGCAGATGTGGTGCTCTTGATTCGATCCCTGGTTCCAAAAACAAAAGAAAAGACAAAACAAACAAACAAACAAACAAACAAAAAAACAAAAACCAACCCAAAAGAAAGTAATGATTTATTTAACTGTTAAAAGCCAATAGCAGAGCTGGATGTAGTGACATACACCTGTAATCCTAGTACTTGGGAGGCTGAGACAGGAGGATTACAGCCTCAGCAAGTTAACAAGACTCTCAGCAACCTAGTGAAACCCTGTTTCAAAATAATAATAAAAAAATAAATAGAAAGAAGCGAAGGTTTAGCTTGGGGGTATAATGACCCTGTGTTCAATCCCCAGTACTTAAAAAAAAACACTAGCAGCACTAAATTTGGAATTCTATTCAATTATACCTGATGTGAACTCTGTGTTAAGGTTATGTGTCACCTATACTTTGACTTTATGTTTTATAGGTTAGCTGAATTTCTTACAGTTAAAAGAGGCTATTATAAATGCTGGTCTCTGAGATAAATTCTTAGGGGGGAACAGAAATAAAGCATTTTTCATGTGAGCATCTTCTAGAGTTTCATTTTGTTCCAACAATTAGATGTAACTTTTTTTGAGAAGAATAAAGTCATTATTTAAACATCATCTTGAAGCTGTTGTAAGGTTAATGAATAAATTTTATGTCTTATGCCAAACTTCATTTTCTCTACCAAATGGAAACCAGTGGGAAACTAAAGTATAAAGAGAAATATAACTTGCATTAAGCATGAGAAAACCTGCAAATCAAGGAAAGTCTGCGTGGAAGGCTTTTTAATCTCTCATTTTGGTCTGTTATTATAGGAGCCAGACAGTAGTTCCACAAATGGTATTATAGTCCAAGTGCACTAAATAGCTATAACAATGAAATATGCCTACTTAATGAAACAAAACAAAAACAAAAACGAAATGAATGCTTTCTTTTAACTACAACATCCTGCCATAGAATAAAATTTTGCTTTCCAGATCCTCGGAATAAGAAGGCAGATTCTCTTCTCAGATTTAATGTGTCATTTCTGCCAATCAATTATATATCCAAAGCACACTGTCTAGTCTGTGCCAGAAACTGTGCTAAGTGCCAAGAATACTAAGATGATAAAGCCATGGGCTCTGCCCTTCAGGATTTTACAGTGCGGAGACAGATAAGTAAATTGACAATGCTATTATATCGTCCTAAGTGCTTTGAAGAGGAATCACAGGGTGTAAGTACTGTCAAAATCCGACAGGGCATTCAGAGAAGACTTCTCAAAGGAGGTGATATATGAGCTGACAATTGATGGATGGGTTGGAGTTTGCTAATTGAAGATGAGAGTAATCGTGATCCAAAGGAGAGAGGTATGTGGAAAGAGCCATACATAAACAGTATTACACTTGAAGTAATGGTGGAGAATGGCGGGAGGGGAAAAGGAAGTTGGGTGAAGGAAAGGTCATACACTGTTTTGGTTTAAGGAGTTTGGCTTCTAAAAATCAAGGTGAAGGGAGTGTCAAATGCTCCCAATGAGAAAAAAAAATAGAGGGTAGAAAAATACAATTGTATTTAGCAGTAATGAGCTCACTGGAGATTGTATTAAGATCATTTAAATTGGGTAATGGACCAGGATAATGAACTGGCAATGAGTGGGGAGAGTGCACGAGAAGTGCAGAGGCTGTCCCACATCTGCTCATGCTCTGATTGGGGATAAGAAAGTAAAAGCAAATTTGATTGGGTTCTGGAGTTTGTCTTTTTTTTTCCTTATTTTTTGATAGATTTTACACTCCAGAAAATTTTCTACAGTGCATATAATTCCTATACCCATGTTTTATCACACTTTTCCTATCTGCTTGCTCTCTCTTCCTCTCTCCGCTGTCTCTGTCTCTCTCTTTTTCTAAACTACTTGGAAGTCACAGATAGACTGCTGCTTCTTACCTCATACTTTGGTGTATTTCCTAAAATGCAAGAAAAAATTCTGCTACATAGCTACAACACAATAAAATTAATATTCAGAAAATTATTATTGGTACATGCTATTACTTAAGTTCTAAATCTTATTCAGATTTCACCAGTGGCTTCAATAGTGTTCTGTGTTATATTTCAGATCATGAATTGCATTCAGTTGTCATGTTTCTTTAGTCTCCTTTAGTAGGGAATCAGGAAATTCATGAAGTATAAGCATTTTAAAAAGAGACGAGGCCCATAATTTTTCAGAAAGTTCCTTGATGTTTCCTCATGATTGGATATTGGCGATGCATTTATGTCAGGAATATAGGAGCAACTCTGTGCCCTTAGTGCATTCTATCAGGAGGAAAATGGTATTGGTTTGTTCCAGGACTGGTCATTTTGATCATTTAGTCAAGATGATTTTTGATAGATTTCTCTAAACTTTTCTGTCTTTCTCTTTGCAATTAATAAGAATCTTGTAGGGAAATATTTTGAGACTGTAAATATTCTATTTCTCCTTCAATTTTCATCCTCTACTTATAGAATCTATTGAATATTCTTGCTTAAATCAATTATTATAATATTGAAGGCCAAAGGTAATTTTCTAAATTCATCATTCCTTTACATTTATCGATTGACTTCATAATATGAAGAAGGGCTTTCCAGTCTCCTCTCCTGATCTAATTATGTATTTATTCATAGCATGTGAGACCCATACATTCTTATTTATTCAAAGATTTAAAATCCTTTACTCTAGATACATTTTAAGATGTGTAGTGGCACATGCCTGTAATCCCAAGCTACTCAGGAGGCTGTGGCAGGAGGATCACAAGTTCAAGGTCAGCCTAAAAAACTTAGTGAGATCTCTATCTAAAGAAAAAAAAGATCCTTGAGTGTGATTAAGCTTATAAACAGAAAAGAAAGAGTGCATGGAAACATAGGAGAGAGTGCATGATTGAGTCAGCAAAGTAACCAACTCGAGTTGTTTCTGCAGCCCTCCTAAACTCTGACTAGATCAAATGCTAAGGATGCAAAGCTGAATAAAATGGGGTCACATCCTATGGGGAGTTCACATACTGGAAGAGAGGGTTATGGAGGGAAAGGGGGCGAGTCATTCACTAAGGTGACATGTAAGTACTGTAAGCATGAGAGCAGAGCAGGGGGTGGGCTGGAGGAGAATGACTAATTTTGGTGAATTGGCGAAGACCTCCCCAGAGAAATGAGCTGATTAGTTAGATCTGGTGTGTGTGTGGGCAGGGGGTAATAAAGAAGAGTGGGAAATACAATTCCAGACAAAAATGATTTCTCTGGGGAGGAAGAAAATGGTGACTGTGGGACATAGCATATCTCGGCATCTGCAATAAAAAAAAATCAAGTACTGAGAAGGCAGCTTCTTGACAAGAAAAACAAAACAAAGAAGATACTTACAAATGAAAACACAAAAAAAGGGAATCACGATGGAAGAATATCAGAAACTCAGATCACAAGATCCGTAGCAGAGCCCAAGTGCACGATTGATGTGGTTTCGTGGCCAGCACCATCATGGGCCACTGGCCTGAACCGTGACTGCCAGCTTGGCAGCTCCAAGAAATTCCAGCAAGTAAACCAAGGACTTGAAGTGTAGAAAGCAGCGGCAGAGCTCCAACATCTTAAGCAACCAGCACCATTCTTCAGGGATGGAGAAAAAGATCCCAAATCCCATGCGCTCACCAGAAGCTGGCACCTGCAGTGGCATACTGTACCCTCCAGGGACCTGGCCCACAGGATAGCAAGGAATCAACTCAAGATGGATCAAAGACCTGGAAATCAGACCAGAGACTGTGAAGTTATTAGAGGAGGGCATAGGTTCAACACTTAAACATATAGGCACAGGTAGTAGCTTTCTCAACAAGACCTCCAAAGCACAGAAAATTAAAACAAGAATTAACAGGTGGGACAGCATCAAACTAAAAAGTTTCTGCTCATAAAAGAAAATCATCAAGAACCTAAATAGAAAGCCTACGGAATGGGAGAAGATCTTTACCAGCTACTACTCTGACAGAGGGCTAACATTCAGAATACACAAAGAACTCAAAGGACTCTACACTAGCAAAACAAACAACCCAATTAAGAAGTGGGCAACTGAATTGAATAGACACTTCACAAAAAAGAGATTCAAATGGCCAATAGATACATGAAAAAGTTTTCAACATCATTAACCATTAGGGAGATGCAAATAAAAACTACACTGAGATTCTATCTAACCCCAATCAGAGTGGCAAGCATAAAGAAATCAAATAACAACAAATGCTGGCGAGGATGTGGGGAAAGAGGAACTCTTTTACACTGTTGGTGGGAGTGCAAACTAGTTCAGTCGCTATGGAGATCAGTGTGGAGATTCCTTAGAAAACTAGGAATGGATCCACCATATCATCCGGCTATACCACTCCTGGGTATCTTTCCAAAGAGGATGAAATCAGAAAACTACAGTAACATATGCATACCCATGTTCATAGCAGCACAATTCACAATAGCCAGAATATGGAACCAACCTAGGTTTTCATCAACAAATGAGTGGATTGCAAAATTATGGGAAATACACACAATGGAATTTACTCAGCAATAAAGAAGAATAAAATCATGTCTTTCCCAAGAAAATGGAAAGACCTGGGGAACATTATGTTGAGTGAGATTAGCCAAGCACAGAAAGAGAAGGGACATATGTTTTCTTTAATATGCCCAAACTAGGGAGTATTAGGGATACCAGATAATGGAGGGAAACCTCAGCAAAGCCAGAGGAGTAGGGGAGGAAGAAGGCTGATGTTAATTAATGAAAAAGCCACATCAAAATATGTGTATATATGTGAATATAACATAGTTAACATCCACTCAGTACTGGGAAGGAGGAAAAAGGGGAGAGGGGAAGGGCACCAAATACTGCCCTTGTGAATACCTGCCATTGTCAACATGATCCACATTATGATGTGAGACTATGGTGCTATAATAAAAGAGATTCCTCTAGAGACGTGGATATAGCTTGTTTCCAATGGAAATTTGGAGAAATACAAGGCTTTCAGTAGCTGTAAATGCTTGGCTCATGCCTGCAATCCCAGTATTTGAGAGACTGAGACAGAAGGATGAAAGATTTGAAGCCAGTCTCAGCAACTTAGTAAGACCCTCAGCAACTTAGAGAAACCCTGCCTCAAAATTAAAAAAAAAAAATAAGGCTGGGAGTATAGCATGGAGTTAGAATGTTCCTGGGTTCAACCCCCAGTTTAAAAAAAAAACAAAAACAAAGAACCAGGTGTGGTGGCGCACACTTGTAATCCCCGCACTTGGGAGGCTGAGACAGGAGGATCATACAGGTTCGAAGCCAGCCTCAGCTACTTAGTGAGGCTCTCAGCAACTTAGTGAGACCCTGTTTCCAAATAAAATATAAAAAATAGGTCTGGGAGTATAGCTCAAAGGAAAGCCTCTGGGTTCCACCCCCAGTACCCCCCCCACACAAAATAATATAGAATTTAAAAAAAAAAAGAAAAGAAAGAAGAAAAAGCCATCAGTGAGATGAGAATTTCCACCCAAAGCTGCGAGGACATGCAGTCATTTCAGGTTTGGGTGCGTTTGCTCAGTTTGCCCATTAAGGGTCAGAGGGTGTGGACCCCGTGGACCCCCTGGTTCAGAACAGACCTTGATTTCTAAGGGAAATTTCTCCTGGGCTGAGCATCAGAAAAAGATGTCTTCCTCCTTTGGTCCCACATCATCAAAATAAGCTCCATGTCCACTCTAAGGAGGTAACTGCTTGACTTGAGATGGGTCAGTTAGGGAATCCCAGAAGAATGTGGCATTTCCCTGTAACATCTGCTTTTGACTCCTGAGAAGCCACTCCTGACTCATTTGTATGAGAAGAAAATGAATCTAAGTGCAACATTAATATTTAGCTTTGTTTATTTTATCTACACTGGCAAGAATGCCAGAAGTTCAGTTTCTTTCAGTAATTCCAAAGATGCTGAAATATGGCTAAATTTTTCCAAAAGAAAAACTTTTCAAACTTTTTTTGGGTAAAAATTTTATACGTGAAGCAAGTTCCATGGGAGTTTTTCTATTTGTTTGTTTTGGTTTTGAAGAAGGGAGAGGCAGATTAACATGGCTTTAAATACCTGGAAGAAAAAGAATGGAAAGAAAAAAAAGAAAAGGAATGCATCCACTAGTCCTTTATCCAGTACACATAATACTCCCAAAGAAATTTAAAATATTCTGAATCTTATATTTCATTTTAACAAATGCAGTCTAGCTGCAAATGTAGGTCACATAGTTTTGGCATCCTGTGTGGGTTTCCAGCTGTCCGCTGAACATAGAAAACAGAAGAATATGTGTGCCCTTGCACAACCGCTAGAGACTGGATTTCATATGAAAGTCCCCAGTTATTCACTTGTTCAAATTCATTTTTCTTCAACATTCTCATGCCTGGTGTTTCCTTCTCTTTGGGGCCAGAGGTTTTAGGTTGAAAAAGAATATAGTATTTTCTCTCTTTCTACCTGTGGACTTCAGTTTACAAATAAACTCAATCTTTATAAAGGTTAGATTAAATTAATCTGATTAATATAACAAAAAACTGGCCTATGATAGTTGAGATTATTCTTGATGCAAATAAAGAGATGCTAGTGTGCTCTGGATTCACTGAGGCTTTGGACAGAGGAGGACAAGCTGGTTAGGGTCATATCCCACTCTAGTTGTTTGCTGGATGCTCCTGGATATTGACAACATGAGGCAGTAAATGCTAAATGTCATATGAGTGGCACAGATTAACAAATGTCACAGAAAGCCAAAACAAGGCACAACTTAGAGAAAGGGAAAAAGAAAAAGAAGTTATGAAGTTCTTAACCTACCGAGTTGGAGTTGTTCCACCAAACTGATATAACCTGTGAACTGCAACAAGGCAGCTGTGTTAGTTCATTGTGTTAATGAACTGTGCTGTCAAATTCCACAAGTAAGCTGGGCATTGTGGCCCACATCTGTAACCTCCATACTTGGAAGGCTGAGACAGAAGGATAGCAGCTTTGAGGTCAGCGAGCTCAAACCTGAACTATTTATAAATACTTTGATTTCAAACATAAGGGCTAAGGGTGTAGCTCAGATGTAGAATGCCCCTGGGTTCAATTATCAGTACCAAAAATAAATCCACAAATATATATTGAATTTTTAGTTTCAAGAAAATGTTGGTTATAATTAGCTTAAATTAAAAGTAGACACTAGAGTAAGAACCAAAGATATCTTAAGAACCCAAGCACAGGAACCCATCCTGGTTTCTAAAATGGTCAAGCCAAGAAGATGGAATGCCTGCAGAACTCCCTCCCTTTCTTATCTGTCTTCTCTCACACTGCACACTGACTTTTGCCACTTCTTCAGTACTTCTGCCCATTACCTGTCTAGTCATCCATGGCCAGAGCAGTCATATGGTAAAGCATTGGGTGTTGGTGGATGGGGAAGTGAGGGGCACCATAGTTCCCAAAGGAAGAGGGCTCATTATGAGCTGGAGCAATACCCAAAATGTGTCTCAACAAACGCCTACTCTGTGTCATCCACAGTACTGCGGGAGCCAGCTGCCCTCACACTGAAGAGGTTTGTGAGGTAAAGCTGGTTTAGAGATGACCACCTTGCTAGAGAACCCTGAGGAGCAGGAGGATCTAGGAACTGGAGGATTCTGGAAGATCTCCTTTGGAGGACATCGGAGATGGGCCTTGGAAATGGTAGAATGCAAAGGTAGAGCAGAAGGGAATGGGGTCAGAAAAGAGGGTGGGTACAACTAGTAGAAGGAACGGAATGCTAAGAATAGAAAGGCCTGGGGGTAAGTAAGAAGATCATGTTCTGAGAAAATGGAAATGAGTAGCTCTGGTATCAATTAAGATTAAGTTCAGCTGCCAGTGATGAGAGAATATAAATGAATGATAATAAATAACTGTGGCTTAAGCAAGGCAGAAGTCTATCTTTTCCTTACATTAAGGAGTCAGAAATTGGGAGTTCAGGATTGGTGGGATGACTCTGTGAACATCAAAAAAACCCAGGTTCTTTTTTTTTTTTTTATCATTCTGTGCTGCCATTCTCAATATGCACCTTTTATCTTATAGTCCAAGATGGCAGCCCAAACTTCGGCCATTATGTCCACAATCTGCCTAGCTGTATGGAAGTAGACATGTAAGAGAGTATGCTGCCTACATAATATTTTTGTGTACTTCCTATTTGCCAGAACTTTGTCAAATGGATATGACTAACTACAAGGTATGCTGGGAAATATGGTGGCTATGTGCCCATATAAAAGCCAAAAATTCAAGAAGGGAAGGATGAGTAAGTATTGGAAAACAAGCAGTCTCTTCCATTTGTACTTTGCCATACATGTAGGCCATGTATGAGAGGTAATAAGTTAGGCTAAATCCATTGAATGTGAGGTCAAAGAGGTTATACAATTTGGTTGGCAATGGGTAACCACCAAAGGGTCTGGAGCAAGCAAGTGACTTGATCAGGGTTATACTTTATGAAGATTGCTATTGAAATGTTTATAAATCAAGGCAGCAACTAGTAAGTACTGTTTGAAAGTAACTTTAGGATCTATAGGCCGTGTTAGAGGTAGTTGAAAATCTAGACAGAGATGGGAGTAGAAAGTAGTGGGAGATTCTATTAGTCTAGAGTCTAGAAAAGAATTGATGAGATCTCAATTGAGCCTACAACAATGAGAAGATAGGATACTGAAGGAGAAGGAGAGGAGAAAGAAAATTCCAGTTATGAGCCTCAGGGATTAGGGACTGCTGCTGTCATTAATAGAAACAAGGCAGTCAGGGGGAGGAAGAGGTTGGAATGCAAAAATAGAAAACCATTGGTTTGGCACCAGGTCCTGTGGTTTGGGCACCCATGTAGGGATTTCCAGTGGGATGGTTGGGAAATGAAGGGATTTGACCAAGAGTGTCCAGGACAACTTTTGGCAATTCTATGATTCTGTGGGTTAAATTACTAGCACTTCAATAGCAACGTGTGGCTTAGGAGTTATGGTATTAGTGATTCATGGTCTGTGCTTGAAACTCTCTGAGAAGCTGAGGAGGCAATAAACCTCCATCACTCTTTCGTATTGAAGTTTCAGATTATTCAAGGTACTCTGGGCATATTTAGCACGAATAAGTGAGACTTGGGTGTACTGGTACTGCTATATTTCCAGAAAAATGTCAATAAAGCTGCAAATGTAATTTTGAACCTAGGTTTTAAGTGGAGGGAATGGATGTCAAAGTGAACACTAAAGGCTTTTCAGAGAAATTCTTACTTCAGGGTTTCATAATTTGTTTATAAATCGACCATTCATTTAATAAATATTTATTGAGCACTGCTATGATGTGCTAAATACAGGTTTCATAAGAGTGGGTAAGGCAGACATGATCCTTGCCTTTATGGAAGTTATCTAGACCAGGGATTGGCAAACTGCAGCCCCTGGGCCATATTTGGCCTGCTGTCTGTTTTTACTCTGCCTGAGAACTAAGAATGTTTTTCACATTTAAAAATGGTTGAAAAAAATTATCAAAAGAAGAATGGTGTGTTGTGATACATGAAATTATGAGCAATTAAAATTTTAGCATTCACAAAAAAGGTTTATTTTGTGTGGCCACACCCACCATTTATATGTTGTTTCTGGTTGCTTTCACACTACAGGGGCATAGTTCAGTGGGACTGCATGGATTGCAAAGCCTGAAATATTTATCTGGCCTTTTTCAGAAAGTTTGCTAAACCCCAGTCTCAACAGAATTCATTAAGTGTATGATCACACAAATAAATACGCATTTGTGTGTGTGTGTGTGGTACTGGAGTTTCTGGAAGCCCTTCTACCTCCGGGCTACACTCCCAGACCTATTTTTTATATATATATTTTTATTTGGAAACAGGGTCTCTTAAGCCAGAGAGGCTGGGTTCGAATCTGAGCGATCCTCCTGTCTCCGCCTCCCAAGCGTGGGGATTACAAGCGTGCGCCACCATGCCCGGCATAAATATGCATTTAAACACAGTGGCTGGGTTTTACTATTGTTGGGTCCTCCCAGGTAGCTTTTCTCCCTAGCACCCAACCCCCTAAGTACTAAGGCCTGTGGCGGGTACTCTGCAGAAGATGGTCCCCAGTGAACAGAGCTCCCTGAGACTGAGAGTTTGTAGACATCCCTTCATCTTAAATCTGGCTAACCTGTAGCTAGCTGTTATGCAAGAGTTAAGACAGAGGCTATACAGAACGGTTTCTACCACAGGTCAGAGAAAACCTGCCCCTGGTCTCTTAGAAGGCTTCCTCTGAGATCCATCTCATCCATCCAGCCAGTCCGCCAGACTGTAGGAGAGCTCAAGCCAGCCTTGGGGAGAGGCCTGGACAACTTCCAGCGATTCCAGGCATCCCAGACCAGGGGATAGACATGTGGGTGCCGAAGACTTCTTGTGCATTTTAAGCCGACAGTTTGGAGATGATGTGCTACACCGGAGTAGAAAAAGGAGAGAAGCCTCTCACCTCTGTTTCTGGAGAGATCTTGAAAGGGGAGCGGTGAGTTAAAGTTTGGATAGGGCTTAACAAAGTCTTAAGGGTGGGCAGGTGGGATGCTGGCTCATCCACAGGCCTGTGCAGGTAGTGGTGGGTGGCAAGCCCACACTGAAATGGAGACCAAAGTCTGCAGGTAGGATTGATATTCCACATGTGCGTCAATATAGCTGCACTTGTCACTAAAATATGGAAATATTTTTAGACTGGTTGGGAAGTAAAATAAGAACAACTGCATTATGCAGTAAAATTAAATTCAATAAAACAGTAAAATTCCAGCATATGTGGTTTTATTACAGAAATCCATGCACTGTGTTACTGACCTTTTTCTGGTTTGGACACTTGTAGTGCAGATCTATGGAAACTGCTGTGGAATTAAGGTTATTTATTTCAGGCTTTGGAAAGTTGCCTTCAGTTTCTAAAGTGTAGTGGGAGATGAAAACACTATGCAGTGAGCTGAGAAGGACATTTTCTGCAAATTCCCAAGAGCTATGCCAAACTCTGCCCATGGGAGAAGCAGGGTTCAGGTTCATGGAGAGGGTCCTGATCTTTCCATGGGGTTGGGTGACTTTTCTTTCATTTGACACTTTTTCTTTTGTTTGGGGCAGCCATTCCTGAACACATTTGCCTAGAACATATTTAATGGCCAGGAAACCATGTGCCCCAGTGAGTGACCATAGAGTCTTCTCTTTGTTACCTCCTCTTCCCTATATCTAATCTCTGAGTAGAAGAACTGGCCCATTTCCCCCTTTTTGGTGGGGAGCACTAAGGGTTGAACCTAGGGAACTTTGAACTACACCCCCAGCCCTATTTTATTTTATTTTACTTTGAAACAGTGTCTCACTAAGTTGCTGAAGCCTCATTAAGTGCTAAAGCTGTCTTTGAACCTGTGATCCTCCTATCTCAGCCTCCCAAGTACTGGGATTACAAGTGTGCACAACCATGCCCGGCTCCATTCCCTTCATTCTATGCCTGTCTGATTTCTCATTCACCAGAGTAGACCTTGCAGAACAAGCTTCTGTATAGGCCCCGCCCAGCTCAGCAATTATAAGTATAACCTCTCAGATTACAAGTGAGGTGCCCAACACTGGCCTACCTGTCAATGACTGCTCATTTGTGTCTTGTTCATTCCTCCTCCTCCTCCCCCCCCCTCCTCCTCCTCCTCCTCCTCCTCCTCCTCCTCCTTCTCCTCCTCCTCTCCTCCTTCTCCTCCTCCTGTTGTTGTTGTTGTTGGTGGTGGTAGTCTTCTTCTTCCTCCTCCTCCTCCTCTCCATTCTCCTCCTCCTCCTTGTTCTTCTCCTCCTCCCCGTCCTCCTCTTTTTCTCCTCTCCTTCTCCTCCTTTTCCTCTTCCTCTCCTCCTTCTCCTCCTCCTGCTGGAGACCTTTTGATAAGCCATTCAGAATACATCTCAAAGTTGTTTTCCCAAAGATGGGAGTCTGGAGCTCTAGGGCTCTGGAGTGCTGTTCCCCATCAATACCTGTCTACTATTAGTGGAGGTGTGGGCTTCTGTACTCCCACCCTGCACCTTCAAAGGGACTGGGTGAGCTCCAGAGGCTTCTGAGAAAGCCCAAGGCAGAAGAGAAAGGAGACTGTATGGCATTTGTGGTGGGAACTAGCCAACTAAGCTGTGAGTGAAATCAGAGTGGGGCCAGGGCATAAGGCCCGGGCACCCAGAACCTTCCTCAGATGGCAGCACCTACATCAGACACAAGCTCACACCTATCGACTCTGAAACCCAACAGTACTGTGAAAGTCATTAGAAAGAGTTAATGAGTGACTTGTGCTACAACCTGTACATTGTGGTAAGCATATTTAGTTTAGATAACTTAGACAATGAAAGGAACATGTCTTGAAAATTTTACATATCTACTAATAGACAGTCATATCAGACCGTTGAATACTTAAGAACCACCCTGTTTGTGGTACTGTCGATGTCCCCTAGGCCCCTGGAGCTGGCTAACAGTGGTGCTTCACATGCTCCTCATACTGACTTTACTTTTCTGTCTAAGCTGGTCCCTAGGATCTACTCTCTGCTCTCCATCTCTAGCCCCCTAACTTGCCCTTTAAATTCTCACAAATCTTTACCGGAAGTCAAAAAACTGAGCGTTGGGTGTTTCTTGTTCTTATCATCCCCTTTATGATGAACCTACTTGTCCTGGAGCACCTAGAGCCATCTAATTAGGGAAAATATGTAAGTTATGGAGTAACAAAACACTCAAAATGAATAAGTCAACTTATTAATGCACTACAGGAACACTTGTGATAAGATGCTCCCAAGGAAAAGTGCAGGACATTCTGATAGAATGTCATGAGGATGATCGATTGGAAAATCAGAGAATGTCTCTGAAGAAGAGTCCTTAAAGAACAATATAAATTAGAACCAGGGGGAGATGAGAGGGAGAGAAAACAGGCTGTGCAAGGGTCATGTGGTCCCAGCATGGTGGCATATGCCTGTAATCCCAGTACTTGGGAGGCTGAGATGAGGATTGCAAGCTTGAGGCCAGCTTCAGCAACTTAGCCAGACCTTTAGCAACATAGTGGGACCCCATTAAAAAAAAAAAAAAATATATATATATATGGCTGGAGACATAGCTTGGAGGTAGAATGCCTCTGGGTTCAATCCCCTTCCTGTGGTACAGCAGGAGGGATCCTCAGGAAAGCTGGAAGTTTGGGTAAATATGGCCACTGTATATGTGCACTTACTTGGCTTTTTCCTGAAATTCCATTAAAATCATAATAAAGGCCCCTGGATAAAGCTGCTCATCAGATGTAGAAATATAGGCAAGCAAGATTTCCTTAGGAAGATAAAAATTGGCATGAACTTAGTCCTTTGAAAGATGGAGATGTTTACACACCTGAGTGAGAGTTAAGGGTTGCCTTTGCGATAAGCAAGGCAGGCCAGTGGGAAAAATGACAATGATTAACTCCAGGGAAAATAAAAGCTATCAGGAAAGGGGGAGTAATCTTTAATACTGTATGGCTCAGCTGCAAAAATGTTGACATAGCCAAAATAATGTAGACACAGGGCATTGATCTAATGGCAAAGACCAGGTAACTATTATGGGGGAAGGAAGGTGCTACAGATGCATGTGAGAGAGGAATTCTCATCTTTCATAGTAAGGACTCAATAGAATCTCTTTAAAAGAAAAATAAAAATGATCTTAGAAGTTCAGCATGTAGAGATGTGTGGACAAAATCCCAAAGAGCCAGCTGAAATAGTTGAAAGTGATTTGATCTGGGGAGATAGAAGAAATGGGGTGGTGTTTCCTCAGATGGGGACATAGCAAAGTTTGCAGAATCTTTTGGCTTTCTTATATGAGTATGTCATACCTTGAACTGAGAAAAGAAGCCACAAAGTGCCTGGGATAGTGGAAGGAAGGGGTGTAGTTTATAGAATCTGGAATCCTGAGCAGGGAGGTGGAGTCACGGGGGTAGTGAGGATTTTAAGGGCAATAGGAAGCGAGTGAAGAAAGGATTTCTTCAAAGGGAATCAGATGCCCAGAGTTTTATTTCAGAATGACAGAAAGAGGAGGCCAGAGAGACCGCAGGGAGACCAGGTTGGGAGCTGCCCTCACATTATCATGTGTGTGTTCTGGGGGGAGTTGAATGAGGGTGGCAGGGAGGTGGCTGTGGGTATGCAGAGAAGTGGAAAGATTCAGGATGTATTTTGGAAGCAAAACTACTTAATAAGTAACCATAAGGGAGTATGAGGAGGAGGGAACGGAGCTTTTTTTCCTTTATTAATAACCGCCAAAAGCAATTTAAAAAATCACAGATAATAACTCTAAAATTATTCCATAGAAAAACCATTCAGATTAATGTTGAATGCAATGCTGCAAATTGGTAAAGATATTCATTTCAGGCTGAGTGCCTCTGGAAAATATGTTGGCTAGCCCTTTCATGGCCTTGCATCCAACAATCCTATTTCCTTCAATTAAGCAGCTATTTCGAAGATGTGTCGTCTGTTTACTGTTAATGCATATTAATACAGCCATCCATGGATCAACAGCAAAGGCCATCTAGAAAAACGACACCGCGTGTGTACAATTTTCATATGCCTTTTCATAGATATGCACGTACGTTTCTATTCCATACCAGCATTTTTAGAGTGAGATGTCACAATAAAAATAAAATGAGAGAAAACTTAACTCTGCTTAAGAAAATGATCAAACTTTATATTAGTTAAAATATAGTGTGCCTTCTTTAGCTTTTGCTTTTACTTGTATGTTGAGAGTGAAGAGCGTTGTAGTCATCCTGCCTCCCAACCCCCGCACACTCACACTATTATTTACTTCCAGCCATCTGGCAGATTTTCCTTGCTATGATTTGAAATTTTCCTAATATTTGCTAACAAAATTTGAGTTTTATTTTTTTCCATAACAGTCCTTTTCATTTCCCTCAGGATGAAAAAAGACTCTGAGATATTCTGATAAAAGTTTAATTTAAAAAGAAAGAGGAAAAAAAAAAAAGGCAAATGAAATCACTCCCTTTAAGCTCAGTCCCCTCCACAAAGGCACCTTGATTCTGTGTCCCAGTAACCTGATTTGCTGACTCATGAAACAGTCAGCCATGTCCCCCAACAAGCAATAGTTCTGTGCCTGGGATTTAAAGTCAAAGCCCACAGAATGAGAGGGTAGGGTACTCGCTCTTTCTTGGTAATCTCTTTTCTTTTTCTTTCTATTTGGTACTGAGGATGGAACTTAGGGGCATTCAGCCTCCAACTTACATGCCCAGCCCTATTTTTCATTCTTTATTTTGAAACAGGGTCTCACTGAGTTGCAAAGGGCCTCACCAGGTAGCTGAGGCTGTCTGCGAACTGTGATCCTCCTGTCTCAGCCTCCCAAATGCTGGGGTTGCAAGGGTAGCCACCACACCTGGTGGTAATCTTTTTGTCTAATGTTTCCTTGTATCCATATCTGGAGCAGTTTTGAAGTGTTGATAGGAAATGGGGTAGGAAGAGTGAGTGGTCACAGTCTCCTGGTGTTTATCGCACACAATTGGTCTTAGGACCAAAAACGATTTGTTTGGTTCTTTGTAATACTTTTATCACCAAAGAGCCAGAGTCCTATAAAAAACATTTAACGCACTTCAGCATTCAAATTTAACAGATCTTTTTTCCCCATATTTGTTTCCATATATTTTATATTAGAAAATAAAACTGCTGCACTCCACTTTGTTTTCCTCTAGGCGCCTGTTTCTCTCCCTTTCTCTAGAGGTGATCACTGTTATGAGACTTAGGTCTATCTTTTTCACCCATTCTTTACACTTTTGCTACATATGTGTATGTCCATAAAAAGTAAGTGCTATAGAGACTGGTGCATTTAAAAGCTCATCACAAGCGATTTTATGCTCTGGATTTTGTTTTGCAAGTTGCTTATTTTCAATCAACATTTTGTTTCTGAGGCTTATTATCCATGTTCAAGCAGGTAACTGTAGTCTATTCATTTTCACTGCTACATAGAGCTCTGAGGGATAAAAACACCACAATCTGTTTACTGTGGTCTCTTTTGATGAGACACAGATGATTTTCATTTGTCATATTACAACTAATTCTGCAGTGCATGCAGTGGATGGCACTCATGACCTCGCCTCTTTACTGTTCTCTATGTCCATGTCCTTTGCCATGTGACCTTGCGGTTCCTCCTACTAGCACTGTCTTCCTTTCCTTTGACTTTGGTTTTGGCCATCTGACTTGCTTGGGTGACTAGAATGTTAGAGGCAAGACATGCCCAAAGGCTGGGGGAGTATCTGTGATACTCTGTCTCTTGTCTCTGCTCTCACCCTGAGAACATGCCTGACCTCCTGCCTAGACCCAGCAGGAGGATAGGTGAGACTTACTTGTGGGTCAGAGCTGGGCTGCCTGTATCAGCTGATTCTTAGACAGACATGGACCATCTCAGCAGGGACCAATAGATCCATATAGCTCAGCTAACCTTTAGCCGACCTACAGACCATAAACCCAATAAGTGTTTCTTCTCAAATGTCATTGAGATGTTGTGTTTTTTTTTAAATTATAAAACAGTATCTAGTTAATGTGGTGAACATCTTGCAAGTGAAAGAGAAGTTCTAAAATCTTTATCTTGAAAGGGAACTGCTGAGTTACAAGGGATATGAATTTTCATTTGCATTAGTTAGTACCAGATTCCTTTCTGAAGGACTGGAGTAGTCTACATTTTTACAAGTGATAAATCCCAATTTCCTGCATTCTTACTAGTTATTGTTTTATTCAGTAGCTCCCCCCTACACACTATATCTATGGTCTCAATTTCCATGGTTTTAGTTACCAGAGTCAACTGCCATCTGAAAGGATTAAATGGAAAATTCTAGAAATAAACATTTTGCAGGTTTTAAATAACTTAAATTGCAGCCTATTGTTATAATTGTTTAATTTTATTACAAGTCTTTGTTATTATTTCTTACTGTGCCTAATTTATAAATTAAACTTTATTATAGCTATGTATGAAAAAGTCACAGTATATAGGAATCAGTATTATCCATGGTTTCAGCCATTTGCTAGGGGGAGGGGTCTGCTGTATATCTTTTCTCATTCCTGTTTTGTTCTAGGTTTACAGTCCCAATTGAGACTATTCAGCCATCTTAGTTTGGGCTCTAGACATGTGAGAAATGGGCTATCTTGAAAGTGGATTCTGTGGTCCTGTTCACCAGCCATTTAGGTTATCAGAGAGGCTCCCAATCCTGTAAACAGAGAAGAGCTACCTCTTTGCTCTTTATTAATTCCTGACTCACAGAATCCATGAGCATAATGACATGGTTGTTGTTTTACACCACTATGTTTTGGTGTATAAAAGGAACCCTGGCTCAGCCTCTTCATTCAGTGTGAGACCCTTTGGGTCCTGCTACTGGGCAAGGGCTGACCACTTGCCTCTGCTTGCTTGGTATCTGGAGCTTGGCCAGATCTATAGTTTCACTCCTCACCTACTGATTTGAATGACTGCTTTACTTTTATCCAAGAAAATGTTGTCAGTGTTGTTTTGAGCTACATCATTTAAATATTCTGTGGAGCTGGGCTTGGTGGCGCACGCTTGTAATCCCTGCACTTGGGAGGCTGAGACAGGAGGATCACACAGGTTCAAAGCCAGCCTCAGCTACTTAGTGAGGCTCTCAGCAACTTAGTGAGACCCTGTTTCCAAATAAAAATATAAAATGGGTCTGGGAGTATAGCTCAGAGGTAGAAAGCCTCTGGGTTCCACCCCCAGTACCACACACACACAAAAAAAAATTCTGTGGATATGTCATTTCCCATTGCATGTTCCTGTTTAGAGGGGCAGGTCTCAAACCAGTCTCATGATGCCACCTGGCCTGGTTGGTATTTGAACACAAGACCTCATTGAGCACATGGCCAGGTCAGTCCCTTGCATCATGGTCATGCTTAACCCATTCACTTACTAAAAGCGCTCATTAGCTCATTAGCGCCGGACGTGGTGGTGCACACTCGTAATCCCTGCACTTGGGAGGTGGAGACAGGAGGATCACGCAGGTTCGAAGCCAGCCTCATCTGGCTTAAGAGACCCTGTTTCCAAATAAAAATATAAAAATAGGTCTGGGAGTGTAGCCCAGAGGTAGTAGGGTTTTCAGGAACCCCAGTACCACCAAAAAAAAAAAAAAAAAAAAAAAAAAAAAAGCTCATTAGCCCCTACTGTATCCACATACTGTTCTAGACATACTGGAAGATACAAAGAAGATTAGACAGCAACCTGGCTTTCAAACAGCTACTATCTTGAAGAGAACTGCGATAGAGTCATCAACTGTGTACGTGCAATGGTGGAGATACAGAAAAATCGCCATGACTCAATGAAGGTAAATAGACCCAAATAAACCAAGTCAGTGGTAGCCAGAGAGACCAAATGAGTTACCTGCTCCAAAGGGCCAGTGATGCTCTTAGAGTGGCTCCAACTGTATGCTCACCTCCACAGTGCGACTATTACCCTGTCCTGATGACTCTGCAACTGCCATCTCTGGTCTAGACTCCATAAAAGCCTCTTTTCCTGTTTCTAGACAAAGGGCCCACATTCTCCCAGGCACATGGATCTGAAATCTTGGAGTTACCTTTTGTATTTCTCCTTTCCCTCCTTCCCCAAATCTAGGAAGTTCTCACATGCTGTCAAACATTGCCTCAGACTGTCTCTTATTCTATGACCATCACCCCAGAGCAGGCCCTTAACGGTTTGCACAGGTATTACCAGGCAACATACATTTATTTAGCATCTCTAACTCTAGGATTTTACATTGCCCAAGGGTTGGGCTATGTTTTCCATAAATGCCACATTTTTTGTGTGTGTATATGATATTGGGGATTGAACCCATGGACATCCTACCTCCTAGCTATTCCTCCAGCCCTTTCTATTTTTTATTTGAAAACAGGGTCTCACTAAGTTGCTGAGGCTGGCTTCATATCTGTGATTTTCCTGTCTCAGCCTCCCAAGTACTGGGATTACAGACATGTACCACCATGCCCAGCCTGTCTTCAAAACCTGTGATATACTGTGTCTCATTTACACGCCTAAGCTGGGCCGTAAGGCCTTCCTAAGACAGCCACACTGTGTTCTTGTTAACACTGAGCTTTTCCTCTTTGTCTTTTGTGCTTATTCTCATAGTCACACTTTCCCATGTTTCTCATCTTCTGGAAGCTCATATCTGCCATCATTATTTTTAAGAAAATTTTCTTCAATAGTTCTTATTATAAAACATATCCGTGTCCTTAAAAACTTTCAATTGAGAAATGCTGAAAGAACAGAAGATGCTACAATGCAGAAAAATATTGAAGAAGGCTAGTGTGAGGGCATATTGTAATGGTCAGGAACACATAAGCGCCCTTGGAAAGAGATTGAGGAGGTATTATTGTCCTTAATTCCTAGATCGTCAAGGTTCAGGGCAATTTGTTTATTTACTTAAAGTCACAAAGCTATCCAGTTTCCAAATGAGGACTAAACCCTGCATCTCACTGTAAATGCAGAAAGATTTCCATAACGTAACCGAGTTAGACACTGGATATATAGTTAATGAACAGAAATTTTCTGAAGATAGGTTTCTACTCAAAATGATAAAACCACTTTGAACAAAGTTCTATACAAGAGAATGAATAACCTTATTTTAAAAATGAGCTCTGCCTATTTTAGAGGCAAATGAGACAGTGAAAGGAGTGTTCCCGTTTGGGAGAGAGAAGGGGTATTTGACCTTTCTCATTCTTTTGGATACAATTCTGTGACCCCCAGCCTATTTATAAGTACTGTTTTGCCCATACAGAAAAATTCAGTGAAGTGAGGAAGGGAGAGGAGAGGGATGTGAGGGAGCTAATTTTTGTTTAATAAGTATTAGAGGTGACATCTTAAGGGATTTACATTTTCATTTAGTCATTACAGCAACCCAGTGGGATAGCTTTTTCTTTATAATCACCATCCCAAATTTGCAAAAGGAAAACAAGAGGAAGAAAATAACTCAAGGTTAAGAAAGGCTAATACATTTGCCCAAGACCACCTAACTGTTAATGGGGTAAGATGAAATTCAAGCCAAGTGGGGAGAGGGGGGTGTAAGGAGAAGGATGCTGAGTGTCTGGTACCCTGGCTCCCTGCGAAGTTGGCCACTTGTCTTCATGGTTGGACATTTGTCTGGGCCAAAGGCTTTCTGGCAGGCACCCTCTTGAAAGTGCATTTTCTTTTTACACATTGCACCCAGTGGGACTTAAAAAAAGTTTATTGTCTGATTGCCTAGTGAAGGGATCAAATGGATCCCTTTTGACAAAGGACAAAGAAGTGGCTTGAGAATTAAGCAAGTCAGAATTTTATAGCTTTTGACCAAAGATTGCTGAACGACTTAGGGAGCAAGAGTAGATACAGAGAGATGGGATTCGAAGATAACAAATTTTAACCACTGGAGACATTTAGAGTTGCCAAAATAAAGGTATTCCTGATCATACACATAAATAGCTAAAATAGCTTACATTTTTAATGCAATGTAATACAAACCTGCAATAGATAGTACAGATTTGTGTTAAAGAAGTAGCAACTGGCCTTTCCTGGCATTACTGTGAACTAGATAGTTCTTAAACTACATTTGAGAAACTTTAGTATAGATATGTGGAGCGAATTAAGAGATAATGTCAAATGTCTGTTCTTCAAGTATCTCCATGTATTTATGTTCGCTTGTCTTGGGCGTCCACTGGCATCTGCCTTCAATCATGGTGGTGGCTTTGGGTGTGCCATGCTGGGGATGTGTGCTTGCCCAGGTGACTTAATGTACCATGGTTGCTTTTCCACTTAGAAAATATAGTCTACGAAATAACCAGCCTGAGGGACATGGTGCTTTGATTGAAAATCTACTCGTATAAACTAATGCATGCTTGAAAAACAACCCATGTGAGATTTGAAGCAATTTTGTATTTTAAAACCAGTTCTTATAATTCTTTGGCTGGATACCATTAGCTGATGGTTCTTACAGGAAACCCAAGCCAGGGGGGATTTTATTATGGTCATATGAGGATGAGCTCTCATGGGGAAGGAGAGAGGTGGTTGGAATTTCTATCTATGCTATTGTGTGGGAGGAAGAAAAAGAAGTGGACAATTTAAGAACTTTGCAAATAAAATGTTCTTTATGGTTTTCAAGTTTGAATTCCATGTGTCATTCCAGATTCAAGCCCTTGTTGCATAGAGTATAAGCCACTCTGGACATGCTATCTTTATTTCATGGTTAACTTTTACTGAACTAGCATTTTAGTCTGGCTTCTGACTGAAAAATTTTAGTCTTTACTCTTTTAGTGTAGGTGTCAAGAAAAGTGTGTGTGTGTGTGTGTGTGTGTGTGTGTGTGTGTGTGTGTGTGTATTAAGATAAACTCTGGATATTTAAATTTCTAACAATGAAGATTTGAATATATATCATTATATTTCTGATAGTAAATACCAGAGTGGCCTTCAGAACGGTTATATTTTTAATTTCTTTTTTTTTTTTTTTGCAGAACTAGGGATGAACCTAGGGCATTTGACCTTCAAGCTATACCCCAGGTCTATTTTTTATTCTTAATTTTGAAACAAGGTCTCACTAAGTTGCAGAGGGCCTCACCAAGTATCTGAGGCTGGCCACAAACTGAGATCCTCCTGTCTCAGCCTCCCAAGTACTGGCAGAATGGTTATTTTGGTTTGTGACTTTTTGAAATAGTCATGGAGTGTGGAAACCAGTTTGGAAACCAGAAGCCCAGAATAGCCAAAGTAGTTCTCAGCAACAAAAACCATGCAGGAGGAATCACAATACTTGACTTTAAACTATACTACAAAGCCATTGTAATAAAAACAGCATGTACTGGCACAAAAACAGATACACAGACCAATGGAGCAGAATAGAAGACCCAGAAACAAATCCACACACTTTCAGCCAATTGATTTTTGACAAAGGGGCCAAAAACATACACTGGAAAAGAGATAGACTGTTCAACAAATGGTGTTGGCAAATCTGGTTAACCATATGCAGAAAATTGGAAATTAATCCCACTTTCTCACCCTGCACAAGAGTCAATTCAAGATGGATCAAAGACTTGGAAATCAAACCAGAGAACTTGAAGCTCCTTGAAGGGGACATAGGTATAACACTGCAACACATAGGCACAGATAAACACTTTCTCAACAAGACCCCAAATGCACAACAAATTAAAAGGTGAATCAATATGTGGGATTACATGAAACTGAAGAGCTTCTGTCCAGCAAAGGAAACTGTCAAGAACCTCAATCGAGAGCCAACAGAATGGGAGAAGATTTTTGCCGCCTACACCTTCAATAGAGGACTAATATCTAGAATATACAGAGAACTCAAGAAAGTCAACACTAAGAAAACAAAGCATCCAATAACAAAATGGGTAAGCGAACTAAATAGACCCTCAAAATTAAAACAGACCATTTAGTCAACAGACAGAAGGATAAAACAACACTTGAAATACAATTGAAGGAGGAAAATAGGGGCCTTGAGAACACTGTGTGTGTGTGTGTGTGTATGTGGTGGAGTACCTGGGAATTAAACCCAGGGGTGCTCTACCACCAAGCTATACCTCCAGCCCTTTTTATTTTTGTTTCCAAACAGGGTTTCTCTAGGTTACTGATAATTTTGCTAAGTTGCTTAGACTGTTCTCGAACCTGTGATCCTCTTGTCTTAGCCTCCCAAGTACTGAGTATTACAAGTGTGCTGCACTATGCCTGGTTCAAGGACATTTTAATTATGACAGTAAGCTAGAAAATCAAGTGTGGGGATCAAGGATTTGCCACTGTGTTGGCTGTCTTCTGTTGACCTCTTAACACCCTCTTCTCTAGGGGTCATGCCTGCGCCAAGCCTATTGATGGCTTCTTTTGCCCTCTGACAGCCAGGTGGCTTGGGCCAGTGAGGAATGCTGGAAGGAGGATGGAGGGAGAAGGTATTGATTCCACTGGGCCGCCTCGTGGGATTTCTGAAAGCAAATGGAACTTCTCAGCTCCTATCAGCAGGCTCTTTCCAGACTACTCACCACTTGCTGTCCCTCTTCCTGCCCCTTCAGGCCTGATGTGGGGAGACTATCTAGACTCCTGGGTGCTGGGAACTGCACTCACCTTGTGCACCTTCTCCTTAGTCTCTTTACTAAATTCTTCTCAAATTACCCTTTTTGTTCTTAGTATGTCCTCTGCTTCCTGTGTAGTTTTAGCCCATGAACCACTAAAATAAATAGGAAGGAAGGGAAGGGAAGGGAGAGAAAAAGAAGGGAGAAGGAAGCAGGAGAAAGAATGAAATCAGAGACCTGAGCCTTGCTGTGACTTGGGAAGTTGCTACAGCATAGTAAGAGGCTATAGAAATGGTTAGTCCTCTGACAGTTTCTGTAGGCAGAGTGAAAGACTACGGTGAGCCCCCGAGGAAGCCCTGCCATGGTTTAGAGGTGCCCTAGTACTTGATTGCACTAAATAACAGAGAGGTGTGCATTGGCCACTTGATAATTGTCCTCCTTTGAGACTAGCTTGTTTTGGAGGTAAAGGCTATTGGATTTTCCCTAGACTCTGTGCTTGTTCAATACGTGTTTGTCACACATCCTGGAGGTTTATTGGGCAAAAGATGCCGAGGTTTGTTTTCTTGCCCCTTTAATTATTGAGACAATAGTTTTTCTTTCCTGGCTAAATTGGATATTCAGGATTTGAACTCAACAGAATTATTTAATAATTCTGGAGGCAATACCTCCTCGTGGAAGGCCTTGCCTAAGGGAAAGGATCTTTGTGTTTCTTTCCTCTTGGAATGGAAGATCCATGAGGTAAATTGGGTGTGTCCATTAAGATAAGGGCAGTCTTCTGAGAACGGGGCTAAGCCAGGCATGGTAGCACACAGCTATAATCCCAGTACTTGGAGAGCTGAGACAGTAGAATGGCAGGTGCAAGGCCAGTCTCAGCAACTTAGTGAGGTCCCTAGAACTTAGTGAAACTCCTGTTTCAAATATAATAAACAAACAAACAAATAAACAAATAAATAAATAAATAAAAGGGCTAAAGGTGTAGCTTGGAGGTAGTATGCCCCCGACTTCAATGTGGACAGAACCAAGGGGGAAAAGCATTTAATTTTAGTAAGAACATATTTTATATATGTGGTTTGGGCAACCATTTCACAGGCAATTTATAGAATGGTTAAGACTATGCAATTAGGTCTTTAAAGCAGTCAATGAATCATTTAAGATCCAGTTGGTGCAGAGCCCTGTGGTAGGTAAAAGAGACACAGTATTGCTGAAGACAGATAAGACTCCTGCTGTCAGAGGCTTGCAGGCTGCTGGACACATGGATGGCTGAGCAAAACTCATGACCCATGCCTGAAACGTGAAGTGAATAGCAGACATGTTCATGATATTTTAGCCCCATGTTCAACTAGTCGCCCTGGGCTTATCCAATACAGACTTTTGCCATCATTCCTCAGTATGGGGCACTTCCACCTTTCCCTTCTTGCTTCCTGAGCTTTATATTTTTGCCATTAGGCACTTTTATCTTTTAGATGGTTACTGGGTCAAAAACAACTGCACAGAAACCCAGCTGTTCAGTTTGCATGGAATACTTGTTACCCGTCTTTGGACTGAAGGTTTAGGGCACAGGAATGTTTACTCTCCCTTTTTATTGGGGCGAATGTCTGATTTGTGAATACTTACTAATTACAATTCCAGGCAGCTAGGTATCTGGGAAGGACAATAACTTTCCAAGATTTCAGTGCACAAGATGTGCCCCAAGCGTGATCTGGTGGGATTCCTTCCATGTAGTTTTCTTATTTTCTTTCTCTGGCCAGAGAGGCATTATGTTTTCCTTCAACAGAACTTTTATGAACCAGATGTGCAACCCCTATTGTATTTCGTCACTTTGGAAGGAAATATAGGCACCTAGATAAGTACTAGGAGGAGGGAAGTGTTTGAAGAATGGTAAGAAAATGCCCAACTCACACAGCCATTGTAAGGACAGGAGGCATCAGTGCGTGATGAGTCTCTCCATTGTTGGATCAAACAAAGCAGAAAAAACTGGCTTTGTTTTTGTTCCTAATGAGATATTTCTATACAGCTGGAGTCTTTTAAGAGATCTCAAAGAAATCACACTTTATGAAAAATGCCACATTATGTAAAATATCTGTGATTAAAAAACCCCTCCAAGATTCCATTATCTTAAAGACATTGAAACAAATCCATTCTGAAAACTTTTCTCATTTAGAAATGAATCACAGTCCAGATTAAGTCCTAGAGTTGGTCTACACAGTTTAATCTCACAGTTCTATAAATATAACCAAATCCTATGGTCACCATCAGCTGAAAGACTAAATTTTAAGCAGGCAACATGTTGTGTTCACTCTAAACTTTTCTTCCCCTTTCATGACCTCATATCTGTGACTCTACCTATTAATGACTGAGTTCAGAAACAACCTTTAAATTGAGACATAAATGACATTGAGTAGTTAAGAATGTTCATTGAGTGTGGACACTTTTACTCTATGCAAAAAAGAAAATCTCCCCCAGGGAATTAGGGCATCTGGGAATACAGTGGAAGCTGGGTGGAGGCAGTGGTCCTTCTGCACTGTCCTGCAGCCTCACTTGGTTGACCAGAGCTCACCCACCAGGCTGGGGCGCACCTGGAAGTGGTATATATGCTGGTTACCAAAGAATCATGCTTCCCAGACCTAGGACAGAACACTGAGTCTTAGGTCTGACCTGAGTATTTTAAAATGAGTTTGAAAACTTCCCAACTCTGCTTCCTCTCTCTGGGTTATGTCTACACTTTATATCATAATGTGGAAAGCCTAGTTCATTTGCTTTTCCCTTTGAGTAGAAAAGAATGCCTGTATACAAAAGTCAAAGAAATAGAGGCTAAGAGACAAAGGGTGGTGGCAGATTGCATTTGGTTACAAATGCAGGCTCTAAAGCAAGAGTGCATGGATTCAAATCCTCATTCGTCAGTCAGCTTTGTGACTGGGCAAGTTAATTAGCTCTTCTACCTCTTATCAATTACTTTTGATATTCTTTCCAACTGTCCCTTGAACCTGTGTACATCTCTGTCTCTCAGTTCACTTCTCTCTTCTCTCCCTGGTCTGAATTTTTCATCCAAATTACAGCAACTACCTTATACTTGGTCTTCTGTTCTATGTCCCCTATGCTAACCTTCAGTGACCTTTATGTATGCAAACCTGATCATGGGACTGTTGCTTAAAATCCTGGATGACTTCTCCATTGTCTTTAGAACTGGTCCAAACTCCTCTGCAGCCAGCCTCTAGCTCCTTCTTGCCTCTAGCTCCTTCTCGCCTGAAACTGTCCTGTGGCATTTGGGCTTCCTTGAGCTCTGCAGAGACATGTTCCCACATCCACTGCTGGCCCTTCCCATGTGCTCTTCTTTCTTGCCTTTATCCTCTGAATGTTTTCTGAAGATACTATCTTTCGGGTGTCTGACCATTAGACTAGTTTTTTTTTTTTTTTTCCCAAGTGCAGGGACAATTTCCCTCACTTCGTACCTTACATACAGTGCCTGACATATAGGAAGTACTCAATAATTATTGGTTGAATGAGAAGTGGCTGAATTTTGGTCCTTTATCTTTTCCATTGTCTCTGATTTCTCACATCTTGATCAGGAGTCCCATCCATGCTCCTATTTCCATCTCAAAATCAATTTTCTCTACTTACTTTTCACAACTCCTCATACTTTTTACTTGACTTTTACTTTTTATATAGCCTAGAATTTATTAATCAAGCATGGAAGATGAATTTTATTTGGTTTACATAATCTTTTAAATTTTGAATTAGTTGACAATATTAAATGTTCAGGGGGTTTACCATAGAAATGTCTAGCTTTTCTTGAAGACAAATTAGAAAAAATCCAAGATCTCACTATACTTTACCAGTGTTCCCAGTGAACAGAGCCAGCTGGGGTTGGGTAGCAGTTGTTCTTTGAAAGGCAGGTAGTGTGCAGTTTCCTTTGTCAAATCAGGATCCACATTATCACTAAATTTCTCTTTAATGCTGTATTACATTTAGTCAACTAGTTTGCAACATTTGGCACCAGTTTTCTCCCCAACAGTAGATTCACCTGGCAATAAATTTAGTCTCAGATGTGGTTATGGAGTTCCTAAATAGGCACAGGAATGCACAGGCACTTCTGTGCTGGAGTGGTTTCCAGATAGCAGGGTCAGCATGACTGACAACTTGGTACTGCCCAGTGTGAATCCTCTGTTGTCTGTATATTGCTGCTGTGCAGGGAGGTGAGAGAAGGAGGCTCACAGATGTGCTGTATAGGGGCCCTTTCCAGGGACTACAGACTTGGTGACAGAGACTCTAGTCATAGCACTTTATTTCCAGCTTCCATAAACATCACACAGTCATCCCAACATTCAGATCGTCAGTCCCTCCTGGGAGCTGCGTACAAATAGGGTACATCTCTGCCTCTCTTCAGTTTGGGGGAACTTGGCTCATGGGCTTGGGCCAGGCTCCACTCTAACCCAGAACACCAACCCTGATTCCTCCATTGATGGCAAAACCTGTGTTTTAAACAACTTTTATTCCAAACAGAAACACAAAAGATGGTTACCTCTCCTGTTGATGGTCAGGAAGGAAAATCCAAGCCTTTCAGCAATGTAGTACTAGCTAGTACTAGTAGTATGTGTTTTACTCTCCCCTGGCTAACTAATTGTAGCAAAGCAGTAACAAATTAAGATACCAGTTGGCATTTTTCTCAGTGTCTTACCATGTCATATGGTTCATTTTTATTTCTTTGTATTATTTTCCCTTCTGGACTACAAGTTTCTCTTCTCTTATCATTTTTACCCCTAATACTTAGCATAGATTCTTCCACATACTATTTTGCTCAGTAAGATTGTTTTAATAAATGAATAAATTATACATCAGTTACTGAGTCTCTTGTAAGTGACCAATACTTAGGGAAACCCAAAACCCTAATGCAGCTATTTTCAAAGAGTACTTTGCAAAAATAGTGCAATCTGTAGAAATCTAAGGCTCTTCAGAGACAAGTTCAATTTGTCCCATTCAAGGCATATCCTCCCTTCAAACACTCATTAGTAATGACTAGAGTAATCATTTCTCTTTCAGTAAGTCCAGGTCAGGATATTTTCGAAGCTATAATCCTTATTCAGGCACACTGATTTCTGTCATTTAAGATTATCTTTGAAATGGCGAATACACATTTCTTACCCCAGGGCTCAAATTCATTTGGGAGTCTAGACATTTTTTGTTTGCTCTGGATGGAAGTTCACATTTCTCTGTAACACAAGTTACATGAACAGGTAAATTAAAACAAGTTTTGCACTGTGATTTCCCATTAATCATGATTATCAATTCATGAATTCCTGATAAGCCTGTTTGGTTAAATCTGATCTTTCACCTTCATGTTTAGAAGTTGAATTAAGGATAATTGCATGCATTATGCCACTTGTGACAGTATTTGAGCTGATTAGCTCATAGAGGACTGATTAGGTGAAGGCTATAGTAGTATAAAAGTATGCATTATAATAGGCTATGGAGATGAGCTTGTAGTGATATTATATATGACATGGAACTAAAAGAACAGATTTTTATTCAAATGAGTGACTCTCTTAATTGTACTCCATAAGCATCACTGTACATGACAGTCACTGAATGACTATGTAAATTTGGCCCCACATTTCTACCAACTGCCCCTAATGACTCCCTAGCTCTCTGCTGAAGAAAATGAGAAAGCGTAGAGAGAAATTCTGACAAGTGGGATGAAAATGCAAAGCAAAAAACAAACACAGCACATTGTGTTCTCCTGTGCATCCCTGCAACAAGGCACATGCTGCAGCATTCTGGTCCAGCTACCGCCAAGCCCGTGAGGTGCTTGTATTCTGATAAAGGTCTTAGGAGAGACACCAGACCGGCTTGCTGTGGGGAAAGCCTGGAGTCTCATTTTCAGGCCATGCCTCCATCCCCATGTGTTTTCCTTCTTATTAGCTTTTGATTGTGTGATGATATTCTGCTTGGCCTTGGGGCTCCAGTGTGCTTTATGTTTTTCCCCTTGACTTGTTTATCGTGGATAATTTAATCATCATTGCTGTTGCTTCTGGCAGCCTCCACGTGCATATCCTGCTCGGTTTCTGCATGTTGCAATTACCTGATGTAATCTGGACTTCTAATTTTCCTAGAAAGCATAGTGCATCAGTGGTAGCAACTCTGGAGTATAAGAACATGAGCAGGATTGCTCCCACCCCACTTCCTCTTGACAAGCTTTTCCATTTAGCTGTATATTTTAAAATGCCCCATTTTCAGCAGAGGAGGTAAGGCAAAATGTGACATTCTGGTGTGGTGGTGACTAGGGACTCTTGAATTATCTCCACCTAGCCAATTCAGGACACTTAGAGAGAATATTGTAGGAAAATGTGATTTTCTTAGAAAAACTCACTGAAAGGAACTTGCAGCAAAAAGTCTTATAGAAAGGTGGCCTGATAAAAATAACAACCAGGCTTTTTCTTTGTTGGGATCATGGATACTTATCTTTTAAATTTTATTTTTCCTAAGAATATACGTTAAAAAGAACTTGTATCTTTTCTTATACTGCTCAATTAAAAACATTCTAAATAGCCAGGCATGGTGGCTGAGACAGAAGGATCATGGTTTGTGGACAGCCTCAGCTACTTAGTGAGGCCCTTTGCAACGCAGTGAGATCCTGTTGCAAATTAAAGAATAAAAAAATAGGGCTGGGGTGTATCTCAGAGGAAGAATGCCCCTGGGTTACATCCCCAGTAAAACACACACACACACACACACACACACACACACACACACACACACACACTAAAAAAGGACAGATAAAAACTGTAGTTCTGTATGCCTTCCATGTTGTTATTTGATTTTTTTCTACAGCGATATCTGTATCAATGGTATAGACTGTTGAGAGGTATATAATTTAGTTTAATCTAGCCCTTGGCTTCCTCTCTGTTATAGTGGGATATCTAGTTTATTGCAATACTCAGATGATCCATCTCTGAAACGGCAATGAAATTTACCACATGTGTTGGGCAAATTAATGTCCCTTCAAAGATATCTGGTCTAATCCCAAGAACCTGTAGCATGGTTACTTTATGTAATACAGGGGACCTGGCAGATGTAATCAAGAGCACAGACCTGGAATCATGAGATGGTCATGGATTATCAGAATGGGCCCCCTCTAATCATATGTGAACTTAAAAGCAGAGAACTTTTCCAATAAGTCAGAGAAAAGAGATGGAAGAAGAAGAAAGGATTCAAAGAATGACAGACACTTGATCTGCCAGCTGCTGGCTTTGAAAATGGAAGACAAAGACCACGAGCCAGTGACTGTGGATGGTCTCTAGAAACTTGGAATGATACTCAGCTGATAGCCGGCAAGAAAATGGGGAGCTCAGTCCTACAGCCACAAGGAATTGAATTCTGTCCACAACATCAAAGAGGACGAATGGATTCTCCCCAAGAACCTTCAGGAAGGAAGATAGCACAATGACACTATGATTTTAGCCAGTGAAACCCATGTTGGGCTTCTGACCTATAGATCTATAAAAAATTAATTTGTGTTTTTTAAACTACTAAATTTGCGCTATTTGTTGCAGCAGCCTTAAGAAGATAACTCCAAAAGGAGTTGGTGGTAAGGGAGAAGAAGAAATAGAAGTGTGGAATGAGGGAGGTGTGTGTGTGTGTGTGTGTGCGCGCGCGCGCGCGCGCGTGCACGCGTGTGTGCGCGTGTTCATTCATGTACATTTTCTGTGGCTGAGAGTAAGAGGATCACAAGGCATATAGGAATTATAAGAGCTGTTGGGAATTCTATGTTCATATCTCATATTGCATTTTTATAATTCACATTTAGACAATACTTCTTCAAAACCAATTGTATCTGGAATGAACAAGGATTCATGACATGTGATGAGGACACAGGAAGTAACTGAGCCAGAAATGAATTAAATGTTCAGACAAAAGAAGGTATATAAAATCTAGACCTAACTGTTACTTCCTGGTAAATTTTCTCAAGTCCATATTCTAAATTTATCTAGCTAGATAGAAATACATAACCGAGACCACCTTATAATATGTTTTTTTCAATGCTAGTTGCTAATTCTGCATGGATGGACTGTTTTGATTTCATTAACTAATCAGTATAAACTGATATTTGCTCACCTTAAAATAATATCATATTAGACTTGGGTTCAAATTTTGGGCTCCCCTTCTACTGTGTAATATCATTGGTGAAGTTAGCTTTTCTGAGTCAGTTTTCACACCTCTGAGATGAGGATACTTAATATTTGTTTTTAAGGTCATGATGTCTCAAGATCATCTGGCAGAATCCTTGGTACATGGCAAGAATTCAGTAAACAGCAGCTCCCGTTTTGATTAGGGAGGCTGGAGAATATTATTGTCATAGTTTAACCGAGGATATGAAAGAAGACAAGCAGATGATAGTTGCTAAGACATAATAGCAATTTTCTTAGGAATTGTTGACATAAATAAATGCACGAATCCTTGATTCTACATTTTCCTACAACTTCAATTAATTGCAGTTTTATTTCTGAAACTCTGATCTCGACTCTAGGATCTGCACAAGTGAAAAAAATACTTAGCATAAAATTCAGAGTAAATGGAAGCAATATAGAATCCAAGTTTTTGCTCCTCCTCATGTTACAACCATAATTAACATATGCCTTTACTTGTAATCAAACTTCCCTTGAGTTTCCCTCATTTATGAAAATTCAGATTAAAGCCCAGGCTAGCCGGGTGTGGTGGTGCACGCTTGTAATCCCCGCACTTGGGAGGCTGAGACAGGAGGATCGCACAGGTTCGAAGCCAGCCTCAGCTACTGAGGCTTTCAGCAACTTAGTGAGACTCTGTTTCCAAATAAAATATCAAAAAAGGTCTGGAAGTATAGCACGGAGGTAGAAAGCCTCTGGGTTCCATCCCCAGTACCACCAAAAAAAAAAAAAAAAAAAAAAAAAAAGCCCAGGCTACAATACAGACCTTGGTTAGAAGTGGTAAGTTCTTAAAATTGCTGTTTCTCAGGCTTCCCTTTTGATGTGATACTCAATCAAATATCCAAGGCCCGTCTTTAGGCTTTTGTCTACTAGTTGGGTGTCTGCTGCCACTGCTACAATCCATTCATCTGTCTTTTCTTTTTTCAGGGTTCAGGAAATTCATCTGTCAGAGTATGATTAACAAGACTTCATTTACTTTGGATATTGCCTAGACAGACACTGTCTGCTGTTGTTTCAGTTCCTCTCCCTCATTCACTGTGTAGATGATGTATTAGCTAGCTAAGGCCACAGTAATACTGTGTTACAAACTTCAAAACCTCAATGGTGTTACAATAAAAACTATTGTTCTCAAAATGAGGAGTCTGTAGGTAGATCCAGTTGCTCTGAGCCAGGCAGTTCTGGTTTTAGGCTGTAAGTCTCTTTAGTCAGATCAAGGCTATGGGATGACTCTACGTAGGCTCCATATATATCTCATCCTTTGTGGACTAGTGATTCCTCAGGGTGAATAGTTAGTGCACAAACTAAATCATGCAAACATATTTACAGTCTGTGCTTACAAACATTTACTAACATTCCACAGACTAAACAAGCCACTCTGTCAAGCCCAGCATCAAAGAGGATAGGGTAGAATACTCTAGCCCTTAGAGAGAGCACTGCAAAATTACATAGCAAAAGGTACGAGTACATGAGGTTAAACTGCATGAAATTGCTGATACTCCACCATTTTTTATTTAATCCAGAGTGGCAGTTTTATATATTCTGAACTTATGATCTTATTATATAATGGAATAATTAGCACAAACAATTCAATCTACCACAGATTGCTTATTAAGTGACTTCTGATTAGCACTCTGACTTTTATAACTAATACATTCATTTTTAAAACGTGTTGAACACTTAATATCTCTATTGGGTTACAGTATATCTACCTGAGAACTTTTTGAATTATTTTTAAATCTTTTTTTAAAATGTATAACTTAGTATATTCATAGAGTTGTGCAACCATCACAACCTGGTTTCAAAACAATTTCATTAACCCAGAAAGAAGCCCTGGACCAGTTAGCAGTCAGTACACATTTCTTCTGCTCAGTCCCTGGAAACCACTCATATCTTTCTAACTCTATGAACTTGCCTATTCTGGACATTTCAATTGAATGGAATGATACAAAATAGGACATTGTATGCTTCTCTCATACATGCTTCTCTCACTTAGCATGTATTCCAGGTTCATTCACGCTGTAGCATGGTCAGTATTTCCCTCCTTTTTATGGTCAAATAATAACCCATCATATGGTTATACCACATTTTGCTTATTATTTTAGGCTTTGTAGCAATGGGCTTTGGGGCTGATTTAATTTTGGACTAGTATGAATAATGCTGCTATAGATGTTTCATACATATTTTATATGCACATATGTTTTTAATTATCTTGGATATTTGCATCATGACCTGGCAAGGTACTCTATGTTTTTTTAATTTTTTTAAATTTTTTGTCAGTACTGGGGATTAAACCCAGGGACATTCTATCCTCAAGCTACACCCCCAGCCACACCATTTCTTTCTTTCTTTCTTTCTCTTTCTTTCTTTCTTTCTTTCTTTCTTTCTTTCTTTCTTTCTTTCTTTCTTTCTTTTGTGGTACTGTGGGTGGAACCAGGGGCTTTTTCTACCTATGAACTATACTCCCAGACCTATTTTTATACTTTATTTGGAAACAGGGTCTCACTAAGTTGCTGAGAGCCTCACTAAGTAGCTGAGGTTGGCTTCGAACCTGTGCATCTTAAGTTATACATTTTACATTCCCTCTAATAATGTATGAATGCTCTAATTTCTCCACATCCTTACCAAGGATGGAGAGTCTTTGTTTATCCTTTTTATTTTAGTCATTTTATTGGGTACAAAATTATGATGTCTCATTGAGGTTTTATGTTGCACTTCCCTAATGACTAACAATGTTGAGGTTTTTCTGGGTGTTTGTGGTTATTAGCCATTTTTACATATTAAGATTTTTCTCTCTGTGTGTGGTTATTAGTTATTTTTACATGTTCTTTGAATACATGTCTATCAAGTCCTTTGGCTTTGTTTGTGGGGAGGGGAGTATTAGAGATTGAACCCAGGGGAATTCTAACTTTGAGTTACACCTTCAGCCCTTTTCTTATTTTTTGTTTTGCAACAAGACCTCACAGAGTTGCTGTAGCTGGCCTTGAGTCTGCAATCCTACTGTCTTAGCCTCCCAAGTCCTGGGATTACAGGTATGCATCACTACACCTGCCTTTTGCTTTTTTTTTCTTTTTCTGTAGTGCTGGGGTTTAACCCAGGTCCTCACGCTAAGCAGGTGCTCTACCTCTGAGCCACATCTCTAGCTTCCTTGTTTTTCTTATGAGTGTTATAGCCTAAGGGTTTTAGCACTTACATTTGAGTCTATGATCCATTTTGAGTTAATTTTTGTATGTAGTTGTGAAACAGATGTTCAACTTAATTTCTTTGCATTTGAGTGACCAGTTGTCCAAGTACTATTTGCTAAAAAGAGTATTCTTTCTTCATTGAATTGTATTGGCATCCTGTTGAAAAACTATTAGCTGTTGTTCTGATCAGCATTCTCACAGCCACCCAGCCATACTTTCTATCAAATTAGATGGAAAAATAAGAAGCTTCCATGACAAACAGAAACTGAAGGAATTTATGTCTTCAAAACCAGCACTAGAGAAAATATTCAAAGAGATTAACTACAAAGAAGAAATAGGTAACACACACCAGAACCAGAGAAACAAGATTTTCCATCCAACAGACAACTAAGATTGGTTATCTGTGGAGATTCATTATTTATGTTAGTCTTTTACCTATCTCTAAAGGGTATTGTTTGCCTTTATTGTTGTTAATTTTTAGGATTTCTAGTTGGAATATTAATATACCTTCAGATATAGCATTTGGAAATATTTTATCCCATTCTATTAGTAACTTTTAACTCTGTTTACATTGTCTTTGGATATACAATATTTTTTTTTTATTTTTTAGGGAGTTTGTATACTCTTCTGTTGCCTGTGCCATTGAAATCATATCCAAGAAATCACTGCCAATTTCAATGTTGTGAGGTTTTATGACCCAGATTTTCTCCTAAAAGTTTATAGTCTTAAGATTTATATTTAGGTCTTTTATCTATTTTGAGTTAATATTTGTATATGGGATTAGGTAAGGGTCCAATTTTATTCTTTTCCATGTAATTATTATTTTTCAACAATATTTAGTTAAAAGATTATTATTTCCACCACCAAATGTTCATGGAAACCTTGTCAAAAATAACTTGACAATATAGGGAAGAATTTAGCTCTAGGCTTGTATTTAACTCCAATGGTTTATATATCTGCCTTTAGAATAATACTACACTGTTTCAATTATTGTAGCTTTATATGGTTTGAAATCAGAAAATATATATCTTCTAGCTTTGTTCTTTTTCAAGATCGTTTTGGGTATCTGTAATCCATATTACATATTAGGATAGATTTTTTTCTGAAAAATAAATATAAAAATATATGATAGTTTCACCTAAAAAAATAGAAAAAATAGATTCTCTGGTAAGAAAGAAAGCAAAAAGAAATATTGAAATGTTATCTTTAAGTCATCAAAAGCTTGGTATCAGACAAATGAAACTGTTATGTGAGATTATCATTTTTAATTTTGGATAAATTGCTATAATACTAGATGTCAACCACTAAGCCAAGCATGGGAAGGAGGGATGGGGAGGGTATGGGGTGGGGATCGGGTGGGGGCTGACTGGGCGATGTGTGCATGTATGTCTACAAAAGTTTGTATCCCACTATGATGTATGAATACAGTGCACCAATAAAAAATTAAAAAAAAAGACCTGACCACATACCTCAAAAGAAAGAATGTTTATTTTCGTTTGGTTTTGGGTTCAGTCTGTGTGAGGCTAGGAACACATTCTTAGGGAATGGCAGTGGAAGGCAGAGAGAGGAGGCAAAATAAGGGAGTGCACATGGGGTCTGCTCCTTACATCACTGATGCTGGAATAAAGAGAAAGAGCAAGCAGGGGAGGAGGAACCATCTATAATCCCCCAAGGCCTTACTGCGAGAGACCACCTGCTCCAGCCACAGGATACCAGCCTACAGGGCACCATCCAGGTAAACCCATTGCAATGGTTCTATCCACTGCTGGAACTACAGCCACTATTAGTCAACTATATCAAACCCAAATATTAATAGATGAACTCCTTAGGGGACATTTTATATTGAATTATAATAGCTGTGAGTAATATAGTTTATTTCTGAAGTATCAATTCTATTCCACGACCTATTTGCTTATCATTATGACAGTGTCACACTATTTTGATTCCTGTAGCTTTATGGTAAGTTTTAAAATAAAGAAGTGTAACCAGGCGTGGTGGCACACGTTTGTAATCCCCGCGCTTGGGAGGTGGAGACAAGAGGATTGCACAGGTTCAAAGCCATCCTCACTGGCTTAAGAGACCCTGTCTCCAAATAAAAATATAAAAATAGTAGAAGGGTTTCCAGGAACCTCAGTAGCACCAAAAAAGAAGAAGAAGAAGAAGAAGAAGAAGAAGAAGAAGAAGAAGAAGAAGAAGAAGAAGAAGAAGAAGAAGAAGAAGAAGAAGTGAGTGTTCCAACTTTGCTTTTCTCTTTCAAGTTTCAAGTTAGTTTTGGCTATTATGGGTCCCTTTAATTTCCATATTATTTTTGGAATCAACCTTTAAATTTATGCAAAAAACAAAAAAATTAGAGACTTCCGGGAAGATGGCAACCAAAGGAAGCAGCACATACTAGTCCTGCTGACACCTGATCTCTACTGCCTTAAAAACAGCAGTCTATAAAAGCCAGAAAATACCACAACCAGAAAAAAAAAACACACAATAAGTACAAGGCGACAGATAAAAAGGTTAGAAGACTGATCAGAAAGCAGAAAAGAAGCTTGCCTGCCTTGCAGCCGCAGGTGCCACAATGGCACCATTTGTCTCACTGCACGCGACTCCAGAGATGAAAGACCTGAAGTAAACAGCTGCAGATCATCAGAATCGTAAGCCATCAGATCCCCCTGCGCAAACACTGGCTACAACTTCCAGCAGTGGCAGCGGAGCTCACCATGCCCTCCAGAGATCCAGAGCAGCGCTCAACAACACCAGAAAAGAAATCCATCTGCCTTGTGGCTGCGGGCTTCAGAGTGGTGCCATTTTGCCTCACTTACACTGAATGTAAGTCATCAGTTCCTCCTGTGCAAGCACCAGCTAAAGTTTCCAGCAGTGGCAGCTGAGCTCACCATGCCCTCCAGAGATCCAGAGTGGTGCTCACCAACACAGTAAGTGAGGCCACCATCCCAGTGAGAGAATGCCCAGTGCAGCAACCCCAGGGACTTGTGCAGCCTCAATAAACTCCCTGGGTCTAAGACTGTGCACTTCAACCTGAAGAAGGTAGGGATGGAGTCTGCTGTTGGACATAGCAGAGAATCAGACATTCTCAGGCTCTGCATCAGTGGAAAGTGTGGAGGGAGATTTATGCTTAACACTAGATCCAACTAGCAGGATCTCCAGGATCACCACAGACCACCCAATCATGGTGACCAGGGAGAAGTCAGACCAGCCCAGCCTTACCTGTGGAGAACAGAGACTATTACATTGAGTTTGGTCTCGGAGGTATCTGCCACCTACAGAGGCAGGGGAGAGACCAAGGCTCTACATCTGTGGAAAGCATGGAGGGTGACCTGCGATTAACACTTGATTCAGCCCCATTGATAACAGCCTTCTGTATAGACAGAGAAAGACTCAGAGAACCAGGCTGGCAGCAGGAAGGGTTCTAGTGGCACCTGGTGTCTGCACAAAAAGACTGCGGAGGCCCAGTCCATTCAATATTCATATATTTGTAGAGTTGCATTAATTTGTTGTTGGTGCAGTTTTGGTTTTCTGTTCTTTTCTTTGTGTGTGTGAGTGTATATGCCTGTTTGTTTACTCTCTTCCCAACCCCTCTCCCAAGCTTCGTCCCTTGTACATACCTACTTTCTTCTATCCCTTTTCTTTTTTCTTTTTTCTATCTTTTCTCTCCCTTGTCTTGTATTGAATCTATTTCATATCACTATACTAAAAATGCTACATTGGTTACTAGAATACTACTACATATTCACAATCTCTAATCTCTACTATATACTACCTTGCCAATATATAACCTAATGATACACCTCAAAGCCCTTGAAAAATAGAAACAATCTAACCCTAGAGCCAGTAAAAAACAGGAAATTATTAAAATCAGAGGAGAAATCAATGAAGTAGAGAATAAAAAATAATACAGAATATCAACAAAACCTAAAGCTGGTTTCTCAAAAAAATTAACAAGATAAGCCACTACCACTAGCCAACTTAATGAAAAAAGAGAATCAACCCAAATTATAAAGATGAAAGATGAAAAAGGAGATATCACCACTGACAATGTAGAACTTCAGAGGATTATCAGAAACTACTTGAAAAAACTGTACTCCAAAAAATGGAAAATCTGAAAGAAATTTACAACTTTTTAGATAAATACAACCTTCCTATACTGAGTCAAGAAGATATAGAAAATTTAAACCAACCAGTAGCAATCAAAGATATTGAAAGAGCAATAAAGAGCCTACCATCAAAGAAAAGTCCAGGACAAGATGGTTTCCCAGGTGAGTTTTATAAAACCTTTATAGAGGAGCTAATCCCGATACTTCTCGATCTATTTCGTGAAATAGAAAAAAATGAGACTGCCAAATAAACTCTATGAAGCTAACATCACATTAATACCAAAACCAAATAAAGACAGCTCAGAAGAATGGGAAGGAACTTACCAGATGATCCAGCAATACCACTTCTGAGTACCTACCCAGAAGAATAGAAACCAAACTACCAAACTAATGCATGGGTATCTATGTTCACAGCTGCACAATTCACCATTGCCAAACTATGAAACTAGCCAAGATGTCCATAAACAGATGAATGGATTACAAAACTATGGGATATGTACACAATGAAATTTTACTTAGCCATAAAGAAAAACACAATTACATCATTTACAGGGAAATGGATGGAACTGGAGGACATTATGCTAAGTGAGATTAGTCAGTCACACAAAAAATAAGAAATCAGATGCTCTCCAGAATATGCAGAAACTAGGGAGAAAATGAGTCATAGGGGAACTCTAGACGAAGGAGATACTATAGATGAGCAAATAAGGTGACCTGAGGGGATGGGAGAGAAAAGATGGAAATTCTCTAATGCACTTGATGTACTTTAACAAATATATCAGTGTCAATCACTAAGCCGAACATGAGAAGGAGGGAGGAGGAGGAAATGAGGTGGGAACTGGGTAAGGGCTGATTGGGTGATGTGTGCATGTATGTTTTCACCATCTTGTACCCCGTTAAGAGGTATGACTACAATGCACCAATAAAAAATTTACAAAAACCTAAACAAAAAATTAAAACAAAAGTAGAAGATTTGACTGACTTTAAAGCTAGTTTGGGGAAAATATTGGTAATTTATAGTATGCTATTTGATTTATGGACGTGGACTTATATTTCCATATATTTAGGTCATTCTTTTTAATTTTCAGATTATAAGCCTTGTTAATTTTATTCTTAAATATTTTGTTTTTTGATGTTATTATAAATGGAATTGTCCTTTTAAATTCACATTTGCTTTGTTCACTACTACTATAAGACATAGAATTGATTTTTTATTGATCCCATATCCTGCATTCCTACTGAACTCATTTATTAGCTGCAATAGTTTTTATGTGAATCATTTAGGATTTTTTACACATATAATCATATGTAACTAGATATATCTTAACATCCTTCTCTATAATCTGGATGTTTTTAGGATTTTTTCTTTCTGGTTAATTTCTCTGGCTAGAACCTCCAGTACAGTGTGGAATAGAAGTGTTAAGAGTAGACATTTTCAGCCGGGTGTGGTGGCGCACACTTGTAATCCCCACGCTTGGGAGGCAGAGACAGGAGGATCACACTGGTTTGGAGCCAGCCTTGCTGGCTTAAGAGACCCTGTTTCCAAATTAAAAAAAAAAAATAGGTCTGGGAGTGTAGCCCGGAGGTAGAAGGGCTTCCAGGAACCCCAGTACCACCACCAAAAAAAAAAAAAAAAAAAAAAGTAGACATTTTTGCTTTGCTTTCATGATTTACATGAAATATGAGATTAGTTTTAGGTTTTCATAGATGATTTATCAGGTTATGGAAGCTCCCATCTATTTTTAGCGTGCTGAGTGTTTTGATCACCAAAGGATGTTTTTGGTCTCTTTAAGATTTCTTTACATATGTCCACTCTGATACAGGGGGATCAACGTGAGGGTTCAGGAGAAGAGAAAACGTCCTTCCTTTAATTCCAAACTTGGGAGTATCATTCTTGCCTTAAACAGGTTCTGTGTTTATTGTAGCTAACATATACCACTCTAAAACAAACTCATGCACCCTGATATTTTTAGTTTTCAGAAAATAATCAGTTTAAAAAGAGTTCACACAGATTAAAAATGTCAATGACTGGGCCAGCAGTTTGTCCACTGGGAAGCACTGTTAACAATTCTTTCCATCAAAGAACCTCACCTGAAATGTTTGCTAGCCCATAGTGCTTCTATTATAATGAATTTTTCTCAAATCTAATAGTAACTGGAGAAATTTTAAGTGAATTCATTAGCCCAAACACTCACACCTTTTCCTCCCAACAACTGAAATAGAAAAAAAAATTAAATTCTTAAAAATATTATTTTTAAAATGCAACAAAAATCTGTACATTGAGCATTTTGTTGCCTGAGTCTGAATCACAATTATGAAATAAACAAAAATGTCTTTATAAACCTTAAAAGTCTTCCTTCATCTTCATCTTCTTTTGTCTTCTTATTCGGTATCTGTTTTCTAGTTTACTGTGGCCTTTTGTCTGTTCTTGGGCCAAGTAACTATTTCACACATAGAATTTGTCTTCCAACTTCTATTTCTCTATGACAAAAATTCCCCCTGTAAATGGGAAATAAACAAAATAGTTAGACAATAAATACCTAATGGAATTGCTTCTAATTCTGTGAGTCATAAACTCTTTAAAAAATATGATCATTTCTATGGATCTTCTCCCTAGGGAAAAAAAAAGCACACATGCATAGGTAAATAAAATTTAAATGCAAATTTAGGAAGCCCTTAGATGTGCACAGAGAATATTAAAAATCCAATAAGTCTTCAAGACTATATGTATAGTTAACTAAGGAGGTTTACTAGGAAAATTCCAAAGGTATATGAACTGAAGTATTTTGCTCACATTTTCCCTATTGTTTTCATGCCCAGTTTAGAAGCTTCTGTCCCATAGTGTCACATTGGACACCCTGATACTTCAGAGACTGCAGCCTCTGCAGCAAATCCTAGAAATGGCCCTGCATCCTGGCTCAGCAGACAAGCAGTTAATGCTCTGGCAGACTAGAGAGAAAGAGAGCAACACAGACAGAGAAACAATATTTCATTTTGCCTAGGATCTCTTTTTTATTGAATTCCTTGCCCCTTTGTTCCCTCTCTCCAGGCTAAGAGCTTCCTGTATTGTCTGGAGGATGGGAAAACACAAGTTGGGGGAAGGAGGAGGCTAATTTTTCAGCAAAGCTCTTCAATGCCAATGACAAGACAGATGGATTTGGAGGTTCACACAATCACTTTTTCCCTAATCACGCTGGCTACCACATGGTGCATAGACACAATTGGAAATGAAGGCTCATCCAGGAGGGATGTTTTTAAAGTACCTTATCTCTGCACAAGCTCTGGAAAGTACAGACAGCTTGAAAGGCTACAGAGCAGCCTTGCATTCTAGGTACAGAGTCCCGCTCTGAAATGCAGCTGGTGTGCGCGCACGCATACACACACACACACACACACACACACACACACACACACACTGCTTTTAGTTGAGCAATTGTCTTATAAAGATTCTCTCTCTCTAAAAGAAAACACATCTTTATCTGAAATGCCACAAAGAGAAGACTCATGCCATCCATCAATCTCTGGAAACTGGCATTCAACTCACAGATAGACTCCCCTCTTTTAATTTTTAAATCACCTTATCAATCAAAGTGCTGTATTGTTCGCAGTCTTATTTTAGCTGTTCTGAGTGGATCTTATCTACTTGTCTCCTACTTGCTTCTTGGATTTTCTCCTATTGTCTGTGTCTTACAGAAATCATTCAGAGGCTTCTAAGACACATGCTTAAAATAAGGAATTCATTTTTCCTTAGTTAATAAATACATGAATTTCCTTGGGACATAGTTAGTGTTGACTCCATGAGGTTCTGGTTATCGGTTTCCAACTTGGGGCCATTCGTGCCTCGAGAGTGAGGTTTTGGTGGGGAGCCACACCAGGAAGAGAGTTCAAGTTGAGGCGGCAACCAACAATCCTCAAGGCAGCTCCCTCAGCCCTGCTGCCTGGAGCATTTCGAGGAATGTCCTGGGAAATAAAATTTTATTTTGGCTTTGCCTTCATAAATCCTGGAGGAAATTGAACGGAAGAATACTTAACTCTTAGTAAGACATCCCAGCCCCACTTCTGGTCCCAGGCGATCCACTTCCTAGACGGTTCATTTTGGTTTTCTAGGGTTGAGCTGTGGAGCTTGGGTATCAGTTTATCTTGAAGAAAAACAAGGTGGTAGAGTATAATTATTCTCCTTTGTGACATTAGGCAATAAACTCTGTACCACTGGTAGAATGGAACATTTTTCTAATGGGGAAAATGTTAGGGGAACTGTCTTTCTTTCTGATACTTTTGAGGGCAACCAAAGAGGAGAAGTTATGGGTGCTTTCTTTTTTCATTCAAGACTTTTACTCGAGGTAACATTTTGATCATCTTTTATGAGCTGCTTTGTCCTTTGTAGTGGAAGAAGCAGACATCACCACAGTAGTAAGATCCTTGCCATGTTTAGCAAAGCAGGGGGAAGGCAGGGGAGTAGGCAACCCTTTGCAGAGCAGGGCTGAGATACTGGTCACAGTGTTGAGAGATTCAGAGCTCTCCTAGTGGAAACTGTCCTCAGGCGACCTAAGTGAGTCAACCTGCCTCTTTGGTTGTGTTAAATTCACATGGTGTAGGAAGGGTAGTGTTTATTGTTCAGACATTACATTTAGTCAGAAAGGAATAAGGTGTTCCTGATTCCATATTTATTATTACATCTCATTTTCTTTTGTAGGATACAGAAAAAACATGGAAAACAATTTGACATATATTACACTTAGAAGCTTATTTAAATTTACTTACATTAATTCAGTACGTATTAAGATTGTACTAGGACATTGTAGGCAAAAGCTAAGGAAGATCCAATGTTTAAGAAAATAGAATTTGTGCTCTCAAGATGCTTAGAATCTTGTATGTCATTTTAACAATAGTTTGATGAAGTAATTCCATGAGTCTCCTATTTTCATATTCAAATTAGAAAATGAAAACCTCAGATGTCAATTTGAAGGTAGGTATCAAGGCACATCTTTCTTGAAATCAACCTTGGATGTATTATGTTCACATGTATTTTCAAATAAGAACCATGCTAACTTGCTAGGGAAATGTGCTTCTGTTATGCTAACTTGTTGTTTTCTCTCTGTTCACAGTCCAAAATTCCAGCTGTAGAAGGGCCAAATTGTAAACAAATGGCCATAAGGAGCTTTTGGATACGTGATGATTGTTCCTTCAGATCTTCTCTTTTTGTCTGGTATTCCTATGGCTTGGGCTGTACAGCACATATTCTGCAGCCTGAATTACACATTTAGCTCTTGGCATAATTGAATATGCACACTTGACTATTTAATGAAAAATGCTGAAATGTCATATCATGATGTTCAGGCTGAAATGAATGGTTTCTTACACTGTGTAGCTGCTTGCTAACTGCATGTACACTAAAGGCAACCACAGCCCTCCCTCCCCAAAGTCCCTACGTTCATTCAGCCCTAAGTCCTCAGTGCATTTGTGCCCACCTCCCTACAAGTCCAGTCTTGTGCCCTTAGCACAGGGCTTAGAGAAAAGCCCTTGGAGATGTTCTTGATTTTTTTTCTCCTGTTCTTTCTAAGATTGAAGCTTGCTGCTTCTGTCATTCAGCACTAGTAGTTGTACCGTGTTCACAGGGAACGCCCTCTCTCCACCCGCCGTGCCCAGAGGAAACTTCAGAGATGTGAAGTCAAACTTCCCCAGGGTCTGGTAACATCACAGTCATCCCAGAATGACCCTCTGACTTTAAAACTATTTCTTTGGTGGTATGGGGTTCCTGGAAGCCCTTCTACCTCCGGGCTACACTCTCAGACCTATTTTACACTTTTTTTATTTGGAAACAGGGTCTCTTAAGCCAGCATACGTGGCTGGCTTCGAACCTGCACGATCCTCCTGTCTCTGCCTCCCAAGCATGGGGATTACAAGCGTGCGCCACCACATCGACCTAAAACCATTTATTCAATACCCAGCTTGATGCTTAGCAATGTCGCACAGACTTTATGTGCATTTTGTCTAATTTAATTCTTATTTCCACCAGAAATGTGGGTATTCTAATATTCTCATTTCACAGATGGAACAAGGGAGATGGATGTGGTGACCACATTGACATGCAAGTCCTCGTTTCCAGAGCCACTCCCTCCTTCACAGAACTCACCTTCTCCCATCTGTAGCTGGGAGGAGAGCTAAGCCTGGAGTGGAAAATGGGTCAATCACACGCTGCATCTTAAGCTACAACAGGAAGGGAGCCAGGGTTGCACCCCCCCCAAGTTCTACAAACAATGTAAAACAAAACGATACTTCATTTATTTCAGCCTGAACATTATAATCTAATATATCAACATTTTCTATTAAAAACAAGAAATTACTACATATCCAAGTAAACCAAACAACACTATAATTGTTCATGTTTCAGAAATGTCATTAGCTATGTTAGCAAAGAAGCTTTTTGTTGTATATGGAAAACATATTATTGTTTGAGTAAATAAAAGGCACAGGTTTTAAGGTCCTAATAAATGTTTGCAAACACTCGGACACTTCATGAGTGCAGCCTCGTTGAATATTTTGGTCGTTCCTTCTACTGATGTAACCAGCACATACGTGTTTCTCTATGGACCAGCTTCTTGGGCTGAAGGATCCCTGGTTTCTGTATGTTCTTTAACATAATGTGTACACATTCCCTGGCTACATGTTTCCTGGAAGTAGCTTCCTTGAGACGACAGTCCAGGTCTCTTCCCTGGGCCTCTTCTTCCTTCTCCACATAGGAAGGGTGGTAGTTATGTGATCCCCTGAGTTTGCAAGGAAACCTTTAGTGAGTACTTCTTGAACGTAGGGATCAAAGCTCCTTAAATATTGCAAACACTGAAGGATCCTTTGCTTCTTCCCTTTCTACCATGAAGCTGGGAGAGGCAGCACTTTCAAATGCATGACTTATTCTGCAGTCTCAAACTATCCCTATGGGAGAGAATATCTGAAAGCCTAACTTAGCCAAGAAATCAAAGTCCTATTCACCAATAAACAATTTTAACAATAAGAAAACTATCATTTTAATCTTCAAGTTTTTGGTCTTGTGTCTCAGTTCTCAGTTGATTTGAAGAAGGGAATATTATTATCTCCTAAAACTAATAGTAACTAATATTTTCCACCTTCGTACACGACAGTGCCAACCATCAAAAACATGGAAGACTGGGAAGCCAAAGCAGAACTTACAATTTTAATCAGTTCTTTGCTGCCATTAAATTCCATGGTCAGGTGTGTGTTGAGGGGACTACACTAGGTAAAGAAGGTCACAATGACCCACCATCATTCATTGATACCTCCAATCATTTAATTTCTCATCCACACATTGAACATTATACAAGGTGAGAGGATGTAAAAATGATTAGGACAGGACATACTGACTGCTTTGAGGAATTTGCAGTATGGTAGAGAAGACAAGCAGATAAAGAGATGACAGTACTAAGATCAGCGATACCATGCAGTATCTATATAACGGCCATGGAACCATGAAGCTGAAACTTATAACTCAGACCCTGGGGTTGGGAATAAGGCCAGGTCAGACTGGATCAAGAGTAGACAGGCACCTCGAGGACCCCTGAATCCATCTGAAAGATAAGCAATAATCAAACGAGAAATGAAGGTGTGGTGAGGATATTTCAGGCAAGGGGCAAAGGATGTACTCAGGGAGATGCTAAGGATGCAGTAGCTTGGAAGAAGAAAGCCTGTGGAGGTCTTGATGAAGTTGAAGAGCAGGTGTAGGGAACATACTCTTTTGTATCAAGTCTGGTATGTGAATCTGACTCTTCCTTCTCCCGTCCGAAGGGCATCCTGGAGAATGTATGTTCTCATGGGCTGAGATCAAGAGCTCACCCAAAGCTCACTCACTGAGGGTGGAGTCAGTAGCTCCCAGAGGGAAGTTAGGGGTGCGGTGCCCAGAAGATTGGATGCAGAACAGTGAGGTAGCACATGTTCACCATGAAGATTATGTTCAAAGAGCTGGGAGGTAACCAGCGTCAGTTATGTAGGAAATGTCTAGGTATGAATCCTAGCTCTATCATAGACTTGCTGAAAACCCTGGACAAATTACAGACCCGTCTCAGCATGTAAAATGAAGTTAATAAAGCTTTCTTTTCCGGACTGCTCTGAGATCATATATGTAAGCACAGCACCAGGTCATTATGGATCTTCAGTGTCATGCAGCCTTTCCTGGTGTGTGTGCCTTTCTTATCTGGTGACCTTTCATTCATCTATGAGCAAAGCTTTTAGTACAGTGGTTGAGATGTCTTCTGCCACGTAACAACCACTGCAAAACTTAGTGACTTAAAACCACAGTGATTTATGACTTCTCATGACTCTGTGACTTGACTGGGGCTCAGCTGGGTGCTTCTGACACTCGTCTCCCTTGGTTTCTCTCATGCGACGTGAAGTCAGATGGTTGAAGCAGCAACACCAACTATGGCTTAAATAATATGCCTTGCTCCTGGGAGTGGATGGCCAGAAGGAAGGACTGGACACGCTCCCGGGGTGGAGAGGCCTCTCCCAGGCAGCCATCGCATCCTGTCCTGTCCACTTGGTTTTTCCATATGGTTTGTCCACTGGCATAGTTTGGGTTTCTGGGCAGATCAGATTGCTAAAAATAGAAAAGCGGAAAACTCTAGGCCTTATTGAGGCTTGGATTCAGAAGTGGCACGGCATCTCATCTGCCACCACGTTCTGTTGGTGAGGCACCCACAGTCAATGTGAGAGGACCAGACAAGGCTAGAGGGACCTCCTTCAGGGACCAGCTACTTCATACAGACTTCAAGGTTTGTATGCTCCATGCTATCCTTGACTCAAAGCTGAGTTAGGAATTTTCATAATTCATATTTTTATATATTGGAGAGTTAATATAATGCAATAACTACATATTATAAACAATTCACAGCAAAGTTTGGATCAGGGCCCCATAAACAACAAGACTGATATTTCTGTCATGTAATGTGTGACTCAAGTGGAATATATACAGGTTGCAAATAGCCTCCTGGAAGATCAGATTGAGTTTGGGGTTTTCAGAGATCTGGGGATTTTATACTATGGATAAAACATTGTGAAACTGTATGTTGGGTTAAGACAAACAAAATTTCTTCCATTTCCCTTCTTTCTCCTTCCTTCCTTCCTTCCTCTCTCTCTCTCTCTCTCTCTCTCTCTCTCTCTCTCTCTCTCTCTCTCTCTCTCTCTCATTTCTTTGGTATGGGGGATTGATCTCAGGGAAATTTTACCTCTGAGCTATACCTCCAGCCTTATTTTATTTTTTTTATTTTGAAACAGGATCTAAGTTGCTGAGGGACACACTATATTATTGAAGCTGGCCTCAAACCTGTGATCCTCCTGTCTCAGCCTCCTAAGTACTGGGAGATGGGCAGCTTCAGGGAGACCAAGTGACCTTACAAAGCAGAAGGCCAGAAAGAAAATATCCAGAATGGGGACCAACTCCCACCCCATCTCTTGTTCCATCATCCCACTCTGTCCCTCCTCTCCCCAGATTAGGAACTGTTATTTCAGTAGAAGTATCTGGAAGGTCTGAAGGTAGCAAAAAAGTTGAAAATCACAGTTTTAAGTATTCAAAGGCTCCCTTTCAAAACATGTCAGATTCATCTACTAGATTAGAAGTCCTTAAGCGTCTTTGGAAGTCTTTGTGGCCACTTAGGGTCCAGTATACTTTCACCACTGGGTCTCTCAATAAGTAGACTGTTTTTGTTGATCTTTATGAAGTCGACACTCAGCACAGGGGCCTGGGTGTTGTGAAGGGTAGAGAAGAGGTGTCAGAAGTAACTTTTAGCAAAGCTCCAGCCCGTTTTTCTAGTGTGTGAGCAGATAACCATCCTCTGTGAATGCTTTCCACACAGACTGGACACACTCACTGAAGACCGAGTATGCTTTTGTAGAGCTTAATGTGATAATCCAGCAAAATGATAGCAAAATTAATCTTGCAATACAGTGATGTATGCAACAGTTATTATACAACATGGTAATTAACCACCAATGAACATAGTTCCCATTAATGCCTATAATCAGATCTGGGACGCTCCATGAGTAGAGGAAAATGGCTAGAGGATCTAGGCAATGTTTAATATATTATCTATATAATATATATGGATTTTTTTCTCAGAGAAAAACTTCCCTCAGTCAGCTGCTCTAATGTCCATGTGACAGCCCTGAGTACATCGCTGTGTGATAATTATTATTTTTTCTCCCAGCTGCTTCTGTAGGATTATAAAGATAAGAAGGAAGGGGGTAAAATGCACTACAAGGGTCCTAGGCTATTGGGAACACACATAAAAAAGATTATTTATTTATTTATTTATTGTGGGTCTGGAGATGGAACTCAGGGACGTTCAAGCTCCAAGCTACACCCCCTGCCCTATTTTTTATTCTATATTTTGAAACCGGGTCTCACTGAGTTGCAGAGGGCCTCACTAAGTAGTTGAGGCTGTCCGCGAACCGCGATCCTCTGGTCTCAGCTTCCCAAATGCTGGGATTACAAGCTTGCACCACCACGCCCGGCTAAAAAAAAAGATTTTTTTTAAATGAACAATGAAAAATATATTTGAATATGGAAGAAAGTGCCTAGATTGAGTATTCTTTTTGAATAGCCAAGCCATATTTCTTGATTAATCTTTGGTTAGTCCTCCAGTGGACTCAGATCCACTGTGCCAGTGCTCCCTGAATACTTGATAGTAGGAGCCGCTCAGACTTCTGGGCCGTAAGCCTGGCCACACAGAGGGGGAATGCAAGGTCTCCTTTTTTTTTAATTCCCCTACAACCAGGAATCAATATTCACTTAAGAGATCTTCATTGAATGTCCTCTGCCAAGCACAAGCTGGAGGCTGGAGATTGGCGTGAATCAAGCAAGGTCCCGCTCTCAAGTGTTCCACACAGCCGCGGAGGGGCCACGTGAATGAAGGGACACTCATGATACAACTGGAGAAACGCCATCATCGAGGCGCAGGAGCCACAGAGACTCGGGGATGAGACGGCACAGTCTAGGCAAGAAGGCAAGCCTGAGCAGCTCTGTGGACTGTCGATGTTTACAGGGTAGAAAGGGAAAGGAAGAGGCTTCCAGACTGAGGGGAGCATGGAGCCTGAAGTCTGCTCAGGAGGCAATGAGAAGCTGATGCTGGGGGAGCGGTAGGAGATGAAGTTGGGCAGCCGCCATGCTGGGAAGGCTCCAGACACATGCAAAGGCGTCTGGGCCGCCTCTGTAGGCAACAGGCAGCACCAGGTTGCAGGTCCCCTGCCAGTGAACTGGGGCTCTCTGGATTGGGCTCGGGGGCTCAGATCTTGGAATGGCCTTTACTGTGGGATCCTCAGAAGAATCCAGCTGCTCCTGGCTCTTCACTCTCTTCTCTCCAGCTGTCCCTCACCCAGGCTCCTGCAGCCAGCTGGGGAGGCTTGGGAATCAATGTAAACAGTGCTCCATGCCAGCACCTCAGCCTCCACTCACCAGTTCCCAGGAAAGACCTGCCAGCAGCTGCCACCACTTCCCCAGGGAGCCCAGGCAGTTGTCTTTTCTGGCATGTGGGGAAGGGAACTGATGGAGATTTGCCATTCCTCCCAACTCAGGCTTATCCAGCTTGCTGGCTTCCTAGGTAAAAACCAAAGTGGACTCAGGAACTGACTTTGAGGATATTTGATCTCCGAATCAAGAAAGGAGTCCCAGCTTAACAAGAGAACCCTGCTTCCCACCTGTACCCTGCGTGCTTGGGATCCTTTTTAGGATAATCAAAGCCTCCCACAGCCAGAGATAAAAGGCTGAACCCCACAGGAGCCTGGGGGAACCATCCTACAATATAAATGAGTTTTAGTCTCATCAAATAATTTCCTTTCCTTTAATGTGGAGGAAGAACTAGAATTCTGAAAGCACATATCAGTGAAGTCAAAAGAAAGAGAAAATTGCCAATATAGGCTAGGCACTGTGCTAGGTGAGTTATATAGATTATATAAACTAATTCTCACCACAAGCCCAGTGAGGTAGGTATTACTGTTTCCGTTTTATAAAAGAAGAGGCTACCGCTCAGAGGATTTTGGTAGCTCACACAAGTGAGGCTTAGGATTCCAGAGCTGTCTACCCAATGACCCTGGAGGAGAAGAGGAAAGACTAGGGCCCTTAAGACTGACTTCTTGATCATCATTAGCTGTGCATAGCCGTGGAAGGTGCCCCAGGTCCTGAGGAGTAGGGTGCCTGGCCAAAGCAGCCTATATTCCAGATGGGCATAAAATCCTAGAGACTAATGATACCTGGCATTTAGCTAGGGAGAAAAAGTGTCATAGAAGGAACTCTAGACAATGAAGGAGAAACCATAGATGAGCAAATAAGGTGACTAACTGAGGGAGATCGGAGGGGGAAGAGGGAAATTCCCTAAGGTACATGATAAGCATTCACAAACATATCAAAGTCAATCACTAAGCCAAACATGAGAAAGAAGGAAGGGGGAGGGAATGGGGTGGGATTGAGGAAGGGCTAAAGGAGTGATGTGTGCATGTATGCCTCTACCACTTGTACGCCATTAAGATGTATGACTACAATGCACCAATAAAAAAAATTAGAAAAAGAATAAAACTGTCAAAGAATAAACACAGAAACTTAGAACTGGGGGCTTTGCCTTACAAATTATATTCATTTTATCAATGGGAAAACAGGCTGAGAGGATGAAAGTGACTTGCCAGGATTAGCTCCTTTGTAGATGAGCCGGGATAAGAGCCTAAACTAGTAGTTAAGATCCACTCACTGCCAGGTCTGGCTGAAGTGCCTCATGGGAAAGATGGGCAAGACAGGGGAGAGGGAGAAATAGGAGCAAGGAATGATGAAAATATTTTTTCCTAAACTTTAGTCCCAGAGGCGGGGGCGGGGGGGGGGAGAGGAGGGGGGAGAGAGGAAGAATGAATTGGTGGGGGCATACTGGGGATTGAACCATGAAGCATTCTACCTCTGAGCTACACCTCCAGTCTATGTTTTTGTTTAGAACATGGTCTTGCTAGGCTGATGAGAGCCTCGCTAAATTCTTGAGGCTGACTTCAAACCTGTGGTCCTCCTGTCTCAGCCTCCCAAGTACTGAGATTACAGGAATGTACCACTATACCTGGCTTCAGCCATGAAATTTACAAGTGAATGCCCACTGAAACCAGTTATGATTCTCTTCTAAAAATAACTTAGAAGCCAGATGTGGTGGTGCACGCTTGTAATCCCAGCATTTGGGAGGCTGAGACATGAGGACTGCGGTTCACGGATAGCTACTTAGTGAGGCCCTTTGCAACTCAGTGAGACCCTGTTTCAAAATAAAGACTAAAAGAAAATAGGGCTGGGGATGTAGCTTGGAGGTAGAATGTCCCTGGGTTCCTTCTCCAGTACTGCAATAAATAAATAAATAAATAAATAAATAAATAAATAAATACTTAGAATAAATTTAAAAATTCTGATGTACAATCAAGGTCAATGAATAAGAATTTTGCCTGTGTCTATGATATTTCTGAAGTCTGATAACTCAGTTAGGTATTGGGGGGAGTTATGGAATACTTATTGAGACCAAGAAATTGTATTTGTCACTAAACTTTATATCTGTATAAGTTATTTTTAATTGTGGAGCAGGTGAAGTTATCTTCCTTGATGCAATTGTCTCATATTATTTCCCTCAACCTCTGGGGAAATTTCTCAGAACAAGACAAAAAACTCACTCATTCTAAAGTATAAATAGCTAACGATGCTTAAAGTACCATTTGTCCTAAGAGTATTTTTAACATTTTAAGTTAGATAAATTAAGTTTTATTGGAAAAACAGCCTGATTTACTTCAAGGTAGAAGAGAATCTCATAAGGGTAAACAAAACATTCTTCAGTGCTTCTTAAATCATACTATAAAAATGGTTCTTTAGTTTTTCAACTAGAGGATTCCTTTGGTTTTTAAAAACAATACTTATGGATACAACCAAGATGTCCTTCTGTAGGTGAATGAATAAAATGGTATGTCTAGACAATAGAACATTATTCAGCACGAAAAAGAGATAAACTATCAAGCCTTGGAAAGACATGGAAGGAACTTAATGCATAACTAAGTGAAAGAAGCCAATCTTAATAGGCTGTACAGTGGTTCCAAATATGTGCCATTCTGGAAACAGCAAAACTATGAAGATAGTCAGAAGAACCGTGGTTTCCAGGTTTTGGGGGTGGGTATGGAGGATGAATAGGTGGAGTACAGAGGAATTTTAGGGCAGTGAAACTACTCTGTTATACTCTAATGGTGGAAATCATTATAAATCTGTGCAAGCCCATGGATTATAAAATACCAAGAGCGAAACCTAATGTAACTATGCACTCTGGATGATTATGAGGTATCAGTTGAGGTTTATCCACTGTAACGGATGTCCTGTTCTGGTGGAGATGTTGATCCTAAGGGAAGCTGTGCATGTTGGTTGTGGGAGGAAACATAGAGAAAATCTCTGCACCTTCAGCTCAATTATGCCGTGAGCCTAAAACTGCTCTAAGATATTGATTTTTAAAAGTAGCAGCCAGTCGTGGTGGCGCACGCTTGTAATCCCCGAGCTTGGGAGGCGGAGACAGGAGGACCGCACAGGTTCGAAGCCAGCCTCGCTGGGTTAAGAGACCCTGTTTCCAAATAAAATATAAAATAGGTCTGGGAGTGTATTCCAAAGGAAGAAGGGTTCCATCCCCAGTAAAACCAAATAAATAAATAAATAAATAAATAAATAAATAAATAAATAAAAGTAGCTATCAACTAGTTAACGCACATTGAATTCTATACATGGGTAACAACAATGGACTAAAATGTATTAAATGTTCACTAAGCACTAGGCATTTAAGTAAGCACTATATATCTGCAACTAATTTCATACTCAGTCTTCTCTATGAGGTAGTTATTATTATCATTTCAATTATATGGACAAAGAAGTCAAGTTTGCAGAGGCCAAGTTGCCCAAGAAGCTTTTAGTGAAAACTCTTCCTAGCTGAGATGCTTAAGGAGAAAATAAAGCTCTTAACTGATCTTTGCTTCTTTCCCTCTATACTATTCTCTAACTCTAATTAACATAGAAAACAGTATTTGCTTATTTTAATTTTATTTTGTGTTGAGATTCTGCTTTCTATGTGAGGTTTAGTAACAAGCTAAGTCATTACATCTGAAATTAACATAAATAACTCCAACTTGGCTCATGTTGCAAAACAAAATTGATAAGGGCAGAATTCTATGAGGCTCATTTGTGGACATATGTGGCTACATTGTTTCTCTAATGGACATGGGAACCATGATCATTATGATCTTTTGAAAAATTCACAGTTGAAATGCATCCAACATCATTATGAGATTTGCCTTCTGAGGTTGTGTGTACAGATCATCAAAGAAAAGAAACAACAGAAGGTCACAGCATTCACATCCATGCAGGCATATGGATCAGTGTCTATACATACACACACACACACACACACACACACACACACACACACACACACTGGTTTGACCCAGAATCAGGAAACTCAACGTTAAAAGGCAAACCATTTTTATTTGAATACTATCTGGAGAAATATTTCAGAGTGTCACAGAAACAAAACTCCAAGCACAGCCATGAGATGGTTCAATTAAGAGCTAAACACTAGCAGCGCCCAAGCCCTGTGTATATAATTAAGATCCTGGATCTGAGTCCTTCTCCATCCCTCTCCTTCTTTCCTCTTTACTTAGGACTAGGGCTTGGGGTGGGAAGATCAAAGAGACTTGGGATGTCTGCTTGTTATAAAAGAGGCAGTAACTTTTTTGTATTATGTCCAGAAATGAATGAAAAAAGTTATTTTATCATGGTTATAGGTTAGATCTTTGGCTTTTTAGTTTGATGAGCCACATCTTTGGCTTTCTTTGTTGGCCCAGGATATTTTGAATTCTCAGGAAAATTAATGTTAATAAAGCTTAAATTTAGCCACATTATCTGGCACATAGTAGGCACTAAAAATGTATGTGGAATCATTCATTCAACAAGAAAACAGCTCATTCAACAAATGCATATGGAGCTTCTAACATGTTCCAGAGACTTTTAGATCTATGGGATACAACAAAAAATAAGATGAAAAAGTCTTTTCTCTGGTGGATATTATTTTCTACCAATAGTATATAAATAAATATATAAAATATATAATATGTTGAATGGTGATTACATGCTCTGGCAGGCTGAATAAGGGCCCCAAAAGATGTTCTTATCCTAATTCTTGGAACGTGTGAATAGATTGCTTTATATGTCAAAAGAATTAGCAGATGCGACTAAAATGGGATTTTGAGATAGAAAGATTACCTGGATTATGTAGGTGGGCCCAATGTCATTACAAGGGTGTTTATACAAAGGAAGCAGGAGAAGCTGGGTGTGGTGGTACTCTCCTGTAATCCCAGTACTTAGGAGGCTGAGACAGGAGAATCACAGGTTAGAAACCAGCCTCAGCATCTTAGTGAGACTCTCAGCAACCTAGTTAGACCATTTCAAAAAAAAAAAAAAAAGTAAAAAGAGTTGGGATTAGAGGTAGAATGTCTTTGGGTTCAATCCCCAGTAACACACACACACACACACACACACACACACACACACACACGCACATGTGCGCATGCTAAGCAGGTGGGTCAGAATCAGAAAGGAGGAGATATAATTGGTAGAAACAGTAGAAATCAGAATGAAGCAGGCCCAGCCAGCAAGCAGTGCAGGCAGCCGGTAGAAGCTAGGGAAGGGTAGGAAATGAATTCTTCCCCCTATAGACTCCAGAAGAAATGTGGCTTGTGCACACCAGGATTTTAGCTCTGTGAAACAGATTTCAGACATGTACCTCCAGAACTGTGTGACAATAACCTTGTCTTATTTTATTTATTTATTTATTTATTTATTTATTTATTTATTTATTTATTTTTTGCGGGTCTGGGGATGGAACCCAGGGGCATTCTACCTCCAAGCTACAGCCCCTGTCCTATTTTTTATTCTTTATTTTGAAACCGGGTCTCACTGAGTTGCAGAGGCCCTCACTAAGTAGCTGAGGCTGTCCACGAACCGTGATCCTCCGGTCTCAGCCTCCCGAATGCTGGGAATGCGTGCGCCACCACGCCCGGCTTGTCTTATTTTAAACCACGAGATCTGTAGTAATTTCTTGAATGCTTTGGGGGAAATGAAAGGAATGGCAGCATGAGATTTTGACATGGAAAAGAGTCAAGGGGCAGAGTGCTCGCGATTTAAAAGAAAGTAAGAAGATGGGAATAAAACAAATTAAAAGGAGGTGTGCTGAATTGTATTTTTTAAAAGGTGGATCTAAAATATCTCCCATCCCGTACGTTTTTCTTATAATGTAATTAACTTTCATATTCCCCTCACTAGATGGTAGGAGGTTCTGTGTTCCTCTCCTTGAACCTGGATAAGTTTTTAACTACAGTGAAAGGGATACTTCTGAGGCTACATCCTAAAGGGCACGACAGACTCCGCCTGGTGCTCTTCAGGATTCCTGCTCTTGGAACCCAGCCACCATGTTGTGAGAAAGCCCAAGCAGCTGTACAGAACACCAGAGCTAGGTGTTCAGACTAAGGCACTAGCCACCATGCAACATCGATTGCCTCTAATTCCTAGCGTGTCACCCTCAATCATCATCTTTGTGTCCTTTCTGAATTCCTAGGACATTAAAAATGGTTTTTGTTAACCAGGTGTGGTGGCACACGCTTGTAATCCCAGCATTCGGGAGGTGGAGACAGGAGGATCGCGGTTTGCAGACAGCCTCAGCTACTTAGTGAGGCCCTTTGCAACTCAGTGAGACCCTGTTTCAAAATAAAGAATAAAAATTTGGGCTGGGGGTGTAGCTCAGAGGTAAAATGCCCCAGATTACATCACTAGTACGAAAAAAAAAAGATTTTGTTTTAATCACTACATTTTGAGGTCATTTGTTATACCATGAAAGGAAGTGGTACAGAAGGCAACACTGAGAAAGTGACATTTAAGAAAAACCCATTGAAGGTAGAGGAGCCATGATGATATCTTATGAAGAGTTTTCAAGGTAGGGGAAAGGTAACTACAAAGGTTCTAATGGGAAAGGCGTGTGGGTATGGTATCTACCAGGGCGGTTGCAGAGTGGCTAGAGTACAGAAAAGGGGAAAAGCAGAAAATGAACTCAGAAAAATGACAGGAAAATACAGATCGGGTAGGTATTTGAAGGCCATTGGAAGGACTTGGACCTTTTCTCTGAATGAAACGGGAAAAGTATTGGAGGATTTTGTGTGAGATAGTGTATTATCTAATTTACATTTGCAAAAGATCATCCCACTTGCTGTGTTCAGAACTGGCTGTAGTGGGGCCAAGGTAGACACATGGAGAGCAGTTAGGAAGAAACTTTCTAATCAAGGCGTGGACTAGGATGATAACATTAGGAATGGTAAGATGTGGCTGCATTTGGTTATATTTTGGAGATAGAGCCAACGGATATTTAGGATATATGTATATACTTTATCAGCACATTGTAATTATACATGAGAGATTCATAGTGAGATTCAGATTGATACATAAATACATGCATGCATTGCTTGGTGTATTGCCCTCTGAATCGCACCCCACTCTCCCGTCCTCTCTCCCCATGCATGTTGCTGGGACTGGTAACTGTACCTTCATATATGAACATAACCCTATTTGAACTGTTACATTTCTCAAGACTTGTTTTCCCCCCCCCCACCTCCCTTCCCCAATCTTCTTCCATTATTCTACTGATTTCTTTCCTCATTTGACTGAAATCCCTTTTGTTTTCTATTTTTGTTCTATGAGAAGAAAAGATATGAGAGAAAGCATGGTGCCCTTGACTTTCTAAGGCTGGCTGATCTCAACATAATATTCCCTAGTTCCGTTAAGTTTCATGCAAGTGACATTATGTTATTCTTTATGACTGAGTACAATTCCATTATGTGCATATACCACGTTTTCTATATTCATTCATATGTTGATGGGCATCTAGGATGGTTCCACAGTTTAGCTACTGTTGAGTGTGCTGCTATAAACATGGGTATGTGTGTATCATTGTAGTATTCTGATCTTGATTACTTTGGGAAAATCCAGGATGACTGTGTCATATGGTGATTCCATTCCTAGTCCTTTAAAGAGCCTCCATACTGCTCTCCATAATGGTTGTATTAATTTATAACCCCACCAATGGCAAATTAGTGCAACCACTTTGGAAAACAGTATGGAGAATCCTCAGAAGAATGGGAACAAATTTACCATTTGATCTAGCCATTAAAAAAACCACACAATTGCAGCATTTACAGGGAAACGGATGGATCTTGAGGACATTATGCTAAGCAAGATTAGTCAATCACAAAAAGTAAGGAATCGGATGCTTTCCCTAATATGTGAAAGCTAAGGTGAAAGGGGTCATAGGAGGAACTCCAGGTGAAAAAGGAGATCCTTTACAGGAGCGAATAAGGCAACCTAACTGTGGGGATGGGAGGCGGGGAGAGGGAAACTCTTTAAAGCACATGATGTACTTATTCCTATCATAGTCAGCCATTAAGCCAAGCATGAGAGGGAGGGTTGGGGAGGGAGTGAGGTGGGGACTGGGAGGGGGCTGGCTAGGTGACATGGGCATTTATGTCTACACAAGTTTTTTTTTTTTTACTTCATTATGATGTATAAATACAATGCGCCAATAAAAAATTTTTTTAAAAGGTTAAAGTGACTCCCCCAAAATTCATAATCCCACCAGTCATGTAAGAGAATTCTTATTTCCCCACATTCTCACCAGCTATTATTATTTGTATTCTTGATGATTATCATTCTATTTGGAGTTAAGTGTAACCACAGGTTAGTTTTGATTTGTGTTTTTCTGAGAAGAAATACAAATGTCCAACAAATATATGAAAATATTTAAATCATTAAGATATGTTCTGGAAGGTAGAGATGCCACAATAGATTGAGTATAAAAGTTTAAGAAAGAATGACTACAAGATCTGCATGAACACTGCAAGAATAAAGGTGCCACTTATGAGATTGTGGAAACTGCTGAAGGAGAGAATATGAGAAAGAAAATCAGTTTTGGACATAAAAAATTTGAGATGCCTATGAAACAGTGACGATTCAGTTGGGCAGGATGTATGGTTTGGCACTCGAGATTTGTAGGCTGGAAACATAAATGTGGAGTGCACAACCTTGACATTGCCTGGGATCACCAAGGATATGGCTGCAGAAAGGGAAGACGCTCAGGAACTCTGATGTTCAGGGGTTAGAGAGATAAAAGGAACTAGCTTCAGAGACTAAAGCAGAGCAGCTCAAAACACAGGGGGTAGACTAGCAAAGTGTGATTTCCTGGCAGACAATTTTAGAAGGTATTTAGAGGAGGAAGTGATGGGCTATGTCAAGTGATGAGGTCCATCAAGATGAAAACCAAGAAATGGCTGTTGGCATTAGCCATGAACTCCTGTAAAGGAGTTGTAGGTATTTTTCACAAATCCAACCCCAGAGGAGTGACAGTGGTGGTGGGGAATGAATAAATGTTGATAAGATTTCATTTGGGTATTTTTCATTTTTTTATTTTTTATTTTATTTTATTTTTGTGGTACTGGGGTTCCTGGAAACCCTTCAACCTCCAGGCTACACTCCCAGACCTATTTTATATTTTTATTTGGAAACAGGGTCTCCTAAGCCAGCGCGCGCGGCTGGCTTTGAACCTGCGCGATCCTCCTGTCTCTGCCTCCCAAGCGCAGGGATTACAAGCGTGCGCCACCACGCCCGGCCATTTGGGTATTTAAAAAAAAAATCTGTGATATTTTCATGTCATAATATGAGAAAAAAAGATTTGGACATTACCCTGAGGTGCCTGAAGCATTAGCTGAAGTAAATTCAGATCTTGTCAAATTCTGAGCTCCTGGCACAGTGTTATTTATTTATTTATTTATTTTGGTGGTACTGGGGATGGAACCTTTCTACCTCCAGGCTACACTCCCAGACCTATTTTATATTTTATTTGGAAACAGGGTCTCTTAAACCAGCAAGGTTGGCTTTGAACCTGCGTGATCCTCCTGTCTCCGCCTCCCAAGCGCAGGGATTACAAGTGTGCAACACCACGCCCAGATAACACAGTGTTATTTTAAAGGTTCAGTGCTTCTAGGGATAAACTCTGGTGAAAATTATAAAGTACTAATAAGGTACACCCTTTGTAATTGCAAACTGAATACCTTTCTTCAAAGTGAAGACAATTTTTTTTTTCTGTACTGGGAATTGAACCCAAGGCCATTCTACTTCTGAGCTACACCTCCAGCTCTTTTTATTTTTTATTTTGAAGCAGAGTATTGCTAAATTGCTGAGGCTGGTCTTGAACCCTCAATCCTCTTGTTTCAGCCTCCCAGGTACTGGCATTACAGGGGTGTGTCACCACACCCAGCTCCAAAATGAAGAAAATTTAGCTTCTTCATCAGAGACACAACCTCTGGAGTCAGTCTACCTGCTTGTAAGTCTTAACTCCACCACTTACTGAATCAGTTGTTTATTCAAATCTCCAGTTCTTCATCTGTGAAATGGGGCTAATCATAGTATTTACCTTATATGGTGATATAAGAATTGGATTATATTAAAAATAAACCGTGCTGGTTTGTGACAAACTTTCATTAATTGTTAGCACCCCCCCCCCTCTCTCCAGTACTGGGGATTGAACCCAGGGGTATTCTACCTCTGATCTACACCCCCAGGCCTATTGTTTAGCCTTTATTTTGAAACAGGGTCTCACTGAGTTGCAAGGACCTCATTAAGTAGTAGCTGAGGTAAGTAGTAGCTATCCATGAACTGTGATCCTCCTGTCTCCCAAATGCTGGGATTACAAACATGTTCTACCATGCCTGGCTGTTAGCTCTTATTACTATTAATTATACTTTATCTAGGGAGAAGAGAAGGCTTTTATATTTATTTGCTGAGGGTAAATAAGTGCTGAGGGTAAATCAGTGTAAATCACAAGAAAGTAATAATATTTTATGATCTTCATGTAGGAAGCTATATGAGTTTATCTGGTTTAACTGTAATGGGTATTGTCCATGGTTGTAGGGTAAGTCTCTGGTGACTCAAAGTCCTTTGTTATAATGGAATTTAAAAAGCACAGAGAAGGCTGTCATTTGGGGTATTTTGCTTTGTTTTTTTATTGGGGATTGAACCCAAGGCCATTCTACATATCCTCAGTCCTTTTTTGTTGTTGTTTTAAAACAGGGTCTTGCTAAATTGCTAAGGTTATCACTAAGTTGCTGAGGCTGGCCTTGAACCCACAGTCCTCCTGTCTCAGACTCTCAAGGAAGGACTGGAATCATAGTCATGTCCCACCACCCCTGGCCATTTTTAACTTACATGTTTTACTCTCAGGATCAAAATGCAATAAAAAGAACTTTATAAATGGCAAAGTATTGCAGTTATAACTCAGCGTTGATTTATGACCTTGTCATGACTTTGATGTTGACCTTCTGAAATCCCAATGTTCAAGGCTTTGACCTCCCCTGCCATCCCCACAACCCATCACTGATACACATTGCCACTTAGTATGTGCTGTTTGACCAGTAAGAATTTATCCATTACTATACTTCAAATTGGAGTGACAAAAAATACTTGAGAAGGCTAGAAAGGAACACCCCAAACTGAAAGCCCATTCTTTCTAAATCACAAAAGTCTGAGTCATTTTAAAATTTAGGATCCCTAATGTGTCCATGTGTTGTGATTGCAGCCTGTATGAAAGTATACATCCCCCCAATGAAATAATGAGAGGGGAATGATAAATATAGCCAATAGAAAACCCTAACTCAACATCCACACATGGAAACAATTGTTTAAATTATGGCAAAACCTGGCAAGTCCACACTGGCCTCATTATTCACTTGAGAACAAACCCATAGAGTACAGAAAAGTCGTCCTCATCTGTCAGTTTTGCTGCTCACATCTCTAATTTACTATTTGCATGCTGATGTATTTGAATTAAAAGCTGGACTCTGCTCTCTGGCCTGCAAATCAGGCCTCTACCAGCAAAGTAAAGCATGAGAATATTACTTCAGTGATTCACACGAAGCCAGTGAATTCTTGCCCTTGTTTCTTCACTCTTAATATGAATACCAGTTGGTGACAGAAAAACTATAAATGAAAATGGGGGATGAATTAAAGAGCATCCATCAGCATAACAGAATTATGTTCCCCTCCAGTCCTTGTTTCCATAAATGAGAAGAGCCTTGGGAAACAGACTCTAAGCACTTGCTACTCTAAGTGTAAATAAGAGGCCAGAAGCATCAGTGTTACCTGGAGGCCTGCTAGAAATTCAAAACCTCAGGTCCCATCCCAGACCTGCTGTTTTAGTTAGCTTCCCATTACTGTGACAGAAGACCTGAGAAAATCAACTTAGAAGGAAAGATTTATTTTGGTTCATGATTTCAATCAACACAGCTGTTGCCTTCACTATAGCTATGGTCATGCAATACTATAGCTTTGTTTTATTTACCTTCTAGGTGTTTTCTGAGAATGTATTAAGTAGAATTTCAATAAGTCAGAAGGCTTTATCCAATGTATAAATTAAACTTAAAACCCCTCCTCCTTCTGAGAGAGAGAGAGAAAGAGACAGAGAGACAGAGACAGAGAGAAAGTACCAGGAACAAGATATACCCTTCTAGGGCACACCCTCCATGACCTACTTCCTACAAATAGATCCACATCCTACAGTGTCTACGCTCTCCAAACCATTCAATTAGGAACTTGTCAATAAGTTAATCCATTGATGAGATCAGAGCCCTCTCAGTCCAATCACCTCCCAAAGCTTCGACCTCTGAACATAGCTTCTTTGAGGACCAAGCCTTCAAGTCCTTTGGGCTACTTTCTAGATCCAAACCATAACAATGTTGACCCAGAATCTGCGTTTCACAACCTTTCCAGGTGATTTGTGGGCATATGAAAGTTTGAGAAGCAGACTCTAAGAAATTCTCACCAATTTGGGCTGAGAGGAGCTTCCAAACTGCTTATTCAGCTTGGTGAGTGTGTGCCTGAATTTGCAAAACTCATCTTGGAGCCCTGTAGGTGACTGACAGCTTTGAGGACAACTGTACAATGAGCCCCATACCATTATGCATAAATGTTCCTCCTTACCCATTAAAAGGGTTCAAAAGATGCTGTGCTGCAGATAGTCCACATAATGACCTTCCACATTTCTTGGCACCAATTGTCTTCTAAGAGACTCTGATGCCTGTAAGTTTTAAATTGAACTCCTCTCTCCAAACTGTCAGTTCTTTGCTGCTGACTTTTAAGCCATGTCCTGTACGTGAGATTATTGGCAAAAAATGTATCAGGCATCACATAGACAAACTATAGACAGGTGCTTAAGGACATAAGTTTAAAGTGTCTTTGAGAACTTGCCTACCCATTAATATAGTTTCTGAGCAATTAAAATGCTGTTTTTTTTTTCTTAATGTTCTGACAGTGTTGGGAAGAAAGAGAAAGGAATTTGCTTTGAGACTGTATTAAAAAATACACAGTTGTTGCCTTCACTGTTGGGTCATGCATAACATAGCTTTGTTTTTCTTGTCTTCCAGGTGTTTTCTAAGGATGTATTAAGTAGAATTTCAATGAGCTGGGAAGCTCTATCCAATGTATAAATTAAACTTAAAGCTTCTCAAAGCAAGTTCAAGCCAAATTGCCCTCCTCTGCTTATTTGAGGTGGTTACTAAGTAGGCAATGGAAATGACACTTTTTAAGCAAGAGTCTCATAAATCAGGTGTTTCTGCACTTTTTGAAGTGACAATAGAAAGCCAATTGGAAAACATAATAGCAAAAGACATTGCTCCCAAACTGTCGGCAGACTTTAAAGTGAGTAAAATGTTTGACAGGAAATATTGTGTGTGAACATTATTCATTGCACCAAGAGCCATTCAAAGGCACCTTTGGAGCAAAGATTAATGAAAGAGAATTCTCAGGAAGTAACATAATACAGACTCTTCCTCTTCCCCACCTACTTCTCCTTTGGGGAGATCCAGATTTAACCTGGGACAAGATTGATGATTCTGAAGGTGCGATGAAAGGCAAGTCATAGTCTGCAATGCTATTATAGTGTGAGAGTTTCATTTCTGGACATATAGTTGGATGTTCTTATCCAATTCTGGTGTCTCTTTGGTGCTAAAGCAGCCAAGTAGATTGCACTGAAGGATGAGAAGCTACATGTCCAGTGTCATAACTACATAGGAAACCAACAACCCAACTTTAATAATCCCCAGTTTGATTTGAGTATGATGCTCTACTGCTGTCACTCTCAATTTATCAACTTTTCAAACTCCGGACCCACCTTGCTGATACTCTTATTAATATTCTTTGTCCATCAGAATTAATCACTAACTCTTTGAAGAGTTAGTGCAGAGTTATTGCTTAAGAAAAAACATGGAAGGATGATTTCCTTTGTCAGTGTACACCTACAAGCAGTTTAGATTTTTCTTTGATATGCAGAACTTTAAATTCTTTTCTCAGTTCTGCTGCGGAGGCCGAATGTCCCTAGGCATTCCAGGGACACACCTCCTTGAAAAAGTGGGATTGATGATATAAGAATGAAAGCTTTCAATTTTCACAGCGGAATGCTATGCAACTGCTAGCTAAATAATGTAGGTTAGTTTTTAGTAAGCAAACAAGACTGTTATATTTTCCCAGCTCTAACCATGGCCCATGCCTACTCAGTCCCTTGCAGGAACTACCACAGAAAAACAATTGGAGGGGACAAAAGCCCTGGCTGGTGTCCATCTCCAGGTAGGGGGTCTGAGGTACTACTCTTGGGTGAGCATGCCTGCAGGAGAAAGAGAGAGGAATACACAACTCCTACTGCCACCACACATATGCGGGTTCCCTGCATTGATTGCCCCAGGACCTAGTCACATATTACACATCCAGTATGATCACATACTGTTGAGAACACTGGGTGTGCATTCCACAGAGTGAGTGCTGTGATTCTTGTCCCCAGCACTGGCCATGAATAATCCAAACCCATGCCAGTGTCTAATCAGAGGACAAGTGTTTTGGGACCCTTATCACTACCCAGGCAGCCACTACCAGAGACCTTTCAAGTAACAGAGTCAATGTCAATAGTGCCTGAGCAAACGCCATCACCACTCCAGTGCAGGAGTAATACACAGGGTGCACCACACACACTCTGTTGCCTACACCACACATCTGACTGAACTACTATAGCGCCGGACTCTTTGTACAGCCAGAATCTGTTTATCTGTTGAAGGGCATTTGGGTTGCTTTCAGCTTTTGACTATGACAAAGCTACTGAGACCATTCATGTGAACCTGAGATTTCATTTCTATAGAGTAAATATTCAGGAGTAGAATTTCTGGGTCATATGGTAAGAATATGTTTAACTTTGTAGAAACTGACCTGCTACGTTTGAGGGTAGTTGGAGCATTTTACATTTCTACCAGCAGTATAAGAGAGTTGTAATGGTTTTGTATCCTCTTTAGCACTTGATGCCATCAGTATTTTTTATGATAGTTATAATAATAGTATGTAATGTTCTCCCTTAGTGGTTTTAATTTGTATATCCTTAATAAAGTCCTTGGATGTAAGGGCTTATGTGGCCTCTAACAGTGGATTTATCCATAGTGATCAGTATGGAGAAGAGATGGGAATGACTTTCTGGATCCTGTCCTCCCGGCCTCCAGATATTTTGCTGCCATAACTCTGGGGATGGAGAGTGAAGAAAAAGGCCCAATAATGACCAAGGATCAGATTAAAAAAAATAAAATAATATTACTGGACGTGGTGGTACATGCCTATAATCCTAGTACTTGGGAGACTGAGATAGGAGTATTGCAGGTTCAAGAACAGCCCTGGCAACTTAGCATGACCCTCAGCAATTTAGCAAGACCCTGTTTCAAAATAAAAATAAAAAGGGCTGAAGATGTAGCTTGGAGGTAGAATGGCCCTGGCTTCAATCTCCAGTACCAAATTTAATAATAAATAAAATAATATGACAATCTTCCCCCCAAAAAAAACTGGTGGTGGAAAGTCATGCTGCTTCATGTGCCTTGGAAATATTTCAGAGCCATGTATTCGTAATTTGGCTCCTCTTGCCTCATGGTGCATCTGGGTCTGAGTGCCTCAGTATCAGTTGATGAAAAGCTCAGATAATCACCTTAGAAAGCTCTTTCACAGAACTGCTAGCACTGGAATCTGACTGGACATACAATAGTTCTGTGGATTTGGAACACTGGAAAAGAGACAGTGACAGTCTAGGCCCAAGTGTTCATTTGTTGGTAATGAGGGAATTCAAGAAGGCCACTCATCAACAGCTAACTGATGTCGTCCATCAAGTCCCCAAAGAGCTAGAACTATGATGCTAGCGTTCACGTATTTTAGTAAGAAAACCGAATGTATTTTTTCTCCTTGCTCTTAACTGTAGGTGTTTTCTAAAACTTGAATTTCAAGGAGTCCTTCCGTACACTCTCCCCTACAGCTCAGTGAAACTCCAGTTTGGGAACATGTGTGTCCCAGTCCCTGCTTCCTGGTTTAGGAGCCCTTATGGTGTGATAAATAATTTGTCTGGTCTTCATGTTACCAATCTGCTGGCACCAGCTCTAGTATTATCAAGTCTGCTTTAGGTTCTCTTGCTCAATTTGAGATAGAAATCATGAAAAGGCAAACAATTCCACCCAAATGAGGCTTCACCTGGGGCTTGTGCTCACGTCAGGGAGACCACCTGTGGGAAGGGGCTCCTGGAGGAGTGAAATGTATGCAGATTGGCAAGCGGCTCATGCAGGGCTCTGAATTTCTGCATGGTTCTCATCTGATCTTTGTTCTAGACATCAGATTCTATGCACAATTCATTCATGCACTGAATTTGTTTGCACTCCGTTTGCAAAAGATGGCAGAGATACCCCCTCTGGTCACCCCAAGGAAAGTCCTAGCCAGGCATTTTGTGCCTGTGGAAGCTGCAGGAATGTCCTGTTTACAAGCTTTAAAGGAAGCAGGTGGCTTAAATAGGGTTAGTCTAATATAACTTGTTTCTCTAAAGACAGAAAACATGGTTACAAGGTTGGGAAATCAGGCTTTTCTTATTCTGTCTCATTTGTCTCAAATTCCTGGCACAATGCTTCCCAACCCCTTGGAATTTGCTGAGAAATGGCTGTGTCCTTCTTCATGAACCCCCTGGATCACACCTGAGTTTAAAGGGGTGACTCATGGTAGCCCCCTAGGTGGTTTCAGGATGAGGACTGGAAGGACAATCATGTGATTAGAGGGTTGAAGCTTTGAGTCACCTGGACTTCCGAGGGGAGGGAGCTGGATAATAGCTACATTCTATGTTCAGCGACTTAGTCAGGTCTATGTTAGGTTCAGTGGTGCACACCTATAATTCTAGTACTTGGAAGATGAGATAGGAGGATAACAGGTTTGAGGCCAGCCTTAAAAACTTAGCAAGACTCAGTAACTTAGCAAGATCCTGTTTCAAAAAATAAAAAGGGCTTAGGGTGTAGCTTGTAGGTAAAATATCCCTGGGTTCAATCCCCCTACCAAAAAAAAAAAAAAAAGGATCTAAGCCGGGCGTGGTGGCGCACGCTTGTAATCCCCGCGCTTGGGAGGCAGAGACAGGAGGATTGCGCAGGTTCGAAGCCAGCTGTGCTGGCCTAAGAGACCCTGTTTCCAAATACAAAGTATAAAATAGGCCTGGGAGTGTAGCCCGGAGGTAGAAGGGCTTCCAGGAACCCCAGTACCACCCGCTCCCTCCCCCCCAAAAATGATCTATATCATGCAGTTCTAATGAAAACTCTGAGCAGTGAAGGAAGTCTAGTGCAGCTTCCTAGTTGATGAACTTGTTGACACCCCATCAGGCAACGCACATCACAGTCCCATGAGGAGGAAAGTCTGTGTTCCCAACCTCTCTAACCTTGTCCTGTTGTCTCTCCTTTAGGCTGATTCGATTTGCTTCTTTTATAATAAAACTGTGATTTTAAGTATATGTAATGCTTTCCCAAGTTCTCTGAGTCATTTTAATGCAGCATTGAACCAAGAAGGGGCATCAGAGCCCCTTGGAGTTGTAGTTGGTTAGACTGTGGGTGGTCTGGGGACCCCGGCTGTGGCTGATGAATGAAGTGGGGGCACTCTAATGGAGGACTGAACTCTTAACTCATGGGGTCTGCTCTACCTTAGAGGAGCCCATGCGCCAGCTCTACAGATTCCTGGTGGGACCCGTGGGCTGCCTCTGACGATTGCCCCACCGCCACCTCTCCCGTACTTCCCCTTCTGCCACCACAAACACTGCCAAGCTGTCAGAACAGAATCTTGGGACTTGCTGAGGACCCGGACCAGAAAGTGTGTGCTCCGATGTTCTTAAGGGAAAAGCCCACTCTTCCCCTGGTCTGTTGGGGAAATGCAAATGTGACACAGCCACCTTCTGTTTTTTTTTTTTTTTTTCCTTTTCAGCACCCAGGATTTCAGTTGGCTTCTACTAATGTCTTGACAGAATGCACAGCTGCCTTCCCTTTTTTCCTTTGGCCCTTATGAAGAGAGAGAGAGAGAGAGAGAGAGAGAGAGAGAGAGAGAGAGAGAGAGAGAGAGAGAGAGCGCTGCATGCCACGGTCTCCACGTGGATGCTGGCGTGGCTCTTCAGAAAGGGCACGCACAGGCCCAGCGAGTCTCTCAGCCTCAAGAGCGCCTGGGGTTCATCTGGACTCACCAGGGAAATCCCCACAGTGTCGGCTTTTTAAAGGGTGAGTCAACTGGCCCTGTTTTGCCTCCTCCGCCTCTCCATGGGTGCTTCCCCTGGCCCTCTGGCAGCTTTTCCAGGCCCTGTGACACAAGCACTACATTCCTTAAGAGAAAGGGGGTGGTGATCAGCAGGAACTCCCTGGGAAGTTGTGTGCCCTGGGTGCTGCTGTCAGCCTTAAAGGTCACATACTTGGGAGCTGTGAAGAACAGCACAGCTAAAGCCTCATGCATAAGCAAAGCTGCTCATTGCATTCCAAAGTAATTTCAGTGGCTGGGAACTTATCTCTATGATAAAGGCTGCACCTTTTTATGTATGTTAAACCTAAGAAAAGTGCTTAAAATCCTCCCTGGCATTTGCCTCGCAGAGCTCTTGTGGGGGTAATGGGCCATGACGCGTGTGGAGCTCGGAGAAGGAGAAAGTGTGATGCAAGTGTAAATGTATTATTATTGCCATTAGGAATGGGGATCTGGGCGGGGGAGATTAAATGCTAAAGATAAAATCACTGAAATCTATAAGGGAAATGTAAAACTGGGCCCATGAAGTTCCATACTTCAATTAAATTAAATGACCACATAATGCTACATTCTAATCCTGTGTGCATAAATTAACATAAAAACAAAATGACACGAAACTGCCAGCATCAGCGAGAAATTGAGGGGCCATTAGTCATCACCCTCTGGAAGCCCCCTCTCCTTGTTATTATTCAGTGCCTAGGAACTTGACAACCGCAAAGTGCTTAGCAGTCATTTGTGGGTAAACGTGCTTCCTCAAAGCTGGTTCTCTTAGGCTCTCCTTCTAGCCTCTGACCCAGATTCTCCTCCTAATGTGAGGCCTCCATTGGTCTTCAGGGCCTGTTCCCTAGAGCAGCTGCAAATACTCCCCCATGCTCCATTTCTCAGGGATTCTGTGAAGCTCCAGCAATTAGCTGATACTTGATTGATGAAGAGGTAAGTTCTGATTGTTCCTGCCCCGCCACTGGCTCCCAGGATATGGTGACAGCGCATTAACCCTGTGGTTCCTAGTGTTACACTTGTACAGGAACCATTTCTGCTTTGCCTATAAACATTCCTAGAAGGAGCTCTGGGATAGTCTGATAGTTCCTGGAGTACTGTGACAAATGTGATGTGTTTTGGGCTTGTGTTACTGTAAGTTTCCCATGAGATACTCTTGCTCATTTTGGAAGAAAACAATAAACGAACCCTTTTCTGAAGGCATGGATTATCCCCATCTCAGAGTGAGGTAGCGTTAAACTCTGCAGCACCTAACTGTATTGTGCCCACTATCCCTACAGATGTGTCCTAGCATGTCAGGTGAAGCCCTAGCACAGACCTGAGTGATATCTAACTTTCTGAGGGACCGGGCTGCCTCCTGTACATACTTCATCCTGAGGAAGGAGGAGCCGGACTCTAGACCTGATGCACAGAGCTTTGGCCAGAGAAAGGGGTGGCTTTGAATGTGACAGAGGACTCTGTCTTTACAAGTTCCCGAGTTCACGTCCAGAGTCTCATGCCTGCTGGCAACACTGGTTCCCAAGCAGTACTGCTTTGGAGTCTCCCCAGTAGATTTGGTACCAAATAGAAATACCAGTGCCCCTTGGCCATTATCCTTCTGTGAATATGAGTCAACCCTGGAAACTCACAGAAATGTTTAGGAAGCATATTTTAGGAAACTAAGATGCTGTGTTTTAAGAGACAGTAAACCCGAGTTTCTTATCCATAGGCAAGGGGGATTTGAGTAATCTGGAGTTCATGTGTGTATAATTCACATGCTCTATTTTACCTATAGATTCTACCAATAAGTAAATTTTAGCATCTTCTATGCCTGGTATTCTGCTGGGTCCTAAAGTTATAGGTCTCCAAAATATTAAACAACAGAGTCTTTAGTTAAATGAGGGGAGAGATGAGTAGAATAGTAGAGGGGAGAAGTAAGACTTGAGAAAGGGAAGAGTTCAAATAATGTTATGTTCATACATGAAGGTAGGACTATCAATCTCACTGACATATATGGGGAGGAGGGGGAGCAGGCTGTGATGTGGAGAGAGATATACCAAATGATCCATGCATGTATTATGGTGTCATTTTGAGTCTCAGTGTGATGTATAATTACAATGTACTAATAAAACTATAAAATATCTACAGGTCTCCAAACCCAGTGGCAGTAAAGAGACATCAACAGTTAATTCTTCTTTTTTTGGTGGTACTGGGGATGGAACTCTTCTACTACTACATTTTTCTTTGGAAACAGGGTCTCCTAAGCCAGAGTGGCTGGCTTCAAACCTGCACGATCCTCCTGTCTCGCCTCCCAAGCGCAGGGATTACAAGAGTGCGCCACCACGCCCGTCTGTAATTCTAGTGGTGATGAATTTGAAAATGAGAAAAAAAAGAAAATGAAAAAATATGATGAGTATCAATCACATGTGTGTACTGTATATCTACATATCAATTGCATCTATGTACTGTGTATTCAGCATATATTATTACTAATCTTCACAACAGCCCTCTGAGGTTGATGCATAATAAATCCACTTTAAAGATGAAAAAAAATTGAGACATGGTCACAACATCTGGTTAGTAGGTATCAGAGACAACTGAAATTCAGATCTGTGTGACTCCACAATGCACCTATTACATGGTAGGGTATTTAGTAGAAAAACATGTAGAGCGCAGTGAAAAGATGAGAAATTAACGCAAAGCTCAGTTGCTGAGAAATGAACATTAGGTTGCTGACAAGCACTTTCAGTGTGCAATCGTATAATATATGATGCCAGTGAAGATAAAAGACTTTGAGCATATGTGTGTACTGTATACAGTCTATCATCATTTTTTCCATGATGAAAAATGAGGACTTTCAAGATATCAGAATAGCAAGCTTTTCCTAGCAACTCAAAAGGGATTCTCCCAGGGTGACAGTGGCTGAGAAATGCCCATGGCTTTATCCTGTTCCCTTGGGTTGAGTGGGAGTCCTTGCCGGCCCATCTCCATCAGCACAGTGCACATGGTACCTTCAGTCCATACCCACTGGATATAACTTCTCCAATAACAGGAAAGTGGGTTTATTATTCACAAGAATGCGCTCCATTAAGAAAAGAAGGGAAGCTATATTGAGTAAAACGGTTCTCCAAGTTGTGAAGTTTCCTGGCTGTTCTTGTGTTTTTAAGGTTGCCAAGATAAATAGGAAAAACTTTTTGGAAAGAGCACAGGACTAAAGAGAAATTAAGAGTTAGAGTGTTAGAAGTTAATTAAAGTTCAGTCTGGAAAGAAGGTATAACATCTTTGACAAGATAATGTAAGCCAATAAGAAAATGACTCAACTCTACCCATCTTTTCAGGAACACATTGATTTTTACCACGTGGAGCACACCTGTGCGTGCAGATGAGCACTGACTCAAATCTTGTCGGGAGAAAAGCAAATGTTCTTTACTAAACAGCACTGCTTTGTTACCTCTGCAAAGATGATCATCTCAGCTGATGACCTTAAAGTAAGATGCATAGGCAGTCCACTTAAGATTTGAGAATTGTGAGGAAAATATGCCATTACCCTAAATAAGCTACTGAGTACTGCGTCTAATTCTAAAGAAACAGGAGACACTTGTTTACTGCTGCGATGATATGTGAAGGATGAACTATGTCTTCAAATTATTTGCTCTCCAAGAAACAAAAATCTATCCCTCTAATGCTATTACCAGAATGCTCTAGACAAATACATGCAATTTCATGTCATTTTGTCCAGACAAATCAACGGGATTTTATGCTGCTGTTTTTTTCCCCAGGCGAGGCAGATATCATTACCATATGACTACAGCCAGCAAACAGCTCCACGGCTATCTGATATCGTCTTTGAATCTTTCCCCTCAAATGTCAATGTCCTTCAAATGCCTTCCAGGGGAAGAACATTTAAAGAACAGCTTGGTAATATCGCTACCCACCCCCTCTTCCCATCAGGCATATAAGACACATACAGGGATTTTCTGGCGAGAACTTAAAGATATCTGACTTAAGTGCCCAATTCTAGGATGTCGAGCAGAGCAGAGCGCTTGAGCTGCGAAAGGCAGCCAACAGCCACGTGCTGTTATTGTAGACCCCACTCTGCCATGCCATTTATTCATGCTTGATTAGGCTTCATACCTAAAATTCCATTTCCCAGAACAACGACCATCCCCAACAAAAGCTCGGCGGGGAGCCAGTCCTCTCCCTTGGACACACATCTTCAGTTCCCATTCATGTTAAGATACCTTACATGACAGGAAAAACATTCATCAATTTAGAGCATTTCCATTTAGAAACATTAATTTTATACAAAACATGGTTATGTGGGCAAAAGGAAGAGTTCCTTACATAACTTTCTTCCTATACAGCAGGAATATAAAGTATGACAATTAGCATGGCAATCATTTTGAAGCAATTATAATTCTCTTGTAGATAAACCTACTTTTCATATCATTTTCTATAAGGTGACATAGTTGGCTTACTTAAGTACTTCTTGTCTTCATGTGGGCTGCTCTAACAAAATGCCATAGACCAGGAGGCTGATCAGCAACAGAAACTTAGTTCTCACAGTTCTGGAGGCTGAGGTCTGGGCCAGAGCACCAGCATGTTTGGGTTCTGCTGAGGACCTCTTTCCAGGCTGCGGACTGCTGCCTTCTCGTATCTCCACATGCCAGAGAGCAAGGGCTGGCTCCCTAAACTCTTATAAGGGCACTAGAATCATTCCCTAGGAATATGCCCTCATGGGTTAGTAACCCCCAAAGACCCAAACCTTCCAATACCATCACAATGAAAATTAGATTTCAAACTTTTGAATTTGAGGATGGGCGAACACAAACCTTCAGTTTGTAATACTTCTCTGACTGAAGAGGGCAAAGGCACCGTGGAACCCAATTCTTGAGGTAGAGGAAGGTAGGGACCACCTCTCTCCTATCCAGCACTAGCTGTTTAGTAGGTCCTCTGGGAAAAACCCTGTGTCTGTCTGCCCTCAGATCCATCCTCTGCTCTGTGTGTGTGTGTGTGTGTGTGTGTGTGTCTGTCTGTCTGTCTGTCTGTCTGTCTGTGGTGTGTGAACACATGTGTAGGGAGGTCCAAAGGTGAGAACGGAGAAACTTGGGAGTTCTATCCTTCCTTTTCTCTCTGTCCAGGCCTATGTCCTCAGTCACAACAACACCTTCTCTATGTCCAGTTTCAAAGACAGTCCCCAGCCTTGCCCCTGGATTCTAGCAACCTCACCTTCTTCTATCCCAAGGTTTAGGCCTGTAAGGCATCCGTGCTGTTGCTCTTCTCCGAGGTTCCTCACCGTACTCTACTTGGTTATTCAGCCCCTATGTCATCTGTCTAGCCAATTACTGGTAGTTATTACGTTATTTATCTTCTGTTTTCCTAGTTGGGCCTTCAAGAAGAACTCATGGAATGAATAAACCCTGTAGGGTTTGTTGATGCTGGCCATTGCTACTGGGGTCCCGAAGTTCTCATGACAGTGGCTCCCTGCTGCTCACTCCCAGGCTCTTACACATTCTCAGAGTGAGACCCCAAACTAGCTGCATCAGCATCACCTGGGGACTCATCAGAAAGGAAGAAATGAAAACCTCCAGATCCTCTACTAGACCTTCTGAGTCAGAAACTCTAGAGTAATCTGAGATTGTAAGCCCTCCCAGTAATCTTGATGCAACGAGATTGAGAACCACTGTCCCAGAGATCATAACAGCCCACATTAGTGCTGGAGGACTTGGGCTCCAGACCTCTCAGCGCATTTTCAGGAGGCCTAGATGTTCCCTAATGAGATCATCCAGCTTCTGAGCCACATCGATTAATAAGACAAGTAAAACACTACACCATATTGATGAAACCCATTAAGAATTCTTTACTAACTTCAATTAATTCCCAATTATCAGCTGAACTTCAACTGAATAGCCTTCCATTTTAACTTGATATTATCCTTTACAGACAGGCTAATTTAGCAAGGCTGACAATATTCAGAGTTTAAGAACCTTCACCTAGATTAATGTATTTTCCCATATCCTGAATCCATGATTTAAAGTGAAAAGGCTGGGGTTGCTTTCCATGCTATTATCGTGAATAAATAAAAAGGTGGTTTCAAAGTTATCTAGGTTGGCTATGAAGAAATGTTAATATAAATGGCACTGACTACAATGTGCTAGGCATATTGCTTTCTCTCTTAATTCTGTGACATTTATTCTAAGATGTGTTATGTAATTTATTATTCACAACATAACTAGGAGGTGGCCAGTTGCATCTCCTCTTTTTGGGGTACTAGGAATTCAACTCAGGGCAATTCTACCTCTGAGTTATACCCCTGGCCCTTTAAAAAAAAAAAAAAGGATTTTTCTAGGTTGCTGAGGGTCTCACTAAATTGCTGAGGCTGGCCTCAAATCCCTGTAGTCCTCCTGTCTCAACCTCCCAAATACTGGGGTTATAGGAATGCAGCACCATATCCAGCTTGCATCAGCATTTTGTGTGTGTGTGTGTGTGTGTGTGTGTGTGTGTGTGTGGTATTGGGGATGGAACCCTTCTACCTCCGGCTACACTCCCAGACCTATTTTATATTTTATTTGGAAACAGGGTCTCTTAAACCAGCCGAGGCTGGCTTCGAACCTGCGCGATCCTCTTGTCTCAGCCTCCCAAGCGCAGGGATTACAAGCGTGCGCCATCACGCCTGGCTGCATCTGCATTTTATAGATGAGAAAATGGAGTTAGAGAAATTAAGTAGTAACCTGAAATCACACAGCTGGTAAGAAGCAGAGCTTAGGATGCCGTGCAAAAAAAAACTTCTGCTCTATACCACTTGGTTATTCATTTGTTCACTGAGTGGCCTGTATGTGCTCTGCTCTCTGATGGGTGCTGGGGTTATTGGTAATCATAAACACAGTCCCTGATTTCCCCTCCCCATAAAGTTTTTAACAAGCGCCCACCTGTTAGACACAAAACAAGTCAACACAGAATTAAATGCAGTTGTTGTTCGTGGTAGTAAATTCATGTGGAGGAAGCAAGTGTAGGGCTGAGACAGAGCTAATGGGAAGAGTAGCCTGCGCCAGCTCAGTGGACAGGGGAAGTCTCCATGAAGCGGAGAGATTTGGGCTCATCTAAAGTTATGAGCAGTAGCAGCCATGCACAGTAAAGGGAAGATCTGCAGACAGGGGAACATGTGCTATATGGGGAGGAAGAACTTGGAGGCTTTTGAGAAACTGAATGGAGGTCAGTAGCACTGGAAATAAGAAGAGAGAGTGAGAGCAATATCGGAGAGCTCAGGGAAAGATGCGAGAAACACACAGGTGCAGCCTTATGGTAGGTCCGCATAAAGGACTGAACTTTTTAAAAAGTGCAATGAGTATTCATAGAAGGCTTTTAAATAAGGTGTGGCTGGCAAATGGAGTGACGCAGCTAGTGTATGTTATTGTTTCTTTTCTATAGCACCTGTTCTTGTTCCGTGATTTTAGAGATGATAATAACTGCACTATTGCAAAGTTTTTATATTGTTTCCTGCATGTCATGTGTCCTTCCATGTTCCTGTCTCTGATGTTTGCTTACTGCTTGGCTGCTGTCCTTTAACGTTGGTGGTGTTCCTCTGTCTGGTGGTCCTTGGTCACCTTGGATTTGAGAGCGACCCACTTCTACTTTGTTTGACTTGTATCGTGAGACTTTATCATTGCTGAGCCTCGTTGTGCGCTGTCTCCTTGGCAGGGCAGGGACAAAGGAAGCGTTTCCTTGGTATTTTTCTAGTATCAGCATCTGAAAACATTTTTTCCCTTTGTATGGTTCTTTCAAAAAAGAAATTTATTATTCTGCTAGGGGGATGTAAGCCTGATGTGTGGGAACTGAGGAAGTGAAAGGGGCTGGCTGGTTGACTCGCCATTATGTAGACTTTCTTGTAATTTTCCAGGAGCCTGAGGTGTCTCACATTCATTCTCAGCTGTGCTCAATGTCCTCAGGTCTCTGCTTCATTTTATCCAGAGAACAAGCCTCTACTTTCTTACTTGCAGTGAGAAAGAGTAATTTCCTTGCTGCATGACCTAGGGATAGGTTCTGGGCATCTAATTCTCTTTGTACAGTTGTTCAAACCTCTTGTCTGCACCACCTCAAATCCCACACCCCTGCCTTCTGAGATAACCTAGAGACTTTCTTTTATGATCTTTCTGAGTTTGTGACATGAGTCAAGTTACATTTGGCCTTCTGTATCCATAGGTTCTGTACCAATGGCTTCAACCAACTGCGGGAGGAAAACATTTAAAATCATAGATATGGCCGGGCGTGGTGGCACATGCTTTTAATCCCTGCGCTTGGGAGGCAGAGACAGGAAGATCGCGCAGGTTCGAAGCTAGTTGCTCTGCTTAAGAGACCCTGTTTCCAAATAAAAAAAATATAAAAATAGGTCTGGGAGTATAACCGGAGGTAGAAGGGTTCCCAGGAACCCCAGTACCACACACACACACAAAAAAAAACCCACCAAAAAAACCCCAAAACCAAAAGCAAAACAAAACAAAAAACCATAGATCTGTACTGAGCATGATGCACACTTTTTTTCTTGTCGCTTAACATAATATAGCAAGTATTTGCATAGCATTTGAATTGTGATAGGTATTATTACAATCTAGAGATGATAAAATGTATGGGAGGATGTGCATAGTTTATGTGGAAATGCGCCATATTATATGAAGGCATATACCATTTATGTGTAAATTTTATATAAGGGCACACACCATTTATGTCAAATACCCATTATATATATATAAGACCATCTATGGATTTTGCTATTTTTAGGGGGTTCTAGAACCAGTCCCTCGTGGACACTGAGGAATGACTATTTCCTATTGACATATCCTTTATCAGGCACTCAAGTATGGTTTTTCATTTTACTAAGTGAGATACCAAAATCTGTCTACTGTCCCTCCTTTAACATTGTTTATAACTTGGTCCTAGCTTCTAAAAGAGTCATTATGAAAAAATTTAAAAATTACCACAAAGTTTTACTCATTTGACGTATAACTTATTGAGCCTCCTACTCCAGCCTAGGCCTAGTGTATTTATTGGTGACGAATAGATAAAATTCCTGCCAGAAAACCTCTTGTCTTGTTAGGCCTCATCAGATTATAAGGAACTGAGATATTTTCCTTCAGATTAAAAAAAAGGTTTTTTTTTTCCCTATAAGATGCAGAAAAGGTTTAATAAAATTTAATAAAACTAATAGCCATGGAGCTGGTCTTAACTATTAGATTGAACATTAATACCTTATTCATAATTTTCATAATTTAGCCATTCCAATTTCTACTCTAAATATAGAGGTTGTATAGGGGTGAATTTTTGTTTGTTTTGTTTTCAGATTGTAAAAAATTTGAGGATGTCTTACTCAGGCCCCCAATATTGGTGATTTTATGGTTAATTTTGGCTAGAATGTTGGCCTCTAGCCCAATCAGATTTAGTCAATAAGTAAGATCATATGGAGCCTGGTGTGCCAGTACACACCTGCAATCCCAGTATTTGGGAAACTGAGATAGGAGGGTTGCAGGTTTGAGGTCAGTCTTAGCCAGACTCTGTTTCAAAAGAAAAAAATACAAAGGTCTGGGGGTACAGCTCAGAGGTAGAATGTCTCTGGGTTAAATCCCTAGTAACATGCACATGCATGCACACATGTGCAGGGGCGCGTGCAGACACACACACACACACACACACACACACACACACACACACACATGGGTAGGGGGGAGGGAGGAAGGAATCAAATAGTCACCCCAGAGGAGGGTCCTGCCTTGGAGCTGAGGGCGAGACAGATAGAAAACATTTTCTAGTGCAAGTATTACTATGCCTCAGCATCTTCTGCTCCCAATCCAGGAGAATCTCAGTTCATCTGGATTGAGGAAACCTTGCCTCATATGGAGGCCATACCTGTACATGGTTTGTGATTTAGGCACCAGAGCTCAGGATGGTCAAGGGCAAAGGGTGAAGGGTGGCTGGGATGGAATTTGCGAAAAGAAAATTTAAGCCTATCAGGGATTGGCCGGTGTGGATTGTTCCATTAGACAAAACTTCTCACAATCTACAACTGGGAAATTATTTTCTGCACTTGTAGCATTGATCCAATCTAGAACTGTCTTGCGCATCAGCTGAAAGGGCCCATCAATCTAGAGAAGCCTATTACAGATCTTATGTCCATTCAAGTAAAAGAACATGGAAATAAACTTTCCTGCTGAGAAAGAACGCAATTCTGAGTGTCCTCATTTCAACCTGATCACAGGGTTTGCTCAAGCGGAAACAGGGAATCTCTTAGAGACCCATGCTAGGCAGTGCTCTGGGGAAGAATGTTCTGAGTCATGACAGGAGTATGCAGAGCCCACACTGGCCTGTTTGGAGACATGGTTGGACAGCTGCTTCTTATTCCCTCGCTCAACACAATGCTCTCTTTGCCATGAATTTCATGGGGCTTTAAGGCAAAGCCCTACTGCCATTCACAGGCTTCACACTGAAGGCTCCGGTGGCATGCTCCCTCATGCTCAGGCTCCAGGCTTCCAGCCCTGCAGTTCTCTCATTTTGATACTCCAAAGCACTGTTATTAGGCAAATGAGTAGCAGCTGTGGTAATCAGGCCTTAATTAAAACAAAGTCATATAAAGCAAGCTAACATGCACCACCATCCTATTTTGGTTTGTTGTGCAAAACTGTTGTATCTCAAGATCATTCATTTACCATAATCATTTCCTGTTTCTGAGATGACACTTCCATTTGGAGAAGTTTGCAATGATGTTCTCTCTCCTGCACCTTCCGACTAACATGATAGCTTGATGATATTTCTGGAAATAAGCATTCATTACACGGAAATATTTTACATATTTTCATAACTGTCTCAAAGGCTTTCTTTGTGCACCATCCATTAATACGTATGAGCCTATTTTATATAGCCCTGACAACAGAACTGAGAATAAAATCACAGAAATTGCTGCAATTTTTGGCCCAGTGGTCAGTGCTTCCTGTCAATAGAATGTGCACCATTGTTCCAGGACCGAGGTGGGGGGCAGGGAGCCCTAAGTGACTCAAGATCCAATTTCAACAAATTCCAATTCTCACCTTCCAAAGTGAAAAGAAACATCTCTATTGATTTCTGACATAAACAACGGGATCAAAAGCGCTTACTGCTTTTGTTCAAAGTCCTCTTCTCTCAGTTTCTTTTATTATTCTTTTGCTTTGATTGGCTTGTTATAGAATGAACTCACCCATATCTTTTGTTCCAACTCAGTTTTCCCCCTGGAGAATTGCAGGGCTGTGAGGAACTGTAATCAAGTGATGTGAGCACGGCATCAGCCAGATGTTCTCATAATTTCTCAGCCCTGAGTGCAGACTCTGTGGCCAGAGCCCTGGTTTGTGCTCACTGCTTCAAGTAGTGATGGGCTAGGGATGCTGCAGCTGGCATCCTCTCGAGTAAGTGTAGGAAGAACTGTGGGAACCAAGTGGGGGGATATTGCCATTTCACAGTGGATCCAGCATTTTGGAAGCTCATATTTGTCATAATACCCAAGCCTGAGTTGTCTTCTAGGTTTTTATTTATTTTTGTTTACTCATTATTTTTAAAATGTAAATAAAATTAAGATATAATTCACATACTAAAAGGTTAACCATTTTAAAGTGCACAATTCCTATGATTTTTATCTTCTTTATAAAGTTGTATGACTCTCTAATTCCCCAGAATATTTTTATCATCCCAATAAGAAATGTATTTCAGCCAGGCATGGTACTATATGCCTGTAATCCTAGTACTTTGGAAGCTGAGACAGGAGGATCCCAGGTTCAAGGCCATCCTTGGTGACTTAACAAAACCCTGTTGCAAAACAAACAAACAAACAAACAAACAAAAAAAAACTGTGGGGGTGTAGCTCAGAGGTAGAATGGCCTTGTATTCAATACCCAGTACCAAAAAATAACTAAAATACACAAAACACATTCCAATTGGTTGTTACTCTCCAACAACACCCAAACTCCCAGTAACCATTTATCTGTTTTTTGTTTCTATGGATTTGCCCATTTTCAACATATCTTATAAATAGAATCACACAGTTGTGACCTTTCCCAACTGACTTTTTATATACCATGATATTTCAAGGCCCATCCATGCTATAGTATGAATCAGTACCTAATTTCCTTTTGACAACTGAATAAATGTCCATTGTTTGGAGAGATGACATTTTACTTATCCATTCATCAATTTATCAACTGATGGACATTTTAATTATTTCTGCATTTTGTTTATAATAAAAAGCATTGCTATGAGCATTCATGTACACGTTTTGGGGTGGTTATATGTCTTCAGTTCTTTCAGATATAGATCTTGGAGTGAGATTTTATTGTTTTTGGTTCTATCTCAAATGCAAGTGTAACTTTTGAGGAATCAGCAAATGGTTTCCCAAAATGTCTGCATGATTTTACATTCACAATAGCAATGTGTGACAGCTCCAATTTTTCCATATCCATGTGGACACTAGTAATTGTCTTTTTGATTATAGTCATCCTGGTGAGTGTGAAGTGGTAATATTTTTTATTTGTATTTCCCCTAAGAGTATTATTGAGCATCTTTTCATATGCTTACCGGCATTAATATATATTATATATATAATATATTATTATATATATTATTATATATGTATTATATATTAATATATATTAATGCCAGTAAAATTATATATATAAATTTATATAATATATATAAATATATTTATATATATAATTTTTTGTGGTACTGGGGTTCCTGGAAACCCTTCTACCTCCAGGATACCCTACCAGACACCTATTTTTTATATTTTTATTTGGAAACAAGGTCTCTTAAGCCAGCAAGGCTGGCTTTGAATCTGCGTGATTCTCCTGTCTCCACCTCCCAAGAGCGGGATTACAAGCATGTGCCACCACGCCCGGCTAAGAATGCAGGTTTTGTACTCATTGTATGAAAATAAATTTCTTTCTTTATTTTCTAATAAAATATAACTTTAATGCAGTCATGATCACATCTTAAGTGTATACTTAATGAATTTTACATGTTATATGCACCCTTGTAATAACCACTCAGATAAAAACAGATTGTTTCATTCACCCTATGAAATTCCCTCATATGCCTTCCCAATAAGTAGTTCCCTAGAGGTGAACCACTATTCCAACCTCTAATAAACATACATTAGTTTTGTTTGTTCTTGACCTAAATGAACGCATATATAGTATGTACTATATCTGAATTTTTTTCTTTTTTCTCAACATGATATCTGTGAGAATCATCTGTGTTGCTGCATATATATCAGTGATTTGTTTGACTGCTGAGTATTATTCCTTTACACGAGCATATCACAATTCATTAATCTATTCTACTGTTGAAGAATTTAAGGATGTTAACTATTATAAATAGATCTGCGCATATCTTCTGGTAGACATATTCACACATGTTCCCTTGGGCTTGCATGGAGGAGCAGAATTGCTGAATCATGGAGTAGACTTATCTTTAGCTCTATTAGGCGCAGTCAAATTATTTTCCAAAGTGGTTCAAACCATTTACATTCCCACCAGTGAAATGTGAGCGTTCCAATCGCTCCATGTCCTGTCCAATACTAGCTTGTCATTGTTTTAATTTTAGCCATTCTGGAGAACATGCAGTTGTAGCCCATCTTAACTTTCATTCATAATTCCATGATACAAATTAAATTTACCTTTTAAAATGCGTATTGGTTAAATACTCCAAGAGATGTTATGTGCATATTGATAAGTAAAATAAAAAATTAATGCGAGTAAAATAAAAATAATGTGAGTACGGCGGAGTGTGAAAAACACGAGAGAGGTCCGGTACACATGGCATGTAAAGTTTTAATGGCACGGCTCTCCCGGGGATCAGGGCAAGGCACCGTGGGGCCCGTGCGCCTGTCCGAAGCTTGAGGACGCGGGCTCTCCTTTTCAAGGTATGCATCTCGCTAGAGGAGGGTTTACTCGCGGGAACGCCCAATTCTCGCGGGGGTTTCAGCCCCTCCCTTGCCCTGCAGAGGTCATGTGACACAAAGTCACATGAGTGCAGGACCCAACTTATCATCCCAGCCTTTTGATGGTAGGGATAAAGGATGACGATTGGACCCTCTAGCTTCTTCCTGCTGTCAAGGGACGTCGTCAGGGGCCCCAGGCCGGGAGGAGTCGGGAGTCCAGTCCCCCAGAAGGGGGTGCAGGTGGGTGCATAGCTGCAGTGCGAATTGGAGGTTACCCTGAACAGCTTAGTGATGTGCGCTTGAGGAGGCTTGAACAGGCAAGGGCTATTAAAGAAAAAAACAAATCATGAGATTGAGCAGGCGACCAAAAAGGAGACTGGCTTACTCAGTACCTGGAGAGCTACCCTGAGCTGGCAAAGAGGATGGAGGTTGAGGGATCCAGGAGCCGTCAGTCTTCAGCCAGGTTGAGTAGGGCCAGCGGCGGGGCCTGGTCTGGAAAGGTGCTCCCCCTGTGTTGAGGCACCTGGGGCTCACCCTTTTCCAAGGGCACTGTTCCAGTGGCCCTCCTGGCCACATGCCAGGCACAGTCTGATTGGTGGGGGTGGCTTCACCCTACTTCAGGCAGGCTCCTGGAGGTAGTCGTCGTTGCAGTCCTCCACACCTAGGTGGCGCTCCAGAGGGCTGAGCCACCACCGCCAGCCGAAGGGCAGCTACCAGAGATCTGCTTTTAGGCAAAGTCAGAGTGTATGCTCCATCTCCGCCTGTTTCTCTCTGGAATTAAAACTTTAGATGCCATGTTAAGGTTCTGTCAGCTGTGATGGACCTACACTCACACACAAAGAGCGCGTCCCGGGGCGGGTGTTCGGCAAGAATGGCAACGCAGACTCCCCACGGGCAGAGAGTGTTGCCCCAGCCCCGGCCTGGCGTTTCCCGCAGCACCTAGGGCACGCCCGAGTGGGCCGCCCAGCAAAATTGCAGTCTGGCGTGGGCCAAGATGGCGACTGTGACATCACCAGGCAGCGACTATGCGCCATCACAAAATGGCAGCTGGTGGGAAAATAAATGGAAGCTGATGGGGGAGAGCATTTGGAGGGATACCAGACCGCTTATAAAAGTTCCTAACTATTCCTGGGCCACCACAACCCATTTCCCAACTCGTATCAAGGCAGACAGGCTCTCAGGGCATCTGCTAGTATAAAGGTTCGACTTCCCATAATTGGTTCGCGGGCGGAAACGAAGAACAGGAAATGGGCGTCCCCGATTTCCCTGCTCAATCGTTCGGAAACGGAGGTTAAGAGATAGGGAAGAACGTCTTCATTCCTTCTCAAAACCGGAGGATGACCTGGTCATCCGCAGGGTGGTCCCAGTGGACCAGGGGACAATGGGTCACCAAGTGCTTGGATTTTGGGGTCCCAGTGGACCGGAAGACCCAAGTCCGGAACCCGCTAACCAAGGGAAGGAGGCAGTTTACCGGAGTGAAGTGTTGCCAGCCAGTGCTGGCTACAACAGAAGCGCTGAGAAGCTGCTGGGGGTGCGGTGGAGCTGGGGCACGTAGATGCTGGTGGCTGGTGTGGATGGCACTGATGGCTGGTACAGGCGGGATCAAACAGTGGCACGCAGGCAGCATGGCTTGTCCAGTTTGCGGCATGGAGACAAAATGGCTTCCAGGCATGTGGCAGTTGCTGAGGCTGGGCCCCGAGGAGCACCGCCAGTGAGCCTGGCTTGGGCGGGCGAAACGGAGTAGCAGCAGCGAGTAGAGCTACACCTGGTGCGGGTGACTGTGGTGGACACCGAAGCCGGCTGTGCGCTGCCCAATGAGCCTGGCTCGGGGCGGGCGGGGCAAACCGGCCAGAGGTCCCGGCGGTGACTGGAGCGCCGAGTTGGAACGGCGGTTTTAGGAGGTCCAAGCAGCAGGCAGAGGTCCTGGCCCGTGCAGGAGGTCGGCAAGCAGAGCAGGTGCCAGCATCACCCAAGGAGCCTGGCTCCGGGCGGGTGGAACTGGCAGCCTGGCGGCCGGCGGAGCCTGCACGCCCCGGCACTGGTGGCTGCGGCCACGGTGGCAGTGGAAGATGGCCGTCGGTGCTCCAGAAGAGAGCACGTGGGCAGGAAAAGATGGCCACTGGCTCTCAGCAGAGCGCAGGGCCGGAATGATGGCCGCAGACTCTCAGCAGAGTGCGGGATCAGAAAGATGGCCACCGGCTCTCAGCAGAGCGTGGGGCCGGAAAGATGGCTGCGAGCTCTCAGCAGAGCTCGGGGCTGGAAAGATGGCCGCGGACTCTCAGCAGAGCCCGGGGTGGGAAGAAGGCCGCCGGCTCTCCTGGAGAGCGCGGGGCTGGGGAAGAAGGCTTATGGTCCGGGCAGGCACGGGGCGGCAGCGGCGGCAGTGGTGGGAGCAACACCTGCAAGCGGAGCGCTGGTGTGGGACCTCACAGTCGAGCTGCTGGCGGGTTGGAGAGTCCAGGGCTCAAAAAGAGAGTAAAAATAAAAAGAGAAAACAGAAAAAAAAAAAAGGAAAAAAATGGGGAGGGACCCAAGAGTTCTCCCGGTTCGGCACCAAATGATAAGTAAAATAAAAAATTAATGCGAATAAAATAAAAATAATGTGAGTACGGCGGAGTGTGAAAAACACGAGAGAGATCCGGTACACATGGCATGTAAAGTTTTAATGGCACGGCTCTCCCGGGGATCAGGGCGAGGCACCGTGGGGCCCACGCGCCTGTCCGAAGCTTGAGGACGCGGGCTCTCCTTTTCAAGGTATGGATCTCGCGAGAGGAGCGTTTACTCGCGGGAACGCCCAATTCTCGCGGGGGTTTCAGCCCCTCCCTTGCCCTGCAGAGGTCATGTGACACAAAGTCACATGAGTGCAGGACCCAACTTATCACATATATGAATACATCACTTTGAATATGACTACAGTGTAAAATTATATTACACCAGAAACACTTTTCTAGTTTTCTGTGGTACTTGTGATTGAACCTAGGGGTGTTCTGAGTTAACATCCCCACCCCTATTTTTTAGTCTTTATTTTGAAACAGGGTTTAACTAAATTGCAGAGGGCCTCCTTAAGTAGCTGAGGCTGGCTGCAAACCTGTGATCCTCCTGTCTCAGCCTCCCAAGTACTGGGATTACAAGCATGTGCCGCCACACTCAGTTTTACCAATAAAATTTTTATTTTTTTATTTTTTATTTTTTTAAAGTTTAAAATAGTTGAATTTTATTCTTTTTAAAAAAAATTTTTTAATTGGTGCATTATATTCATACAACTTATTGGGGTAAAAAACTTGTGTGTACAAACATGTACTCGTCGCTGATTTAACCCCTACCCAAATCCCACCCCATTCCCTCCCCGTCCCTCCTTCCCTTGCTTGGCTTATTGATTGACACCAATAAAATTTTTAAAAATTAACTTTTACTGGAACACACGTACAAACACGTATTGGTTATTCTGATCTTCTTTTGTGTGGAATGACAAAAAATGCCTTTCCAAGTCTTTTTCCCATTTTGGGTTGCTTGACTCTTTTTTTGTGGCTCTTTATATTGTCTTGATGCAAGTTTACTATTATGCATATATGTTAATTTATAACAATTATATATAATGATACATATATGTATTATGCATATATAATCATATAAAGATACATAAGTATGACATGTGTACCTTTATGTGCTTATTACCACAGATATTATAAATGTCACCTTTCAGATTGTAGACTGCCTATTTATTAATGATTAGTGTCCACTAATAGTAGTTATTAATTTTACTAAGCTTTAGTAAATAAATTTTAATTTATCTTTGTGTGTGTGTGTGTGGTACTGGGGATGGAACCCAGAGGACTTCGACCACGGGCTATACTCCCAGACCTATTTTATATTTTATTTGGAAACAGCTTCTCTTTTTTTTTTTACACTAAAAAGATAAAATAATTTCATATGCTTTACATCATAGCTTTATGGATAGAATGTAAAGATTGAACAAAGTACAAGGAGAAAACTATAGTAAAAACATATATTAGTACAATCATTCCAGTAGGTGGTTTCCATATATATCACTTTTTAGTGGGCGGTTTCAATATATAATATGCAAATGAACAAAGCAAGCAAATTAAACAATGAAAATTTATACATATTACATAGTACTTAATATATTCCAGACACTGTTCTAAGCATTTTCTCATATTAAGCCTGAAAAATCCCTATGAGGAGGTATTATCATTAGTCATATTTTATAAAAAAAAAAGAAGATAAAGAAGTTATGACCATGTTCACAGAGCAAGTAAGTTGAGAGCTTGGATTAAAACTCAAACTCAGGACTAAAACTCCAGGATCCATGTTCTGAACCATTGCTATGTTAACTCTCTGTACAATACAACTAGCAAGTTGATCAAAAAATATAAACCAAGTCAGGTGTGGTGGCACACGCTTGAAATCCCTGCACTTGGGAGATAGAGACAGGAGGATCGCACAGGTTTGAAGCCAGCCTCACTAGCTTAAGTAGAAACAGGGTCTCTTAAACCAGCGCGGCTGGCCTCGAACCTGCGCGATCCTCCTGTCTCCGCCTCCCAAGCGCTGGGATTACAAGTGTGCACCACCACACCCGGCTATTTTAGTTTTTGCCTTTAGGTTTATGAACCATCTTGAATTGCTCTTGGCATATGGTATGGGGTTGGGTCAAAGTTTATTCTTCACTTTTTTGATATGGATACTCAGTTTCTCTAGCACCATTTGTTCAAATTACCATTCTTTCTTCACTGAATTGCAGTGTTGCCACTGTTGTTAATTGACTATATGTGTGAGAATTTATTTCTAATTCTCTATTTTGTGCCATTGTACCAATATCAATCACCATGTTTTAATTACTGTAGCTTTAGAGTAAGTCTTAAAAACTTACTCTAGAAAGCTTTTTCTTCTTTAATTTTCTTTCTCTCTTCTAGGCTATTTGCATTTTCATATATATTTTAGAATTAGTTTGTCAGTTTGCACACACATGTACATGCACACACATAATTCTGATAGTCTGATAGTTATCTTACTGAAATTGCATTGAATCCACAAATTGGTTTGGGGATAACTGACATCTTAAGAATCTTGTATTATCCAAACCACTAACTTGGACTTTCTTTCTATTATTTAAGGCTCTTTTTTTTCTCCTCTCAATATATTGCACTTTTTAGTATCAATTAGATAATGGATAAAAAGTACAATTTACAAGAGCATCAGAAAATCCAGTACCTACAGTTTATAATATGAACCACCTCAGCAGAGGATGCTTTTCCAGTATGCCTCTGTTTGGGGAGGATTTGTGGATTTCATCTGCCTTTGCATAATGTATAAATATGCTAATTTTTTATTCTATTGATAAGTATCAAATGTAATTCATATTTACCTGAGCTTCAGGAGAACTGTACACCTAGTTGAAAACTACATGTCTTAGAAAAATTCAGAAAAGGGTAGTAAATGACAGAATGATTGGTTTAGTGTTTTTTTAATTTTACTAGAACTTTTAAACCCTTCCTCTTAGATTCTGAACCTTCTAACTCTTATACAAAGTAACTTTAATATTAACAAACTTCTGGGCTATTGTTATTATTCACTAATTACTTACTATGATCTTTTTTAATAAATGCTATTTCTCAATGCACTCTTATAATCACTATCTCACTCAATACTTAATGCAATTCGATCCTATAAACATAATAGGGCAAATAGTTTTCCTATTTTATAGAAGATGAAACTGAGAACCAAGGTTAAGTAGTCATCCAAGCTCACCCGGCTGATAAATGAGCTAGCCAAAACGGAGGGCCCGTTCTCCTGGCAGCAGTAGTATTATTACTGCTTCTAGCAACGGTATTTGTTGTTGTTTTTCCTAAAACAGGGCAGAGAGCAGAAGGATAATTGACTCAATACTACGCTTCATTTAAAAATCCATAGCCTAATTTAGAACTGACTGCATGAGTACAGAAAATGAGATCTTGAAAAGAAGATATGCTCTTATGAAGAAGTCCAATTTCTTCCTGTTGGTATAATTAATGAGATCAAGCTACTTTACAACTCCTTCAGGCTGCAGTGAAAGTGGAGTAACTTTGAAATTCCTTCTTATAATTTACTTAAAAGTGAAACAAAAATCTCGTGCTGTCGAGATCCTGGTGAAATTGGTGTACTCACCCATGACATCTGGCAGGGAACATGGCTGTTCCCTTCATGGAAGCAGTGGAGCACTAAGAACCAAGAGAGACTTGAAGGCATCCATATCCTTAGTTCCAGTGTCTCACTCCAATGAGTTTTCCTGAAGACAAGAGTAATATTGATTTTTAAAAGTCAAGACAGAGTAATCCCGGCATTTGGGAGGCTGAGACAGGAGGATCGTGGTCCTAGGTCAGCCTCAGCTACTTAGTGAAGCCCTTTGCAACTCATTAGGAACTTGTTTCAGAATAAAGAATAATAATAATAAAAAAGATAGAGCTGGGGGTGTAATTGGAGATACAATGCCCCTGGGTTCCATCCCCAGTACCCCCCCCAAAAAAAGTCAAAGCAGAATCTTTATTAAAATATCACAACTAAATCTACTCAACATCAGCAAATGTGCATTCAGATTCCAGTAAACATACAGGTTCCATAAATATATGTTTGACTGTCTTTCTTCAGACTTCAAAATGATCAGGTTTTATGGAACAGTTGGTGGCTTTCCTTCTGAAGCCCACGCTGGCTCGAACTGGGCTCCACTCTGAATCTGGGACTCGCAGGTGCCGCACGTAGGATGGGGCTCTGGGGAGTGATCTAGCTCAGGGTAGATAGGGAGACTGCTTTTTGGACATACTCCCTTTCTGCATGGGTCAAAAGTATTTAGTTTGCTCCTTCCTCCAGTCTACTATCCTTAATTTCAGGTACTACCAAGGGGATTCATTGGACTATGTAAGGCTAATATTCCAAATTCCAAACCGCAGTGTGACAGCAGACATCACTAATCAACAGTGGCACTTGTTTATTATACATTCTTCTTTCTTGTGATTTCCAGCGTTCCAGCCTGCAACAAGAGAGGAAAAACCTTGATGTTTTGGCCAGAGGAGCCTGGTGAAATCTCTACTAATTAAATAATTTGTACAGCTGACTGTGAACTTTCAGTGCCACAGGGGAAAAAGATAATTTCAAGGCCTGTTCTTATTACAGACTTGGCTCGACTTCTAGAAATGTCTTATAGGAAAGAAAATGGCGTGAAAGAGTGAGTTCAAACTACAAGAGCAGATTCAAGTTTCAGAGGTTTTCCTGTATCAGGTTAGGAGGGAGATCTTCGTGTGTCCCCCTAGACTATCTAGTATTGAATCTATAACATGCATACATTTCCATACATTGAAAAAAATACTTTGATAGCTGGGACCTTTCAGGATTTGGGTAAATGAGTGCAAATCACTGGGGAAGGGTGCTCGGCTTTCCTGCTGGTGATCTGTGGCTTTTCATGATTCCCCAGCCTCAAAGCCCAGGGTGGCTTTCACTCCACAGCCTGTTTGTGTTCCTCTGCTGTCCACTTCCCTTTTTCTATCCCACTCTTGGGATTTAGTCTTCCTGGGAGGATTAAGAAAAGAAAAACATAACTCTGTTCTGAACTCATTACCATATGTTCGTCATCACTAGAAGCCAGACAGCTATTGTAAGACCTAACCTGTGTTCTGTGGGACTGCAAAATAGGACAGAAAGAGGCAGAGGTGAGAGACCCAAACAGCCCAGATTTTAGGCCTTAATCAATCATATTTTCTCTTTAGAGTTACCAGTTTATTACATTTCAATTTTAGATGGCTCTCAGGGGGCACGATTGTTCCATATACATCAAGAGAAGCACACTGTTTCCCAAGGGTTTAATAACCATGCTGTGGCCAGAGGCCTTTCAGAGTATTATATGACCCTTTTTTAAAGCATTTGCCTCCATTTCTGAGGTAATGCAAGAGATCTGAAAAGAACTTTTCTCAAGTAACAAGGCCTGAAAGAAGTCGGTAACTCTATTTTTCTCTCTGTGTTTTACTTCTTTCTGTAGGCATAGGATGTTCTTGGTCCATTCTGAGTCTGTTACTGTGTGTCGTTTGTAGCTGTGGATAACCCAGAGGAAGGGGGAGGGAACCCCAGCTTTAAGGAATTGTTCTACATTAACTAGACCTTGCATGGGAAGAAAAAGGATGAAAAAACAGTTCAGCATTTTGGTATATACCTTACGTGATACAGACTTAGGAAACAATCTGATTGTATTGTTTGCTCAGAAAACTAAGAAAAATGCAGAAACCTGAAATGGGATACATTTAAGTGGGGACTTTTACTGGCACATTTTTGCTTGAATGTTCACAGAGAGGCAAGGACTGAATAGAACATATGCAGGATGCTGTCTCTCTCCTCAAACACTTGCTCACAAGGAGAAAGGCAGCCTGGCAGGGAGCCTGAAGGAATGTGTGCACAGCTCATGTGAAACAGACACTGGACCTGGTCGTCTGAGCAGAGGATCTGTGTGCCTGTGCCGGAATAGGGTGCATAGGGACCGAGGCTCCCGTAGAGTCAGCTTCTCCTTTCCCTCCCCGTGCCCTTCTGCCCCTCCCTCATCCTTTTTGCTGAAAAGAAGCCCCACCCAGATGATAAAGATGTGAACTGTTACGTCTTTCTTTAGATATACAGAACCCAGAAGCTTTGAAATGCCCCTCCTTAGTCTTTAGTTCTGTTTAAAAAGAAAGTCAGGAGCTGGCTCCAGGAGGTCCATTTCACTGTTTCAGTGAAGAGTGAAAAGGAGACTCAATCTTCAGATGCTGCAGTCAGGCTCAGCACAGAGCTCCCGCCTCCTTCCTCCTGTCCCTCCCTGTAAAAGCCCTTTGTGCACCTAAGCACAAAAGATGGATCTTCGAGGTGATAGCCTCCCTGTTTTCTCTAGTTGTGGGGCCCTCAAGCCCGAATCCTTTCTATTGTTCCTCAGCTCCTGTTTCCCCAAGAGAAAGATTTCATTTGAGGGACACAGAAAGGGCAGAAGTGTTTTGTTGGGTGGGTACACCAGGAAGGTCGCAGAGCTGGCTGGTCCGGGGTTAGAAATAGAAAAAAAAAAAGATGAGTCTGCCACAGGGTGAGTTTTTATATTGTCCAGAAATCCCACCGCTCCTCATGTACAGTAATTTGGGGCAGTTACAGCTTACTGGGACTCTGCTAAATTCGCCATGTTGGAATTTCTTTCTGGTGTCTAAAGTTGCAATGCAAAGGGCTGGAAGTCTCTGGCCACAGCTGGGTGGGACCACCTCACCATCTCTTCTTAGGAAACCTCCTTCCTGATCCATTTCTTTCCCTGCCCTGCTGATCTATGGCTAGCTACCTAACACTAGCAACTCTTATGTCCTACATATTGGCCTTTGAGTGGTAGGTAGCTGGGGCCTTTAATTTCATGTGTGCTTTTGGAGGTAAAAAATGAGGGAACAGGGTCTGTTCAGACTAGGGATGATGTCAAAAGTCACCCACCTGTTTGGCTGAACCACTGCTAAATCGAGCAGATTTGAGAAAGGGGAAAAACATAAAAAAGAAGACTAAAATAATACCAGAGTTGAAAAGAATAATAAGAGAGTATGTTACTGGAGCCTTAGGCCAGAGGCCCAACTTTGGGGGTCCTGAACATTTAAGGCTGCCTCCTTGTCTCAAAAACCCAGTGGAAAAAGTAAGGGTGAAAAGCAGGGAAAGAGTTTTGATCAATGTAATTATACCAGGAAGGCAAGGGGACCCATACATAGCCTTGGCCTTGGAGGTGCTGGCAATGACTAAGTTTTATAGAAAGGGAATGAGGGAAAAGGCTGGAGGTTTGCATAGATAGCAAGTCTGCACAGCTGGCAAAGCAAGTGATCTTGGTCAGGCATAGTCTGGTCCACCCTTATCTCAGGAGTGGTCGGTGGCAGAGTGCGGTGGGGAGGTGGGGGAGGGGTGTGCCTTATCAGCAAGCAAAAAGTTACTGTTGCCTGGGGGGTAGTTTCAACTTATCATAAGATGATTATTGATCAGACCTGTTTTTATTGGAATCACTGGTGACTCACAGCAAAGGAGACCAATGCAAAATGGAGGCAGAGATAAGTATTTTCTATTCTGCTTTTAGTTCTTCATTGCACATTTGCGGGCCCAAGTGAAGAGTCTAAGTCCTTGTTACATATCCACCAGGTGTTGCAAATAGGTTAACTCATGTACAGAACAAGACCTGTGTTTTGTGGTTTGGCAGGTGTCTTTAGGTTAGGAATAACTCTCAAGTTCCCAACAGTTTCTCATTCTTTCTATTGTCTTAAACCTGGCACACTTCATGTGTATATCTTTTTTTCTTATCCTCAGGGTCTTGGTTAGTGTGATATTGTGATATAATAGAAAATACATATGTGGTCTTTCCCCTAGTTCCTGGCACAGAGCTCTTAAAATCTTTGTATTCCTGGGAAGTAGGAGTGGGAGGAGCATCTTTTGTTACTTGTAATAAGCCTCTTTCAACTATCTCTGAATTTACGCTAATGACGTTACTCCTGGTGGGCCCTAGATGATGTCAGAATGGCGGTTGGTTGCAAGAGGAACCAACAGTGTGATTGTAGGGTTGCAGATTGCAAACTAATTCCCCTTTTCTTTGAGGGAGGATGAGGCTGGAGAGTGAGTTCCATCCTTAATGCCCAATGATTTACTCTAATGCCGACACAGCGGAACCTGATTAAAAATGGAAGATGGGTGATGGGGAGCTTCCAGGTTGGTGAACACATTGGGGTACTGAGAGGATGGAGTGGGCGGAGCAGGTGCAGAGGGCCATACCCACCCCCACCCCGGGGATACCCTAACCAGCTTCTTTTGCATGTTGTTCCTGGGCTGTGTCCTTAATAATAAACTGACAATAGTACGTAAAGTATCTTCTGTGTTTTGTGAGCTACTACAAAAATTTTAACTTGAGTGGGTGAAAGGAACCTTGATTTATAGCCAGTTGGTCAAAAACACAGAAGACCTGGAACTTCCAATTGGGGCCTGAAGTGGAAAGGCCTGTGGCACTGAGCTCTCACAGTGGGGTCTGTGCTACCGCTGGGCAAAAGGGTGTCAGCAGTGAGCTGAATCGCAGGATGCACACTTGAAATCTGGAGAGTGTAAAAATTCACGCGTGCAGTGTCAGAAGTAATGTGGGTAAAAATGATGGAGTCAGTGAGTCCAAAAGATCTCCATTTGCCATGAAGAATCAAGGCCTGCGAGAGTTAGAGGTCAGTGTTCTCCTTGTATCTAGTTGTGAGTTAGTAATAGCACTACTGTTCTCTCATCCCTAGTTCAAAAAGTACCGACAGCTGCTATTCATTTTTTGCTAGGTAATGTGCAACAAATACTTTCTATATATCATTTAATTTAATTCTCATAACAACCTTGAAAGGTAAATCTTGACTATTATCTTTATTTTATGAAAAGAGAGACTGAAATTCAGAGAGGTGAAGGAAATTGCCCATGCTCATTTAGCAATGAAAACTGTTGGCAAAGCAATTTTACATTTACTAAGCTAGGTGATTAGGGGATGCTGGGTGGCTTTGTTGCTGGGCTTGGAGGATGGTTTTGAAGAGGCCAGATTAAGCAAAGTAGCAGGCTTTCTATTCATGTCAAAAACGAGGTGAGCTATTTGCTCAAATTGAAAAATTCAGCAACACTGCTGTCTTTGTCTAAATTAACAGCGATCCGTAAATGCAGCAAGTCTGTCTGATGTTTTAAGTAGATTATAAGCTTAAGTGGATACATTAGTTATAACCTAGCAAAATTATTCTTTCAACTTATTATTATAGATCATTTAAATTTGTTATGATGATAATTTTGATTGTTACATATAATCCTAATTTGAATTTTATGCCCTAAAATTACTTGGGACATCGACTTTGCCATTGTCAGAGGTATTCTTGTTTCTTCTCTTTGGTGAAATCACCAGCTGGTTTTAGATTTCAGAAAGAGAGAGTAATTTCTAGTATTTTTATAAAGGCCTTTGTTGTATTTGTAACTCAAATGAATATACAAGTGGTTCTTACATTCTGCAATATATGGATCCTGAGAGGTTGTAATTACAACTTTTTCAGGGGACACAGAATCCAGTTTCATAAGGTAGTATGAGAAAGATAATGAATCCTTTTGTCAAACAAGGAATCATTTTGAAGCACAAATGATCACCCTCCAACACATCTGTTTTACTAGTTACAATTTTAGCACAGTACACTTTTCTTTAAAATCAAACAAAACAATAAAGACATTCTAAGAACTAAAATTTTGCCTCGATGATGTTATAACACAGAATAAAAACTTGTCCCGAATCTTGATATAAGTGTGTGATACTTAGAAGCAACTGAAGCAGTGAAGAAATGTACATTCAGGATTGGTTTCCCTGGATTGATAGATAATAGCAAAGAAGTATTGATTTTCACTTGTCTGTTTCTTTTTCATTCTTCACCACATGCTTCAAAGGGGTCAGCTCTGAGCCATTTGCTCTTTCACACCAAAAATTGGATCTTTGAAACACAGGAGGATTTTTCACTCTCTCCCCCTTCTTCTGAGATAAAACAATGAAGGACTAAAACCTTTGGCAAGTCTTTGAATCCTTTGTTTCTTCAGTGCTTTGTGAAATGAAAAAAGCATATAAAGTTCGTATCAGAGATAGAGATAGAGATAGAGGGCTCTACTGAGATATTTCCCCTAACTCAAAAGTTGAGGGGATCAGAATTTGAGATGAATTCTAGCCTTTTGGTCACCTAGAGCTTTAGTATGTTGTTAACATAAAATCCTTCATAGAATATCTGGGCTTTTAGTGACTCTCATAAGTGTACAGAGCTGTTTAAACTTAGGGCATGGGATATGGGTCCTATATCTGATGCTATGAGGAGCTTTAGAACAGTGCATGGAAACACTGGTAGAGTTGGGGGCCCATGTTCTCATCCAAGCTGTGCGCCCCTGGACAGCTCCTTTTCTTCCCTTTTTCTATGAACAATACCTGTACTACCCACATCTGGAGGATGTTTAAAGTACCAAAGGAGAAAACACATAAAAGAGCTTTCAACAATACAGCAGAAAAGAGGGAAAACGTGAGTAAGTAGCATAGGCCTCGTGGCTGGGCTGCCTCTCTGCCAAACCACTGAGAGGCTGGAGATTGAGAACGTCCTCCTCTTAACAGGAAGGGATACGGGGCACAGGAGCACAGCAGTGGCCTCCCAGGAGAAGAGAAGGAAGCTTGGGAGTGAGTGATAGGGAGGGGCTGGTCTTTATCTGACATTCTTCTTCCACCCTTGGCTAACATGAAGGAGAAAGACCCGACTTATAATCATGACAGGATAAGAGAATATGTTCTTCACATAGATACCCCCATTATTCCCAGGCACATTTTGGCCAAAGACCTCTTGCCATAGCCGCAAGTTTAATCAGGGATCCTGCTAAATAAAATGGTTTGTCCCCCAAAGGTTTGTGTGCTAGAAGCTTGATCCCCAGAAAAGTGGAGCTGAGGTGATAAAACCTTTAAGAGTTGGGGCTGAGTAGAAGGTAATGAGGCCAGGGGAGCTCCACCCTCCTGAGTGGACTGATGCTGTCTTGCAGGAGTGGGTCAGGTCTTATGAGGCTGGATTAGTTCCTGAGAACAGGTTGTTATGAGCGAGTATGGCACCTCTCCTGAATCCCGTTCTGCCTGTACTGCAGTCACTGGGCCACCACCACGAGGTCTTATGTCCAAGACGGTTTGTTTTACAAATGTGGCTCAGCAAAGCTTGAATGGAAGGAGAGGAGAGGAAGAAAACTGAGGTTGTTCAATGGAGGAGCTACATACGAATATGTGCAATAGCATAAATACAACATGATTAACCTGGACACTCTATTGGGGGGGGGAGAGAAAGGGAGGGGGAAGGGCATGAAGCACAATGTAAATGTACACCACTCTCAATATGTTCCACTTATGAAAAATAAAAATTAAAAAAAATAAAGTTCATTTGAGAAATAAACTAAAATAAAGCATCTGACATACATATCCAATTTAATATATATTTTCAAGAAAACTGTCTATTAAACCACCTAAGTGGACAAAACACTGTCAAACCCCAAGACAACTATTCTACCCTTTCCAGATCACAGACCCCTCTCCTAACTTTATCTTGACCTTTTTGATAATTTTGTATTTAAAAATATTTTGACCAATTATATTATGTATCTCCAAAGTCTAAAAGAATAAAATTTAGTTCCTCCTGTTTTCCAACTTTGTATAAAAGAAACTATATATTATAGATTATGCATTATATTATATATTGCATGTATTATATGATATATAAACTAATATATATAATATATATTGTCATTTCCCCAACAATTAGCTTGTTATCTGTAATAATATTGTTACACATATTTATAATTGGTTTATTCTATTGCTGTATAGTATTCTATGATAAGGCTGTACACAATTTGAATATCTATTCTACAATTAAAAGACATTTGAGTTATTTTCTGGTTCTGGATATGAATTGACCAAAATTTCTGGGTTGTGGGAGATTACATTAGAACTGTTTTACAAAGTGGTTGTAAGAGTTTATATTCACACCACACCCAACTTTAGCACATTCAATTCAATCACTTTTTTGACAATGCCCAGCATGGCCAAATTAGAAAATTGTTCCCCATCTTAAAGTGCAATGTCAATTTCAAAAAAGAAAAAGGGAAAAAGAAAATGGTTGAGTGTAGAATACTGATTCATGATCATAACTTTCATTTCCTGATTTCTGGTTTGTTTCATTCAGTAGTAATTATTCTAGACCTTTTCAGTCTTGTAGCTGGTCAGTTGTCTTCTCTGTCTCTGGGCTCTGGTCCTACTCCTAGCTCCCAAGCTCCCATGCTCTCTTGCCCCTAGGCGGGGCCCCTACAACACCTTGCCTCTGCCTCCCTCTGGTCTGGCTCCCTTCCTCTCGGTCTCTTCTTCCCTTGGCCCTTCGAGCCCTCCTTACCTACTACTTGGACACCTCACAGCATGCTGCAGTAGTTGGCTAGAATAGCTTTCTTCCACACTGGGCTGGGGCTTCCTTCTTTATTTATCTCCAACTCAGGATTTAGTTGATAGTGAGTGAATATGAATTTTGTTGAATGTCACAACTTAAATGACCCCAAATATTCAAATGCTTAAATTCTAAGTAAAACTGAAGTTTAGTTTCAACTGAGAAGAAAATGTGCTTTAAAAAAAATGTGCTGTATCTGGGTGTGGTTGTATATGCCTGTAATCCTAGTACTGAGAGTCTGAGGCAAGAGGATCACAGCTTTGAGGCCAGCTTCAGCAACTAAGAAACTCTTGGAAATTTAGTGAGATCCTGTTTCAAAACAAAAATGGCTGGGGAACTCCCTTCTAGTTTAATCCCTGGTTCCAGAGAAGAGAAAAGCAAAGGAAAAGAAAGGAAAGGAAAGGAAAGGAAAGGAAAGGAAAGGAAAGGAAAGGAAAGGAAAGGAAAATGTGTTGTAAATTGTTGAAGAAACCAGACCTAATTGGTATGCCTCTTTATCACATTATGACCCTATACTGAACATTTTAACTCCCCATTCATACTGAATTACAAGCTTAGGTAGCCTGGAGATCATATAGTGTGTATATATATATACCTTTTTAAAACTAAAAAATTAGCAGTCCAAAGAGATTGACATGACCATGACCACCCAGCCAAGCAGTTAAGATTGCCATCCCATCTCCTAAATATATCTTCTTCATGTACTTAGAAGTGGTTCTTTGTTAAGAAAAACAATGGTTTTTGATCTGAAATAATATAGTATACATACAAAGAAATTCAATGAGGTATGTCAAACCTTTAATATCTGGGTGTGCCACATAAGCTATATATGCATAAGGGCCATAATTTTTTGAGGGGCAGGGTACTGTGGATGGAATTCTACCTCTAAGCTACTCTCCCAGCTCTTTTTATTTATAAATAGAGTCTTGATAAGTTACTGAGGCTAGCCTTGAGCCTCTGATCCTCTTGTCTCAGCCTCCCAAGTACTGGAATTAAAGGTGTCACCTCCAAACCCAACTAGGAATCGTAAAATTGTAAGACTCTGAATCCCCCAACAGGCCTGGTTTCCTTCTGAGCAGAAAGCGGTGTTCTAAAGAGCTTTTGTCTAACAGGCTGGGCGAGAGCCCTGGGCCAGGCTGTGGTAGCTACTACAAGTGGTTCTGAAAGTTTCTATCCATGCTGGAGCCCCTGCCAGCTGCCCAGGTGAGGTCCAGTTACTCAGAAAGACAGCATCCTGAGCTCGCCTGCCTAGGATGGCCTCCGAACTGGTGCTAAATGGTGCAGTTATTTGCGGGTGACTTCATTGCTCATGCTCAACACACATGCGTGTGCACACATGTGCACACATAGTCATCATGACACGAGGAAGGAGGCACCTCGGCTGAACCCTGGGATCAAGGACAGATAACTCCGATGTCCTGTCAGTTCCTGTGACATGTCCATCCTTGTCACACAATTAGGGAGATTTCGAGCAGAAAGAAAAAGTGCCCTCAATTATTAACGGAGTGACTCACGCATGGCTGAGCCCTTCAAACATGTTCCTATATGGTCATATTGAAATTCATCTTTATTTGCACAGAGATATTGTCCAGCCAGCATAACCCCAGGGAAAATGACTTAACAGGACTCTTGGGGGGAAACATGCCTAGAAAATGCCAGGGGCTCTTTAGCTGGAGGAGGATACTGTGCCCTGAGTGCATTTACACCGAGCAATAATCAAGACGTGGCTTCGGTTACCTGCTGGCACTTTGACATTAGATGGACTATTCTGCTAATTACTCCAATTGAACACTGCCTACTTGACTTTTTGAGTTCCTTGATTTAGACGGTTTGAGATGGAGTGTTTTCTCTTCCCATCTCTGTCCTGCAGCAAGCAGAGATAGAAGCCAAAACCCAGAAACAACATAATGAGAGATACTTTTTGCCCTGTGGGTCTTAAAAATTAATGTGGATAATCTAAAAATCATTACAGTGTTTCATTCTTGGATTCAAGGTACCCCTATTCTTGGAAATGGCCAACAAAAACCGATAAGTACCATCCAGATGTACTATAATAGAGTATTAAGTAATGATAATGTGATTATGAATTGTAATGAAGAATGTATATCCAAATTGAATTAAATGAAAAGGTGGTTGCATCTTATAGGTTACATTCTGTTCTGGGTTTAAAGTTATTACAGTAAATCCAAAGGAGCCAGTTCCTTTCCCCTTTCTTTGGACACTTCTTCCTGTACTTTAAGGAAAACACGGTCCCACACAGTTGCTGCGCGACAGCCTTTGCCAGCATCACCCAATGACTTTCTTTCCAAGAAAGTAAGTGCAGGCTGCAGCCCCGAGGTCAGGTCCTTTTCTCCTTTGTGAGCAGCCCGTTGATGCCCCCGCTGCACTGACACCCTTCCTCCTCTACCAACCCGACCCTCGTGCTCTGGGCATTGCTCTTCAGCGTGCACTGCTCTGCGAGCCAGTTGGAATTTTGCCCGGAAAAAAGACATATGGGTCTGCATGAGGTTATAAAACCTGGCTTAAAAATCCACCACTTCTTATAAAAACACTATTTTTTATATACAAAAGCCCCCTTTTAAGGAAGATGGTTACTAAGCAACCTGACTTAAATTATTATGAGAAATGGGAAAAATTTCTTCCATTAGGTCTGTTTTTACTTAGGTCAAAACGTTTTTTCTTTTATTTCTTTTTTTCTCTTTTTTCTTTTTTTGCTTGTGTTGATTTTGAATCTATTTTCCATTTTATTTATTTATTTATTTATTTATTTATTTATTTATTTATTTATTTGCGGCACTGGGGATGGAATCCAGGAACATTCTACCTCCAAGCTACACCCCCAGCTTTATTTTTGATTCTTCTTCTTTTTTTTTTTTTTCGGGTCTGGGGATGGAACCCAGAGGCATTTGACCTCTGAGCCATATCCCCAGCCCTATTTTTATTCCCTATTTAGAAACAGGGTCTCACTAAGTTGCAGATGGCCTCACCCAAGTAACTAAGGCTAGCCACAAACCCAGATCCTCCTGTCAGCCTCCCAAGTACTGGGATTATAAGTGTGTGCCATCATGCTCAGCTCCATCCTTCCTTTAAATACACATATTCTCTGTGTGTTTAAATGTTGGATACAAGACTAGATGGGCCCTATGAACAAAAAGTGGATATGGGCCAGTCATGGTGGTGCACAGGTGTAATCCCTGCTATGTGGGAGGCCAAAGCTGGAGGATAACAAGTCTGAGGCTGGTTTGGGCTGCTGAGCAAGACCCCATCTCAAGATAAGATTTAGAAAAAAGGATGTCTACGTGGCTCAGTGCTAAAGTGCTTGGTTAACCTCTGAAAGGGCATGGGTTCAATTTCTCTTTCTTTCTTTCTTTCTTTCTTTCTTTCTTTCTTTCTTTCTTTTTTTCTTCTTTCTTCTTTCTTTCTTTCTTTCTTTCTTTCTTTCTTTCTTTCTTTCTTTCTTTCTTTCTTTCGTGGTACTGGAGATTGAACGCAGGGGTATTGTACCTCCGAGCTACACCCCCAGTCCTATTTTTTATTCTTTACTTTGAAGCAGGGTCTCCCTGAGTTGCAAGGGGCCTCACTAAGTAGCTGAGGCTGTCTGCGAACCATGATCCTCCCAAATGCTGGGATTACAAGTGTATGTCACCACGCCCGGCTAGACATGGGTTCAATTTCTAGTACTGCACAAAAACAAAACAAATGGAGATGGATTCTCCTACACAGGATTTCCTCAAGAAACAGCAGGGATCTCTCAGGTCAGTCACAGAAGCCCAAATTGCTGAGTTGCAAAGAGGTACTGTAATTTGAGTGTGGAAGTCAAAGAGTAGAAATGCACACCAGCCACGTGAAGGCTAGCTCTGATCTTGAGGGACAGGAAACGCTATGGCAGCCTCTCTTTCAATTCTTTTGGAGACATAGTAGGAAATGGAATTGTTGGTAATTCTATGTTTAACTTTTTTTTTTTTTTACCTCTGGGCTATACTCCCAGACCTTTTTTATATTTTATTTGGAAACAGGGTCTCACTAAGTTGCAGAAAGCCTCACTAAGTAGCTGAGGCTGGCTTTGAACCTGTGTGATTCTCCTGTCTCAGCCTCCCAAGCACGGGGATTACAAGCGTGCGCCACCATGCCAGCCTATGTTTAACTTTTTGAAGAACCAAACTATTTTCCACAGCAGCTGCGTCAACCAGTAATGTACAGGGGAACTAATTTCTTCCCATCCTCGCCTTGGGAAATCCATATTTGGGGATATGGCCATCCTAGTGATGTGTATGCTTGTTAGCCAGTTGTATATCTTCATCTTTGTGTGTGGTTGATAGCTATTTGTATGCCTTCTTTATGTCTATTTATGTCTTTATGTCTATTTAAATATTTTGCCCACATTTTCATTGGGTTGTTTTTCTTTTATTTTTGAGTCATCAGAGTTCCTTATATGTTGTGCCCACCAAACCCTTAAAAGACACATGGATAATGACTATTTTCTTCCTTGCTGTGGGTTGTCTTTTCACTCTCTTGACAGTATCTTTTTACTCAACATATTTTAAATATGAGAACCAAAACAAACAAACAAACAAACAAACAAACCAAAACAACCAAACCAAACCAAACAAAACAAACTCATTTTCTTCTCCAGGCTTCAATTATGATTTCAGGTAAAGAAGATCAAATTTGCTCAACTAGAGGCAGATATCCACCTATGGCCCATCAGGTAAGGTCAGGAAAGTAGGGTAGTGTAGTACAAATAAGTGCCCTGGGCCCACAGGTGCACAGATACCTAAATTAGAAAGCATGCTGGCGATAATCGTCGTTCAGGGTTTTAGCAAATAATAAGAGTTGCTCATGAAGGTAAAAGAAGAGCCAGGTGTGGTGGCACAGCCTGTAATTGCATTACTTGGGAGGCTGAGATAGGAGGATTGCAGGTATAAGCCCAGCCTCAGTAACTTAGTGCAACCCTGTTTTTCAAAATAAAAAAGAAAATTAAAAAAGGGATGGAGTTCAGCTCAGTAGTAGAGTGCCCCTGGGTTTAATCCCTAGCAACACACACACACACACACACACACACACACACACACGTGCGCGCACGCATGATGCTACAGGACTTCATGGGAGGAATGTTTGACTTCCAACTGAAAGGATAAGAGAAAAATTTCCTGATCTGATACTTAAGTGGCCTATATGGATAGAAAAGATTTATTTAATACCAGGATTAAACGAAGGACCTCAGTCCAGGCAAAAGGCATAGTGAGATTCATTGCCAAATAGTGAGACGCGGATTTTCTGGAGACTCAGATTTCAGCTGTCAAAGAGATGTAGTAATTGAGTCCCTGGTTAGTGATGTGCCAAGGAGGGAACAGAAGGAGTACCTGAGGCCAGGCCAGGCGAGTCCACTGAGATCCAGAAAGATGCAGGTGAGAGAGAGATGGCATCGTGGAGGATGCATTTATCAAGGTCAACTTGGATGATTTCTCTTTTCTTTCACCTCATGTCTTTCCTTCCCAGAAACTTTCCAAGAGTCCCTGAGTCCCATGTTCTTGTTTCTCTCAGAATTCATAGGATTTCTTTCTGTACAATTCACTTGGTCATGAATCTTGTATTGCTAAGGCAATACTTGCTTTATAACACTTCTTTATAACATTCTCCCATACTGATTCTTTGATTTTTATCTCCCAGGTTAAGACTATGGGCTCTTAGAGTTCAATGACATTTGTGTCCCATGAAACCGTGTTTCCCATGGGAAAAACTTTCAATAATACTTGTTGACTTGTTATGAATAAAAGATTCTACTAAAGATTGGAATAACTTTACAAGCTGCTCACGTGCCTGCTTCTTTAAGCTTTTTTGTTCTGTGCCATTAATTTTGTCTATTTATGTCTTGTATGAAGCATTTTTGTGGCAGCATCGATGGGGACAAGTTATCTATGGCATACTTTCTTCAATAAGCCTATTCATTCATTACCATTAATGATTTCTTTCTTAAGATTATGAAGAGACTGGAGAGATATGACAATGAGTGTCAATGCCTTTTTTTAAAAGAAAACATCATTTTCAATCTGAAAGATCATTAGCAATCCAGTGATAAAAGTAAAACTTGAAACTTGAAATAATGTATCACTACTGCTCTGAGAGGTCTAAGATAACAAATTGGAAAATTTGTCTGAAATAATTGCAGGAGAAAGATTGTTATTACCTGCTTTTGTGAGAGAAACAAAGGAAATTACTATTCTTATGGAGGTAGATATAATTTGTGTGCATCTGGAAATTAATGATATTACAAGATATAATTGCAGAATGTCTTAATTTCATCACGTAATTATCTTCTTTCAGCAGTAGTATATTAGCATGGTAAAAATTTAATCTATGGGGTTCAAAACAGACAAAAGATTTATTAAGACTCTTTTTCCCTTATGAGATGGTGAACAATTAAAGAAAAAGCAAAATGCACACAAAAGACGTTTTTGAGATAGAGCAAAACTCTCGGTACAACAGAAATCAGTCATACGATGCCAGAAAAACTTTTACTGTTTTGCTCCAGTATTTACCTCTTCTAGTCAGTTGACTTCTCTGGAGAAATCACTACAGAGGCTAAGACAGGAAGCAGGGATGAAAAGAGAATCATACCATCATTTTTATCTTACCTGCAGGGTTACGCTTGACTTTAAATCCATTCAGGAACAGCGAGGCATTCTGGGCCTCCATTTCCTCGAGGATGGAAGCTCCCTGACCTTTCATGTAGCGCCATCTGAGGCATAAATCCTGGGGAGGCTTATAAGTTTCCAAGATGATCTTATGGAAAATGGGCATTTCAAGGTTCAGAGGTAGTTTACTAGAAAAAGCTTTGGATGAGAAGTCAAGGTACAGGTTGTCCTTTGAGCTCTCTTGCCAAATAATGGTGTGGCCTGGAAAATTCACCGAGTCTTGGTTTCCTGCCTTTTGATGAGAGGGATGTGTTGCATCAAGGATAGCAAGTAGCTTTCACCTCAGTGCCCACCTCTGATCTGTAGCTTCCTAAATCACTGTGTTGAGGATGCTGCAGCTGTTCATGGGCTCAGTGGGAAAAACTTGTGCCTCCCCTGAATTCCAGTACCTGGGAGGCTGAGACAGGATGATTGCAGGTTCAAGGCCAGCCTTAGCAAATTAGTGAAAGCCTGTTTCAAAATAAAAAAATAAAATGGGGTTGGGGGCATAGCTCAGAGGTAGACTGCCCCTGGATTTAGTCCCTGGTACCGTGCAAAAAAGAAAAAGAAAAGAAAGAAAGCCAAGCCAAGCCTTGTGCCTGCTCAGCACCATTTGCCATTTTAGCAGGGCTGAAGAGTGGCCACAGGCATGCTCTGTATTGAAACTCTAGGACTCGGGGATGTGTCTGAAAAGGCTTATCTGTGACTCTCTTTATGACTTCTGCTCCACTCAGCATCTCTTCTTTTCTGATTATCAGGCTGCTGTTCTGGAAGCCCACAGTTGCTCTCCCTCACTGAAACACATGCTCCAGGGTGTTTTTAATGTGATCTTTTGGCCAGCCCTGTTTTAGTAATTTAATTCCACAAGTATTCTGTGTGCGAGGCAGTCAGCTAAGAGGCTGAGGTTGCCCTGCAGTTGTTTGGGGATCCACCCTCCTCAAACAGACAGCCCCCAAAGAGCTATAGCGGGATTCTGGTGCAGAGAGGTGAAGGGCTCCTGGTGGCTTCTCAGCGATCAGCTCAGCCTGTTCTTTTGATAACAAGACTCTGAGGCTCTTTCAAGGTCACTCTCAGAAAGGGGTGGGGATTAAAAGAGCTCAATAAGGGCTCTTGCAGAGCTCAAGGCAGTTAAAAAAAAAGGAAAAGAAAAAAATGAAAACAAGAAAAGAGTGCTGGCCCCTCAAGTCTAGAATCAGGATAACGTTGTGCTCAGATCCCTCCCAGAGTTCTCAGGGCTTTTCCTACCCAGAGATTCACTGGATCAGTGTCCAGCTGAACAGAGCTGCACTTCTTCTTTTCTTTCTTTTTCTTTTTTTTTTTTTATGGTATTAGGGATGGAACTCAAGGGCATTATTCTATCTTCAAGCTACACCCCCAGCCTATTTTTTTTTAATTCTTTATTTTGAAACAGGGTCTTACTGAGTTCCAAAGGGCCTAAGTAGTTGAGGCTGTTCGCGAACCACTATCCTCCTGTCTCAGCCTCCCAAATGCTGGGATTACAAGCGTGCGCCACCACGCCCGGCTAGTACTGATCTTCTGATGTGAGCCCCAGCACCTGCCTCTCTCCTTGCCTGCAGCCTGCATGGTCCCAGTGAAACCGGGGTTCTTGAGAAGAAACCCGGTGTTTCCTTAAGATGAAACAGAGTTTCTTGAGAAGAAACTTGGCGTTTCCTTACCGGGTTCTTGTCTACAGTGAGCGAAGAATGACACCTGCAGACCACAGGAAGGGGAGTAAAAGGTTTATTGGAAGCAGCAGGGAATATAGAAAAGTGTCCGAACACCCCTAAGGGCTGTTAGAACTTTTGATGTCCAGCAGCTGCCTTCAGGTCACTACCTGAGTGTAGCCCAGGCCAAGTGCCTTCAGTTGCAAACTGCTTTCTCCCAATGTCCACGCGATCTGCCAGAAAGTATGGGAAGCCATTAAGGCCTTCCCCTAGATTGGTGTCTCTAACTCAGCTGATTGTCCTTTGCCCAGAGTCAACAAGGTTTGGGGTAATGGAAAGTTCAAAGAGGTCTGAGAGAGGATCAGTTGGCGATGACACGAGGGTACTGATAGGACTATCTGTAATATGTGTTTTGTATTGGTCTTTATTGTATTCTGGTGGTGGTAGGATGAGAATGTTGATTGACCTGTAGCTGTGTATAAATACCTCTGGAAAAACAAACCCGGGGTTGGCGTCGGCGCAATAAAGATGAGATTGACCCCGAGGTTGTGTTGGCCAGAAGTGTCAGCGCAATAGAGAATACTGACCCAGGCATAGTTGTCGACCCATAGGAAATATTGACCCACATACAGGGTTCAACCAGTAGAGATAGTAGGCTGGCGGCTCCCCCGCATTAGAATTTAAAATTCTCCATCCTTATGCCTCACTTCAGAACCCGTACTCTTGCCGGCTGGCTCCGGCAAGAAAGGAATAGGGAAAGTGACAGAACACCACTAAGGGCTGTCGGAACTTTTGATGTCCAGCAGCTGCCTTCAGGTCACTACCCGAGTATAGCCCGGGCCAAGTGCCTTCAGTTGCAAACTGCTTTCTCCCAAAGTCCACGCGATCTGCCATAAAGAAGTGCAGGTCACCCCTAGGGGCCCTGGTCAGCCTTGATGTCCAGCAGAGGCCTTCAGGTCACTACCCAAGTGTAGCCCGGGGCCAAGTGCCTTCAATTGCACTCCACCTTCTCTCAAAGCTAACGCGATCTGCAAGAGAGAGAGAAGCTCCCCAACAGGGAGGGGTTCCCAGAGTGGGTAACCGTCTGGTGACTGCGCTAGGGGTTTATATATATCTGCATGTCCTCTATTGCCTGGAGTTTGGGAAGCAGCTCTCAGAATTTGCATAGGGTTTTTGCATGTCCTTTGAGGGGTCTCCTTTACAGTAGGAGTGTCATTTGCATGTCCTTTGAAGGGTCTCCTTTGAGTAGGAGTGTCAGACTTGCTCCAGTGATGTCTCCTGGGTTTGTTGATTAGTAAACAGATGGTTTTGTGAAGCTTTGGTCATTCTTATCTCTGAACCTTGGAAGAGCTGATATTCATCGCCCCTCAGGAAACTAAGTTTTTTCTGAGGCCTCTTCCCTATCTGCCTACTTCCTTATACCTCCTCACCGGAAAACTCCCCTTGCCCTTGACCCAGGGGCAGCCACGGTGCCCCTGACACTGTAGTCCGTAGGCGTTTGTGACTGATCTGCTCCACCTTAGTGAAGGTTGCTCGGGCTTCTAGTCCCTGACTCTTGCTATTCCTTTTGGTGTGCCTGAGTCCTGGTCCCTGGCCGGCTGGCAGGAGGTGGGTAATGGGGCATAGGTGGCTGCTGCTCTGGGAGCATGGAAGGGAGGCTGGTCTGTATTAGGGGTTAGCAGTGAAACTTGCTCTCCTACCCAAGGACGGGACAAGTTTGGGGCATTTGTAAAGAAAAGCTATTAAACGTTTATGAATAACCATATATTCAGAGTGCATGGGCTCATCATAAAGGGACATGTGGTGTCATAGTTAGGAAGTGGAACAGCTGAGTGGCTGATGCTGTTGAGAATGGGAAGTGGACAGGGCAGAGATAAGGGTAGCTGAGGATATCTATAAACATGGAAAAGTCTTGATTTACTGTTTTATTTTAACCACAAATAGACATGAGTTATGTTTAGGAGGATTTTTTTTCTAAGTTTTTTATTTGAAGGTCAGTTCTTAGGGGTCAGGTGTGGTGGCACATGCCTGTAAGCCCAGTACTTGGGAGGCTGAGACAGAAGGATCACAGGCTTGAGGACGGCCTCAGCTAGAAGTGAGACTCACAGCAACCTAGGGAGACCCTGTTTCCAAACAAAAAATTTAAAAAAACTGGGAGTGTAGTTTAGAGGTGGAGTGCTCTTCAATTCAATCCCCCACAAAAATAAACAGGTAAATAAATAATAGTCAATTGTTAGGACATCTAAACTTGTTTTCTCATTAAAATGATACTACAAAAGATGTCCAGGCCACCCCCCAAAATTAAAAAAATATATATATTTTTTGGTGGTACTGGGGTTCCTGGAAACCCTTCTACCTCCGGGCTACACTCCCAGACCGATATTTTTAAAAAAATATTTTTATTTAGGAACAGGGTCTCTTAAGTCAGCACAGCTGGCTTCAAACCTGTGCGATCCTCCTGTCTCCGCCTCCCAAGTGCGGGGATTACAAGCGTGCGCCACCATGCCTGGCTCTAAAAAAATAATTTTAAAGCGTATTTAAAGCCATAAGGAGGGATGAAGCGTAGAGATGCTCACATCTAACACACGAAGGCAGATAGTAGAGCTTAGAAACAGCCTCCAAAGTCAGATCACATTCACTGACTAGGTAACCTCATGTTTATTGGCTCTCACTAGGCCTCGTTTTCAGTAAAACACCAGCCTGGAGGGCTTGTCCTGAGGGTTCAGTGAGATGCTCTGTAAGGTCTGAAGGCTGAGCTGCCTCTTGTTCCCATCATGGCATGGTGCGATGGTAAGAAACCTGGGTCTGGTATATGCAAGTAACTGAGCCTTTGCTGCATCGCTACAAGGGCTGCGGGACTTTATATACCAGTACTTCTGTCATGGGACCACACAATAACTTCTGTGGGTTCTTGGCTTCTGTGGCAAAAAGAATTTCAACACGTGCCAGTCAGAGATACAGGCAGAGGTTTTAATTCGAGTAAAGTAAGGATATACGTTCAGGGAAAACGTGGGCCATGTCAAAAAGTATGAGAGAGAGGCAGGGAGAGAGGGACAAGAGCTGCAAAACCTGCCCCAGGGCTGCTCCAAAAGGGCCCCAAATGGCTCAAAATGGCCCCAAATGGCTCAAAATGGCCCCAAATGGCCCACAATGGCTCAGCATGGCCCAGAATGGCTAAGAGCTCTTCAGAGTTATACTTCTTATGGTATAAGAGCCCTCTAGAGAGGGAGTGGCCAGGACACATGGGGTGGCTGCCTCTTTGAAGCTTTCTGGTTCACAAAAGGTGGGGATTCCTTTGGGCAGGACTCCTTGGGAGTGGAGACAGGAAGGGGGGGGCTATAGGGATGCTGTCCAAGGTGCAGAGTATGAAGCTCTTTAACAAAAGATGTAACTTTCTTTGGGGATCTTCCTGAGGCAGACAAAAGGTGAAGCTTTTAGGCTTAATAGCCTCAGGAAATTCCTGGGCCAGCCCATTATGATTTACTTGTAATCCCTGAGCTTGGGAGGCGGAGACAGGAGGATCCTGCAGGTTCAAAGACAGCCTTGCTGGCTTAAGAGACCCTGTTTCCAAATAAAAATATAAAATAGGTCTGGGAGTGTAGCCCGGAGGTAGAAGGGCTGCCAGGAACCCCAGTACGGCAAAAAAAAGAAAAAAAGTATGGGCCTGTTTTTTTTTTTTTTTTTAAAGAATAACCAAGCTGTTTCAGATTTTAAAACTGTATCTTCCTTTCCTTCTTAATGTATCTCCTTTCTACCTAATTTTACTTCATTCCTTCCAAAACCTTGGGAAGCCCTATGGTTGAAATTGTTCACGAATACACATGTACCACTATTTCCCCCTTATCATGTATAAAAAGAACAGCAAAAAGCCAGGCTTGGGGGCTCATGCATGTCATCCCAGCACTTGGGAGGCTGAGGCAAGAGGATGGCAAGTTTGAGGCCAGTCTCAGCAATTTTGCAGAACCATTTCAAAATAAAAAGGGTTGAGGGTGTAGCTAAGAATACCCCTGGGTTCATTCCCCAGAGCAACAAATGAACAAATAAATAAAAAGCATAGGGGCTGGTCGTGTTCAACATGCAGAATTCTTTGGTTCAACTTCTTTTTGCATGTTCAGAAATGAAAGCACAGAGAGATGAAATGACTAGATCAGACGTCCCCACTAGACTGTGGCGGAAGGAAACTGGAAGCCAGGATCCCAGTCTACAGCCACCACTCCTTTCTACTGTATCAGTTTGTCACAAAATAACTCAAGGGACAGTGAGATCAGCCTCCCCACCGCTTCTAGATGGATGACTGTGGACCTCTGGCTCCAACTGGCCTTGCCAGAGGACACCTGGGCCCAGCCCAGAGATGCAGCCTTCAGGAGAGTGTAAGGCTGAAGCTGTCCCAGCACGGGTGGAGGGTGATACAGGCTGGCAGAAGACACGAAGAGTGGTTGTACGACCGGGCGTGGTGGCGCTCGCTTGTAATCCCCGGGCTTGGGGGGCGGAGACAGGAGGATCGCGCAGGTTCGAAGCCAGCTGCGCTGGCTTAAGAGACCCTGTTTCCAAATAAAAAAGTATAAAAATAGGTCTGGGAGTATAGTCTGGAGGTACAAGGGTTTCTAGGAACCCCAGTACCACCAAAAAAGAGTGTTTGTAGGAGGAGACATCCAAGAATAGACAGCCACATGGTGGTGCACACCTGTAATCCCAGCACTGGGAGGCTGAGATAGGAGGCTCATAGGTTCCTGGCCAACCTTAGCAACTTAGTGAGGCTCTCCACAATTTAGTGAGACCCTGTTTCAAAATAAAAATAAAAGCAACAGGGCTGAGGGTGTAGCTCCAAGATAGAATGCCCCTGAGTTCAATTTTTAATCACACACACACACACACACACACACACACACACACACACCAGGCAACATGTCTGTGGTACCCTGTCCACCAGGAGCTTTACTTGAGCCAGGGAGGAGGTTTCCAAAGAAGTAGTGACAAGTATTTGGGTGACAGACACGGGTCCCATTGCATTTCTCTACATAGGGTGCTTCTAACTAGGATTTTGCTTTGTCTTTTCTCCTTCCTTCCTTCCTTCCTTCCTTCCTTCCTTCCTTCCTTCCTTCTTTCCTCCCTCTCTTTCTTTCTTTCTTTCTTTCTTTCTTTCTTTCTTTCTTTCTTTCTTTCTTTCTTTCTTGTTTCTTTCTTTCTTTCTTTTTGGCAGTACTAGAGATTGAACCAAGAAACATTCAACCTCCAAGATATACCCCCAGGTCTTTTTATTTTTCATTTTGAATCAGGGTCTCACTAAGTTTCTGAAGGCCTTGCTAGGTTGCTGAAGCCAGCCTCAAATATGTGATCCTTCACTCTCAGCCTCCCAAGTACTGAGATTACAGGTGTATACCACCACGTGCAGCCTAAGTAGGGTTTTTATATGTAGGGAACTACAATAGTTTCCTGCAAAAAAGTACATTACACTCAGTTAATCTACCTTATCTGGGAATTCTGGTTATAAAGAGGAAACAAAACTAGTGAACTTTACAGATGGCCATCACTGGGACTCTGAGTGGAAGAGTCCGAGCCGAGTAGCCAGGTGCAGTTCTGCCCAAACCCAGCTCCTCTTGCTCCTGGGCAGTTGCGCAGATAACTGAGACCCTGGTGACTTGACCTGCATTCTGATCCCCTCTTTTTTGTGTACTGGGGATTGAACCTCTGAGATATACCCCCAGTCTGCCTATCTTCCTTCCTTCCTCCTTTCCTTCCCTCTTTTCTATTTTTGTAATCTGGGGATTGAACCCAGGGGCATTCTGCCTCTAAGCTACACCCCCCCCCCCCAGTCTCATAATTAGTTTGAAATGAGGTCTCACTAAGTTGCAGAGGACCTTGCTAAGTTTCTAAGGTTGGTTAAGAACTTGTGATCCTCCTGTCTCAGTCTCCCCCAAATTGGGATTTACAGGTATGCACCACCATGCCTGGCTTAATTTTTTTATTTTGAAACAGGGTATTGCTAAGTTGCTGAGAGGCTTGCTAGGTTGCCAAAGCTGGCTTTAAATTTGTGTCTCAGCTTCCCAGCTCCTGGGATCATAGGCTTGCACAACCATGGTTGGCGCCTCATCCTAATTTCTGCCTCCAAAAAACTGAACATACTTGCCTTCAGCTTCGGCATATTCTCTGTTATAGAATCAGTTCTGTAAGAAGGTAGGTCCCAGTGAGAAAAGGGTATACAACAAACATTCCCACAACTGCTTATTGATAAGTAAAATAAAAAATTAATGCGAGTAAAATAAAAATAATGTGCAAACGGCGGAGTGTGAAAAACACGAGAGAGGTCCGGTACACGTGGCATGTAAAGTTTTAATGGCACGGCTCTCCCGGGGATCAGGGCGAGGCACCGTGGGGCCCGCGCGCCTGTCCGAAGCTTGAGGACGCGGGCTCTCCTTTTCAAGGTATGCATCTCGCGAGATGAGGGTTTACTCGCGGGAACGCCCAATTCTCGCGGGGGTTTCAGCCCCTCCCTTGCCCTGCAGAGGTCATGTGACACAAAGTCACATGAGTGCAGGACCCAACTTATCATCCCGGCCTTTTGATGGTAGGGATAACGGATGACGTTGGACCCTCTAGCTTCTTCCTGCTGTCAAGGGGCGTCGTCAGGGGCCCCAGGCCGGGAGGAGTCGGGAGTCCAGTCCCCCAGAAGGGGGTGCAGGTGGGTGCATAGCTGCAGTGCGAATTGGAGGTTACCCTGGACAGCTTAGTGATGTGCGCTTGAGGAGGCTTGAACAGGCAAGGGCCTGAGCTGGCAAAGAGGATGGAGGTTGAGGGATCCAGGAGCCGTCAGTCTTCAGCCAGGCTGAGTAGAGCCAGCGGCAGGGCCTGGTCTGGAAAGGTGCTCCCCCTGTGTTGAGGCACCTGGGGCTCACTCTTTTCCAAGGGCACTGTTCCAGTGGCCCTCCTGGCCACACGCCAGGCACAGTCTGATTGATGGGCGTGGCTTCGCCCCACTTCAGGCAGGCTCCTGGAGGTAGTTGTTGCTGCAGTCCTCCACACCTAGGTGGCGCTCCAGAGGGCTGAGCCGCCACCGCCAGCTGAAGGGCAGCTACCAGGGATCTGCTTTTTGGCAAAGTCGGAGTGTACGCTCCATTTCCGCCTGTTTCTCTCTGGAATTAAAACTTAGATGCTATGTTAAGGTTCTGTCAGCTGTGACGGACCTATACTCACAAAGAGCGCGTCCCGGGGCTGGTGTCCGGCAAGAATGGCAACGCAGACTCCCCACGGGCAGAGGGTGTCGCCCCAGCCCCGGCGTTTCCCACAGCACCTAGGGCGAACCCACGCGGGCCGCCCAGCAAAATTGCAGTCTGGCGCGGGCCAAGATGGCGACTGTGACATCACCAGGCAGCGACTATGCGCCATCACAAAATGGCAGCTGGCGGGAAAATAAATGGAAGCTGATGGGGGAGAGCATTTGGAGGGATACCAGACCACTTAGAAAAGTTCCTAACTGTTCCTGGGCCACCGCAACCTATTTCCCAACTCGTATCAAGGCAGACAGGCTCTCAGGGCATCTGCTAGTATAAAGGTTCGACTCCCCATAATTGGTTCGCGGGCGGAAACGAAGAACAGGAAATGGGCGTCCCCGATTTCCCTGCTCAATCGTTCGGAAACGGAGGTTAAGAGATAGGGAAGAACGTCTTCATTCCTTCTCAAAACCGGAGGATGACCTGGTCATCCGCAGCGTGGTCCCAGGGGACCATGGGACAATGGGTCACCAAGCGCTTGGATTTTGGGGTCCCAGTGGACCGGAAGACCCAAGTCCGGAACCCGCTAACCAAGGGAAGGAGGCAGTTTACCGGAGTATAGTGTTGTCAGCCAGCGCTGGCTGTGACAGAAGCGCTGAGAAGCTGCTGGGGGCGCGGTGGAGCCAGGGCGCGCGGATGCCGGTGGCTGGTGTGGACAGCACTGGCGGCTGGCGGGATCAGTGGGGGCGCACAGGCAGCGTGGCTTGCCGGGCCCGCGGCGTGAAGACAAAATGGCTTCCAGGCACGCGCCAGACGCTGAGGCTGGGCCCCGAGGAGCACCGCCAGTGAGCCTGGCTTGGGGCGGGTGGGGCAAACCGGCCAGAGGTCCCGGCGGTGACCGGAGAACCAAGCTGGAACGGTGCTTTAGGAGGTCCAAGCGGCAGGCAGAGGTCCTGGCCCGCGCAGGCGGTTGGCAGGCAGAGCAAGTGCCAAGCTGCCTGGCTCGGGCCGGAAATATGGCCGCCGACTCCTAGGATTGGTTAGGAGTGGAAAGTGGGAGGGATTAAAGATTGTGAGGCCTCCAGTGAGGCCATGAGGTGGGAGGGGTTAAAGATGGCGAGGCCTCCACTGAGGCCATGAGGTGGGAGGGGTTAAAGATGGCGAGGCCTCCAGTGAGGCCATGAGGTGGGAGAGGTTAAGGATGGCGAGGCCTCCAGTGAGGCCATGAGGTGGGAGGGGTTAAGGATGGTGAGGCCTCCAGTGAGGCCATGAGGTGGGAGGGGTTAAGGATGGCGAGGCCTCCAGTGAGGCCATGAGGTGGGAGGGGTTAAAGATGGTGGGGCCAAGATGGCGGCCCCCCAGTGATTCCACGTGTCCAAGATGGAGGGCCAAAGCTGGCGACCCCCCCTCCCCAGTAATTCCATGTGGCTGCTTACCGGAATGGCCAGGCCCAGGCAGCAGGGGTGGGCAGGCACAGGGTGAAGGGCTCCAGGGCGCGAGTTCGAGTGGAGGAACCAGCTGGAGCGCGGGCTGGACTTGGCGGGCTGGGGGCTGTTTAGCAGAGTGGCGGCCACCTAGATGGAGGAGGCAGGCGGCCCCGGCAGGCGGGTCTAAGCAACGCCAGGCGCGGAGAAGACATAGGCGCGCGGTGTGGCGCAGTCCGCGGGCAGCGCGGTCCCATTCCAGCGGCGGGCAGCGTGGGCAGGCGGGAACGGCGGTTTTAGGAGGTCCAAGCGGCAGGCAGGAGCAGAGCAGGTGCCAGCATCACCCAAGGAGCCTGGCTCCGGGCGGGTGGAACTGGCAGCCTGGCGGCCGGCGGAGCCTGCACGCCCCGGCAGTGGTGGCTGCGGCCGCAGTGGCAGTGGAAGATTGCCATCGGCGCTCCAGAAGAGAGCACGTGGGCAGGAAAAGATGGCCACTGGCTCTCAGCAGAGCGCAGGGCTGGAATGATGGCCGCAGACTCTCAGCAGAGTGCGGGATCAGAAAGATGGCCACCGGCTCTCAGCAGAGCTCGGGGCTGGAAAGATGGCCACTGGCTCTCAGCAGAGCGCGGGGCCGGAAAGATGGCCGCGGACTCTCAGCAGAGCCCGGGGCGGGAAGAAGGCCGCCGGCTCTCCCGGAGAGCGCGGGGCTGGGGAAGAAGGCTTACGGTCCAGGCAGGCACGGGGCAGCAGCGGCGGCAGTGGTGGGAGCAACGCCTGCAAGCAGAGCGCTGGTGTGGGACCTCACAGTCGAGCTGCTGGCGGGTTGGAGAGTCCGGGGCTCAAAAAGAGAGTAAAAATAAAAAGAGAAAAAAGAAAAAAAAAAAAGAAAAAAATGGGGAGAGACCCAAGAGTTCTCCCGGTTCGGCACCAAATGATAAGTAAAATAAAAAATTAATGCGAGTAAAATAAAAATAATGTGCAAACGGCAGAGTGTGAAAAACACGAGAGAGGTCCGGTACACATGGCATGTAAAGTTTTAATGGCACGGCTCTCCCGGGGATCAGGGCGAGGCACCGTGGGGCCCGCGCGCCTGTCCGAAGCTTGAGGACGCGGGCTCTCCTTTTCAAGGTATGCATCTCGCGAGATGAGGGTTTACTCGCGGGAACGCCCAATTCTCGCGGGGGTTTCAGCCCCTCCCTTGCCCTGCAGAGGTCATGTGACACAAAGTCACATGAGTACAGGACCCAACTTATCACTTATCACTTGAGATTCTCTCCTTGCCCTGCCTCTTTGGGTGATGGGAGGTAGGGTAAAGATAAAAAAAAAAAAAAAATCAGGAATTTTCACTCATCCACTTTTTCTCAAACATCAAGAGCCTTTACCAGTGAAAACCAGCTGTTCAGATTCTTGACTCCCTCCCTCCCCAGAAAAAGCTACCCGTTTTCATTCATTCAATCAACAAATACTTATTAGACTCTGATGAGAAATGTGATTAAGAATCAAAAAGCCTTTTAAAATGTGCCTTTCTTTTCAGCCATCATTTTATTTGTATGATTTTTATCAGGAGATAGCCATGGATGTGGTTATAAAGGCATTCATATGCAATATAAAAGATTTTAAAACTTAAGTGAAAAACCAACTAAACAGAATATTATACAACATATAGTTGTAGTAAATGAAAGCGGCAGATTACATATATATGCACAGATATTGAATTTAATACATTATACATGTTTAATTTAGTAGGCTTTATTTTTTAAAGCAATTTTAAGTTCACAGCAAAATTGAGAAGTACAGAATTCTCATATATCTCCTACCCCCACAGCCACCGCCTCTCCCACCATCAACATCTCTCACAGCAATGGGCTATTTGTTACAGCAGATGAGCCTACGCTGATACATCATTATCACCCAAAGTCCATAGTTGACATTCAGATTCACCCTTGATGTGGTATGTTCTGTGAGTTTAACAAATGTATAGTCACACATATATACCATTGCAAAACAATCTATTTTTGAAATAGGACAAGTTACTTTATAGCATTAATATTTATATGTGGATAACAGAATTACAAAAGGATATCTGTCAAAATCTCTCAGGTATAAAAGATGAAGCTAGTCTTCAACTTGTATAAATTCTAACTCTTGCACCACTTGCACTTACTGGACTTATTTTTAATACTCTTCAGGTCCTTTCCCACTTAAAAGTCTATATTTTCATATAAAATCACATAAGGGTCCAACTCACAAGGGCACTAACATTAGCATTTAACTCCACTTACCCTCTTTTCCTACTTAGTAGCAATGGTGGTATTTCTGAAGTAGTTTCTCACTTTTACACTTATTATTTTATTAAAAAAGAAGAAATAAAAACATAAAAATATTGAACAGATCTCTATTCTATCTAATATAATTGAGATAAAGATGGGTATTTTTAATAAAAATCTATAATGTTATTTGGAAATTCACTAGACAAGTCATTTAACTCTACATCCATGAGTAAACAAAAGTAATAAAATTAAAAGGCAGGTAAAGCAATGTGACTAGGCAAACAAAACAATTGATGGCCGGGCATGGTGGCCCACGCTTGTAATCCCCGTGCTTGGGAGGCTGAGACAGGAGGATCACACAGGTTCAAAGCCAGCCTCAGGTACTTAGTGAGGCTCTCAGCAATTTAGTGAGACCCTGTTTCCAAATAAAATATAAAATGGATCTGGGAGTATAGCCCAGATGTAGAAAGCCTCTGGGTTCCACCCCCAGTACCACCAAAATAAATAAATAAAAAATAAAAAATAAATAAATAAATAAATAAATAAATTGGAAAAGTTCGGATAAAACTCTTTGTTGGGAATATGATTATCTTGCTAGAAAAGTCAATGGAATCAGTGGGAAATGACTACAAATAATAAAAGAATTTAATAAAGTAACACATTTTAAAAACCAACAGACACAAATTGATAACCTTCATCTATACAAATAATAACCATTTAGAGATTAATGAAAGAGTAGATTTTGTTTTACAATGTCAATACAAAATAAAACAACTGTGAGTATAAAGGTTCAAACCATATATGAAGAAAACTATAAAATATTTGAGACAAAAATATACACATAAACAAGTAGAAAAACACACCATATTCTTAGATAGAAAGACTCAACATCTCAAAATGTGAAGTTTTCTTCATTTAATTTACAAATTGAACACAGTTCAAGTAAAAATGCTATTACCATGAATATTATTTATCTAAACCTGATTACAGTTGATTATATTATACATTTTAAAAAATGATAAAAAGAATAGCAAGAGAAAACATTATAAAGAAAAGCAATGATATAGGGAAAGATATTTCTACTAAATAACAAATGTATAACATTACAATAGATTATAATGATGCTATGCTTAAAATTGTGTGGTATTGGCTCATGAGTAGATAGATGCATGAGTAAATGAATAGAAAAATCCAATAATAGATTCAAATATATGTGGGAATTCAGTATATGATAAGGGCAACATCTAACATCAGAGAAGAAAGACACAATTTTATAAAAATTGTAATAATTATAATAAAAGGTGATGGCATTTTAAATAAGAGGTACAGTTTCAATAACTTGGAGATAAAGAAACCTTTTTAAGTATGATTTGAAAACCAGAATCAAGAAGAGAAAAAGAAGAATAAATTTGATTACATATATATATAAAAGTAAAGATACTTCCCATGACAAAATTAATATCATTGATCAAAAACACTGTAAAACCTACATCATGTCAAAAACAAATGACAAATTTGGGGCTATATTAATAATTTATATCATATAAAGTAGATGATATCTAACATCTAAAAACAAAGGAAATATACCATTAGCTCTATAAAAAGTGTACAGAAAGTATACTTTAATGTTGGCTAGATAATTCATAAAGAAGTAGAAATGCCCTTAAATATAGGAAAAGATGCTCAACCTCATTCATAATATAAAGAATACAAATTAAAAGGACATTGACTCCTTAGGGTGACCTAACTGAGGGAGATGGGAGGAGGAAAGAGGGAAATCCCCAAAAGTACATGGTGCGCATTTACAAGCATTAAAATCAATCACTACGCCACACATGAGAAGAAGGGAGGGGGAGGGAATTGGGGACGGCTACATGAGTGATGTGTGCATGTATGCCGCTACCTTCTCGTACCCCATTAAGACGCATGACTACAGTGCACCAACAGAAAAATGTAAAAAGTAAATAAATAATAAAAAGTACATTGAAATGCCATTTCTTATTAATCATTTTAGCAATAATCCAAAAGATTGACAAGATATTCTTTGATATTTATGTAAATAAATTACAAACTAATGTGCATATACAAATTTTTACATGAAAAATAAAATTTTGGAATAATAAACTCAAGTGATTGCTTACATGGTGAAGGAAGAAACAGGGTTTGAGGCAGGTCTGGAAGATATACTTCTCTGAATAAACCTTGGTCTTATAATTTCAATATGGGAACCATATAAATGTTTTAGATACTTATAAAGTAAAATTAAATAAAAAAGATACAAGGAATTCTGAAATACAAAGGAACCCAACTACATCTGTAGTTAGTGATATAATTTACATAGCCGAGAATTATTTAAAGATAAAGCACAGTATTTTGAAGATATATGATATGTACAGGTACCATAAGAGGATGCATTGTATTGTCAAAAAACACTGCAAAGTCAAAATTATATTCCTCATAATAATATTGTTATGGTTTTTTGAAACATGCATACTCACACGTTGGCTATGTTTTTTTTTTAAAAAAATCTACCTGCAAAAATGTCCCATACAATTTTATAGGTAATTTTTATCAGATATTCAAGGAACAGACAATTCCAATCATACATAACATCTTCTAGAGAGAAGCAAATTAGAGCATGTTCTTTCCTCCGTGACTGCAAAACAATGCTCCCCCTCTAAAACACTCACATCCTAACCCGTGGAACCTGTGAAGATTTGCCTTAGTAAAGGGACTTGGCAGATGTGATTAAAGACCAAGAGAGAGAAATGTTATCCTGGATAATTATCCTGGATTATCTGGTGTCCTCATAAGAAAGTGGAAGTTAGGATAGTCTGAGTGAGAGAAGAAGATGAGACCACAGAAGGAGACCCCTGAATGATGTGATTTCTGGAAGGGGACCAAGAGCCAAAGAAAGCAGATAGCTCCTAGAAGACAAAAAGAGAAAACAAGCAAAAATCAATGGATTCTCTCCTAGAGCCTCTGGAGTGAGCAGAGCCCTGGTGACACCTGAATTAGAGCCAATGAGACTCACTCCAGAGCTATAAGATAATAAATTTGTGTTGCTCTAAGTCACTAAATTTGCAGTGAATTGTTACAGCAGCAATAGACACTAACATACCCCCTTGTAGCTTTCAAAAGATTAGCATTGAGCCAGGCGTGGTGGCGCACACTTATAATCTCAGCATTTGGGAGGCTGAGACAGGAGGATCATGGTTCGAGGGCAGCCTCAACTACTTAGTGAGGCTCTTTGCAAATCAGTGAGACCCAGTTTCAAAATAAAGAATAAAAAATAGGGCTGGGGGTGTAGCTCAAAGATAAAATGCACCTGGGTTTCATCCCCAGTACTGCAAAAAGAAAAAAAAAAATAAGAAGGCTGGGGGTGTAGCTCAGAGGTAGAAATGTCCCTGAGTTCAATCTCCAGTACCACATACAAACAAAAAAGATTAAATACCAAAATCAAACACAGTATAAGAAAGTATATAAGTTGATCTCTTTCTTAAACATAGGTGCAAACACCTTAAACAAAACATTAGCAAAACACATCTACTAAGTACTGAAGACTAAAAAAAAAAAAAAAGAAACTAAACTAAACTCATTATCAAGTTGGATTTATCTATTTATCCCAAGCATATGAAGACATTTTATCATTAGAAAAGTTATTAAAGTAATTCACCACCATAACGAATTGAACAAAAACCACAAGATAGCAGGTAAAAGGATGCATTCAATAAAATTTAAAATACATCTATGATTAAAAACTAAAAACTCATGGGCCATAATGGAATTAACTCTTTCATTATAAGTAACCATAAAGCTAGGCAAAATGTATTAATTACTGTGTTCAGATGTTGGGCAAAAGTAAGACATGACTATGAGTCTTGAGAGAAGAAAATAAAATGAGATGAGCCCCAGGATCACCTGCCTGGAGGCACTTTCCAGACTAGTCCGGGGACAGGGAGCTTAGACAGGGCACTGGAGACAGGGATCGGAGTTCAAGATTCCCCTCCGGGCTGGAATTTGCAAAGCAGAATGCCACAGGAGGAAGCTTCAGAAACATAAAGATTGGATATCTGAAATCTTTGTCTAGATACTAAGCTATGCATATGCAAAATGCAAATTGAGATTTGATAAGCCTGGGCTCCAAAAAAAAGAAAGATAAAGAAAAAAAAAACAAAGAGAAAGAAAGGAAGGAAGGAAGAAAAAGAATAGAGACTAGAGAAGAAAGAAATACTGGTGGTGCTCCTCGCAAGCTGAACAACTAGTGGAGCTCACAAAGATCAGAAAGCGTGAGTTCAAACCAGCCAGAATGAAAGACTTCATTGAACCCTCTGGGCACTTGGTAGAGACTCCAAGAAGAACTCAGCAGGGCCTAACACAAAGACTATCCCACACCCATCCTATGCACACCTGTAATGCCAGAACTTATGAAGCTGAGACAGGAGTATCACAGATTCTGGGCTAGCCTCAGCAACTTAGTAAGACTGTGTTTCAAAATAGAAAATCAAATGGGCTTGGGGTGTAGCTCAGAGATAGAACACCCGCGAGTTCAATCCCTAGTACCCCCTTAAAAAAATTTAGAAGTAAACGTCTGCCCCCTGCCAAGGTTCAACACTCTCTTAAGACAATAAAATCTTTATATCCAAAAATGTCACATCCATGATGTCTAGTATCTCATAAAATGACTAAACATATAAAAAAAAAAAAAACAAGACAATCGCATCTTAATCAAAGGGGAAAATCAGTTGGTAGAAACAAAAGATCTAAAAGTCACAGGGATGACGAAGGTAGTAGAGAGATTTTGTAAATATGTTAAATATTTAAAGAAAAACATAAACATATTGAAGTAACAAAAGGCATCACAACAGGAAGGTGAAACTATAAAACAAGGCTTGACAGGAATTACAGAACTGAGCTGGGCGTGGTGGCGCATGCTTGTAATCCCAGCATTCGGGAGGCTGAGACAGGAGGATCACCATTCAAGGACAGCCCCAGCTACTCAGTGAGGCCCTCTGCAACTCAGTGAGACCCTGTTTCAAAAATAAAGAATAAAGCCGGGCGTGGTGGCGCACGCTTGTAATTCCCACACTTGGGAGGCAGAGACAGGAGGATCGCGCAGGTTAAAAGCCAGCCTTGCTGGCTTAAGAGACCCTGTTTCCAAATAAAAATATAAAAATAGGTCTGGGAGTGTAACCCAGATGTAGAAGGGCTTCCAGGAACCCCAGTACCACCAAAAATAAAATAAAATAAAGAATAAAAGATAGGGCTGTGGGTGTAGCTCAGAGGTAGAATGCACCTGAGTTCCATCCCCAGTACTACTACTACAAAAAAAGAAATTATAGAACTGAAAACATACAATATCCCAAACAAAATATTGATGGTATGAGATTTTCAGCAGATTAGACACTGCTGAAAAAAATTAGTGAACTTGAAATCAGACAGTAGAATTTATCCAAGCTGAAGTTCAAAAGGAAAAATAAAAGGGTTCTAGAAATAAACTGCTGGAAGGAGATAAATTGGGGAGCAAAAATGTAAAAAAAATTAGAAAAATATTTTGAACTGAATGATAACAAAAATAAAAGTTTTCAGGTTGAAGTTATAACAATATGTAGAGGGAAATGGATAGTTGTTCATGCTCTTATTTGAAAAAGTTAACTTTAAAAATAATTGTCTAGCCGGGCGTGGTGGCGCACGCTTGTAATCCCAGCATTTGGGAGGCTGACAGTTTGCAGACAGCCTCAGCTTCTTAGTGAGGCCCTCCGCAACTCAGTGAGATTGTGTTTCAAAATAAAGAATAAAAAATTGGGCAGGGGATGTAGCTTGGAGGTCAAATGCCTTTAGGTTCAATCCCCAGACCCGGAAAAAAAATGTCTAAGTTGCCAACCTAAAAATCTTTTTAAAAGGGAGAAAATTAAACTCAAAATAGTAAAAGTGATATGAATTATTAAAGTGAGGATGAGAAAATAAAAAGCTGACAAATGACAAAGAGAAATCAACAAAATAAAAAAGTTGGTTCTTTGGAAGAAGAATAAAATTGAAAAAACCTTAACTAGATTGAAAATAAATCTCATATCAAATTATCAATATCAAGAATAAAAGAGGGACTATTACTATAGATCTTAATAACATTAAAATGATAAGACAATATTACACAAATTATGAAATTACATAAAAACAAAAAATTATTTGAAAGAAAAATTATTACAAGGATACAAGAAGGAATAGAAAGTCTAAATACCCCTGTATCTATTGAATTTAATTTTAATTCAAAACATAGTCATGATTTCAAATTAAGTTAATAAACTAAAAACAAATGCACAGCAGGCCCAGATTGATTTACTGTTGAATTTTATCAAGCATTAACACAGAAATAATAATTTTATGTTTGATTTATATTATAATCATACAAATAATTATATAATATAGTTATAATTTACTTTATGAGGCCAGCATAACTCTGATACAAAAAACAGAAAAAACATTAAAAGCAAAGCATACTGCCTCTCAAAAACACAAATGCAACTATCCCCATGCAAATATTAGCAAATTTAATCCTCCAAAGTGAGAAAACGATGATATTTCATGATCAAACTGAGTTCATGCCAGGAATTCATGTTTGACTTAACATTCTAAAATAAATCCATGTAAAATATAAATAAATAAAATCATGCCCATCATTCAGAGAAGACATTTGACAACAATTCAACTTTCATTGCTGATTAAAAAAAATAAAACCTCAGAAAACTGGGATTAAAAAAGAATTTTCTTATTCTAATGGAAGACATCTACAAAGAACTACCGCTAATATTAATGCTTGTGAATGAAAAGTAACACATTTCTCATGAGAGGGAGAACAAGGAAAAAGAGCCAACATCATTACTTTTATTCAGCATTATATTTCTGTTCCTAGTCAGTGCAATAAAACAAATAAACAAAAAGGAATGTGGATAGAAAAGTCAACAGTAAAATTCAGTTTTATTTGTAGGCAACACAACTGTGCAGGTAGGAAATCCTAAAAGGTCAATAAACAATTACTAGAGCGAATAAGTGAATTTATCAAGGTGGTGTATATTTGTTAACTATTGCTGCCTAAGATTATCTCAAAATGTAACAACTTAAAACAATAAACATCTACTGCCTTTTGGTTCCTGTGGATCAGCATCCAGGTACAGCTTAGCGGAGGGCCTCTGGCTCTAGTTATCTCACGAATCTGCCTTCCAAGTGTCGGCTGGGGCCGCAGTCTCATCTGAAGGCTCCATCGAGGAGAATCCACTTTCAGTCTCACTTTTGTGGCCGTTGGTAGAAGTCTGTAACTCGCGGCTGTTGGGATAAGGATCTTGGTTCTTCATTGGCTGTGTTGAGAGACCTCCCTCAGTTCCTTGCCATACGGCCTTCTCCAGGGACATGGCAGATGACTTCTATCAGAGCAAACCAGTGAGAGAAAGCAAGTGGTAGCAATAAGATAGAAGTTAGTCTTTCTGTAACCTAATTTGGAAGCTCCTCATCCCTTTTTCATATTCTCTTTGTTGGAAGAAAGTCAGTAGGTCCTGCTCACATGAAAGGGAGATTACACAAGGGCATGAATATCAGAAGCAGGGATCATTGGGGGCCATTCAAAGTTGTCAACTACATGCAAGATACATGGTCACTAAAAAAAAAAAATAGAAAAAAGACAATTACAGGTCTATATGATAGCAACAAACAATTGGAAGTGAAAATTTTAAAAATACTATTTATGATTTAGAAATATGAAATACCTAAGGAACAGATTTTATAAGAAATTTGAAAGACTGCTACAATGTAAACTATAAACCAGCACTGAGAAAATTGAAAGAAGAACTAAATAGTTGGAGATATATACTATATTCATGCACTGGAAACTTTAATATTGTTATTATACCTGGGTTTTTTTTAACTAAATTGACTAATAAGCTTAACAAATTTAATCTAAATTGATTTGTAGTTTCAACATAACAATCAAAATCCCAGAAGGATTTTTGTAGAAATTTGTGAATGAATTCTAAAATTTGTATGGAAATAAAAAGGACCTAGAATATCTTTTCAAAACAATCTTGAAAAAAACAAATGTAGAAGACTTAAATTATCTCATTTCAAGACTTAATATAAGTTCCAGTAATTAAGGCAGTATGGTATAACCCAAAAGGTAGACAAACAGATTAGTGGAACCAAGTAGAGAGACTTGAAATAAACACATAATTACATGATTTGTTGAATTTTGATCAAGGTGGCAAACATTTTAGCACCTTCGGGAAGAAAATATCTCTTCAACAAATGTTGAGGAAATAACTGGATATATGGGGAAATAGATTCTAATCCTTCTTTCCATAGACAGACGCTAATTTGAGATGGATCATATAACCTAAACATAAAAGCTAAAACTTCTAGGACACAGAAGATGCTGCTTATACAACTTTGAAATAGGCAAACATAGCAGGGCATGGTGGTGCATGCTTACAATCTTAGAACTTGGGAAGCGGAGACAGGAGGATGGCAGGTTCATTGTCAACCTCAGCAACTTAGTGAGGCCTTCCACAACTTAGTGAGACTCTGTTTCAAAATAAAAAATAAAATAGGGCTGGGAATGCAGCTCAGAGGTAGAATGTTCCTGGTATTACAGGAGTACACTACCATGTCCAGCTAGTGAATTCATATTCATAAAGTGTTTATAAAGTATTTAGGACAATGCCTGTCAGAGTGCCTGTTTCAGTTAAATAAATACAAAGAATAAACACCAGTTTTTGGAGACTGGTCCCCAGTACAGCAAAAGAAAGGTAAATAGGTGGTTTCCACTCAATTTCAATTATCTTATTTCTTAAGCTACATTGTAGGTATGCAGATGTTTTATGTTTCTATTTTTGATGGGTCAAAAATATTTTCAAATTTAAAACAGTCACAAACTATTTTAAATATACTTCAAACTTGAGAGAAAAAAGTTATACTTGATACTATGATATATTTCAAATATTTGAAAGAGAACCTCCTTTAAAACATATTAGTCTAATTTTTACACCTTTAATTTTGCTAACATTTTCTGGAATATGTTGCAAATAAAGGATAAAGTTGCTTACATCTGTTCCCAAATCTGGAAGCATCCCCAAACTGAGACAGAGCACTAGCATTGGAATCCAAAAACCTACCTTCTGTTCATACTTCTGCGGTGGATTCACTTTGAGTCTCTGGGCTCTGGGCTGCTCTGTCTCCAGTCACATCCTCATGTTTCATTTTATTTATCTTTAAAATAGATGTATTGTCCTCCACCTCTTTCAAATGGCAACCATGGAAGCATCTTTCCTTATCTTCCACACAGAAGAGAGAGTTAGAATTTCCTTCCCCAGCCTCCCCCAGTGCCTTTTACTAACTAGCAAAGAAGTTTATTTTATTTTAATGAAGTCTGGGAAAGATGATTCATGCTTGAAAGCAGCCTTTTCCCTTTACTTAATGACAGCTTCTGCTTCTGAAAGTAAGCTAAAAAGTAAGAAAATCCCATGTGGTTTTCAGAATGTACAGATGAGCATATGTGCTGTGCTTTCAAAAAGTCCTTTGTTAGTAGATCTATTGTAGACACAAGCAAGAGCAGGCCAGATCAAGAAGAGTTGTCCCTCCCTCCCTCCCTCCTTCCCTCCTTCCCTCCTTCCCTCCAAGATATACCCCCAGCTCTTTTTGTTATTTTATTTTAAAACAGGGTCTCAGTTGCTGAGGGTTTCTCTAAGTTGCTAAGGCTGGTCTTGAACCTGTGATCCTCCTGTCTCAGCCTCCTGAATACTGGGATTACAAGTGTGTGCTACAATACCTGGCTAAGAAAAGGCATCTTCTAAATTCCATTTGTTCTCTTCTCAATTGTTCCCTTCAGAGAAAACAATAGCAAGAACATTATAATTGTGACAACCACTCCCCCTGATATGAACTTGTTGCTGCATTTCTGAGAAAATATGTGTAGTTGTTTTCTCTTTGCAGTGCCTGATTTCAGACACTGAAACTATCATTCATTTAAAAATAAAATAGCCAGGTGTGGTGGCACATGCCTGAAATTCCAGTACTTGAGAGCCCGAGACAGGAGAATTGCAGGTTCAAGGGAATTAGAGAATATTATGCTAAGTGAAAGTAGCCAGTCTCAGAAAGTAAAGAAATTGGGACTCAAATTTGAAAGAAATTGAGAAGTAAAAGGGACTTCCCATCAATGAGGAGAGAAAGCAGTAGACCAGTGGAAGGGGACCTGAGTCGGGGGGAGCTGGGTAGGAGTAAAGAGACTTGGTGAAGGAAACAGTTAAGATAACGCTATGTTCATATATGAAGCTACCAATATCAATTTTAATAATGTGCACAGGGAGAGGAGGTAGCGGGATGAGATCTGGAGGAAAACACGCCAAGTGCTGTGTGCATGTGTGTTTCTATAACTCCGAACCTCGTTTTGATGTATAATTACAATGCACCAATAAAAGTATATGAAAATAAAACAGCCTCAAAAGCTGCTAATCCTTTTCCATGCTGTTGGGAATTATATATTGGTGTTCAGAGAGTCTGGTCCTTTAGGCTCATTTATTTGAAAAATAATGAGTGCCCAGCATCTACTGAAGCTTTTTCTCTTAGATACATCTCCTCCCTCTCTCTGGTTCCTTGCAGACATTGGGTGGGCTCCAGATGCATCTCTGCTTTACCAGGGGCCTGAGCTTCCATCTAAGCAGAGGTCCGATACAGCTGAGAGCTTATTTTGTCAAGCATGGTTGCTCTTTCTTTTTAAGCCCACATATGCTTGAAGGGGAATTTAATCCTGGCATTTCTGATTTGTTTACACTAAAGAGATGTGTTGTGAGAGCGATTTGATGTCTGTGAGACTGTTTGAACATTTTAATAAAGCTTTGTGAAAAACATTTTCTCTCAAAACAGGAAACCAGATTTCACCATGTGTAAATAAACATAAAATATCAATGAGCTCCAAGCTCCCAACCTGGAGACTGAATGAAGCCCACACTTAAACGATCAATATGCGTTTCATCTTTATTTGTCTGAGTATAAAGTTCCCCCGTACAAATGTTATTTCTCCTCTTGCAGGCGATTATCAAACCTCTGCGGTGACACTGAGGCCACACGACACCATAAGGTTTTCAGGATTTATTCATTCTTCAAACATTCCTTGAGCGTCTATGACTGCTGGACCAATACCAACAGGAGTTAGACTTGGTTTTACCTTTAAGGAGCCCATGACCTGGTTCAGAAAATGCATATAAGCAAATTATCATGATACCAGTTGTTAAGTGCCACAGCAATAATGTATTTCAGGTACTATAAGATCCCAGAAGCCAGGCAACTGCAACAGCCAGGAAAAGGTCAGACGGGTCATTAAGAGATGAGAAAGACTTCTGAGCAATGACGAGGACACTCTAGGCAAGAAATGCCAGTGTTTGTGTGCACATGTGTGTTTGTGTGTGTGCGTATAGTCTCTCCTGGATATGTGCCTGTGTTATGGAGCTGAGGAGGAGGAAGAATAAAAATGTCAAGCAGCTCAACATTGCTAGAAAATCAGGTAGAGAGCAAATGAGCCCAGAAGGTAACTGGGAACCAGACCAGGTTGGTTGGCAGAGAGATTTTATTCCAGGGTGATGGACAGTGTTTGCTTTTCAGATCGATCTCTCTGGTTGGTGGACTGGGAAAAGCAGAAATCACTGGAGTCAACTCGAGTTCTTCTTGTCTTTCAGGGTCACCTCAGCCTCTGTTCTTGTGTAAATAACTCACTGGAAGTTCATGGTGTTTCCAGGAGTTAAGGGGACCCAGGCTTCCCCTCCCCTGGAGAAGAGGCTGCAAGGAGACTGTGGGCCTGAAGACTCTGGAATGGCTGCTCCTGCCTGCCCTCACCCCTCCCTAAATTCACTCTGTTTTCCACTGGCTTCTGCCCCAGCCCTGAGCCATGCTGTTCCTCCACCTATACAATTCAGATCCAAGTAAAAGGAAAATCCTTTTCTCATATTTCCTTTCAGCATAGCTGAGACAGGCAATGACATTCTAAAAGAACTTCATTGTAAAAAGCACCACTCCACAAAACACAAAGGGAGAATGAAAGGGAATAACAGAAAAAAAAATAGAGAAAGCTGCAAAACAATTATGCTTACAGAATACAGATTTTTGTGTCTCACGGCGGCCAACATTCCTGCCTGACCCCATGGGCTGTGTTCTGCGTCCTCCCAGAAACCATGTGAGAGAACTCTGTGCCTCCTGTTCTATGCCTTGCCTCTTGGGATTCCAGGCTCCCACATGTGGATTGAGCAGTGCACATAGTCAGTACTGCAGATAGGCCATTCCTAGCTGAGTAGCACCGCTCTGGCTCTCTGGGCATCAACACTTTGGGAGAAATGCTCTCTCTGGAGACACTTTCTTGTTTCCTGTGGGATTCTGGATTAGGGCTAAAGATCCTGGGCAGAGTGAACAGGGGCATCATATAAACCTTGTGTCAACAGGGGGTGTAAGAGCCAATATTTCAGACATGTCTCTCCCACGATCTTCCCGTCTACTAACCTTGTCCCTACCCAACTCCAGATCTTTGGTTACCTCTTGCGCAAACCTTGAACTGGTGTGGTCTACAAATGCTGTGAGCTTAGCTCTGATCTGACCCCATCATCTACCAGATTCATTGAGAATTCTTCAATATGGTGTGTTCAATACCAGGCAAATGTGCAGGCTGATTACTCCTACAAATGACCTGTGCTTCAGCCCAGCCACACTAATAAGACACACCACTTCCCCAGCATGCCTGTGTCTTTGCTCACCTGGGTTCTTCCATAGGGAATGCCTTGCTTCTCCAATTTGATGGGTTGGAAATCTGACCTGTCTTTAAAAAATGTGTTCTGGAGCTACTGACTTGGTAAGCTCTTTATCTTTCTTTAGATGCTTATTTTACCGTGAGTTGTATTAAAAGGTTTTAAAAATCTGTATCTCCTTCCCATTAACCCCATTCCCTCCCCAGATGAAGTTACAGAGTCATTGAAAGACAGGAATAAAGCACCTTACAGATAAGTGTGGAGGTTCAGAGGATCAGATTAGCACAGGGCAGGCGCTCCATCAAGGTTTGGAGCAATGATTCTAAGTTAGAACTGGATTTGAACCATGATTCCACCATTGACTAGCTTGGTGACCACGGGAATTAATTTATGGAGCCTCAACTTTCTCATCTGTAAAAAGAGGTTACCTTCTTCATGGTGGTGGTGTAAGGACAAACCGTTATAGACTAAATTAAATCATAGATATGCTTAGTGCAGAGCCTAGCACTCAGGGATTGCTTCACAACTTCTGTGATCTTTAGGAGTCTCCCAGAGGGCTCTATAACAAAGCCCTGGGGAAAGACCTGTTGATGAGATTTGGATTGGCGGCTTTGTGACTCATCAGATGGCAGTTGGCTGGCTGGCAGGCAGGCTGCCAAATAGCTTTAACCAGCGTGCTCAATATCATTTTTGAGGGAGGGTAGAGTGGGAGAGTACCCACTATTTTTTCACCTATTGAGTTTTCACCAACTGGAAGACAATGCCAGAGGAATGCCACTTAGGTACTGTGCATGTGAGAGAGGCTGTGCGTGTATCTATTCCGTATTGATTGCATTTCAACGACAGATTAGATGACGTTGCTAATCCTAATAAGGGAAAGGAAAGGAAGGCTGGTTCTTTGTCATTCTGACAGGATCCATGTAGCTCACTCAGCGCAACCAGGACTCCAGGAAGTGCCCTGTCCAGCTTGCTGCAGGCTGACCCCGTATTCAATTCCTGAAACGCTGGACACACATCGCCTGCGGATATCAACCAGCCGTCCAATTGACAGTGTCGAGTTCCATCTCTGTTCTGTGGTGAAAGCACTCAATGCTTTGCAGGAAGACGATCAATTATTCGCAAGCTGGATATTCGATAGCATCTCCAGCACTCCGACCACAGCCGAAATCCAATTCCTTCAGCTGGCTTGGATTTAGAGGGGAAATGAAAGTCACATTTTGGAAAAGTGGGATTGATTCTGCATGTTACAACTGATAAAAAAAAAAAAAAAGACAAGCCTCCAGCTATGTAGACATCTCCCAGTGATCTAACCCTAATTATCTCTCCCAGGGAATTACAGTTAAGCCTGTTGGTTTAGTAAAGTTTTATTAATTTTTAATAAATTTTGATGACTCATAAAACCTCAGTTTTCTTAACTGTTAAAAATATAATTAAGTCCCTCATGGTGTTGTTTCAAAGATTAAATTAGGTAGTAGATGCAGAGGCAAGTTACCATGCAGATAATGAAGGTTTAAGCCCCTCATTTGCCTGGGCCCCTTTTGAGACCTTTAACTTTCTAAGTTCGTATTCTTTTTTGTAAAGAGGCTTATATAAGCTTCAAACCCTACAAACCTGGGCCAGCTCCTCGATGGATGCACAGGGTAGCTGTCCATGAGGCGGGACCAACTGACAGGTCGGCAGAACCTGAGAACGAGGACCAGATGGGAGAATCTCTGAAGGCTTGGGGTTTTATTACCCTTTAACCAAGTGCCAGAGCTCCTGGCCTTCAACTAATTGCCAGGGCTTGAAAGGGACCTGAGAGAAATATGCTCCAAAAATATTAGTTGATTGTGACTTTAGCCATGATCTCATTTACTGGGACCTGTTTCACGACTGAGAACTGTCTCTAAGAAAGTGTGCTTCTAATGGTAGAATTTTAGGCTCAGGAGTGATACCCTGGGTAGGCATCTCTGAAATCTGACCAGACCAAGCAGCCTGCAGGGCCAGCCAACACTCCGGTTTTACAGAGCTTCTTTGAGACCTGGAACAGACCCAGCCAGGCATGCAGCGAGGGATGCAGTCCATTTCACCCACAGACTCTGCTCAGATGGTTTCTTCAGGCAGACACCCAGGGTATCATTTTCAGTCCTGCCCCCTCCCTCCCTCCCTTCCTTCCTTCGTTTTCCTTTTCTCTCCCCATCCCCACCATATTTCTTGTCCTCTTGCTTTTATTCTACGTTCTCTCTTCCATTTCATGAGTCATGATACAAATTTCAACCCAAGATAAAAATGTACTTTATTTCACCCTTTTGGCTGTGATTAAGTTCCGTCCACAGCAAGGACATTGCTGTCTCCATGGTAACCAGTACACTCGCAAACTGAGGAGGCTGACAGTGTGGAAAAGTATAAAGGAAGCAAAGAGGTTTGCTACAGTTGCTTTTCATCCACTAAGGGAGGACACAGAATTATGGAATCCAGGGGCCGGAGAGGAATTTATGAGGTCACTAAATCACTCGTCCACCTCCAGATGAGCTGTAACAAAATAATTCTGGAGATGAGCAAACGTCCTTTATTTAAAGAGAGCCAGAGCAGATTTCATAATCTCCTTTAGGAAGACATTTAACTGTTACTTTTAAGGACATTTATTGAGTGGCTGATGCAAGCAGTGCCTGTGTGGCTGGGACTACTCCCGGGGCCCAGTCGGAGGCCGGGAGCGGAAGCTAATGATGCAGGCGAGCTGTCTAGCTTCACTAGGACAGACACCTTGTGCTGCTCACCTTTGCTCTCATCCATCCTACTGAGCATCCCATCCAAGCACCGGGGACCCACAGCAACGAGAGGAAAAACCAAAAGCAAAGCCATCTCCTCCTCCCTTTTGAGAATGTTTTCTAAGAAGAGCGCTTATAATTCCAGGCTCCCTCCATTTATTACATACAACATTTGTACTAATTTTAAACACATATAAATGATAGAAAGGTACTGTTGCAAGTGAACATTAATGCTATGACTCTGGCAGGAGAACACACAGAATAATTCTCTGGCAGTTGACAGTGGATGCTGGAATCAAGGGAGAGTGTTCAGGATTTCATGTCTTTGGCTTGAAGGCCCTCTGCGCACGTCAGAGCCCTGGGTGGTTCCCCCCAATCCCACAGGAAGTGAAGCTAGTGGCCAGGACACACTTGGCGTAATCATTCAGATGATTCAGGTGTAGGAAAAAGGAGCGGCATGCTGCCCTGAGACTTTGAAGAGAGCTTCCTGCAGACAGCTGTTGAGCTGTGAGCATGGGATGCGGAGAAGTGAGTTACTGAAAGGCAGGATCCTGGCACGATTCACAATATCTTCCAATACTACAGCTTCAGCTCATGATGGACTTCTAAGCTCTGGTTCTCCTGGGCTGAGACTGTCCCCATTGGCACCGAGGCAGCTGACCACACGCATGGGTGAGCGGTTTGACTCGAGTCCTGGCTCAGCATCCGCTAGCTGGGTGGCCGTCAACGAGGGAAACATCCTAAGCTTCAATTTCTCTTATTCAAAGTGGGATGATGATAACATCTCACATCTGAGATTAGCTGAGAAAAAGTGTGTAAACCACTTAATGTGTTGCCTGACAAGATAGTGGCTATTATTATTCTGTCACTTTGTCCTCCTAATGATGGTCCTCAGAGGAAGTAGACTCCACCCCCTGCACATGGCTCCCGCTATTTAATCTCAGCCCGGGCCCCTCTGGTAACACCCTCTGCTCAGAGGAGGGCATAGCAGCCTGTCAGGCTTGCTCTTTCTGTTTCTAGGGCAGCAAAGTATCAAGAGGGTGCCAGCTAGGCCCAGGCAGGTTCCCCTGGGCACGAGACCCCAGTGGTGGGCTCCATGTTGGCCTCCCGGTGTGCTCTGGTAATGCACACACTGCTTTCTGGTCCTTTTCTTTTCTTGGTCAAGGGTAGACAAGAGCAGACAGTTGGGACAGAAGGAAATTGGAACAGAGGGACAGACGTCACCTGTGCAACCTCTTCCCTGCCAGCCTTGAATGTTTTTTGTGCTTGACCCAAGCAGAAGCATCAGCCCTGAACATATGTGATTTGCACCAGTGACAGCAGCCACAATTCCCAGAGTCCTCGCTTTCCTTCCTTTCCTCCTTCCTTCCCTTCCTTCCCTCCTTTCCTCCTTCTTCCCTTCCTTCCTTCCTTCCCTTCCTCCCTTCTTCCTCCCTCCCTCCTTCCTTCCTTTCTTTCTTTCCTGGGAATTGAACCCAGGGTCATTCTACCTCTGAGATGAAAAAAAAAAAAAAAAAAAAAAAATATATATATATATATATATATATATATATATATATGTATATTGCAGGGTCTGCTATCCTCTTGTCTCAGCCTCCCACATACTGGAATTATAGGTGTGTGTTTCTATACCTGGCTATTCTTCCTGGAGAGAAAAACACCCCACTGTTAGCCTGATTTTCAATCCTAATGCTTGCCATCATCCACTGTATCCATATGAATTTCCTAATAGCTAACCTGGCCTTTCCTTGTGCTAGGGGTACTATCTTACTTCTTGGTCCCCTCTAAATTGCTTATCATGGCATCCCTCTTTCTCCTACCCTCAATCTCTCCCCTAACCATGATCTATACTACTTCCAGACTTATATTTCTAATACAAATGAAAGCACATGTGTGCTAGGGATGTGGTTCAGTGGTAGAGCACTTGTCTGGCTTGCCTAAGGATGCAATCCCCAGAGCCATCCCCCCAAAAAATAATAATAAAGACTGTGTGCCTTGTGATCTAATACCATTAGTGGTTCCTCACTATCCGTGAGCTAAAAAGCAGACTTCTCTTTATGCCGTGTTAAGCCCCCTTTGGTCTTGCTCCTTCCCACCTCTCCAGCTTCATCCCATACCAAGCCCTGTACCCCAGCCGCCCGGGACCTGCTTACAGTTTCCTGGTGCCATGTGTTTTGTATCCAGTTCATCTGCTCACCTTTGCTCAATGGCTTAACTGCTTATTTCTTCCTTCCTCCCGTCCCCTCCTTGGGCCTGGTGAACCCCCTACCCATCCTTCAGAGTTGAGTTTAAATATATTTGTGTACAGAGAGTTCTATGAAGCCTCCTCAGGTCTTCCTCTGTGCAGAACTCCTCACCCACTCTGCCCTCAGCTGGTCCTCTGCGCACGTTTCCTGATGGCTCCTCTTTGCTATTGCGCCCACCTGTTTATTGATGTTTCCTGGCTGCACTGCAAGCTCCTAGAGGATGTGGATCAGGTCGTATTCATCTTTGTAAGCCCTGTGCAGATCATGTTTCCTGGTACGCAGCAAGAGCTGAATAAAAGTCTTTGTTGAATGAATGATTAGATAATTTTAAAATTCCCAAAGCCTAAATTAAGTCCATATAATAAGATGCAAGCATTGACTAAAACAAATCCTATGAGGATAACAGTTCTGTGTTCTGGAGACAGAAAAAAAAAAAAGGAATGGGAGGTTTCTGGCCCAGGATGGCCAGACCTGCCATGCTCTGCAGGGGCCCAAGGAGAGTTCTGTGAATCCCCACACTGAGCAAAATTCTGAGGGGAGGTGAAAGTAAAAAAACATGGCCCTAGCCGGATGAGCAGAGGTAGGGGTGACCCAAGACTGTGTAGCCCAGGGAAATAGTTTTGTGGGGTCTTTATCTATAGGAACAATTTGATTATATGAAACATATTATAAAATTCATGGGCCCCTGGGAGGTACAGTAATTCAGTGTCAACTTCAAGATAGTGGCTAAGAGGAGGTACTCACACACTTCTGCAGAGTACTATCAGCACACAGGAAGAGTCTTCTGAGCGCTGGACACTGTGCTCTCCCAGGCATGCTCAGGGCCAATCTCGCCCCATCCTTCATCGCCAAATGTGCAGGCCTTGGCTAATTTTATATTTCTCTCCACAAGTAAAAGGTAGTAATGCTGCTATTACTCACAATGCCATGACTCTTTAGGACCTTTTATATTAAAACAATATATATCTTTTGGCCTTTGCTGTTCCCAAACACCAATTATTTAGTGCTGGTCACGGCAGCGCTTACGATGCGGCTCGTGGACTCTGGCTCCAGGGGCTTCTCGAAGGTTGGCACTGTGCTTTGCTGAGGATGACCAAAAGCCCAAGTCAGATTCAGAGTGTGCAGAAAAGGTGAGCAATAATTCATGCTCTGGTCACGTAAAGTTTTCCTTTTGGAATCATCTAGCACGGCTGTAGAACAGTATTTTCCTTGACACTGCATCTCTCTCGGTGCTGACTGTAGCCCTGTACGCTGTCAGCAGAGGAGAAGAGAGGCAAAGGGCCTCTGGGCTGACTTGGGAAAGCCATCCTTTTCCTTCAAGACATGTTGGTTCTTCATGAAAACTGGCCCTGAGAAGTTGGATGTCATTAAGGAGATCAGACATAGAGAGTGTGTCAACCAGAGGGGTTACTGGGGCTCAGAGCACCAGTCTCAAAAGCTCTAGGAGCTAGGAGGAGCCATCTTGGCAGTCCACAGACATGGAGCCTGGAAAGAGGGTTGGGTGACGGCCATAGGAGCCATGGCAGAGGGGCCACACAGTGTAAAGGAAACCTAGGCCAACTTCTGCTACTCACTGTGCGCCAGGGTGCACCACGGTCAGAACACAGGGGCCAAGGAATGCAAGTGACCCTGGAGCAGGCCGTGGACCATGCAGAGTTCAGAACCCTCACCTCCTTCCAGCTCCAGCACCAATGCGGTCACCCCAAATCAGTGCCTCAGCAGTATGCTATAGGCCCAATCTCACGGGGTCCTTTTAATGCAATACCTTGCAGTCTGGTGGTTTGCTGGCTAGATGGCTGTCCCAGAACCCCACTGGCCATGGACTGGGGTTGAGGTAGGATAGAGGAAATAAAAGAAATAAGTGATAAGGAGACATAAAGGAAGAACAAGGTAAATGTAACTGATATGGAAGCCTGTGGCAAAATTCCCCAATAGGACATCCTTACTCCTCAAGACAGGACTATCCCCCACCCCCAACCCCAGCCAGGGTTGCTAGTCCCAAGTTTCGGAGGCCTTTACCCTGATCACTGTTATGCATCCCACCCATGAAGAGTCTAACCAAAAGAGATACCTACTAATAAGATAGTGAAGGCCCATCAGGACCCTGCAGATAACCAAAACACCCTAAATCACCTGTGACTGCCAGACTGATGTCATCCTCATGTACCTCCTCCTAGCCAACCCTCAAGAAATCTTCTGTACAAGAAGAGCTGTGAATCTCCAAAATGCATCTCTCACTCTGGAGATTGACCACTTTCTCCCTTGAATGTGTATTTCTATTATTTATTTATTTATTTATTTATTTATTTATTTATTGCAGTATTGGGGACTGAACCCAGGGGCATTCTACCTCTGAGCTATACCCCCAGCCCTATATTTTATTCTTAATTTTTAAACAGAATCTCGCTAGATTTATGAAAGTCTTACTATTTGCTGAGACTGTCCTCAAACCTTCCATCCTCCTGTCTCAGCTTCTCAAGTACTGGGATTACAAGCATGCGGCACCATGCCCAAAAGAATGTGTAGTTCTTGCTTTCCTAAATAAATCTCTGTCTATGACTCTGACTGGCTCATCCTGCAATGTTTTTCTGTCATGTAAGCCAAGGCCCTGAGGTTCTGAGTTGCTTTTCCCTCTTTCCACAACTGGGAACTGCTCTGGACCCTTCACAGATTCAATCGTTCTCCCATAACATCTCACTTCTGTAGACAGAAATCTTAAGGTTCCTTAGGATCTCTGGTTATTCTCACACACGGGGTTGAATGTAAAGGGGTGGGCAGCATTGTGATGAGAAAAAAATGGAGACAGAGCCACAGGCTTCTGTCTGGCTTCACAGTTCTGCACTGACCTGTTGGCACCACCCACCCAGCTAGTCCAATGTTCCGGAGAAGGACAACCTTTGAGAAAGTCTACCAGCACCATGCTCTCTAAGGCTTGGGACAGGGCCATGTACCTAGGTCAAATGATGACTCTGGTAGTGATGAAATAGCCCAATAATCCTAAAGAAGAATGAGATGAGACCCTGTCTCCTTCACAGTAATATGAAGTATGTGACAAATTAAGTATCTACTGGAGCTTAGAGAGATGCCAGCATTATTTGAAGAAAAACTAGAGACAAGTACAGATTGGTCCTCCTGAGAGGCCATTTTTTCCTATGGTCTGCTCTGCTCTGGGAGATGGGATGAATAGGAATGGTAGGCCAGCCTCATGGAAACCCTTCTCCTGTCCTGTCTTCATGCAAGCTGTCTTAGTCAAAATTCTTATTGCTATAATCCAAAACAACTGGCCACACAACTCAGAGGAAGAAATATTTATTTGCTGAAAGTTCTGGAGATCTGGGGGTTCAGTCCATATGAGGCTGGGTCTGCAGAGCTCAGGTAATGGTGGCAGGAGGCAGAAAGAGGAAGAGAGCAAGGCTCTGCCATCACATCATAGAGGCTGGAAGAATGAGAGAAAGAGCAAGGGGAGGAAGGTACATATATAATACCCAAGGTCATATTCCCAGGATCCCCTACCCCCAACATAGCTATCTACTCTCTGTGAGGGCTGAGGGGACGGTCTACATCCAAACCATTGCAGGAGCTTTCCTAGCCTACTGAGTATGGCTAGACAAATCTGATCCCACCCATTTCAGCAGTGTAAATCCAGAACATTTCTTTGCATACCTTCAGACACGGGTATGCCTTCCACATTACAGCCCTACAAATAATTGAAGTCATTTAGACAGAGTGATAAATAATGTTCAAAATTAAGCAGAGACCCTCTGGAATTACTATTCTGAATACATCCATCTCTGGCTAACTGTGGAGCTCTATTTCTGAGACAGACATGGCTGTCAAACTCAAGGGTTTAAACCTTCCTGGAAAATAGAGTAATTCATGGAAGAAAGAACACAAGATGCTAAATTTTTTTTTAAATACCAACAAAACGAAACACAAACAAGCCATACCCCCAATTTGTTGATATTTAAAACTTTTGCCAGGAAGGTACCTTTATCTTTGTTCTTTTTCAGTAGCTCAGGAAATATTGGTATAAATATATGTTTACTGAGAGAGAGTTTGCCACAAGCTTTATTCTGAAAACTCTATACTTTGTGAGTGAGTGTGTGTGTGTGTGTGTGTGTGTGTGTGTGTGGTACTGGGGGTGGAACCTACAAGCATTCTATCTCCGAGCTACACCCCCAGCCCTATTTTTTTTATTATTTATTTTGATACAAGGTCTCACTAAATTGCAGACAGTCTCACTGAGTAGTTGAGGCTCTCTGTGAACTGTGGTCCTCCTGTCAACCTCCCAAGTACTGGGATTATAAGCATATGCTACCACGCCTGGTTTTCTATTTTTAAAGTTTCTTTAACCTGGCTTTATTGACTTAAGATTAATGTGTTTGAACTCACATTGGTTTTGTATCTTTTTCCAAAAACTAAGTGAATTGCCCAAGTGGCCTCACCAGCTGCCTTTCTACCACTTGTTTAGCAATAGAAGCATGGCTCTGCCGTTTGGTGCACTATTAAAAGGGTAGGAGAGCCGGGCGTGGTGGTGTAATCCCCGCGCTTGGGAGGCGGAGACAGGAGGATCGCGCAGGTTCGAAGCCAGCCTTGCTGGCTTAAGAGACCCTGTTTCCAAATAAAATATAAAAAAATAAGTCTGGGAGTGTAGCCCGGAGGTAGAAGGGTTCCATCCCCAGTACCACCAAAAAAAAAAAAAAAAAAAAAAAAGGTTAGGACAAATACTAACCTAAACCACCATGAGACCCATCCACAAATTCTAGGATACTGAACTCAATGAGCACAATATAAATATCTGAAGATTTAAAAATTTTAGTTCAGAAATATGAAATGTAATTACCCAAAGTGTATGGCTAGAAAAAAAGATGTATGTATCCTGATAAGTTCAGTACTAAGATGAAAAATGCCTTTATGAGATCTGTGAACACTCCCTTCCTCCTGAAAACTGGGAGACATTTGCAGGCTGAGGCAAAGCCCACTGGTCTCTTCGTCCCATTGTTGCACGACCAACACACTGTACAGAGACTCTGATCCTGACAGCTCTCTCGAGTTCCCCTGCAGCAGCTCCAGCCCTGACTCGCCCTCTTCCTCTCTCTGAGGGATAGCACTTGCCTACTTAACTGTGAGTGTAGTGACTGTGTCTTACACAGTAGACATCCAACAAATAATTTGTGGTTGAATTAAAAAGCAGATTAAAAATATACAATGTATTTTTTTTTATTTTTCCAGTACTAGGGGTTGAACCTAGGGGCACTTTGAGCTATATACCCAGTCCTATTTTTTTATTCTTTATTTTGAAACAGGGCCTCACTAAGTAGCTGAGACTGGCTGCAAACTCATGATCCTCCTGTCTTGGCCTCCCAAGTACTGGGATTACAAGCGTGCGCCACCACACCCGGCTCTACAATGTAATTTTTAAAATGTTGAAAGGGAAGGGCTATAGAAGAAACATAACTAACATATTTCTTATGTTGTGTCATATCCAAACATCAGAAACCTTTTTTTGAGCCAAGACCTGGTGGTACATGCCTATTATCTCAGTACTTGGGAGGTTGAGACTGGAGGATCATAAAATTGAGACCAGCCACAGCAAATTAGTGAGGTCCTCAGCAACTTAGTAAGACCTTGTTTAAAAAAAAAAATAGAATAGGGCTAGGGGAGTAGCTTGGAGGTAGAATGCCCTGGGGTTCAATTCCCAGTACTGCCTCTGTCCTACAAAAAAGAAAACCTTTTTCAGTCTTGGGATAAATGACCCTACATTGAAAAAAAAAAAAATCACTACTATATACTGAACTGGTCAAGTTCACAAAAAGCTATAACATGACCTTGAGGCTAGTGGCAGATAGTTAAGTGTTAATTCTTTAGGGTTTAGAGTGGAGAGGTCCAGAAATCAAGGAGGCTGAGAAGGAAGTCTGTTTTGCTGATTTCCTTTTTTCATCCTGCAAGTGGTTAGTATTATGCTTCAAAAGAGTGTAATTTAGGCTTGGCAGCAATCAGTTACAGAGACCATTACACTAACACTTCTACCAGGGAAGAAAAAAAAGTGTTCTAGGAGCTCGTCTTTGGAATACTCAAAAGTCACTTGGAGCCCACACGTGGAATTTAAAGCTAACCTCGTTGGTATGCATCTTTTTCTTCCCTTTCTAATTCTATCTCCCAAAATTGAGTATCGTGAGATGCTAACATCAGAGAAGACTGGGAATAGGCACTGACAAATAGGCTGTAAACAGGAGCAGGTAGAGAGATAAATCAGTTGGCCTTGAGACTCTTGCATTTCTCATTTCTGTGACAACACTGAATCTTGAAACTTGTTCCTCTTTGTGAAAAATGCAGTTTTAGGTTTGGCAGGAGAGCAGCAAATACTGTCCATTTCAACCAGTCTGAGTCTAGCAAAGGGTCCTCTGGCAGCAGTATCCTCTGTTTCTGAGGGCAGCCCAGGTCTTCACTGACAACTCAGGCTGGGAGCTGCCCTCCTGCTGGCTGCGAGGCCAGAACACTTCCCTATGCACAGGACTGTGATCTGATTTAAAAGGTGAAAAGTTAAAGGGGGGGGGGGGCTGGGTAGAATTTTCAGAGGTAGAATTCCCCTGGGTTCAATCTCCAATACAAAAAATAAAATAAAAATAAAATAAAATACAAAAAATAAAAATAAAATAATAATAAAAGGAGAAAAGCTATTAAACACTGTAAGCCATTAAAGCCCAAACAAGCAGTTCCTTCACAGATCGACCACAATTTAACTTTCTGGAACTAAAGATCCATGTTCATTCAACTTATCATGGATCAACGGTCACTGGATGTGTTGAGATAATGACTAGAAAAGCAACCTTGAACTAACCGGATTAAAAAAAAAACAAAACAAAAACAGCCTGTTCTCCCACCATGAGGTAGAAGGTGCATTTCTCTTTGCTTTAAACTGGATACTTGTTCAACCAGGTTCCTGAAAGAATAAAATATCATTAACAAGATTTACCTAAGAGCTACCCAAATAGAAAAACGATGGGCGCAACGATCTGTTTCGCAGGAATGAGGCTGAGTCAAACATCTGCTCAGCTCCCTTCTCCTCCCTCTCCCCTCCCCAGTGGTTAATGACATCTGAAGCGCTTAAGCTTTGCACATTCCTTCACTAATTAAATTCCTGCAAAGCTGTCTCATGAATCAGGTGCTTTGTGGAGCGAGAATACAGACCCTGCTTTTGTGTTGCTGGCGCCTGCCTGGGTCCAGGTTGGAGCCCAGCATACACTCAGCCTGCTCCAGAGCCTTTTCTGAGGTTTCAAGAGTCCTGTTTTCCTGCCCCGCCCCCCGTCCAAAGATCTGCCTTTGCTATTCACTACCTGTTCTGTCAAAAGTAAATTGATTAAAATAAAGAAATGGGGAATTAAGTTGTATAAATCAAGGTTTGAGAACATGTAAATGCTAATTTTTTAAAGGACAGGGATATTTCAGTAATTCAAGTGGGAAAAAAGGGAAAATGAACTTTATTTTTTCAAAACTGTCCTTTTTTCATTTGTTTATTCATTCACTTATTTCAATCGTTTATTCACAAAAAGACATTGAGTGTCCCCTGTGTATTCCTCACTGTGCCAGGACTTACCTGTGTTTAAACTCCATCCCTGCCCTTAAGGATCTTTCATTCCGCATCTGGACCTCAGTCCCAAACCAAAATGAACGGCAGGATCTGTCCCAGCCATGGAAACGAAAAAGGGGCTGTAGGAAGCAGTGTTCATTGCTGGAGACCTTGGACTAGGCACATCATGTATAGAAACACTGGGGACTGGATCCCCTCAATTAAGAGCAGTTATCAAATGTATACTATGGATTGCAGAAGTACAGCTCAGAGCTGCCACTGGCTAAATGCCTATTGTGCACTAGGTGTAGTGCTGAGCAGTTTATATGTATTCCTTATTAATTAATTAATTTATTTATTGCGGTACTGGGGATTGGGCCCAGGGGCATTCTATACCCCCAAGCCCTATTGTGTGTGTGTGTGTGTGTGTGTGTGTGTGTGTGGTGCTGGGGATGGAACCCAAAGGCTTTCTAGCTTCGGGTTACACTCCCAGACCTATTTTCTATTTTATTTGGAAACAGAGTCTCACTAAGTTGCTGAGAGCCCCACTAAGTAGCTGAGTCTGGCTTCGAACCTGTGCGATCCTCCTGTCTCAGCCTCTCAAGTACTGGGATTACAAGTGTGCACCACCACGCCCAGCTCCCACGCCCTATTTTTCTTCTTCTTTCTTTCCTCCCTTCCTTCTTTCTTTCTTTTTCTTTTTCAGTACTGGGGATGGAACCCAGAAACATTCTACCTCCGAGCTATACTCACAGCCCTATTTTTTTCTTTATTTTTGAAACAGGGTCTCACTGAGTTGCAAAGAGCCTCACTAAGTAACTGAGGCTGTTCGTGAACTGTGATCCTCCTGTCTCAGCCTCCCAAATGTTGGAATTACAAGAGTGTGCCACCACGCCCGGCTTTCTTATTTTGAAATAGGTCTCACTAAGTTGTGGAGGGCCTCACTAAGTAGCTGTGCCTGGTCGTGAACCCGTGATCCTTCTTGAATTACAAGCGTGTGGTACCATGCCCGGCCTTAAATGTATTCTTTGAGGTTTTATAGCATCTCTTTAAGATAAAGATCTCTCCAACCCCCACACCGTGCAGTTGAGGAAACTGATGTGGGGAGAGATTGAATATCAAGGTCATAGGTCCAGGTATTTCTAAAACTCTATTTTTTTCCCTTTTTTAAAAAATCATTGTGAACTCAATGCAAAGTAGTATATGAAGACTGGGCAGCACAAGGTAAAAGAGTTGAGAAGGAAGGGAATGGCTCAGGAAGTCTTTGCAGGGAGATTCAAAAGAAGACAACCAAATCCAGTCTGGAGCAGGTAGGAAGGAGCAGGAGGGAGCCATGAAATCATCTTTATGAGGGGAACTGGAGACACATGAAGGCATGAATCCAGCAACTATCACCTCGAATCCTGCCTCTCCCAGGCTCCCTCCTCCTTCACAAAGCAACCAGGCCTTTGTCCACCTACCAGAGCAGAAGCTCCTGAATACACAGCCCTGCAGTGTCAGCTCTGACCGCCTTCTATTCTGGACAGGTGCTCCCCCTGCGTTTCATTAAGTCAGTGCTCTCACCTGTGCTCTGTGGCCAGCGAGCATGCAGGAGTGCCCAGGTGTGGCTAAATTCTAGATGACTGGTAGAGGTAGCTGGCCCGAAATAGACTAGCTGCCCCACTCCCCAGCCTCGCGGCCACCAGAGCCTCCTGTAAGTCCCCGTGGTCCACATGCCTTCATGCTCCTGTGGTTTCACCAGAACTTCTTCCTTCTGCCTCTTGTCCACCTTGCTGACTTCAACTTTCTTCAAAACTTAGCTTAATGGACACAATATAAAATAGGATTAAGAAAACCCAAAATAATAATATTGTAGAGAGTTGGGGATTTTCTCCCCACAAAGGGAATCCTTAGGTATGTAGTCCAGACTGTATGGTGGGCACCATGATCATTAGGAACCCTTATTCCCTAGGTGCTTCTGTTCTGCCATCCTTAGTCCTCAGATCCGATTCTTAAACTCATCTACTGGTCCAAAAGCCCCAACTGTCACATCTCCATCTCAACTAAGAAGAAAAAAATGAGAGAAAGGAAAAACGGCAAGATCTCTGTGTTTCTCCCTATTAAGGAATCCTCCTGGCAAACTCATCACAACATCCTATTACTGGTCAGAACATGATCATTAGAGAGATCAACAAATGTAGTCTCTCAGCTGAGTGTTGTTGCCGCTCTGTTGTGTGAATAAGGAAGGGAATACACAGGTAGTCAGCTAGCAGACCTTGCCTACGGTGTACATCTCCTGCAAACCTTTCTGGCTCACTTCCTTCTTGTCCCTCGGCGATTAGGCAAACTTCCTCTGTGTTTCTATTGCATGTCAGGTGGAGCTCGGTGGACAGACAACTAACCTCACAACACCATCGTATGGTGCTCCTTCCTCCAGTGGCTGTGAGCTCTCTGACGGTAGGCACCATTTTGATCATATATGAAATTCCTGGTCCCTAAGTAATTGTTGCATCGTAGCATATCTCTGAACATCTCCTGGGTCTGGGTTTTCTACACTCGTCTTCCTATTTTGGAACATTGATATTTTTGCAGAGGAGACACTAAAAATATCTGGAAGGTTATTTCAAAGTACTAGAAGCTACCACTGTGATTGGTGCCAGTTTTAGAGGAAGGCACACATGACTTTAAAACCAAGCCAAAAATAGTACTGAAATGGTTATTTCAATTTCCACCCAAGTGGGTCATCTCTTTGGTATCCGTTACTAGGGAACTGTCCAGAGTTCGGTGGGTGGCAAGGACAGTTTGACCAAGCCATCATAATTTAGAGGGACAGAGCATGAATTTGACTCACCCTGCTTTTCAATTATACTTCCTTTTTTGACAAATGCAAAATTTTGGGGGTGGGGTGGCGAGATGGCTGCTGAATATGAGATAGAAACATGGTCACATAGCTCAATTGAAGCCACGTTTTAATTACACTTCTAAGTCTGGCTCAGTCTTTTTGTGGGAACAGGAAATAAAGAGAGAACACTTTAGATGAAATATGGAAGGCTAACTCATAGGGAAATCATACTAATGTGACATAAAACCTTTAAGAATTGTGGCACAAGATTCCATCTAATATCTCAGTATGCTCAGTGACTTCCCCGCTCTCCTTCTTTATGTCCTTTCTCTAATCTGTTCTCTTCCTCGCCATTTTGCCTGCCATCAAGCTCACTCGGGCCCTTAACAATTTAATTTGGATGCAGCAACACCTTTCTACCCAATTTGCTACCTCCACGCTCTGTGCCCTTCACCCTCGCCCTCCGGTCCTCCCCTACCCCACAGCTCTCACTGTCTTGTGTTGATTCTTAGCTTTTGCCCTTCTATGAGCTAAGTTTTCTAAATGTAACCATATTTCAAGCATATATGACACTTCTTCCTGTCCCCCCAGGGCCTCATCCAGATCTCTGCTCACCATATGGGTAAGGTATTTGTTGCCCGACTGACTGACTTGGGGCTGAGATACCCATAAGATGCAGGAGATGCAGATATATGGCCCACAAAACTTCTAGGGGTCCAGGGACATGATTTCATTTTTATTTCTTTTAAAATCCAAAGACACAATAGAACATAATAATGAGTATTAAATAATATATCCAGCCTGGATTATCTTCACTCCTATATCAACAAACTTATAAAACATAATTTAGTACAGTTTAATAAAGAAGGAGCCATGAATGTAGAGGTACCTGGGATCCCCAAAGTCCTATTGCTGCCCTGGACTCATTTTTCACAGCCCAAGAAAATTAAGTTAAAAGTGTTTACAAAAATAATTTGGGCATGCTTATTTTTATCGTGCATTTTCCTTTAAAACTTCATTTCTCAGCTTCTTTGGTTGGTCCAGTGCAGATCACTAGTCCAGAAAGTGTGAAGGCTTCTTCCTGGATTTGATAAATCGATGTAAATGGAATGTGACATGTTACCGTGTTATTTTGTTCACACAATCACCTCTTTGATGGCTCAGTAAAAGGTAGAAGGGAGAAACTTCTCATGATATCTATAAAATATACACCACATCCAGTCTGTTATATTTCAAGACATAAAGTTCCCTTTCTAGTTTCTAAAACTCTGATTTCTGTGTGTCAGGGCCAAATGGAATGTGTTTTAGTCGACTCTTGGGTAAATACAGAAATATAATCTTTCCCCTTAAAGCAGAGCCTGCTTCACATACTATATCTGTGTGTGCAATATCTCTCTAAGCATTCAAATATTAGGACTCAGAACTGGTCTGAAGGCATTGATAAGTATTTTTTTCTTAAGGCATCTAAGCCTAATGATTTGAGAGTTCACGATGTTTTAAATAGTCCTAGATACTTTTTTCCCTCCAGATAGTTTATATTAATATGAGTTTGGACTTAAGAAAATTATACAATACTTTCTTTCTGCTTTTTTGGAGGAGGAGGGCACAAGATATTCTCTAAAGAGCAGACATAAGCTTGCAATTAGGAGTTTCATTTCTTCTCACCTAAACATAATTGTCACTTGCCCAAATAAATTCCAAAAGATGAATCCAGCATTTTCTTTGCATCATAAATTATGATCCGTGCCATTAATTACTGCCTCGTTACATTAATTTGTTTCTCTGTCAAAATGTTACCTACCCACCCCTTTTTAACATGATAACCAACTGATAGGATCTTAAGCTACTCATGCATTTAGCTAAATGGTCAGTTCTGAGTCTTCGAAAGCTCTCTGTGGTTTGCGTTTCTATCTTTTTTATGGTGTTGGACTTAGAGCATGAGAAAGGTTTAGAAGGTCAGCTGGCCTCGTCGTAGTAAATGCCCACAAATCCTCGCCGCGAATGAAGAGATGACCCTTCCCTTCCTGGGGGTCAGGGGGTCAGATTCCATAGCTCTCTTCATTGGCGCCTTCCAGCCTCAGCTCAGCCAAAAATATCTCTTCTGCTCTCCTCTTTGCCAGCTTCTTTCACATTGTCCTCCACAGCCATGGAGAATAATTCCTCAACATCTTCCCTAAACATGCCCTTCTGAATCCCGAAAGGCCCAAGGGAAGGCAAACCGTGGCCTGCTCTGCCCCTGGCCAGTCTCTCTTCCTACCAGGACCCAGGCTCTGCTTTTAACAAAGTGCTTAAATGGCACATCCTTAGGATGGAAATAGAAAGCAATGGAGTGCTTATGTCTGCCACACCACAAGGAGTCTCAGAAGCATTCTGCTGTGTGAAAGAAGCCAGACACAAAAGGCCACATATTTTGCAAGTCTATTTATATGAAATATCCAGAAGAGGCAAATCCAGAGAGACAGAAAGCAGATAGTGGTTGCCAGGGGCTGAGGGGCTGGGGGAATGGGAAGCGACTGCTTAATGGGTATGGGTTTCCTGCGTGGGATGATACACACGCTCTGGAATGAGACAGTGGCCGTAGTTGCGTAACATTGTGAATGTGCTAAATGTTGTTGAATGGCACAGCTTACATGGTGCAGTCCATGTCGTGTGTAGTTTACCACACACACATGCACATGAGCACAAATGCTTAACTGGTTCTCTGAAAGCCTGGCTGGGGACTGTAATAAGAAGACTGCATCTCAGCTGGCCAGAGACCGAGGTCACAAGGTAGAAGACATGGGTAAGGGTAAGGCATTGGTTTCCATTCATTCAATATTTGTTTAGCACCTACTGTGTGATAAGTTGAGTGCTCAGGGCTGGAGATAGAGCCACGAGAACATTTCAGGGAAGTCTCAGTCCCCGAGGAGCTTGAGGATGAGCTAGTCTTTTTCAGGACTTTATGAAAGTGGAGAGTCAATGTATTCTTTGACCTTTATTTGACAAATAAAAGGGGAGGGATAATAATACTTCATAATATTTACCCTTTCTAGCCCACAGAGTCATTGCAAGGATTCAATGATAACATGTTACCATGGTTTGTATTTTATAAAGCATTGTACAATATATTAAGCAATGATATTCTAGTTTAATGTTGCTTTTTGTTTTTATAACAGCCTTTTGTTTTTAGCCGGTTTCAAAACTAGTGTGATTGTTTCTTTCTAGCATTTATTGATGGTAAAGGAACAGGTTTCCTATTACAGATGTAGTATGTGTCCATCATAAGGTACATTTAAGAAATCCAAAACAGTATGTTATATATATATAATATATATAATATATTATATATACTTATTTCTTTTTGGGGAACCCAAAATATATAGCCTCAGTCCTATATTTTATTCTTTATTTTGAAATAAGGTCTTAATAAGTTGCAGAAGGCCTCACTAAGTAGCTGAGGATGACCATGGTCCCATAATCCTTCTGTATCTGCCTCCCAAGTACTGGGATTACAAATGTATGCCACCATGCCCAGATATATATATATATAGTGTGTGTGTGTGTGTGTGTGTGTGTGTGTGTGTGTGTGTGTGTTACTGGAGATGGAACACAGGGGCTTTCTACCTCTGGGATATACTCCCAGACTTATTTTATACTTTATTTGGAAACAGGGTCTCAGTAAGTTGCTGAGAGCCTCACTAAGTAGCCGAGGCTGGCTTCGAATCTGCACGATCCTCCTGTCTCAGCGTCCAAAGTACTAAAATTTCAAGTATGCGCCACCACACCTGGCTACAAAACAGTATATTTTAATCAACCATTATCCTCCCCCAGATATATCCACAGTTAACATTTTAGTATATGTTCTTAGGTATTAATAATCATTGGGTTAAGAGTAAGGACACTGCCAGAGATAGGTTGTATCATTTTCTAATCATTTAATTTGGAGAGGCATCTCATATCTCTGTCTCAATCCTTATTGTAAAATGAAGGAATAATAGTATTTGCCTACAAGTTGTAAAGATTAAATGAGGTACTTAATGTATATTATTTGGAAGAATATGTACTAATACATTTTATTAAAAGTATGCATACATGCTAATTATATATACATACATATACATGGTATATATACATAATATATCTAGCTATACACACAATACACATATATATTAATTATATACATATATGCACATATGTACTACAAATACAGTATCTACACATAGATATAAAATTATCTGGTTATTTTTATTAGTGAGGCAGCAATAAACACATCTATCTCAATCAGTGCTTTAGTTTATTAAGTAACTATTTAAATAAGTCTCCCAAGTGCATTATAGTAGAACTTATTTAAAGTAAAAACATTCAGCCACTTTAAAGAGCAGATTTTATAATCCATGTACAGAAGTTTCCAAAATTTGTGCTGCTATTCATCTTTGCCTTGTAGAAGAGTGAAATAGTTAATATTCTGATAGATGGTCCCTGAGCTCCTTTTTAGAGGGAACTTTTGGTTCAGCAATTCTTTGATACATGTAGAAGATGGCCTTTGAGGACAGGATATGAAAGGATAGTGAAACCAACCATTCAAACAAAGCTTGTAAGAAATTAATCAGAACTAGAGGGAGGGGCAGAAAGGAGGGCTTGGGAGGGGGAAGAGTAGGGTAGATAGAAGAAGGAAAGGGGAATAGACCTCAAGCAGGCAGAAGTTTCATGTGAACATTTCAGAAACAAGTTAAACAAATGACATTTACAAACACAAATTTCTGATATTATAAGTTTAGGTATGTGTTGCTGAGAAGTATAACTTTTCCAGTACTCTAAAATTCAGTGAAGTAATTTGTGTACATAAATACCTTGGCTGAATGTATTTAGGGCACATGATAAAAAAAGAAATGTGTTTTACATGTGGGCTGGTATGTAGCAAAGAAATTAGAATATCCATGGAACATGGGATTAAGATTTTAAGATGAACAGAGACTCAGCCAAAACTGACTACGACACTCCAAGCTCCTATAGTGGGTTGAGTGGTGCTCCCCCAAGTTAATTTCCACCTAGAACCTCAAAATGTGACCTTATTTGAATATAGGGTTTTCATAGATATAATTAAGGACCTCAAGATGAAATTATCTTGTCTGTAGGGTGGGTCCTAAATGTGAAGATGTAAGAGAAGACAAAGAGACACAGAAAAACCATAGAAAGATGGGGGCAGAAATTGGAGAGATGCTGTTATAAGTCAAGGAATTCCTGGGGCCACCAGAAACTGGGAAGGCAAGGAAGTATTCTTCCCAGAAACTGTCAGAGGAAATCTGGCCCCGCTGACACCTTGATTTCAGACTTCTGGCCTCTGGAACTGGGAGACAATGCATTTCTGTTTTAAGATTCACAGTGTTTTGAAACTCTATTGCGATAGCCTTGGAAACTAATATACCTCCAAGAAACTTGCTCAAATCTTAGGGTGGGCATCAGACTTCCCCTTAAGATATAGACAACTTAAAGTTGAAACTGAACTTGTCTAATTTTTTTTTTTTCGGTACTGGGGATGGAACCCAGGGGCATTCTACCTCTGAGCTATACCCCCAGCCCTATTTTTTATTCTTTATTTTGAAACCAGGTCTCATTGAGTTGCAAAGAGCTTCACTAAGTAGCTGGGGCTGTCCTTGAACCGCAATCCTGAGGTCTCAGCCTCCCAAATGCTGGGGTTATAAGCATGTGCCACCATGCCCGGCTACTCGTCTAATTTTCAAAGGTATCCACAGCCATCATCTAGGTCATTTCTTCATAAAAAGACAAAATAAAAGTGTTCTTTAACTGCAAACCACATTGTGTGACCTTTCCAACCATCTTCCACAAATCTGATTTCCAGAGTCTCTGATCACATGGGCTTTTCTGGACCCCCATCACCTACAGAACACATTCAGCCTCCCTATGTGGCCTCAACATTTGGTAGTGCCATCATGCATTTCTTTATTAACTTCAAGTTGATAAGTCACGTTGAACTCTGAAAATGCCATGCTCACCTGTTCCTCCACACCTGTGAACAAACACTGTCTCTGCACTCCCTGACCTAGGGCTGGTCGGTCTATCAGCACACATCCACCTGCCCTTCCATTGATACTTTCTCTGAGAGGCTTTTGCCTCTTTAGATTGACTTCTTCCATGTGCCCAATGTGAATACTGTGTGTGTGTGTGTGTGTGTGTGTGTGTGTGTGTGTGTGTACGTATATTTCAAATGCTATTTTATTTGTTTGCTCTTGTCAATGCATTCTATCTTCTCAGTGAACTATAAATTCTTATGTTCAGGGAATATGGCTTTGATACTAGGACAGTGCTCAGCTGATTTTATGTAGCGGCAAGTAAACTGGAATTGAAATCACAAAACTCAGTTGGAATCCTGTGTGGCTGTGGCAGGTGTTGGTAATGGAGTCATTCCTCCATTTTCCCTATTAACACAATCCCAATTTTGTTCAAGTGTGTGGAAGTGATTCTTCCAGCTTAAGGGAGGCGGAGGCAGGAGGTAACTCAGGAAACAGGAGATAGTGAACTCAGCTCTGGATAAAGAGATGTAAGAGGAAGTTCTGCATGGGTTCCAGAAGAAATGTCTCCTCCCTGAAAAGAGAAGGGTATGGAGTGAAGCCCTCTGGCCTGTACCACCCATGGGTGGGCTAGGGAGAGACTGTGGCCTTCCTCCACCCCTAAAAGGAAGGTCACCACAATCATACAGCTGTGAACCTTGAACTCTAACTTTGAACCCAACCTGATTCTTGAGCCACTAAGCCAACACCAGCAAAACCCACCCTTACTTTTTATATATGAGAAAAATAAACTCATATTTGTTAACATTTCTGTTATCCAAGGATGCTAGTACTTGAAGCCAAATTGACTTTTTTTTCTAACATGGTAACTAATAAGTTACTCAACTTCTTCTACTTCTATAAAAATGTGACTAACAGTCCCTCCCTACCACCAATGGCCATTATAAGGTTTATATTTAAAAGTATAAATATATTTCAAAGTACTAAATGTATTTAACAAGGGATTACATTTATTAAGTAACCTTTGGGTATTTGTCTAAACTTTCCTTGTTTTATTTATTTAATCCTCACAATAAACTATAAGGTGTCAGTTATATTGAAGAAATCTTTGTCTAATCCATATACAAAAATAATTATCTTGTATTTTCTGCTAAGAGTTTTATAGTTTTAGGTTTAGCATTTATAACTCATTCATTTTCAGGTAGGTTTTATATATGGTAATAGCAATGTATCAAAGTTTATATTTTTATATATGAATACCCATTTTTTCCAGCATGTTTGAAAGACCATTCTTTCTCTACTGTTGAAAAAGGTAGAGAAACAAATCTTTTTCTCTCTCCTTGCACCTTCATTGAAATACAGTAGCCCTTTTACTTATGGGTCTATTTCTGGGAGTTTTATTCTATTCCATTGTTCTATTTGTCCTTCTTTATCACCTATCTCACTACAGTTTTATAAGTCTTAAAGTATAAGTTCTTTAACTTTATTCTTTTGCAAAATTGTGTTGGCTATTACAGGTCCTAAGGATTTCTGAATAAATTTTACAAATAGTTTACAAACAGAAACAAAAACAACCTCTTGGAATTTTTATAAGGATTTCACTAAATCTATAGATAAACTTGAAAAGAATTTTCATTCTTTGAGTCTTCTAATCTATGAACATGGTATATATCTTTGATTTTTCTCATTAATGTTTTAGAGTTTTCAATTTATAAATATTGTACATCTTTTGTAAGAATTATTCCTAAGACATGAATGCTAATGTAATTGATAGATTTTTGAATTTTAACTTCCAGTTACTCATTACTAGTATATAAAAATGCAACTGCATTTTATATAATTTTGAACTTTGTTCTGCTACTTTTTTTTAGCTTCTTTCAGTTTTTTTTTTTTTTTTTTCAGTACTGAGGATTGAACCCAGGGGCATTCTAACTCAGAGCAATACCCCCAACCGCATTTTTTTATTCATTATTTTGAAACGGGGTCTCACTAAGTTACAGAGGGCCTCACTAAGTAGTTGAGGCTGGCCACAAACTGAGATCTTCCTGTCTCAGCCTCCCAAGTACTGGGATTACAAGTGTATGCCACCATGCCCGGCTTCTTTCAGATTTTCTCATAGTCATTTGTCTAAGACAATTTTACTGTTTCCTTTCCAACATGGATGCCTTGTATTTATTTTACTCACTTTATTGCCCTGGCTAGAGCCACCATTATAGTGTTGAACAATAGTTGTAAGAGTGACCATCCTCTGTTTTGGAAGCAAAACAGTCTTCTAGGAGTTGATATGTCAGGCAGAGTTTTTGATTGTTTGTTGGTTTTGTAGATTCCCTCTCTCCCTAGTTCACAAAGACCTTTTATCAGCATTAGATGCTAGATTTTGTCAAATAATTTTTCTGCATCTATTGAAATGATCACATGATTCTTCTTCTTTAGGCTGTTAATATGGTGAAATACATTGAATAATTATCAAATATTAAATCAATCTTGCATTCTTCAGATAAAACCCACTTGGTAATGATGTTTTATTTTCATTATATATAGTTGAATTCAAATTGCTAAAGTTTTGGTAAGAATATTTTTATCTATGTTCATGACAGATTTGGTCTATATTTTTCTTATAATATCTTTTTGCCTGCTTTTAGTATCATAACTCTGATTTTATAGAGTGGATTGGTAATTATCCATTCCTCTGCATTCTCTCAAAAAAATTGTGTGGAATGAAAATTATTCACTTCTTAAAGGTTTGATAAAATTTGCCACCAAAGGCACCTGAGCTTTAAGATTTCTTGATGAGGACTTCCGGGAAGATGGCGACCGAGAAAAGCGGGGCTTAAGAGCCCCGCTAACAACAAATCTCCATTACCACAAAATCAGCGCCTTTCATAGCCAGAAAACACCATCACCAGTGAAACAAAAAATCACCAGGCTCCAGAGAGAAAGCGGACTGAGAACAGAGCCACAGAGGAGATAACCGGCCTTGCGCCCGAGGACGCGGCAGACGCGGCAGCAGCGCCATACTGCCGGAGGCACCGGCGAATTCACGGGACGGCTACAGCAAGCCGAGGTGAGCCACTGCGGAACAGCCAGGCGGGATTTCTCGGTGCAGAGAGCATCTAAAGCTCCCAGTGGCCGAGCTCAGCACACGCTGCAGGGATTCAGAGTGGAAATCAAAATCAAGAAGAAAAACGCCAGCCCCATAGCCGAGGGCGTAGCAGCGGCGCCATATTGCCACCGGCGGCAGCAGCAGCGAATTCAGCGAGGCCAGTACAGCTACATCTGCGTACTCAAGAACAGTGAGTCAAATTGCGGGCCACAGAGGAGAAATCCCAGTACTGTACTCCCTGGGACTTGACCCAGTGGGGGAGGGGCGGTGGCAGAGATATCACACCATAGGAGAACGTGCAACCTGGCACCCCCCACAGTCTAAAGCAGCCTCTATCGACGCTCTGGGTCGGAGACTCTGTGATAAAACCCAGTAAAGGAGTAGTGGGGTCCGAGATACTACTGACTCGAGATCCAGAACACCTTAAGGGAAGTCATAGTGACCCAAGGGAAGAACCCAGAGAAGGCACAAACATCGGAAATCATGGGAAAGAGGAATAATACTGGAGCAATGAATGCCCACAACCCCACAACATCAGAACCCGATAAAACAGAAAATCAGAGATTTCTAGAAGATCAAATCAGGAAAATAACTGTAGAAATAATAGAGGTGCTTCGAAAAGAACTCAGAGAGAGCCAAAAGGAGATAAAGGATGCAATTAATGAAGTAAAGGCCTCAATTCAAAGCACAAACAACCGATTAGACTACATGGAGAACAGAATCTCGCTCTTAGAAGATGAGCAATCCAAAAATGAACTCATAGTTTCTAATCTAGAAAAAAATATCCGACAACAGGAATCTGATATTGAAGAAATATGGGCCCATTTTAAGAGAGCTAACCTAAGAATAATTGGAATAGAGGAGGGAAAAGAAAGTGATACCAAAGGGATCAACAATCTCTTCAAAGAAGTAATAGCAGAAAATTTTCCAAACATAGAGCAAGAGGTTGATACAAAGGTCCAGGAAACTTATAGAACTCCCTTTAGACAGGATCGGAGAAGAGGATCCCCACGCCACATAATTGTCAAAATGACCAATGTGGAAGCCAAGCAGAGAATCTTAAAGGCAACAAAAACAAAGGGCCAAGTGACATTCAGAGGCAAACCAATTAGAATCACTCCAGACTTCCCAAACCAAGTCATGAGAGCCAGAAGGGCTTGGAGTAACATATTCCAAACTCTGAAAGAAAACAACTTCCAGCCAAAAATTTCCTACCCAGCAAAACTTTCTATCAAATTAGATGGAAAAATAAGAAGCTTCCATGACAAACAGAAACTGAAGGAATTTATGTCTTCAAAACCAGCACTAGAGAAGGTACTTAAAGAGATTAACTACAAAGAAGAAATAGGTAACACACACCAGAACCAGAGAAACAAGAGTTTCCATCCAACAGACAATTAAGATTGGTTATCTGTGGAGATTCATTATTTATGTTAGTCTTTTACCTATCTCTAAATGGTATTGTTTGCCTTTATTGTTGTTAATTTTTAGGATTTCTAGTTGGAATATTAATATACCTTCAGATATAGCAATTGGAAATATTTTATCCCATTCTATTAGTAACTGTTAACTCTGTTTACATTGTCTTTGGATATACAATTTTTTTTTTATTTTTTAGGGAGTCTGTATACTCCTCTGTTGCCTGTGCCATTGAAATCATAACCAAGAAATCACTGCCAATTTCAATGTTGTGAGGTTTTATGACCCAGATTTTCTCCTAAAAGTTTATAGTCTTAAGATTTATATTTAGGTCTATTATCTATTTTGAGTTAATATTTGTATATGGGATTAGGTAAGGGTCCAATTTTATTCTTTTCCATGTAATTATTTTTTAACAATATTTAGTTAAAAGATTATCATTTCCACCACCAAATGTTCGTGGAAACCTTGTTAAAAATAACTTGACAATATAGGGAAGAATTTAGCTCTAGGCTTTTATTTAACTCCAATGGTTTATATATCTGCCTTTAGAATAGTACTACACTGTTTCAATTATTGTAGCTTTATATGGTTTGAAATCAGAAAATATATATCTTCTAGCTTTGTTCTTTTTCAAGATCGTTTTGGGTATCTAGAGTCCATATTCCATATTAGGATAGATTTTTTTCAGAAAAATTAATATACAAATATATGATAGTTTCACCTAAAAAATAGAAAAAAAATATTCTCTGGTAAGAAAGAAAGCAAAAAGAAATATTGAAATGTTATCTTTAAGTCATCAAAAGCTTGGTATCAGACAAATGAAACTGTTATGTGAGATTATCATTTTTAATTTTAGATAAATTGCCATAATACTAGATGTCAACTACTAAGCCAAGCATGGGAGGGAGGGATGGGGAGAGAATGGGGTGGGGATTGGGTGGGGGCTGACTGGGAAAAGTGTGCATGTATGTCTACAAAAGTATGTATCCTACTATGATGTATGAATACAGTGCACCAATAAAAAAGAAAAAGAAAGAAAAAAACGATTTAAAAAAAAAAGATTTCTTGATGAGAATTTAAACATATTTATCTAAATTCAATTTATGTACTAAATGCAGGGTTGTGTATAATTTTCATTTTTTTTTGTATGTATTGGTTTCGCTAGATATCTATCAATGATTTTTTATCTTATCAAAGAATATGCTTTTGAGTTCCTTAATTTTATCATTTTTGTTTGCTTTTCATTGATTTTGCTCTAATCTTTATTATTTCCTCTCTTCTAATACTTTCTACTTGCTCACTACTTTTACTGCATAGATTTTTATATTATTATGTATTTTTCTCTGCTCTTGTTTTTCAAGTTTCTTACCATGGAAATTAAGGTCATTGATTTGAGAACCCCCCTTTTTTCACTATAGACATTTAGCATTATAAATTTCCCTCCAAGCACTACTCAAACCACATCTCACAAATTTTAATATGTTGTGCTTACATTTTCATTCAGTTCAGGACACATTATAATTTTTCTTTTGATTTCTTCTTTGGCCCAATGAAAGTTTTAGAAGTGTTATTTAATATCTAAATGTATGGGGATTTTCCAGAGTACTTTCTGTTATTGATTTCAAGTTTAGTTTTTCACATATCATATATGATTTAAGTCCTTTTAAATCTACTACAATTTATTTTATGATTCAGAATGTCTAGCTTAATAAATATATTGTATATACTTGAAAAGAATGTATATTCTTTTCTGCTATTGGTTTCAGAGTGCTCTAAAACCATTAATTAGATTAGGTTGGTTGACTATTTTTCAAGCCTTCTCTACTCTTACTAATTTTTATGTATCGTATACATTATTGATAAAAGTTTGTTGAAATATCACAGTGTAATTACAACATATATAGTTCTTTGTGCAGTTCTATCAGTTTTTGCTCCATATATTTTGAAGTTCTATGATTAGGTACATAAACATTTGGAACTATTATGACATTTTGATGAGTTGATTTCTTCATCATTACAAAATAATTTTCATTTTAATAGTAACATTTTTAGATGAAAATCTACTTAGTTTATTATTAATTGAGCCATTTTATCTGTCTTTTGTTTATTGTTAACCTGATATATCCTTTCCATGCTTTTGCTTTTGACCAATTTATGTCTTTATAAAGTATGTTTCTTGTAGGCTGCATATAGCTGAGCCTTGTTTGTACCCAATTACGATAACTCTGTCTTTTAATTTAGGGTATTTAACAGTTGTCAATTGGTACATAACAAATATCTTGAACCTAGTGTGATAGCAGCCAAGGTCTATCATTTCTAATTAATCCACAGGTTCTGTGGCTCAGAAATGCAGGTAGTTCTTAGATGACTGCCTTTGCCTCAGAACTTCTAAAATGGAAAGAAACTCATAATTCTTGATCTTATAAAAAGAACATTAATTTTATCATTTTTCTTTATATCCTATATAGTCCATACAGGTCTATTTGCTAACTTTGAATTCTATCATCTATTTTATTTTTGCAATCTTTTTCACAACCCTCACTTCTGATTAATTTCTGACTCTACAAAATCATTTTTACTGAAAGTTATAGGCAATAGCTACCCAGAAACAGAAACTCTCTCTTCAACGTACAGAATTCTATACCACAGAACTCAGCCTTCTGTGATGACAGCTGAAATAGCAAACATTCACTTTTCCACCCATGTGGAATGTTGCAGTTGACCATATAGAGCCACTGGGTCGCTGACATAGGTGAAGAGTTCCATTTTGTTGGAGGGGACAGTAACATATTCCCTGTTCATAGACAGCAGTGGCCATGATGACCTCAGTCTCACCCAGGGTCTAAGGCTGCTGCTACGTTCAGTGAAGACGGGGGGCAGCAATGGTGTCCGCTCCCTGGTCCACATCTGTGGCTTCGAGCTATATCATCCCACTGATCCTGACCAATGCACTGAGTTATTGTCTCTTCTATTTTCATAATCTTCTTCACCTGTCTCCAACATCATGTATGGTTATAAATTCTTTTATAATAAGGAATCTTTTATCTCAAGCATCAGAAACCAACTCTGGTTTATTAAGCAGAAAAAAATATTGGAAAGTTATCAGTACCTCATAGGATTGAAAAGACAGCAGAAAAACAGGCTGGAAAGAAAATGGAAATCATGGTAGCTCTTGAAAATGAGCTAGTAAGAAGTACTCTCTAGTCCTTAATCAGAACTGAACTCATTACTGCCCAGCCCTGGGATGTGTCAGTGACAACCGTTTTGTTTCTGCCAGTTAAATTAGCATTGGTCCAGCTTAGCTCATGGACCTACGTTTTGGCTAGAGGAGGGCAGCATGCCTTGACTGATGGTCCCAACAAGGACCCACAAAGTGGGGAGAAGAAATTGACCAAAAGAACATGAGGGTACTGTTGGTTATATTAAAAAAGAGAAAAAAGAAAAAAGAAAAAAGGGAGGGAGGTGAGTAGTTTCTAGATAGGAAAACAATAACAACAACAAAAAAGCCATTCTCAACCATAAGAATGTAATAAATGGTTAAATACACAGAGAGAACACTTTAAAAAATATTACATACTATCCTTGGTAGCTCTTAGCTTCAAATTATGAAATTCTTAGAAATAAATCAATTTTTATTCTGGTTAAGAAAAAAAGCTGTTGAATAAACTTTTTAACAAGATAAATGGGCTCGTACAGGATGAACCAGGACTCTCTCCACTTCTGGCCTGGAAGAGACAAAAGTCAATGTCACAGGTGCCTGGGGTCAGTCTAAGACACTGGGCATCCCAGAGTTTTTCACAAGAGTGTAGCATACTCTGAAGGGCAGGTCAGAAAGGAAAACGGAAATGCAGCCAACAGGAAAGCAGCATGCATTTATTTTGCTGTTTGCAGTCAGGTAGGTTAGCAGAAATTAAATTTTGCAGTAACTTACCTGAGGCTATAAAGGGATCATTAGGTTTTCAAGGATTCAGTAAATTTTCTGAAAGCACTTTGTTCCGTTTGGAAGGAAAAAAATAGCATGGGAATATTTTGATCACAGTCCTGGAGCGTGAAATCTGATTTAATACCCAAAGGTCACTGCACTGTTTTATTGCAGGGAACGTTTTACTTCATGTTAAGAAGAAGTTACAGGGCAAAACGACTGCAGTTGAGGTGGCTCTGTGTTGTTGGGTCTGCTTCTTAGGCCGTCTGCCCTCCATTACACTGTTTGTACTAACCCAAAGAGTCCTGGAATGAAACTGCATGACAGCTGTTTCCCCTGAGACTTCTCTGGAAATAAGATATACATCGCATGTGGCTCTCCCAGCCAAAAAAGCATTTGAAATAAATAAATATCCCATCTGTTGCCTTCCATCGAGTTCTCTAATCTGCTGCTTTCTCGGTGCCGGCCTCACACTGCGTGGTTGGTGTTGGGCAGTGGAGGGTGCGCCGTGGCGCCCTGGCGAGTCTTCCCCGACACAGTAGATGCCCCGCGTCATTCTGATTGGATGTTATGGCAGAGCATCTCTTTTGTGTATTGCTTTGTGCAAAGTTGTAAAAGCTATTGTTGAAGAGGAGTTACTAGAAATTTGGAGAGACAACTTTTGGAAGGAAGAAACACTTAAGTTGAATCCTAAGGGACAAGTAGGGCTCATTGGGAAGAATAAGGATGGGAAGGAAGAAGACAGCTTCACAAATGGGGGTTCAGCTTGTGCTGGAGACTGAAGTGAGAGACCTCTGCTGCAATCTCCAAAGGCCCAGGGTGCGTGTGTGCGTGTGTGTGTGTGTGTGTGTGTGTGTGTGTGTGAATGTGCACCTGTGTGTGTTAGTGTATGTGTGTATATATGAATGTACATGTTTGGGGATGTCCAGGGTCACGGAGACTGGCAAATGATGAGGCCAGGCAATAAGCAAGGCTGTATCTGCTTCCTAGAGTGATGTGTGTGTTTAGTTCTTTGGCCATTATGTATAGAACCCTTCCTACTCACTACTGACCTTACCCAGTAGGCAAATGAGGCTTCAGAAGTAGCTTCAAATATCAAGAGCTCTTTTTCAGGCATGTCTTGTTTGCTCTTCCCTTAAAAACAGTCCTTAAAATCTACTTGATTTGAACCAGGTATGGTGGACACTTGTAATTCCAGTACTTGGGAGGCTGAGATAAGAGGATCACAGATTCGAGGACAGCCTCAGCAAGTAATGAGATTCAGCAAACTAGCGAGATCCTGTTTCAAAAGAAAAATAAATATAGGGCTGGGGGGTGTAGCTCTGAGGTAAAATGTCCCTGGGTTCAAGCCATAGTATCACACACAGACACACACACACACACACACACACACACACACAGACACACACACACTCTACTTGATTTAAAAGCAGAGCAGCTCACTCCCTCGTTTGAAACCAAAACCATGAGCCTGGAGCTCCTCAGAGCAGCTGTTGCTCTCTGTGACAGCATATTACAGCCTTTGGTGGGTCTCGTACTCTTTGATTCTGACTCTACTTCAACTGACTCTATAATGGAACTGGAATATATTGATTTCTACTTGCTCTGATTTATTGAAGATTTTTATATTTTGTATATAGGGTACCTGCTCTTAATTGAAAACAGAATGTATAGACTGATTATATCTGTTCATCTTTAAAGAACAAGAAGAACAAATATACATGATACATTAAGTTGTCCTTAACCTGTCCATAGTCCTTGATGAAGTCTTGGCCAGTCCGCCATCCTCAGGGCACTCAGGGCTTCCACTTGGCACTGGTGCTGCTACTGCCGGCCTTGCTTGCACGGAAAGCTGCATCCCCCCCCTCTGCCGCACCTTAGCTGGATGGAAAACAATCTGCGGCGTTTGCCCCAAGCAGAAGAGTAAGGCTTACGGAACATGCAGGTGCTCCAGCCACAGCCTGGATCCATTTTATGTCCGTCTCTTTGTTTTCCCTTTTTGTCTTCAATATTTCTAATTTATGCTATCTTGCTATTTTTTATGTTTTCTTGTAAAACCACTTTCATCCTTTCTGAGACAAGGTAGGGTATAAATTTTCAAAAATAAATAGTATGAACAAACAAAACAAACCATGCATCATATATTTAAGAGAAACACTGTTTTTTAGCATTCTGAGGGACTTTAGCTCATTTTATAGTTAAAGGCTCCAGGCTGACAAAGGAGGCAACTGCCAGGTCCCGTCTACCCGGCCTGTATTTTCACCGTAGTTGTCTAAGTAGATGATATTCTTTGGGAATCTGGAAAAATGTGTACAAGCACCTCAAACCAGACACCATAGAAAGAAAAGGCTTTTCTCTGTTCCACTCTTACTCTGAAGGGACCGTCTATACCTTAGTCAAGTTCAACCCAGACAAGAAGGAGCCATCAGGGTGCTAGGGCCTCTAAGGAGAGTAAGACCCCAGTCAAACAAGGCACTGGGTGCTCCCAGGCAGGGACCTGCCCTTTAGTCTGGGTTGCTTCTGTGTACCATCAGGTGACAGAAGGAAAAAGGCTCTCCTTGCCCCTCCTGTCGGGCAGGATCAGAGGAGTTTGGATCTGATGCTGGAAGTGAAGCAACCTCTTACAGGGCTGCAGGTGGCCAGGAGGCAGCCATCAGGAGACAGGTTATGGCATAGGGCAGTGCTTAGGGGATACAGTTGTATAGGGAATTGTGTAAAATAATGTTATCAGGAGATAGGCAAGTTTAAAAATTGTGGGGCACTTAGGGCAAAGGTTCTTTTCCTTTCTATGGATTTAAACCAGTACATCTGGATATTGACCCATTTTGATTTTTAAAGGGGAAAAAATTCTCTTGGAAAGAAAAAAAATACATGTGTTCATAGATCTTAGTTGGGAGAGCACTGATTTACATTGTACTTTCTCTAAAAATCTGTTCTAGGGAGAACATGTGTATGTGTGTAATGTGTGCTGTGCTGTATGTATGTGTGTGGTATTTGTGTGTGCTATATATGTGTGTGTATGGTGATATATGCATTGAATTGGTATATGATTGTATGGGATGTATGTGTACTATGCATGTGTGTGTCAGGTGTGGTATATGAATGTGTGTGGTATGTGTATATGATGTGTTTATATGTGGCTCATGTGTGGTGTATGTGCACACACATACATCCTGCCACCATTGATTCCCTTCCTTGTACACAGTCATTTCCTCATGACCAGGAGCTGGCACAGTTGTGACACCCTTCATTCACAGCCCTCTGCAAAGGCTGTGGCAGGAAGCACCCCAACATGCACAGGCAAATGCTGCCCTCAGCCCTGCTTCCATCTGGCAGGAAGGTGAGGCTGGTGTTGTGTGAGGACCTGCCCTGGGCAGGAGTGATAAGCCACAGATTACTTCGAAGTGGAGAGCAGAGAGGATTCTCTTTCTCAAATATCCTACAAAGAGCTGACCTTCAAGGAGAAGAAAACTAGCCTTTAAGCTCAGAAACACATTTCCTTTCAGAGGCAAAGTCAAGGAGAGGAGCAGTGGGCAGTTGGGGATAGACCCTCACCGTTATCAACAGACCAAGTGGAATCTTTGAACCTGCTGGTGGCCTGGGGTCTGAAGCAAACTGAGGCCCACGTTTCTCTTCCTGCTCTGTGTTGTCTCTTCTACAAAATGTGCCCTAGACAAGTTGAGAAAACAGAATCACTTCAAAGTTGAATTTGTACAGTATATATCAGAAAAAATTAAGCATGTCAACATATTGTGGTTTTTTATGTGTGTGTGTGTGTGTGTGTGTGTGTGTGGTACTGGGAGTAGAACACAGAGGCTTTCTACCTCTGGGCTATACTCCCAGATCTATTTTATATTTTTATTTTTTTCATGTTTTTATTTATTTTTATTTATTTTTTAATTGGTGCATTGTAATCATATATCACATTGGAATACAAGACTTGAGAGGATATACAAGCACACATCATCCAATTAGCCCTCATCCAGCCCCCATTCCATTCCCTCCCCCTCCCTCGATCCCATGCTTGTTTGGTGATTAACTTTGATACATTTGTTTATGTACCTCCTGCATTTTAAAGAGGCTCCATCCTCCCCTATTCCATACCCTCTGATTGGTCACCTTAGTTGCTTCACTATAGGGCCCTTTCTATAGCTTGACCTTTTCCTGTTGCCCCTTTCCTCCTAGTTATTGCTGATTAGGGGAAGCATCTGATTTTTATTTTCTGTGATATTTCTCTGTGCATATCCTGTTGCAAGTACTGATCCTACTCTTGACAGCCCCAGTAGTGGACTGGCTACCCGGTGGACTGATCCAGACCTTTCTGGCTCAAGCAGCGGCCTTGCCTCATGGGAGGCCCCGGTTCTGGTCTCACTGGCCCTGACACCAGCCTAACCCCTCAGCTGGCTCCGATCCCAGCCTCAGAGGCCCCAGTAGTGGCATTGCCTCAAGGCAGGCTCCAATGCCAGCCATTGGCCCCGGCACCAGCCTAACCCCTCGGCAGGCTCTTATCCTGGCCTCGGAGGCCCCAGCACAGGCCTTGCCTCACGGCAGGCTCCGATGCTGGCCGCTGGCCCCGGCATCGTCCTAACCCCTTGGCAGGCTCCGATCCCGGCCTCAGAGGCCTCAGTAGCGGCCTTGCCTCACGGAAGTCTCCAATGCCGGCCGCTAGCCCCGGCACCGGCCTAACCCCTTGGCAGGTTCCAATCTTGGCCTCGGAGGCCCCAGCACTGGCCTTGCCTCACAGTGAGCTCCGATCCCGGTCTTGCTGGCCCCAGCACTGGCCTAACCCCTCAGTAGGCTCCGATCCTGGCCTTGAAGACCCCAGCACCGGCCTTGACTCACAGCAGGCTTCAATCCTGGCCTTACTGGCCCCAGTATTGGCCTAACCCTTCAGCAGGCTCCGATCTAAGCCTCGGAGGTCCCAGTAGTGGCCTTGCCTCACGGCAGGCTCCAATGTAGGCCACTGGCCCCGGCACCGGCCTAACCCCTTGGCAGGCTCCGGTCGCTGCTGGCCTTGCCTCACGGCAGGCTCCGATCCCGGCCTCACTGGCCCCAGCACTGGCCTAACCCCTCGGCAGGCTCCAATCCTGGCCTAGGAGGCTCCAGCACCAGCCTTGCCTCATGGCAGGCTCCAATCCCAGCTTTGCTGTGTCTGTCGCCAGCCTCACCTCTTGGCAGGCTCCAATCCGAGCACCCTCTTCACCCAACCAATTGTCCAACGTTCTCGAGGGTGTGTGGTGGTAGCATTCTGCCTCTGGGGTTATTATTCCAAAGGTTCCAGGTGTAATGCATCAGATCTCTGCCTCCCCTGAGTACTGGCCACTGCCATTGCCACTGCCTCCACCATTTCAAACCTTCCCAAGCTCTTTTTCCACTCTGAATGTTGTCCAGTGTTCCTAAGCACGCGTGACGGTAGCATTCGACATTTGGTGCAATTTCTCCAAAAAAAAAGAAGGTTGGTAGGATCCGATTTCTGCTTCTCCTGAATACAAGTCTCCACCGCCATTGCGGAGACCGCTTTCAACATCGCCTTTCTCCTTGGTCTCCGCTAAACTCTCTCCTTACAGGTGATGTCCAAGATTCTTAACAATATAGAGAAACAGCAGTCCTCCTTCACGGGGAATTTTCCCATAAGTTCCAGTGCATTTGGATAAGTTTTGTCTGCATCTCCAGTATACTGGCATCTGCCACGGCCTTCTTAACCCCTCTCTGATATATTTTTCTTTTTTCTTTTTTTTTCTTTTTCTTTTTTTTTTTTTTTCAATAAGAGAAGACAGTATGTGTGGTTTGAGGAGGTAGTGGGATCAGGCACTCAATAGCACTGTGACCTGGCCCGGTTTCCCCATGGCTCCAGCGTGCTCCGCACTACTCCGCCTGGGGCCCAGAGTCCTGTGACCCAGGCCCCGGCTGTTCTGGGGTTCCGGCGTGCCCCGCGTGACCCCTGCCCAGGACCTAGGGTCTTACTGGGCCCGGTTTCTCCAGGGGTCTGGCGTGCTACACACGGTCCGGCCTGGGGCCCAGGGTCTATTTTATATTTTTACTTGGAAACAGGGTCTCATTAAGTTGGTGAGAGCCTCACTAAGTAGCTGAGGCTAGCTTTGAACTTTCGCGATCCTCCTGTCTCAGTCTCCCAAGCGCGTGGATTACAAGTGTGAGCTACCATGCCCAGCTCAACATATTGTTTACTATTAAAACCCAAAGACAATGACCTATAGGAAACATTAGCTTTTGAATGAGATTTAGAACAGTCTATTGTATATGTAGGAAATTGCTGGGCGTCTTGTTGAAATTCAGGTTCTACTGGGCAAGTCTGGGCTGAGGCCTGAGGTTCTGCATTTCTCCTGAGCTGATACTGAGACTGCTGGTCCATAGACCACATACTCGGAATAGAAAAATTTTAGTATGTTTTCCAGTTTCAGTTTTTAAAAAAATCCATGCCCTTCTAGTAGATTATCTAGCAGACTCAGAGCACAAACCTTCTTCAAAAATCTTTCTCTGTTATTGTACAATGTTGTTTATTTTGTACTTTCACTTATTAAAACAATATAATACACACTATCAAGTGCTTAGCACATGCCAAAAACTATTAAGTAATTTATTAGTATTCCCCGAATCCTCAAAACAACCATATGAGGTAGCTATTATTACTGTCCCTATTTTACATTTAAAGACACTGAGAAAAACTGAAAAGGAAAATATATTTCTATTAGTTGTGTTGATCTTTACTAACTGAGCCTTATTTGAATCTGCATTTATAATTCAAACATGACAGATAAGCATATTGATAATCATTCTGTTTTATTATGCTATTATTGGTACATTATAGTCTCACATAATAATGTAAATCATGTTGACAGTAACATACATGCACAAAGCACTTGGTATACTCCCCCTCAGCTGCCTCCCCATCTTCCCCTTCTGCATACAGAGTACTGAGACTGACATTGGTATTTTCATGTATGTACATATAGCCGATTGTAGTAATTCCTTCAATGAACCTCAGTCTTTTTCCTCCCCTTCCCTTTGACCACCTCCCTGGATCCACTGAGGTTTCTTTTTCATTATATGGAGTCCCTCTGGTATTCCAATTATTCCCTAGCCTGTGCATATTAGAAAAGATATAGAACTCTTCATCTTCTGTGATCGACTAATCTCACTTAATGCTCTCCAGGTCCTTCTATTTTCCTGCAGATGCCATAATTTTGTTCTTCTTTATTGCTGAGTAGCATGTCATTGTGTAGATATCCCATGATTTTGTAATGATAATGATTTTGAAAATAAAAGCCAAGACTTTCATCCTTCCAAAGCAGCCTATTAAGCTAGAATTCCATTTTTAAAGTTTAAGTACCGACTTTGCTTTGATTCATCCAGATAATTTAGGAAAATTCTCTAGTCTTATTTTTTCAGCTCACACATATATTGAACAAGCCATAGAATTTCTGAGTGGTCATCTGATGTCATTCTTTCTTGCTAGAGAAGAAATACAGAATCAAGAGGTGTTTTCTTGCACAAAGCTTCCATATCTAGTGTCTTATATATTGAATGAGAAAAGCCCTACCATTCTAGCCACAACACAGCCAAGGATTGATGAACCAGATGCACATGCTCACAGGCACTGCTCAGAGGAGACAATGCCTCAGAAACAGCTTGATCTAAAATTTTGCCCATAGGGCAGTTCTGTGCGGGATGGGGTAGAGCACCCCCAAGGAATCTTCTAATTATGAAGATGGACGTAGGTCACATAACCAGGCTGCATTCTGAGAGAAGCCAAGCTTCTACCTTTTATCTGGTGTCCTATTCCATTTTGTAAAGTCTAGAACAAGGAGCATGTAGTTGGCTAAAAAGACCATATTTCTTTGCAATCTTATTGGAAATCTTCATTACTGAGAGTAACTGGTGCCTCTTTCTCACAAGAGTAAAACTAATACACTGGACCAAAAAAATTTGTTGGATCATATCTACTGCCCTGCCTCCCACTGTCCTTTGGACACAAGTAAACTACAATAGCATCTCTATTCAGTTAATATCATTCCATTTGGAATTACTTTATGCACTAAATTTCCCCTAATGCTTACAAGACAAGTGAGACTATTTCACCCATTAATGTACTAAATCTGATGGAAAATATAAGGTGCTTATAAGGTCACTTAACCTTTCAGTGATGTAGCCAGCAAAACGTGAAAAACAATACTTTGATTATCCAGAAATACATTCTAGCCCTGGCAATTTAATTCAGAAAAGCTCTCCAATGATTGTAAAATGATTATAAACATTATACTACATCAGCTTAATAAAGATAATACAAAGAAAAGGTAATTTATAGTCTTCAGGAATTTTCCTAAATTATTGTCTACAAGCTTCTTAAAAATCCTACTAGGTTTTGTATAGAACAAGTGCAGTATTTGTTTCTTTGTTTTAGGTTTATGAAGGAAAAAGCCATCATCCCTTTTTCATCATCAAAGGCTGTAAAGCCTCTAGGTAGCATCAAATCTGTAATAAAAATGAGTTCGTTTTGCTAAATGAGTTTAGCATATTACTTATGTTATTATTTTTAACAACCAAGTCTTGACCATCTTGTTTTTTAAGCCATGCCCCTATTTTATTTTGTCCATGTTGTATGAAATAAAGGTAAATCCAACCAAAAAGAGTTTGTCGCTGCCTGGGTATTGTCAGCAAGGTCATCTCAACTTGACTTCCTCGGGTACCTAAAAGACCAATTCTCAAGTGTCTCTACTTGGCTGGAATATCAACACTGACATCGATTATGTTATGTCAGTCAGAAACTCTGATAAGCAGTTATGTGTGTTTTATGATATTTTAAAGGGTAAAAAGAAGTAAAGAATGTTTACTTATGTGAAACTTCATAGACAAAAATCTTTTAAAACATGGTATTCCGGAAGAAAATAATTTTAGTCTTTGTAGGTAGAAAAAAATAGGTAAACACCATGGGCTGAAGAACTATTCAAATAAAACCAATATAAATTCTTCTTAGATATATATTTTTAAAGAAAGAAAATAAGAAAAGGTCAAAGAGGAAATAAAAGTAGAAACAAGTAAAAGATGGAGAGAAAATCAAAATAAGGGATGATTATAATAACAAGTGGAAAGGGTTAAGCAGGTCACCTTTCCTTTGTAGATGAATTATTAGTTTGCCATTTTTATCTAAAGCCTCTGTGTGGTTGGGAACACCTGTGTTAATGAGCACAGAATAGAATGCTACTCAGTTCCTAATCAGTTGACTCTGAAGGTGCACCATGAACACTGAGTCCAACTAGCAAACAGCAGACATGATTATGACCCTTTACTGCAGAAAACGAAGTATTCCTGGTGCTCCCCCCTTGAATTAAAAAAATAGCAGAGCAATGTGACAATACTAATGTCCTTCGTTCAATTTGGAAGAACCATGAACATGATTTCCCATATGGATCATTGTCCTTTATCATGTACCTTGGCTTTGTCAAACCTGAACATGCTATTTCCATAGCAATGGGCCTATTTGCTAACATAGTGAAATGCCATTTTAGCACTCTGATGGGCTAAAAAACATTTATGTTAGCCTGTTCTGTTCACACATGATCATAATAAAGAAAATAAGCAACTGTCTTTAGCACATGATAGTCAATGTCTCAAGTTTATCCAAATAACTGTCATCCATCCATCTATTCATTCAGCAAATACGTATTAAAAGCCTGCAGAGTGCCAGCTGCTGTTCTAGGAAGCAGGAATTCAGTCATCAACAAGAACGACAAGGTCCCTGATTGTGAACTATTTACTACAGAGAAGACCAAGGAGAAGATTGCCTTTTCCGTCTGGCACCGAAATAATTGATTTACTCTCATGGTTACTCACAAAGCCTTTTCACTTCTCCCAGAGTTTTCAAAACTCTCAAATAGGGAACACTAGTGGGTGAGAAGGAGTGATCCTGGAATAGGGCTCAAAGAAACAAAACAAAAACGAAGCATATTATCCTACAGGCAACTGTAGCTAGGAGCAGGATTCCTTTCACAGAAGACTCTATGGCTTTCACATGGGCAGTTCCCTAGCTAATCAAAATTTCAAAGGACACAGAAGACCATTCAATAGGATTATACCTAAACCTGCTACAGATTAAATTCTCTGGCTGTTTGACACCCTAGTAACCAGGCCAGATTTGTAATTACAGAGAAAGTGATGATAAAAATTCCTTCCTGGTGGGCACAAGAGAACAGAATTCCTACTTCTCATTGCTTCAAAAGAAGGAGCAAGAGAAGAAAGAAGGATGAGGGGAGAAGAGAGAAAAAGAGGAGGAGCAGAGGAGGAGAAGAAAAGGGAAACAAATGCCAGGAAACGGAACCCCTTCTCCCAGTGTTGTCAGATAGTTCAAGTCCACCAGCAAAGTCAGGGAGCACTGTCCTTCCCATGCCCCTGGATGCAAAGTCCCGCTGGCCATTGTTCCAGAAGGCCCAGGGCTCAGATCTAACATTTCTTCTTGAACAGTGGGAACAATAAATATCTACCTCTGAGTGACACAAATAGTTAAGTATTGACAGAATGTGAAATTGTACTAAAACTCTGCCTCTGGGTTGCTACCACTAATCTTACTGTACCTTCAGTGTTTGAGAATAGCTGCTGAATAGGAAAAAAATACAAACCTGTGTTTCCACCTTAAAATGAGTGGTGTTAGGTAGATGCAGAGTGGGTACAATGAGAGCATTCAGTATACAATGTCCTCTATGTGTGTGTGCTACTGGGCATTGAACCCAGTGGTGTTCTACTTCCAAACTATGCCCCCAGTCCTTTTCAGTCCTTTTTATTTTTATTTAATCATTTTTTTTTTTTTGGTACCAGGGATTGAATCCAGAGATATTCTACCTCTAAGCTAGATCCCCAGCCCTCTTCAATTTTTTATTTTGAAAAAGGATCTCACTAAACTGCTGAGACTGGCCGTGAGTCCACGATCCTCTTATCTCAGCCTCCCAAGAACTGGGATTACAGGTGTACGCCACCACGCCTGGCTATAAGCAGTATCCTTTTAAAACATGATGGATGATAGCTTTTCATGGATGAATGTTCACCCTCAAGCTAATTAACATTCAATGGAGCTGCTGTTGTAACATCAGAATGAGACAAAGGTGTTCATAAATAGAAAACTATTAGACTAAAGATCTAAGCAAACAGTTTTTTCTGACCCCTATGAGAAGTCTTACACTTCATTCTGTATTGACTTTTACCAACTAAGAAGCTGTTCTGTGGCCAATAAAGCAGTTTTCCGAATGATTTTCTAATAAGGTTATGCCTGTTTTCAAGGCTTACAAAAAGTGTCTGCTAGCAAGTTGGAGAGAAGGAATTGTAAGAGTTAATTCACTGTTAGCTGAGATTGCTGATTCATTCCAGATGGTTTGTATTTATACAGGTTCAGTAGCTGATTCTCACTTGCAGCAGTTTTGAATTTGACTATTATTAGGAGGCTCTTCTAAGTTGACTTATTTACTGCTAAATTGATTCTGTGAGCTGGTTCTAAAGTATAGGTTTTAAAACGCAGTAGAATTGCCATTAAAATTTTAAATGGCAACTGTGTCCAGGTATTCTGTACAAGAGAGGGAGGAGTAAACTATGCTCTGCCACTCCCGCCAGGACCCAGCTTGACTGGACCTGTTTCATGGAAGGTGCTTTGTTAAGTGTTACTGGCTGGTGTATATACAGCTCCACAAACCCATCTCCCTCTGAGGAACAATCAGTTACAACATCTGACATGCCATGCTCATCGTAGACATTCATATTTATTATTTGTAAACATGAATACATCCTCACACTTAATTTGCCTTATAATGATTTCAGTAGGATAGACACTGAAATACATTTCTATGTATTCTTGAAAGTTTTCCCCAAATCCACAGCCCGGAAATAATGTATGTGTTCTAAAAAACTGCTTTTGCTGCTTCCTGCATACAACGATAAATGGTGCTAGCACTGGCTGGGCTTGGTGGTGCACACATATAGTCCTAGTTCTTGGGAGGCTGAGACAGGATAGTAGGTTCAAGACCAGCCTTAGTAACTAGTGAGTCTCTCAGGAACCTACTGAGATCCTGTTTCAAGACAAAATTTTTAAAAGGCTGGGGATGTAGCTTGGAGGTAGAATTCTCTTGGGTTCAGTTCTCAGTAAAACACACACACACACACACACACACACACACACACACACAGTTTCTTTATCTATAAAACGAGTATTCCAGACTCTGTCTACAGAGCTGTTATGATGATTAAAGGGATGGTGCCTGTAAAGTGCTCTGCGTAGCACCCTGGGAAAATAAGGCCTCAACATATGTTAGGTGTTACTATTACCATATTTCATCAAATCTACTAAATCAGTGATTGCAAGACGCACCGTTATTGAATATGATTTAATAGAAGAAAGACAAACCAACCAAAACACTGCGAGTACAACTGCAATGATGGTATAATATTTTTGCTTTCTAATTACTTAGAATTTTTATTTTCCTTTTATTGAGAAACTCTTTTTAGAAGAAACCATAGATTTTTATCATATAATACAATTACAGAAAAGAAAAATGCAAGTGAAGGAATGTGGCTAAGATGTTTCTGAGCTTACATTCGCAGTCTGACTCCCGTAATGGCTGAGGTTTTCCACACAGCGTTCCCTGGCGTCAGGTGTCTGGGGTTGCTGGATCATCGTTGAGGCCACTGACACCCCTCCTGCAAGTGTCCGTGATGGTGCTTTCTGGATCTTATGAAATGATAAGAGCACAAGGTTTTTATTTGACAGCCAGGAAGGATAGTTCTTTCTCAAATTACTAGAATCAATCATTGACTGAGACCTCAAGGAGTTACCTTTGTTTTTTCACATCTTTGGAATAATAACCTGGCTGACATATGTATAGCAATGCCAATGAAAAGTTTGTATGTTATAATTGGTTATATATAGAATCTTCACCTTCATTTTTTTCCACCCTCTAGTATGGGTAAGACAGATGTCAGTATCCTCAGCTGAAATGAAATTGAAAGCAAGACATTTTCTTATGGAATTTACATATTAGTCTATCAGTGTCCATGAAAACCCAACCTTTACTTGTTCACTTATAAACATTTGTTGAAAGTCTGTTCTATAGATGCATGTAGGGAGGGTGTAGGAACTTAAAGAGAATTAGAATTTAAAGAGAATTAAAATTTAGAGAGCAAGACTTAGTCACTAAGACAAAGTGATGGACACAGCCCCAGGTTAGTGAGGGAAAGCAAACTTACAAGCAAGCACCAAATGCCATGACCTGAGGGTCATGAGGAATGCGTGCGCGGGGCATCCTCATGGAGCTGAGGAGAGTTCATAGATTCTCCTCGAGTCCAACTACTCTGTTGGACTTGAATGAGAACTACTCAGTTAATTTTAGGTGTTAGAAACTTGTCTAAAAAAACTTTGGTGAAGCAAGACATTTTTGGCCTCTCCTAAAGAGAAAAAGGGGAGGAATGTACCTGTGCTAAAAAAAAAAAAAAAAAAATGGGTAGATCTGAGAATGTGAAAGTCCCATGAACCTAGTCTTTCTTTATCTCTTCTATCATTTGCTTCTCTCTCTCTCTCTCTCTCTCTCTCTCTCTCTCTCTCTCTCTCTCACACACACACACACACACACACACACACACATACACACAAAACATGTTTCCCTCCAACTTAAAAGAATTTTTCCCACATAGTAGAAGAAATTGGTACAGGGCATTCCAGACACATCCTGCTAATTCAATAACCATAAATGTGCTCCCTATCACATCAATTAAACATCAAATATCAGGAAAGTAATTATACTCCCTCGCCACCCTTTAGTCATCAGCTATTTCTCTACTAGGCAATGACCTTCCCATTCCTGTTCCCATCTCTGTGTCTAGGGAGGGAGACTGAGTTCTATGACTATCCAGGCTGGGTCATATTCCCAACCCCATTACCAAGACTGACAGCAAAAGACAGATGATTGTAGACACAACTGCCAAAAGAGTCGCTAGAAGACAATCAGTCCTTCCAGTCTGCGATTTGCTAAAATCAATAGTCGTAAAAGCAACATAAGCATTTACATTTCCCTATTGACTACATTAGAGTTTTGGACATAAAATTTGTCTTTCTCATTTTTTTATTATCTTAGACTTGTATTAAATTAATTTCCATAACCTTAATACATAATAATTGATTCAAAACCTGGGCTTAAGCCATATGATCTAAGACAAATTGTGTAGCCTCGTGTTTACAACTTTTTCTCTATAAAATGAGGCCTTTGATTTTACAACCTAGGAAAATAGAGAAGTCAATCCAAAAACAAAGAGAAGGGAGGCTGGGATCCAGTTTTGTCACAGAAAGTTCAAGTCTGTAAGGGGACAATACGGGTGAACTGCACTCATTAGGCCACACCTCTCTACCCTGTATGATCTCTGATTCTCCACATGTTATTTAGGAAAAGATAAAGGCAAGTACCAGACTCCTCTACAGATGACTCAGGAACTGTTTCAGGAATAAGCAACAGAGTTCCAACTCAAATTTGGTTATAGGGTTAAAAAAAAAAAAAGAAAAGAGTTCCTACAACCTCAATAGAGCACACACACACTGGATCAAAGCGAAAGCTGTAAGAACCAAGATTTCAGAAACTCTAACCATGAGATCCATGAGAGGACTCAAAGCGCCAGGAACTTAAAGCATTGTGCTCTCTGTGTCCATTTTACACTCTTCTTATCTCTGCATCGCTTTGTTTTAAGGGCCTACTTATCTTGTAGCATGAAATATAAGTGCCCCAAACTCCAAGTTAGGAGTCAACCAAAATGTTGTATTTCCACCCTAAATATAACTTTGGGGTTGGTCAGCTTATGTGCGCACATCTTGAACCAGTCTCTACTGGAATGGGAGTTGGGCAATATTTGCTCCTTTGGTCAAGGAGGTGGTAGCTATTAAACAAAAAGTGGGATTGGATGGGAAGTGGGTTGCCATGCTTAGTAAAAAGAAATTCACCCAATATTTAATCTGGATGCCTTAAGTGGCAGAGCTTTGTAGGTAGGCAAAATTAATAACCACCATAGTTTGATATGCTTTTTCCTCAAGAACCTCTCTCTGTGTTCTTTGCCAAGTCTTGCCTTCCAGTGGGCAGATCTATGAGTAGACAATGGTGGCTGCCATCACAGAAATCAGCTCAGGACAAGAGGAGGGACACTCACCGTATATAGATAGATAGATATACATACATACGTGTGTGTGTGTGTGTGTGTGTGTGTGTGTGTGTGTGTGTGTGTGTTACTGAGGGTTGAACCCAAGGGCATTCTATCTCTGAGCTACACCCTTGCTCCTTTTTTAAAATTTTTGTTTTGAATTAAGGTCTTATTAAATTGCTGAAAGCCACGCCGAGCTGCTGAGGCTGGTTTCATGATCCTCCTGTCTTAGACTCCCAGGTACTTGGATTCCAGGTGTGTGCCAGCATGCCTGGGCATACTTATAATCCTATTAAGAAATTTTGTCTTAACCTTTCTAAGGTCACCATGCCTCTCACACAAGTTCATAGAACTTTAGAGCTTGATGCATCTTGGTGGCTGTGAGCTGCATGTCCTATCAGAGTGACAGAATCTCAGAGCCCAAGGCGGTCTTTGCTACAGTCTAATCCTTTCATGAAATTTGTAACTTAGAGGTAATTGCCTAAGAATTCCATGCATGGCTGGGCTCCTGCTTTAAGCTTTAACCAGTGACACAGTATCAAATTCTCACACTATCACAACCTATAGGCAGCACATGCATCGATTTTTTTAATGCCATATTCAGATATTCTGAAGACATTACGCAATTAGCAGGTTCATCATGTTCTCACCGTTTTAATGATGTTTTCAAGTGAAAGTACTTCTCATACATCTGTCCTCTTAATGTTTATTTTTACTGTGGGAGTTCTACACGCAAGGATGATTCCACTGCAGTGTTGGTTTAAGTGATTTTTAGAAACCACGTAATGATTCAAATCAATTATTTTAGTTTACTCAATTTCTGTTTGGGTCATATCTCTAACATGAGGAGGCAAGGAAAGTGCTGGATCACTCTCCTCTGGGGTGTTCCAGCTCCCTTCCTCCTCCCAAGGCTCAGCTAAAACACCAGGGACATGGGGTAGCCCCAGTTCCCTCCTGCAAAATGAGCACTCTTTCAGGGTCCTTCCAACTATAGCATCAGCAGATCTAGTGGCCAGGGAAATTATAATGAAGGCCCCAAGAAGATGGCAACCTCTCGTGGATGTGAACTCTCATAAAACAAACACAGGTATGGGTTAAGAACACAGGCTTCGAAGGCCAGCAGGCTGGGGTTTGATTCCTGGTCCTGCCGCTTTGCATCTTTCTCCCTAAGCCACATTTCTGACACAAAATAAAGCATCTGCTCCATACTTCTGTGTTGTCACAAAGAATGCTGGAGAAGAGGCATGGGGAGTACTCAGTACAGGGCTAAGTCCCTAGTGAGAAAATACCCTACGCGTGGGAGCGAGCATGCTCATTGCTCGCATTATCTTTTTTTTTGTTGTTGTTGTTGTTGTTGTACTGGGGTTCCTGGAAGCCCTTCTACCTCCGGGCTACACTCCCAGACCAATTTTTTATACTTTTTTATTTTTAGAAACAGGGTCTCTTAAGCCAGCACCCTGCTGGCTTCAAACCTGCACGATCCTCCTGTCTCTGCCTCCCAAGCACGGGGATTACAAGCATGCGCCACCACGCCCGGCAGCTCGCATCATCTTAATCTGGGTCAACACAGAACTAAAAAAGTTACTGCATTCACTTGTATGTGCGTTCAGTTGTTCATTCAATACTCCCAACCTCTGGTTGATATATATTTGCACGAGCATCTAAGTAGGCAGGGACGCTGCCTATAGTCTTCCACTGGGCTGTTTTTATATGCTCCCCTCTGGTTTTTCCCAGCAGGCTGGGACTGCAGGGGTGAGGAGCATTTTAGGATGCTTATCATGACATTATCTATAAGAGTAACAAGCCCCTGGTTTTAATTAATGTCGGCCCCTGCCTTTCGCGTGAAGAGCCAGTGAGCTCATGCCGCTGCATCTCTTTCCAGAGCCGATGCGTTCAGCCGCGTGTGTGTGAAACTGCCAAGGGCGGACTGGGTTCCTGTCTTGCGGAACATCTGCACACTGTTTATCATTTTGGCATTCGAGAACTGTGTAAATATGTGCAGACCCTGACAACCTCAGGAGCTTGTTTCCAAATGTGCCATCAATGAATAAGGGCACAAACGAGCAGAAGCATCCAGACGACAATTTGGGTGGAGAGGAAGGATGGGAATTACAATGTGTTTCCAAGTGCTCTGGTGGGTAAAAATCTATTCCTATCATTGTAAAACAATAAACTCTTTGGAAGCACAAAAATATATGGGATGGCTTTAGAATCAGACAACTGGCTTTTGTTTTGGAAGCACAGATTTCAGACTCGCTGAGGATAATCACTGGCAGAAACAGCTTTCTTGGTTAAGTCTGTCTCATGAAAGAACATTTCTCTTTATTAGAGAGAGCGCCTTCCCCCAACTCCCACTTTAGCAGTAGAGCCAGTAGAGGCCACGTCCGACCCAGAGCTCAGTCCTTCCATTTCAACCACTGGTAATTAGAAATAAATTCAACTCATGCTGTCTCTGTAAGTGTCCCAGTGGTTCTGTCTCCTTCCAAATGATTTAATCTTTTGTCTTCAACTGGTATCTCAGGGATGGGCAAAGGCACCAAGGCGATTATTTTTGAGTTCTATCTCTTAGAACTCAGAAACTCTGTCCTGGAAGGTTGAAACCATGCCTGGCCGTTTAGTCTGACTCGACTTTAAAAGGCATCAAATACAAATAGATTCTGGGAAATAAATCAACTTTAGGCCTTTTACTGCTGAAGGCTTACAATAATTCCCAAAAAGGCTAATTATGTCTTTCTTTGCTCGGTAGTTGGGCTTAATAATAAGCACCAAACATATGGCAGAGCCCGGGCTACATAATCCATCATAGCCTTCTGTTCAGCAGCAGGGGCATTGGTCTTAAAGGAAATTATATACAGAAAGCTTACACATATTAATAGTTGTAGAACCTATTATTGCTGAGAACGATAACTGCTAACCTGACTTCTAAAATATTCTCTCAACTCACTGGTAATCAAAGGGGCATAGTGTAAAAGAACCCTAACAATGTGCTTTCCATTGATCAGATTAATAGCGTTTCTTCAATAATAATAATATTGTGAAAGATTTGATGAAACAAGCACATTTATACCTTATGTTGAAAGAATAAATGTGGACTCTCTTTCTGGACAAGAATTTGGCAAGAGGTAGAAGGGGTCACAGAAATGGTCAGATATTTTTAGGGTAACAATATTTATTTATTTACTTACTTATGTATGATACTAGGGTTTTTATCCCAATGGCATTCCACCCCTGAGTTACACTCCCCTTTTAATTTCGTATTTAGAAATATGGTCTCACTAAGTTGCTGAAGGTTTCACTAAGTTCCTTGGGCTGGCCTCAAACCTGTGATCCTCCTGTCTCAGCATCCTACTCTGGGACTACAGGCTATGTCACCACACCCAGCCACAGCAATGATATTTATAAGAGCAAATATGCAATGAAAGAATGATTAAGCAAATTGTGTCCATCTACCACATCCTATGATACATTATGGAGTCACTAAAAATCCAATTGATGCCGGGTGTGGTGGCGCACGCTTGTAATCTCAGTACTTGGGAGGCTAAGACAGGAAGATTGCAGGTTCGCAGCCAGCTTCAGCTATTTAGTGAGACCCTGTTTCAAAATAAAGAATAAAAAATTGGGCTAGGGGTATAGCTCAGAGGTAGAATGCCCCTGGGTTCAATCCCTAGTAACACACACACACACACACACACACACACACACACACACACACACATCCAGTTGATAAATATTTTCTTTTTTGCAGTACTGGGATGAAATCCAGGGGCATACTCCAAGGTATACCCTCAGCCATAATTTTTTTTTATTCTTTATTTTGAAACAAGGTCTCATTGAGTTGCAGAAGGCCTCGTTAAGTAGCTGAGGCTGTCCATGAACCTTGATCCTCCTGTCTCAGCCTCCTAAGTACTAGGATTGCAAGCGTGTGCCACCACGCCCACCCAGCCAGTTGACAAATATTTTCAAGGCAGAGGGGTAGGGAACTCAATGAGTCCACCTTGATCTTGACTACATAAAATGACATATTCCATGTATTTTGGAGATAAAAAGATCATATTTAAAAAATTGTAGCCATTTCTGCACCTCTGGACAAAGCAAGTTTGTGTGTGTCAGGGATTGGCGTAGGGGTCAGGCAAAGCCTAGGCTCTGGCCTTGGGGAAGCCCTGAACTAGCAGAAGAATCCAAATCCAATAGCAAATAATATTCTATTTAATACTACCAAGGTTCGCCTCGACGGTGGGCAGTGTCAACCTCTACTTGTCACTGGAGTGACAAGTGTTTATGGAGCCCCACTATGTGCCAACGGGCTGTGCCAGGAGCAGAAGAGACAGAATCACACAACATAATTGAGCTTCATAGAGTTTACAGCAACAGCACATTATCTACAGATTTTTTTTTCTTGAAAGTAGCAAGTAGTTAGGGTTTCAGAAAAGACATCGAGTGGTAAATACATGGCTAATGGACCCTGGACATACAGTGGGACCTGCAGCATACTCAGTTGTAGGGTTTCTTTTTCACACTGGATTCCTTTGCATGGGCCTCGACATTTAAAGCCTGTTGCACATGACTGCTTCGTGCTAGTTGGTGATGGGGAATAGTAGGGGGGATGGTTCCCACACTCTGTAGCAAAGCAGGTGTACACGCACAGAGAGCCTAGGAAGGCGCCTACGGTCAGAGCTAGGGGACAAGCACGGGGCTGCCCAGGGCAAGAGGCGAGATGCGCAGGCAGGCTGGTGGTCCTTCCCCCCGGCTCTGAGATATTTAAGAAGTGACTGGCCCTAGCTCATTCACCTTGGGTGGAGCTCAGATGATTATTATTCTAATTTTAAAAGAATGGCTGGAAGACATGTGAAGCATTTCTAGAATACACACCAGGAAACAGATGTAAAATTATGGAAAGAAATATGTCAGTGTGGCTATGGTGTGCTCATTCTTATTTTTTTTTTTATTTTTTTTAGTCTGCTGGTGTTAACATTATGGAGGTGGAGACAGAAGGATCACTCAGGTTCGAAGCCAGCCTCGCTGGCTTAAGAGACGCTGTTTCCAAATAAAAAGTATAAAATAGGTCTGGGAGTGTAGCCTAGAGGTATAAGGGTTTCTAGGAACCCCGATACCACCAAAAACAAACAAACAAGAAAAGCAAAAAAACAAAACAAAACAAAACAAAAAACCCTGCCTTACCACGACTCATGGCATTCTTACATATTCTACTAGTCCTAATCTCCCTTATTCATCTGCCCTGTTGTTTTTCCTCTTTTTTTCCTTCCTTTCCTCCTTTTTCTGCCTTTTCTCATCATAGGTTTTGTCATTCAGCCTCAGGTAGAAACAGCCTCCTTTTTTTTTTTTTTTTTTTTTTTTGTACTAGGGATTGAATCCAGGTGCATTCTATCTCCAAGCTATACCTGTAGCCTTTTTATTTTTTAATTTTGAACAGGGTCTTGCTAAGGACCTCACCAAGTTGTCTGATCCTGCGATCTTCCTGTCTCAGCCTCTCAAGGACTGGGATTATAGGCCTGTGCCCCCGCCCCTGGCTGAGCAGCCTGTTTTTGCCATGACCCAACACTCGTCATGCACCCTGCATTTCACTCCTGTTAGATCCTTTAATCTGCACAACAACCCTACTGGGCAGTAAAATCATTATCCCCTTTTAGCAGATGAGGAAACTGAGATGTGGGGACATCTGCCAACCTAAGGAGGCAAACAGCCACTCTGAGATCTGAGTCCCGGCACTGAAGCCCCCAGCCCACCTACACCTAGCCGCTTCTTTGCACAGCTCTGGAGAAAACATAAAGGATGCCAGTTACAGTTCGTACCCCAGGACTACTTAGCATCTCAGCTCTCCTATGAAATTGAGGAAAACATTCGTGGAGTCCTGCGCCCAAGCACTTCATAAGCAACACAATGCGAATGCAGCATAGTGCGTTGGTTGGAGTCTTGCCAGCTAACCGTCCTGTCACACCCAGCCAGGAGAAACGCGAATCCCAGACGCCCCTACTCGGTCGTGCGAACTTAACAGAACTTACACAAACTACCCAAGTTTTCTGAGCCTCGTTTCCCAGTGTGTAACGTGGAGCTCTGGCCCCTGCCTCAGTAGGTAATGTGTATGTATCCCGAGCACAGTGTCCAACACATAGATGTTTTCAACAAACAAAGGTAACTACTTTTTTCTGTCAATCATTAGCAAACTTTGTATATTAGAGGATTTGTTTGTCCCTGTGTGGCTTATACTCTAAATGCACTGCACCAAGGGCCAGCAAACTCTCAGCCTGCAGGTTAAATCTGGCCGTTGTCTTTTTGTAATAAAGTTTTATCGAGACACAGATACGCTCACTTGTTTACATATTGCCTATGACACAGGAGCGGAATTGATTGGTTGCAACAAAAAACATATGGCCTTCTAATCTTAAAATATTGATATAAACATTGATGTAAATATAAAATATTAAAATACTGATTCTTAGCTGGATGTAGGGGCACATACCTGGAATCTCAGTAGTTAGGAGGCTGAGACAGGAAGAGCACAGGTTTGAAGCCAGCCTCAGCAACGTAGTGAGGCCCTGTTTCAAAATGAAAGAGGGCTGGAGGGTATAGCTCAGAGGTAGAAGCCCCTGGGTTCAATCCCCAGTAACTCCTACACACACACACACACACACACACACACACACACACACACTATTCTTTGACCTTTTGCTGAAAAATTTTATCAATCCCTGCTATAGGTAGATACACTTACTAGATGAAATAACAAAACACAATAGCATTTTTGTCAGATTTTAGATAGATAATTTTTTTTAAACTGGGAACTAAAATGGGAAGAGTTAGTTGTTTTCTAGGTGAACACATGACATGGAAACTTGAAAAGTTGTAATCATTTTTAAAAATCACAAATGCATAAAGCCACGGGGCAAGATGTGAACTGGTTTACCAATTCCCCACATCAGCTGCCCTTTCACGTACCGTTTCAACTCGGCTCCCGAAGGCCCCTTCCTGAGCTCTCAGACTCTTATCAGGGAGGTAATAATATTTGGCTCAACTCTCTTGTTCATACATCGAGGGTATCATCTGCCTTGCCCTGAGATGAATCAAAATGAAACAGCATGGGGCTGGCATGGTAGAAGCTACAGCTTCTAGAATAAAACAGCAGCCTAGTGATCTGGAGAGTGTCTCCAAAGGATATTAAATTAATCAGCCTAGGATTATTGTCTATCTTTCTGAGCGTCTGTGGGCTTTTTCTTTAGTGTTTTGGATGAAGTTTCTATTGTAGCAGGAAAGGCAGTGTTATTGTCACGCAGATGGCATGTAGAGAGAGGCTCAGCATGGGGTGCAGGGACCCAGCATTCAGAAGTCCGGTGGATTCTCTTGGAATATGAATATATGCTGGCCCAAGTTAGGGAGCCTGCGCTCTATACTTTGTTTAGATAAGACTTATGTGGATAGGAAGAGAAAACGTGTTCTTTCCATTGTGTTCTTTCAGAATCAAGCAGCAGTTCAAAGTCCCAGATTAAAAAAAAAAAGACCTCTCTTTAGAAAGATAATTGAGAGGAAGGAGGGGCAGACCAAAAATTGATAGTGATGGTACACAGTTCCCCAGAAAGTAAAGGACTCCTCCCAAATTAAAGTCCACATTGGGCAGCACAGATCACAGATCCTAACCAACCAGGGACTCTGAGACCTGCAGTTTGGAAGCAAAAAGATGACTGCAGAGAAGTGGAAACAATTTAGTTTAATGTAAAAAGCTGTAGTGTCTCCAGCATCCATCAAATTAATTGTGACAAAAATTACTTCGCAAGGAGTGCACTTAACTAGAAAGGCATAACACCGGGGTTTCATTAGACGACGCTGCACAGAGAGAAGACGGCAGATGCTATCGCTGGAATCGAAGAACTAACGGGGACTTAGAACTGAGACAGACCTCAGTGCACTGCCCAGACCTGCCACTCACTGTGGCAGAAGCTCAAAGAAATCCCTTCTCCTTCCAGAGCATCCCTCCCCTCACTTTCTTTATCAGCCAGGTCTTGTGGTCTTGAGAAAAGGGCTGCCCTCAGCCTTGAACTCTGGCCTCTGGGCCTCCCCCCAGCTCCAGGGCTATCATGGTTCACAGCTCGGGAGCCCGCATTCTTCTAGAGGATGGTGTAGCCCTTCTTTTGTTCCATTATTGTTACCTGTACTCTTGGCCTTCCAACTCATTAACAGGGGCAAATATTTCACATCTTCCCTAAGGTTTTCCTGACCCTCCATTTTTCTCCTAATTTAGGAGAAATTTCTCTGGATATTGCTCTAATTTCAATAATCTATTCTTTGTCCTATTTTCTCTGGGTTGTTCATTTAACGCTTATATTTATACAGGAGAGTCATAAAAATCAGGCAGAGGTATGTTCAAAGACCATTCTTCTACTTACTGACTGTGTAGACATTAATACATTACTCATTCCTCTATAGGTTGCCTTGTCTGTAAGTTTAAGATAAAAGTACCTATTTTGACTTCAGGATTAATAAGAAAATATAGGCAAGTGAATAGACATACAAATTCACCCAATACATCACATCCAGACAAAGAAGCAAACGAAAACTATTTCTGGCATATATATATTTGGATAAAAAGGTAGTTTTTGGAGATTGGGTATATAAAATACATAGAAACTTTCTCCCTTTGTTGATATAACATGACCTTTTCCTTGTGAATTCATTCTTTTCTTTTCTCTTCTCTTGGAACTCCCTCTCCTTAGAGATCAGCATGTTATAAATAAAACTAGCTCTTTACGAGAGGAAGAAAGCGGGAAGGCTGGGGATATTAGAATTATCTGGGGTCCACATTCATTCTCAATCCCATTACCAGAAGTTCTGATTCAGTAAATCCAGAGTGGACCCCCAGGAAATTGCATTTTGGAAATATTCCCTAGAAGGTTGAAATGTTTACCCTTTCTGCCCCATCTTGCCTCCCAAATGAAAACCCCCGCTTTGAACCCGGGTGCTCCCTCCAGGCCAGGTCTGGGATCAGTCCTAGGCCACTGAGGTCACAGCTGCACATCTTTTCAGTTGTGTTAGCTGCGTGCTGCGTGGCACTACGCACATCGGTGACAGCCAGGCTCTACCAGTCACCTTCGGGTCTTTCTGAGTCAAGAAAACTGTTTTTGCCGGGACAAGCATGGAATCAGAAGTATCCTTTGAGAGATCATTTGCAGATTTCTATGCTAAGTGCATTTCTATCACACTCCCACTCTGATGCGATCCAGTGAGCCCAACAAAATCTCAAGGAGTGTTCCTGGATGTTCTCAGCGTGCCTTCTGATATTTTTGTCCTCTCTTCTGGCTCCGTCCTCTCCCACTGCCATGTTCATCACACTCTCCTCCTGAGCCTGTGGGGCCCGCCAGGGCTTCCCCAGGACTCTGTTGGTTCTGTCTCCTCTGCGGGGAGCCCAGGCCGGGCATCAACACTGCTCTGCCCATACCATTCATTCAAAACATTCTGCTATCCCCCTCCCGAGATGAGAGCAGCAAATCTCAAGCTTCCAGTGTCTTACTCATGGGCACTTTGACTTCACTTAGGCTTCTGTTGGGAAGTAGAGGAAAAATCTCTCTCTTTTTAGTGTGAATTCTCTTAGTGGGACATCAGAGCAATGTGGCTTTGTTAATTGGCATGAAAGATGCTATGAATAGTTTTTCAGTAGTGAATCTAGTGGTATTCAAGATGTTTGCTTGGCTAGATTTTCATGAGGAAATTTGAAATACTTCTTAGTCACTTCTGTAGTGGGGCTTGAAAATGAGGGAATTTTAGATGCTAAAAACCTAATATGCCCACCCTTAGATATAGGTTAAAATTAATCTACATGTACACACGTCACGTTGTCCATGCTGAATTATTTCAAAGTAAAATGCCACACAGGTGATGTAACAAAGTCAGACATTTGGGTTCTTTTTTCCCTGCCCCATTCCCTCCCCCGCCCTCCTCATGTTTGTTTAGTGATTAACATTGATATGTTTGTTAAAGTACATCATGTGCATTAGAGGATTTCCCTGGTCCCTCATCCCATCTTCTCAGTTAGGTCACCTTATTTGCTCATGTACAGTATTTCCTTCTTGGCCTAGAGTTCCTCCTATGATCCATTTTCTCCCTAGCTCAGACATATTTCTAAAAGATAAACCCAATAGTTAAATATTCTGCTGTACTCTAGCTGGGCATGGTGGTGCACACCTGTAATTCTATACTTGGGAGGCTGACACAGAAGAATCTCAGGTTTGAGGCCAGTGGGGCATGGTAACTTACTAAGACCCTGTTTCAAAATAAAAATAAAACAGGGCTGGAGTATAGCTCAGAGGTAGAACGCCTCTGGGTTCAATTCCTAGACCTCACCCCTGCAAAAAACTGCTGAATTTCACTTCATTATCATGTTTAAGAATAACTTGGTTCAGAGGAGAGAGCCTGATACCTTCTTCTAGAATGAGTTTTTCTCAGAGATTTCTTCAGAATCATTTAGATAAACTTAAATACCCAAATATGCCCAAACTTGGAATCCCATCTATATGTAGTTCTTGAAATTTAGCTATCACACTAGTGTATAATATCCTACCTTCTTTTTCATTCAGGTTTATTTCTTCCCAATAGTTGGGCTGGCCCCTCTTTGCTTTCAAGAATTATTTATCATATTTGGGGTTCGATGGCCTGGCTGTTTTTACATTACTGTTGGAAGTGGAGAGGAACTAATTATTCCTTATTTATCAGTTCTAGCCAATTTCAAATAGACTCAAGGAGTCAAAGAACAAAGTATGGTATACACTGGCAGAGCTGACTTGGTTAAGATGCACAGATATTCTACCTCTTACTCTAGAATGAGTGAAATGAATTAGCTGGAAAAATGCAAACTTTCCCAGAAGCTGAAAATCTAAAGCAGTTAGAAAAAATCAGCAGATTTGTCTGAAGTCAGGCAAGTCCAAGAAGTGAAGATAAACAAGTTATCCTCTGGGCAGCAGCCATGGACACATCAGCCCCAGCCAGTAGAGCCGGTGAACTCAAACTCTTATGAAAGGTACCGCTTCAGTGTGTTGTGATGTGGACAAGAATGGTGCCTCCTCATACACACTTGATCAAATGCTAGGCCTCTGGGGCATGTCCATGACTTGCTTCCCGTCACCCAGTAGAGTTTGCAAGAAGACATAAGGGGTCTTCTTTTCTACAGGAATGGACATTTTAGAAGGAGGAGCATATTGGAGTTTAACTCTCTGTTTTTGGGTTCTCTCCAGCTTTCCTAGCCCTTAGGTATCTGGAGGGAAAGATAGGCTTTTCTGGAGGGAAAGAGAGGCTCTTGCCTGGAAGCACTTCCTCTTTCTTGAAGGTCTACTGAATAGGAAAGTAGAGAGGGGTTTTGGAGCTGGCTGTCAGGCTTGCCAATCCATACCTTCCTTAAGTCTTAAATGAAAGTACACAGAGCCTGTAAATTTCCCAGTTCTTCCCACTCCAGTGGCATTAAAAGTTAGAGAGGTGTGGCCCCAAAGGCCAGGTGAATATTAAAAAGTAAGCATGTGCAGGAACAATGCCTATACACGCATGCTACAGAACCATGTGGGGCATCCCCAGTGCCGTACAGAGGGTGGGAAGCCCAGTCATCTCTTTCTTTTCCTTGGAGACCAGTGTTTTACCATAGACGAGCCTTTTCTAAAGCACCTGCGTAAGTTTCCAAATATATCCAGCATTACTTAGCATTAACCCAACCTCATTATCATAGGATAATGATTTGTCCTTTAGCCAAGTCTATTTGCCATTTTTATCCCTGCACATTCACACAACAGCAGTGAGGTTTAGGTACATGTTTGACTGCTTCTAATACAAATACTAGTAACTATTTTGGAAAGCTGACAGTTGCTTGTCAGATTCTTTTCTAATACTATAGTCTTAGAACTTATTAAGAAATGATTACTTAATTTGAATCTTTAACAGTCTTTGACCTCTTTTTATAGCTCTTAACATATGCCTTGATCATGAAATAATCATCAGATCAACTACAGCTGTCCTGTTCTTCACCATGGAGAAAACTGAGGCCCAGAGAGTTGGAGCATTGCCTTCTGGAAGTTTTCAACTGAGTTGTCTAATTTATTATATATTTCTCCAGTGTATAAACTTTGGTCCTGTTGCCCCTCTTGCTCATATCGATATCCAGTGATCTCATAAAAATATGTACAAATTTTCATTTGGATATATGAAATTCTGCCTTGTAGTCACTTCTTCAGGGTGGTCATGGGTAGAAAGAAAGGAAGAAAGGCAAGGCGATATTGATTTATAAGTTGAGTCCTGTATCTTTTTAAAAAAATATCTGGCTTGATAAGCTTCCGATAAAAGTTCCAAATTAACAACAGATGGTTCAGGGATTCAGGCAAGTTTTCTTTCCATACCCACATTAGCAATTAGTTAGGCCCTTTGATTTTTATCTTTTACTTTTATTTGATTTTTAAAAGCTTTTCTGTAAAGCATGGATTACTTCTATAACTTAAACTGGAAAAGTCATACAGTATATAAACTTGTGTAGTTAGAATTTTAAACTCAGCATGATTCACTTGAGATGCATCCAAGTTGCATTTATCACATCTCCCTATTGCTGAGCAGAGGTTCACTTATGGACATACCGCTGTTTGTTTATTCACTCACTGAAGGATATTTGGGTTCTTTTTAGTGTTCAGCTATAACAAATAGAACTGCTATGCTTTTTGTTTTAATGTCAGTTTTTGTTTTTCTAGGACAGATGCCCAGATTTATTTTTAATCTCTCAAAATTAAAGCATAAAAGGATGAAATCATGTGTCTCGTCCAGTTCTCACAACTAGCCCATGAGTTTGGCTTGAATACTTGTCCTCATGTTAGAGATGAAGAAACTGGAGCTACCACCAGATAATGATTCACTAGTTATTTTGAATGTAAACTTCGAAGCTGAAATTCTTTCTCAGCTAAGGCTTTGTTTATTCTTCAAGGCAGCCCTCTCAGAGGCTTTTCTATACCTGGAGATTTTTCCATACCTGAAAACATATTATTTGCTACCTGTGAGGTATATCAATATATTTGAAATAAAGGATTTCTTTTTTTTTTTTTTTTTAGTTCAGGTACAGTATGTCTAAAATAGCCAAATTCTGAACACATTTAGATGTCTCTGATTTTGGAAACTGACCCCTATGTCTATCCTCTTAATGAAGAGAACAGTCTTCACAGACAATCAGGAATGCATTAACGCCATCTGGGAGGAGCAGGAAGTCTACAAAACCCTCAGCTGAGGCTAACTAGCAGCCAGAAATTCTTTCTTCCCATAAGCTGGAAAACAGCTGTCTCAGAAACTTATTTCTCTGAAAGAAAAATTATTAACACTCTCTTCTTTAACTGTAATGATCAACACCTGGCCAAATGCAAGGCACTGTCACGTGTCTGTCCATTCACAAAGAACAGCTTTAGCACCCCAGCACCCAGCTGGCTGTACCTTGGAAAAATAAAACTGGGAACAGAAAATCACCAAACCCTAAATTTTATTATACCTTCTTTTATCTATTTCATCTTATTCAAATGGGACACTCACTATTTATATTTTTGTCAATGTTTATCTATGGAAGAGGAGATGACAAGACTTCATAACTTAAACTTAGGGTAAAAAAAACTTTTTGAAAAATTCAAAATCCATTGATCCTAAAATGGAAAAGAGGGAGCCAGCCCAATTTAACAATATGCTAAATAGGTAAAATATTTTATCTTAGAATTAAACTCCATAACAGTGAAACATGAAGCTTTTCTAGTGTGTCTAGAAAAGAAAGTTTCTTGTTCTATTGTGGAAATTCAGCCCAGGGCAGGCACAGATCCAAACGGCCTGGTTATGCCACTTCCTACACCTAATTCAGATGAAGTCACTCTTCTGCTTTTCTTGCATGCTGGGTTGGCTTCCCATCTCAGTAGGATTGCTCAGTGTAGATAAGATGGTATTTCAATAAGTAATCAAAACAATAGTGACAATAATAACTAGCCTTTATTAAGTTCTAGCATATAGCTAAATGTTTCATGGGAACTGTATCATTGACTCTTCACAATAATCCTATAAGGTCAGTATTATCTTCTCTCCTTTATAGATAAGGAAACTGAGGCTTAGATAAGAGAAGTCACTTGCCTAAGATTCCATAGCTTTAAGTGATGGATCCAGGATAGAAGCTGGGTATGTCTAGTTAAACAGTTCAAGTTCTAAACCATATGCTCATGCCTTCACTCAATTTTATCATTAGATAACCTTTGTCTTTTCACTTTCTTCTCTCTCTCTCTCTCTCTCTCTCTCTCTCTCTCTCTCTCTCTCTTTCTCTCTTTCTTTCCTTTTTTCTGACAGTCTCTTATTGAATGCCATTCTTCTTTGAAGGGGATTATATGATAGGGTATTACAACTCACCAATTCCAGTGCCAATACATTTTTTAACCTTTTATAACTTGATAAAAAACTGAAAGGAAGGGTTTGAAATAATTGGAGGAAATAGGTGTATGAATTCTAAAGAAGGGCAGCGAGGCTGGGGAGAAGCTTTGGGGAGCTACAAGGAAGATGTAACCAGAGTCCCTGTGAGTGCTAACAAGGCTGCCTAAAGAGGCATAGATATTCATCCCACTTTTATCCTCCCTCTAAGTATCCACACCCACATAGGACTGACCCACTCACCACCCTGTTCTTCACTGCTGCTACTAACCTCACTAAAACTCCTAGGAGACAACAGTGTACATTCCCATCTTCTCTTTGGGTTTCACATTCCATAAAGATCTAGTCTACTTGTCTCTTCTTACATCTAGTAACCTCTGATGAGTAAGGAACCCATGTATAAATTAAAGAGATGGGTAGGGGTGGAGATTACCAAAAGCTGAGGACCTAACAAGTATGAGACACTGTGCCAGGACTTCATATACAGGAAAATGTCTCCAGCAGCCTTCCCAGAAAGGCATGCAATCTCCACTTTATAGAAGAGGAAGCAAGCATCCAGAGTCTTCTCACAACCTCAAGATATAGTACGAGCCCAAGTCAGAATTGAAACATGTCTCCGTTTTTTTAGCCTCTGCAAGATAAAGTATTGGATTACACAAAAGGCATCTTAGACCTCACCTCGTATTAAAATTAAAACAGTACTCAAGGGGATCAGAGAGGGAGTGGATGCCGTGTATACACCTCAGCATCAGACATACAAGAAGATGGAATAAGGAAAGGAGGGGAGTGGCAAAAGTAACGGGAAGCAGAAATCAGCTGACCAGACCCCTTTCCGGTCACACTTTTGGGGTGGGTGTGAAAAGCACATGCTTTCATGATCAACAGAAAGATGGCCTGGGGATGTCCTGAAATCCCCAATCCTTACCTGAGAGGTAGACCTATACAGGCAACATTGTGGCAGCATTTTGGTCTTCTGAGCCCCTTCCACAATCACCCTTTATGCTCCACTTACAGCATTCCAGGCTTCCTCTAGCTTCATCCTCCATTTTCAAATTCCTCCTGCAAACCAATTCTAAAGGCTGAATCCACATTGTCTCTGGCATAGTATTTACTTCTTGGTATCAATTCCCAGTGTTAGTCGACTTTTCATTACTGTAACAAAAACCTGTGATGGTCAACTTATGGAGAGGAAGGCTCATTCTGGGTCACCGTTTTGGAGGCCTCCATCCAGGATTGGTTGGCCTGTGGCTTTAGCGCCTGTGGCAAGGCAGCACATCATGGTGGCAGCACATGGAAGAGGAAGCTGGTCACTTCATGGTGGCCAGACAGCAAAGAAGAAAAGCAAGGCTCCACCATCCCCTTCAAGGCTGTGCTCTCAGTGACCCAAGACTGCCTAATATGACTAGACTGAGGACAAGTCCCCAGCACATGGGCCTTTGAGGGACATTGGAGATCCAAAATATAGCAAGTGCATTGCATATTGCAACCTTGGTTTGGGCCAAGGTGGACTTTCAGTGAGGTAGGGTGAGCTAGGCTGAACCCGTTTTCCACTTGGCCTCCTAAGAACAGTGAAGTAGGAGATAATTCTGGGCCTTTCCATCACCTTACTCAAATGAAGCATCCTCAGCTCTCTACCATGGGTGAAAGCTTTGAGCTTTTACATCTCCCAGTGGAACTTTTGCTTTAATTCTTAGCATGATTTCCTAAATGAAGGAAAGGATGCACAAGGGGATGACTGTGACCAGGTCATGGACAGGTCTCATACTCAAATGTGTTTTCCTCTGCCTGCCTAGAGCAGGAGGCCTAGAGCGCCTCTGGTGGTAGGGGTATTAGTGATTGCCTACTCACTGTCTGTGAAGGAGGTATTCCCACCTCAGGGCTATGGGAGTGCTGCACACAGAACATTTGACACTACAGATGACGTGGACAGCAATTTATTAGTCACATACATCCATGGCCCAGAAAAGAGGGTGCTGGGCAGCACACACACACGGCCACCAGGGGATTGCATTAGGGAGCAGAGTAAAGCACCAGGGGCTGTAGGAGGTGGGCTGTGTAGTATCAAAAAGGTGAGGTCCCCTTGGTTCTCATAGAAGAATGTGATTGACAGGCCGGGAGCTGAAACACACTACCCAGTATAAATAGGAACTATGCCTGACCCCATAATAAGAAAGCTATTTAGCTGGGGAACCTTATACACAGTAGCAGATTGGAAAGAACTCATGATTGGGCTACTTTAGGACCTCGTAGTCTTCTTTGCATTTTAATGAAAACCTAATATTGGGCCTTAGTTTCTCTAGTCTTTACATCTCAATCATTAATAGAACTAACAAAAATAGGGAGGGAACTACACAGGTTTTGATTTGTATATGTCCTATTTCCCTTTCAATTTGCATGCTCTAGAAGAAAAAAAAAACCTGCTTTCCCCTCTTTATTTCTTGCCAGTTTAGGAAGCCTTGGAAAATGCTTCATTCTTTTTGATGAAGTAGCACAATAACCAGAGACTTGGTAAGCATTTTCAGTTGAGGAAGCCAATTTTATTTGAGCAGATGTGGCATCCAAAGTTTTTATTAATTTATCAAATATTTATAGAATATCTAAATACAGATCATTTATATAGGAGCTGTGTCTGTCAGAGTGCTTTGATTGCCGGCAACAGAACCATAATTTTGTTTGTTTGTTTGTTTGTTTTAAAAAAGGAATTTATTGGACTGGTGTTGAGTAGTTCAGAAAACTGAATAAAAAGGATTACAAAACCCAAGCTTGGAAAGCACAATAATCAGGGCAGCTCTGAGGATTTTGGTAGCAGAATCTAATGGATACTTTATTGATGGCAGCATAGAAGAAATGGATTAACTTCAATCCTTCCATTATTGACCTGACATTGAAATTCCAGGAAGAGTATAACTTCCATGGCATGAGTTTTGGCCAAAGAAGAGAGAACATATTAATTGAAAATCCCACCAAATCTGCAACAGGTGACAGATGGTTTCTCAAAGGAAAATCAAAGGCTATTTCCCCCAAAGAAAAGGGGAGAGGATTATGTGCAGACAAAAATAAAAATAGGCACGTATATCTAGAGGTATGTAGAAAATCAGTATCTAGAAAGTCTATGATTATTAGACAACACAGGCAAATAATATCCTAGCCCTATCATTTGATTGTGCTTTTTACTATATTTATATCTGTGTACGTGTCTTTTCATTTCATAAAAATGAAGCATTTTCAGTGCCTTACTATCTGATTGAAGGGTAGTTTTAATCCTCAAGTAGGCCATTGTGCCTTTAGACTTTATCTCTTACCCCAGTTACATACATCATGAGAATGGGTCATTTTTCACAAAGGAAATAAAGAGGATAGGGAGGTAGGAATGGATCAGTGCGTGTTAAGTTATTTTAAAACCATTTAATGAGTGTGTACTATGTGCATACTGCTGGGTTGGACTCTGAAGAAGTAAAACCACAGATGTATATGCAAAGAAAGGCACTCCCATCACCTAAGGAGTTTATAATGAACATATGCACACATAAACAATTGCAGTTGAGATCATATGGAACCCAGAGGTCAGCAAAAATTCTACATTTCTTTTCCTCCCAGTGTTTTCTAAAGAACACCAGAGCTTTCCACACTCAATGTCACGTTTGAATTTTAGCGTCTGCTACTTCCTGAAGAAGAAGGAGGAGGAGGAGGAGGAGGAGGAGGAGGAGGAGGAGGAGGGTATATTGAGCATAGCAAACTTCACTCAAACTTTGAAAAGCAGAAGAGCCAACAGATTAACCAAAATTTAGTTTCCAATTTTTTATAAGTCATCCAACTATTTTGAACAAGTCAGGGCTCAGCATCCTGCCATGTGCTTCATCCTTCTTCTTTACTTTCTTACCAATAATTTGTCCCATGTTACTATGCAAAGTAACTCAACTCTCCTTAATGTGGCTCCAGGCCTTTCTTGACACCGCCAAACCCTCGCCAGCTGTTATACAATGAGTCAGCTGCTTCTTTGTTGGCCTTTTTCAGAGAAATGGACCACTGTAACTGGTATTTTTCCCAGGGATATTAATCTTGCTACTACTCATTGGAGATTTAAAGGTGGACAGAAATTGCTATAGTTAGCTTGCATTTTAAATAGCACTTTTCCCCTCTGTTACAATTGCTCTGTGCAAGTCCATGAGGGAGCACGGGGAGATTATGGACTCAAATGATAAGAAAGTTTTTTGGCAAGGCCTTAAATCATGCCCATGGCTGGCCGGCTTCTTCCTTCTTTCTTTCTTTCTTTCTTTCTTTCTTTCTTTCTTTCTTTCTTTCTTCCTTCCTTCCTTCCTTCCTTCCTTCCTTCCTTCCTCTCTCTCTCTCTCTCTCTCTCTCTCTCTCTCTCTCTCTCTCTCTCTCTCTCTCTCTCTTCTTATTGTACTAGGAATTTAACCCAGGGCCTTTTGCATGCTAGGCAAGCTCTTGACCACTAAGCTACAGTTCTTTTTCTTATTTATTTTTTTTTTTTGGTGGTGGTGGTACTGGGGTTCTTGGGGTTCTTGGAAGCCCTTCTACCTCCGGGCTACACTCCCAGACCTATTTTATTTTTAGAAACAGGGTCTCTTAAGCCAGCGCAGCTGTCTTCAAACCTGCGCAATCCTACTATCTCCACCTCCCAAGCACAGGGATTGCAAGTATGCGCCACCACGCCTGGCTTAATTTTTTTTTTTTTTTTGAGATAAGGCTTTACTAAGTCACCCAACCTGGCCTTGAACTTGGGATTTTCCTGCCTCAGTTTCCTAAACAGCTGATATTACAGGAGAGTGCTACCATTCTTGGTTTATAACTATGACTTTAAACATATAAATTGAATTTAAACTGAAAATTTCAGATTAAAATTTCTCTCTCTCTCCATCTCTCTCCCTCTCTCTCTCTCTCTCTCTCTCTCTCTCTCTCTCTCTCTCTCTCTCCCTCCCTCCCTCTCCCTCTCCCTCTCCCTTTCCCTTTCCCTTCCTCCGGTTCTGGGGATTTAACCCAGGAGCATTCCACCTTCAAGCTATACCCTCAGATATTTCTGGGTTGCTGAGCATCTTGATATTTTCTGAGGCTGTTCTTGAACATGGGGTTGTCCTGTTCCAGGCTCCCATACAGTAGAATTACAGGTGTGTGCCACTATGCCAAGCCCAGATTAAAATTTTCTAACAGAATAAATACGTTTCTCTTTCTAAATCCTATTAAAATGTCAGAAACACTATTAAAATAAGAACACACACACACACACACACACACACACACACACACACACACACACACAGTGTAGTGCTCAAAAAACCCAGTGGGGTAACTTCAGGCAAGTGAAGACTTTCTGGGAAATAGAAAGCAAACAGCAAATTCTCTCAAAGCCAAAGAACATATAACTTCATGTACTTAAAAGAGAGTACTGCTTTCTCCCAGGAAAGAGAGGGAGAAAAGGAAGAAAGAAAGAAAAAAAAAGGCAGGAAGAGAGGGAGGAGGAAAGAAGGAAGGAAGGGAAAAGGAAGAACCAGAGAGAGGAAGAGAGGGAGGGAGGGAGAGAGGAAAAGAAAGTTAGTTTCTGAAAGTACCTTAGACTATTAAAAACAAGGACAGTAGGAATTAGACAGAGCTGGCTAGCGATGGTAGACTGGGTGAATAATTAAAGACGTTCAGAACAGCTGCACCAGTTCCCAGTTCACAGAATTGCTGGCTCTGTTGTTTGCCTGCAGGATATGGTCTTCTTTTGCCAAGTAAATGAAAAATCGAATACAAAACATTCCCCAGGTGGTTGTTGGGACCAGAAAAGCAGGGGGATCCCTGGGTAAAATATGATCACCATGAGATCTCCAGTGGAGGTGAGGAGGAAGCTACTTGAATAACTGCTGGTTATACAGATCTCCTTTTTGCTTTCGTCACCACTTGCCAGAAGAAAGGTTCAAAACCTGCTGTAACCAGAGAAGCAGGGATTTCTCACATAGACTAAGTAAATGCACTGCAGCTGCCAATCCAGGTCAGCACAGACCTTTAATAAAAAATGAGTATACAATGAACAATTTGAAGAAAACAAATAGCATGGAAGAGAAAGAGCAAACTCAAAGAGCAGAAGAACTAATTTTTGAAGAAACAGAATAGAAAAAAACAAAAGTCAAGAGCATATCACATCCCCAAGAACTCAGATGGCTGTGAAAAATAATCTACTAGAATCCTTGCAAATGAAAAATATGATCACCAAAATAAATAACAGATGGCCCAAAGAACAGAATTAACATAATAGAAGATAGAATTAGTAAATCAAAATATGTGGCCAAGGAAACCTCCCAGGGTATAGTAAAAAATAATGAGATGAATATAAACAAAGTTGAAAGATAGTGCATGAGATCCAATGTTGATCTAATTGGAGATCTAGAAGGGAGAACACCAGGAGAAAATAAATAAATATGTAATCACATGCAGAAATGCAGCATTGGCCATTAGAGAAACTCAAATTTCATCAAATTACAATACCATCCCCTACCCATTGGAATGGCTATTGTTAAAAAAAAAAAAGAAAGCAGAAAATAGCAAATGTTGAAAGCATGTCAAGGAACTGGCACCATTGTGTGTCACTAGTTCAAATGCAAAATAATGCCACCACTGTGGACACCGATGTGGTGATTCCTCAAATAAAGCATAGAATTATCATATGACCCAGCAATTCCACATCTATATGGATACCCAAAAGAACTGAAAGCAGGGATGCAGATATTTGTACATCAATATTACGTAGCAGCATAATTCACAATGTCGAAAAGGTGAAAACAACTCAAATGCCCATAGATCGGTGAGTTATAAACAAAATGTGGCATATCCACACAGTGGAGTATTATTCAGCATGAATGAAATTCTCATACGTGCTACAACATAATTTTTTTTGTGTGTGGTACTGGGGGTGAAACCCAGGGGCCTTCTACCTCTGGGCTACACTCCCAGGCCTATTTTATATTTTATTTGGAAACAGGGTCTCATTAAGTTGTTGAAAGCCTACGTAGCTGAGGCTGGCTTTGAACCTGCATGATCCTCCTGTCTCAGCCTCCCAAGTGCAGGGATTACAAGCATGCATCACACCTGGCTACAACATAAATTTTGAAAATATTATGTTTTAAGTAAAGCAAGTCAGACACAAAATGAAATTATATAATTCCATTTGTATGAAGTCTTTAGCATTGTCACTTCATAGAGACAGAAAATATAATAATAATTACCAAGAACTGGGAGAAGGGGAAAGTGCGGACTTATTTTTTATGATAAAGAATTTCGGTTTGGGTTGATGAAAAATTTCTGGAGATGAATGGCAGTGACAATTATGACACAAGTAGAATGTATTTTATGTCACGGGATTGTACAATTAAAAGTGATTAAAATGGTTAATTTGATGCTAATGTATATTTCAACACAATCAAAAAATGTTAAAGTGAGACAAAGCATAGTACAATGTTGCCTTTGCATTTAAATTAAAAATTACTCATTTTTAAAAAGGAAGATATGGGAAATTTCATTGGCTGAAGAATCTTCAGATTGAAAGTGTTCTTTGAGTGTCATGCATTAATAATTTTAAAAGAAGTAAACCTAAACACACTATGATGAATTATCGGAACCTCAAGATAAAAGAATGAATCCTGAAAATCACAAGAGAATAAAAAGAAAACCTACTGCTATGAGCTAACAATTGTGGGGTCCCCATCTCCAAGTCATGTGTGAAATCCTAATCCCCAACATAAAGGTGTGAGAAGGTGAAGATTTGGGCAGAGCCCGCTTGAGTGGGATTAGTACTCTTGAAAAAGAACCCAAGAGAGCTTCCTCACCCCTTTTGCCTTGTGAAGGCAGAGCAAGACAGCTATCATCAATGGACCCAGAAGTGAGCCCTTGCCACATTCCAAATGCATCAGCACCTTGAGCTTGAATTTCCAGCCTCCAGAACTGTGGGAAATAACTTTGTGTTTTTTATAAACTTTCTAGTATATTTTGGTATCACACCCCAAACTAACGAAGACACTTGCCAAAGGGAAGAAGTCACATTGGCATCTTATCTATAGTAAACAATACAAAACACAATATAAAAAATGAAATTGTAGGTTCAAAGTTCTAGGCAAAATTATTTTGAATAAAAAATTCTTCAGCAAAACTCATTCATGTATATATTGAGGTACTGCAAAATTTAAACATGTGAGGTCTTAGCTTATCATTTATGTATCCTTCCTAGAATAATTATTGGAAGATGTAATAGGACAAACTGAAAATTTGACTTACAAAAGAAGTAAAATCCAAGGAAAAATAGATATTACTAAGAGTTTTAAAGTTAAATAACAATAGTCTGGCTGTACAGTGCTACATTTTTTAAGACAAGAAAGGCATAATATAGAGTAATTCATAATAATTAGAACTTAAAATACAAAGTAATTTCAATAAAGCCTGCAAAAAAGAGAAAGAGACAGGGACAGAAAAAGTGCATGAAAAAAAGATTTGCCTCATTCTGAGGGGAATAAGATTTTAGATATGGATGACATACTGATTTTGAGAGAAAATAAAAGTTTAAATGTAGCTATTAAAAATCAAATAACAACTACTTGAACAATAAAAATCAGATCTAGAACTGATCTTATCAGCAAAAGAGAACAATGGCTCAAAACAATACACAAGTATGCGCGCACGCGCGCTCACATGTGCACACACACACACACACACACACACACACACACAAAACAAAGACAAGAAAGTCTTACAAATGGACCACACAAAATAAGGAGGCAAGAACTGGACTGATTAGTTTAACAAGCAGAGGCAGCACTTGGGTGCTTTACAAGTATTAACCGACTAAATCAGACAGGCAATTATCTCCATAAATAGGAATGGGTTAAATTCCTCATTAAAGAAGATTATTACACCTTAAATTGTGTTAAAACAAAAAGAGAGAAGCAAGAGAAAGAAGATCTCTAAAAAAAGTCTAAATTTTAAAAAGAACTAGAAGCATTTCAACAAAACAAAACAAATCCAACAAACAAAATATCAGGGTTGGCAATAGTATTATTGAACAGGGTAATCTTAAATTTGAACAGGATTAACTGAAAGGAAAAGAACTCTTTTATGATGACTGTAAAAAGCTCTAAAGAGTATTGACCTAAAAGCCTCAGAATAAGAGCAGAACAGGTTGATCTGAAATAATTAAGAATGCCAAAATTTTAATAGATTCAGTGGGGCTGAATGGGGAAAAAGAAATTCTGGCAAAAAGAAATTACCCAATCAGCTCTCACAACCCGGCAATAGCAAGGCCACTTTGACTGTGACTGAGGGTGTGTGGAGAAGGAAGCTGAGGAAGAAATAAGACTCGAAAAACAGAGCGGGTCAAATGGCAGGTAAAGAAGTCTAGATTTTTACCTCCAGGAAACATGAGGAGCAAGAGCGACGCGGTGAACGGTGTTCTGAGGATGGTAAGTCAGGCAGAACAGACTGCCAAAAGCAACGCCGTATTGGCAAAATCAGCAAAAGTGCATCCGCACTAATAGTAGATCAATAGTATATTTTTATATTTTCTTTCTGTTCTTAGACTGTCACAAAGCAGGGCTGGGAAGTTGAATTCAGTAATGTATACAAAAGCCCAGCGAAAATTGAGGTGCCATAAATGTGTAATATTAATATCAATTATTCTCATTCATTCCATAGTACTATATTTAAATACTTGGAGTCTCTAAATTATAATCATAAATTAGTCCTTATCCTATAGGTAATTGGAAGCTTTGAAGAACTTGATCAAAGTGAATTTTTTCACCAAGTTTCCAAGAAGAGCTAGAGGGTGCGCAATTACAGAGGCTCTCCAAGCGCATTTACTTTTCTCCCTTTCTTTGCACTGAATCCCACCCTCAATGTGTGCAGTTAGGATGTGGGAACTTTAGAAAGGTCCAATTAACCAGGAGGACACCATTTCCTGTGGAAGAATCTCTCTTACAAGGTAGTTTTATGATTTTAAGAACATTTTTATACATTTTTTAGGAAATGTAAGTCTTGACTCTGTAGTACATATGCATACATGCTTAGGCACAGGTCATGGAGAACAGATTTCCTTGGTCTTACGAACTGTCGTTAGTAATGCCTTCCCCCAATCACCCGCATCAGTGGAGGGGATCCAAGATGGAGATAATCCCAACAGCAGATCCTGCAAAACCACATTGCTCTTTAGTTTGGGAGTACATTTAATTGCTTTTTCTGTCTTGCAGTTAGATCTTCCTAATTGTTTATTCCCTAGGTCAATGTTGAGGGTAATTTTCTATCCCTGGCCACACACTAATTTATACTGGGAGGAGTGGCACAGATGGGCAGGCTGGCAGCGGCGCAACAAGCCTAGATCAACCACTTGCGCAGATAATCACAAATGGGTAACGCAAGGCCAGGTAATTGAGAATTCCTAAATATATAGTGTTAGAAGCCAATTGTGAAATTTCTGAGTGTGTGTGTATGTGTGTGTGTGTGTGTGTGTGTGTGTATGAAAAAGATAAAGAGAATGATTTTATGATAATGTTATGGTAATTAATTAGCACTAAAAGATAATTACTAAGGTCTTGCTTTTCAGAATTGAAATAACTCTTTAACCCTTTTTTAACTTTGAAAGTGTGAGGTTTTTTTGGTAATAAAAATGTATATATAAGCTGGGTGTGGTGGTGTACGATCATAATCCCCACACTTGGGAGGTTGAGACAGGAGGATCATGCAGGTTCGAAGCCAGCCTCAGCTGGTTTAAGAGACCCTGTTTCCAAATAAAATATAAAATAGGTCTAGGAGTGAAGCCTGGAGGTAGAAGACCGCTGGGTTTCATCCCCAGTACCACCACAAAAAAAAAAAAAAAATGTATATATGAAAACTTTTTTGATAGGTGAGGATAAGTGAGTAGTCCATTCCTAGGTGAATGTCCCAAATTACAAAGCAGAGATAAGATAGCTATTGATATTTGGTAATAGAAATCAATAAATTAAATAGCAGCTTGTCACAACCCTGTATTGGAGATGACCATCACTCTATTCACCTGTCATTCATTTATTTTGGCCTCCTACACCCTCTTGGAAAGCATGCCTGGCACTAACTGGAAGGGACACTGAAACAATGTGTCCTTGCCTGTCCCTGCTGTGAGCTGACTGGACCAAGGATGCAATCTGGTCACAGCTGAGCCCATCACAGTCTCTCTCCTGGGCTTAGTGTGCAGACTGAAATAGAATTTGTAATCAGAGACGGTGGCACTTACAGTGGGTTCCAAAGACAAAAGAATCAAGCAGGTGCAGCAGAGACAAGGGACCTTGGGCTCAAAGGAGAAGAGAGACAAAAAAGTGAGAGAGAAGTAGATTTACTGATAACTTTCTGGTTCTGGTTCCATAAAATTCTGCCATACTTGCTAAAATTGGATACCTTGAGATGATTTTGTATCTTTACAAAAAAAACTTCTCTTTAATTATGCCAGCTTAAGTGAATTTTTTTTCCTGGTAACCATGCATACATAACTCTTCAACCACTGTGTTAATTTTTAAGAATTCTAAAGAAGGCAACAACTTGCATTTGTCTGCCAAAATTTTAGAGAAAGGCAAGAAAATCTGACAGGAGAAATGTCATTGTCTTGCTCTTGGTCTAAATCCAAAATCAGTTTAGAAAAGTAGTAGATGAGCATTATTTTTATATAACCCATATTCAACTTGCCTACTTAAAAGTATGGCCATGAAGTGGTCACATTTTTAAAAATTATTTTCTTGTAAGCAATGGTAACTTTGACATAAAATAATTACTAAATAAAAGTATTTGACCCATTGTGATTTGGATTGACTGCTAAAGAGACAGAGAAAGAGGACAGAGGAAGTGTAGCTGTGGTTCGCAGCATAAAATGAAAATTGGCTTGTTCTAGAATCAAAGATCTAGTCTATTTCTATGATTATGTATTGGCTTATAGAAGATCAATGCTTAATAAAGTACTAACTAAGCTATGCAGGTGTTACAATAAGAAAAATAAACCTTCCTTCTGGCCTGGTAAAACAAGATTAAAATAAAATGGTAAGTAGTTCAAGTTAAGAACACTTAAGCAGAAAACATAGTCAACAGGGGTCAAAGCTATTCCAGGAAATAGTTAGAAATGTAGGGGGAAAAGAGAGGAGCAAAGCTATACCACCGGAGAAACAGTTATAAACACAAGACAGATTTAATCAGAAGAGTAGAGAATGCTCCCATCCCTCATGGTGTACCACCACACTAACAGGGATCTAGTATAAATAACTGGATTCAGCTGACAGTAATGTAAGAAACAATTCTCTTTGGGAAGGAATAATTAGGGAAGCCCAACGCTAGCAGGACTTGGCAACTTAGTGAGATACTCAGGAATTTAGTGAGACTGTTTCAAAATAATAAAAAAAAAAGAACTGGGGGCATATGTTGGAACTAGAATGGCCCTGGGTTCAATTCTCCCCCCCCCAAAAAAAAAGAAGATATACAAGTCTGCTAGACTGAAAGCTATAAAAACATTGCTGAAATTAGAGAATGTCTAAATTAATGGGGAGTTGTACCATACTCATAGATTGGAAGATTCACTATCATGATTATATCAGTTACCCCTGTACTAGGTTCCTATGGCTCCAGTAACAAATTACCACAGACTCTGTGGCTTAAAATAACACACATTTATTATTTTACAACTCTGTAGGTCACAAAATCTGATGAGGGTCTCATTGGGCTAAAGTCAAGGTATCAAGATTATTCCTTCTAGATACTTTTGGGGAGAGTCCTTACCTTTTCCAGCCTCTAAAGACAACCCATTTTCCTTTGCAAATAAACCTTCTATCTTCAAAACCAGTAAAAGCATGTTGAGTTGGTTTCCTATTACATCATTTGGAGCACCTCTTCTGACTCCCTCTTCCACATTTAAGGACTCTTGTGGTTACATCAGGCCCACTCAGAGAATCCAAGATAATCTCCCTAAGAACTTAATTTTATCTTTGTCACTAACCTATTTACAAATTCCAAGAATTAGAATGTGGACCTCTTTGGTGAGGGTGGGGGATGAGAAAAAATATTCTATCTCTTTCCTTAAATAATCTATAGATTCAATTCAATTCCAACAAAATACCAGCATACCTTTTTGTAGAAATTTGCAAATTGATGCTAAAATGTTTAATGAATACTAAATATCTTAGAATCGTAGACTAAACTATCTTGAAAAACAACTAAACATAGCAGATTTACAGTGTTTGAAGAATGTCTCTAGAGCTGGATGTGGGGATGCACACTTGTAATTCCAGTACTTGGGAGGCTGAGACAGGAGAATCCAGGTTTGATGCCAGCTTCAGCTACTTAGTGAGGCCCTCCACAACTTATCAAGACCCTGTTTCAAAATAAAGAATAAAAAATTGGGTTGGGGGTGTAGCTCAGTGATAGAATGCCCCTGGGCTCAATCCCCAACACCACACAAAAAAATTATATCTAAAGCTACAGTGATGAGGAGTGTGTAGTCATGGTGTCATGACAGACTGATGGGTCAAAAACAAATGGTGCTGGGACATTTGAATATCTATATGGGGAGAAAATGAGCCATGATAAATACCTCATAGCATTCCCCCAAGTTAACTCAAGACGGACTGCCCACATAAGAGGTAAATTAAAGGGGGAGTCCAGCCTCTAAAGACCACCCACTTTCCTTTGCAATTATCTCTCCATCTTCAAAGCCAGTTGCACCATTTTTAGTTGGTTTCCTACTGCATCATTCCTAAAAGAAAACTTAGGGAAATACCTCTGTAACCTTGGGGTAGACAGAAATGTCTCTGAATGTGAAAACCACTAACCATAGAGGAATAACTTAATAAACTGGAAGCATTTGTTTAGAAATTAAGTCCTAAATCCTAGGCTTGGAGAACATTTTGCAATACATATATCCAACCATATATGCTGCACTGTCCAGATTCCCACCCCTTTCAGATTGAAGGACTTATTCCACCCACTGCTTGGAAAGTTGGTGGGCTTAACCTCCAGCTCTATTGCTATTTATGAGACCCTAAGCAAGTTAGTTACCCTCTCAACTATAAATGGGGGGTACGATAGCAGCACCCACTTACTAGGGGCACCTTGAGGTTAAATGACATGTGGAAAGTTCTTAAAACGTGTTTGGTGTGTAAGTGCTTGATAACTATTAATATCTTATGGCTGTCTTTCAGAGAAGCAAAAAAGAACTCTAAAGTAGATCTTCATGCTGGGATCTGCTATTGTACAAGTTTTAAGATATTCAAGTAAGAAAAAAAAATATATATATAAGAATATATATATATATATATATATATATATATATATATATATAATCTTTGAAAATTTGAATCTGCCTGTATATTTCTCTGAAAATGCCATTGGCACTTTTTGTGGGGCTCCAGCAGTGATGGTTTCTATTCAGGGAAGAAGCAGTTCTGAGCTCAATAAGGCTATTTGCAAGATATCAAGAGGCTATTAATTCTAGAAAAGGCTTCATTTTGATGCCTACCAAAGTCAAGCGGTAAAGGATCTATTGTGGCTAAAAGCTTTGCTTCCCACACCGGTGACTGCAAGTGAACATCCCATTAACTGACTGTGGCTGCTATAGCTTCTGCTTGTTTTCTCCAAATTACATAAACTACAACTAGTCAGGATACTGGTGTGGTGCTGAATAGCACATTTGCTCTTATTGGATCGTCCTTCATTTGATCAAAAGCTCTATGAATGTCTTCATTTCACTTCAGATTTTACCAAATACACCCATGAATTAGACTTCAAAATGACTACATTACTACAAACTAGATTAACTTCGCCAGCTTATATTACCGGCAATAGTTTGTCTTTGTTCTGAGATAAATATACTCTCCTAAAAATCTGATAGAGCCCTCTTGAAAAAAAAATTGATGAATTCCCTAGGAGTGTACAGCAATCCAGAGACATTACTTACTGAAATGGATGCTGCTATATAATGTGTCCTGTTGAATCAAAAGTATTTCCCAGTTGATTATTGGATGCATAACTCTAATCAAAATTATCACCTATCAAATGTAAAGCATTAAATTTATAAACCCAAATGGATCACCTGGCAAATCATAAGTACTGCCACAGCATTCACATATTGGCAGTTATTGTCTGAGTTGTTGGGGGCGATGTTAACTCTTTCAGGGAAGCCAGGAGGGTAGCTCCCTGTCATTACAGCCAGGAAGCCACTGTCTTGTGCTCAAGAAAGGTACCCTTCCAAGCAACACAGGACAAAATGTCTCCTTCAGTTTCCCCATTCTCTCTCCCCTGGAGCCAGTGACCTCTAGAACTGTTGACAAAGCAGCTTTTCTGCCACATTTAAAACAAACAAACAGCACCAGAAGGTGACCCTGTGTGATTGAGAGAATATTAGGCTATTCTCAGTGATCAGAAGAATGTGAAATTGAGCCTTCACTAATATGCCATTTCTGCTTTTCTCCTGAGAGCAAGTCAAATTAGGGGGTTATGGGAAAAAGGCAAGGCCATCCACGGGTGAAGCAAAGTGGGTTTGCTGATGTTTTAATTTTCAAGTGGTCCATCAAGTCCTCTCTTATTCTTCTCCTCTTTTTGCCCAGTGTGTTTTTCTTTGTCCTTTATGCACACTTCTAGATAATACAATCAAACATCATATGTCTTTCTAGACACTTTTGCTTTCAAATATGTTAAGCTATTTTCCCTATGCTCATATTCATACCAATCAGGTCATGTTTCCTACTTTTTAATTTGAAAACCAAGGTCAACAAACAATCTGCTAGCATGCCTGCGTCTTTCCCTACCAGCTGTCTGTCTTCACTTGTCTGTCTTTAAGTGTGGCAGACATTTTTGCTACATGGGTATTTTCTGCCACAGTCTGTGTGTTAGTTAACATTCCTTTGGTTGCAAATTATAGAAAAATTCTCTAAGTTAAGTAAAAAAAAGGGGTAATTTATTGAAAGGACATAAGGTCAGCTCTCAAAAATGAGGATGAGGGATTAGTCAGGTCTGCTGGCAGAAACCTCAACAGCAGGAATTCAAGGGTCTTCTCCCTAGAGCGCTGTGATCAGTGTGTCAGCTTCTCTTGATCTCATCTTTGCATGACTCAGTTAAAAATTGTGAATAGGAGATTCCAGAGAGAGTCTGCTCACTCAGATCAGGTGCCCACTGCTGTATCAACCATCTGTCCTAGAGGTGATGGCCACGTGATAAGACATGCCGTTGAGGATCTCTGTGTGTCTCTCTGAGGCAGCTCCCTTTCAGGGAAGGGAAAGCTGCCAAAAAATGGAAGTCAACACCATGGCATTTGAAATTCAAGAACCTTTCTTTGTTGCTTTGAATAGAACCACCACGTATGTGAAGCATTTCTTTAATAGTTTGCCATGATATTTCCAACAATGCCGAAGATTAGCATCGCTTCATCCCAGAAGAAAGGCATGTTCTTAAATCCAAATGTTTCCATGGCTTTTAAAGACATCTTCTGGTTCACCCTGACATGGTTGAGCGAATACAAAGCTAACAATGGGTTATGATATATCTGCCCAGCATGACCAGCCAAGTTTCGAAAAAGAAAATGTCTATAGCCAAGTAAGATATATCCACCTCCCAAAAGATATAATTTAGAGTGGAAGAAAGAAGGGCTCTTTTAAAATGCCAGCTAGTTAGTTTATAGCCTCTATCAGTGCTGCAGAGATGGAAAAGGAAGGTGTCAAAAAAGTAAAATACCGGATTTAGTATCAGCAAAAGATTAAGAGCTTTGCTGGGGCTGGACAAGAATGCAGGTAGAGCAGAGTACAGTGTTCCCTTGGGTCCACACTGATGGAAAGGGGTGGGGTGAGCAGATTGAGCAACCTCTCTCTGTTGTGGGGAAGAAGTGTCATCCATCAATACTGAATCTTGTCAGTCTAGGGAGTTATTGGGCGATCCAGATTTCTTTATAGTTGATTTTCTCAAAGTGAGAAAAGCAAAGTATTCTGGGGCTAAATAATAGCCAAATATCTACACCATCAGTCTCCCTTCAAGGATTTATTCAACTCCCTTCTTTTGAGGTAGAGGGTTCCAAAATATCCAGAGAAGGCAGGCACCTATAGAGTTGGGATAACCAAACCCAGGAAACAAAACGTTGGCCAGGATGGGAGGCAAGCAAATTTCAGAGCAAGAGCTGCTTTATCAAACAATCAGATTGACTTACCTTCTTCCTGAACACTGAGAACCTGGCTGGGGGATCTCAGCTTTTCTGACCAAGGCTGAGGACAGGTGCCTTAGGCAAGAGCTGAACCAACCCACATCACCAAGCCCAAGTCCAGAGGAGAGAGAATGAGAAACCGCACACGGGACAGTTGCTCCCATACACCTAGGATCCAAGACCACTCGTTGTGAGAATTTGAGGAGGTCATAAAGATATGGATGAATTCTAGTACAAATTGAAATAAAAATTTATAAGAAAATGTCTTTCTGAAGCAGTAAAAATGAAAATCACATTCTTTACTACTGTGCTGTGAAAACCTGTCAGAGTAACTAGTTTTTTATATAAACTTTTATTGGTGCAATGTAATTATACATCATAGTGAAATTCAGAATTCAAATATACATGTATATATAGCTTGATGCATTTCCCTTCATACACTCACTTTATTTATTTAGTTAGTTAGTTGGGTTTTACTAATTAAAGAAAGGGCATTCTACCTCTAAGCTACATCCCAGACCTTTTTTTTATTATTATTTTGAAATAAGGTTTTGCTAAGTTGCTGAGCTGGCCTTAAACCTTTGATCCTCCAACTTCTGCCTCCCAAATATTGGAATGACAGGCATGCACCACAATGCCCAGCATCAACTAGTTTCTAAGCAAATAAGTTTCCATTGCTGCCTAGCATGGCAGTGCACACCTGTAAACTCAATATTTGGGAGGCTAAAACAGGAGAACTGCAGGCCAGTGTATAGTAACTTAGAACAACCCTGTTTCAAATAAACAAATAGCATAGATCTGAGGGTGTAGCTCAAAGGTAGAATGCCTCTGGGTTCAATTCCCACTAATACACACACACACACACACACACACACACACATTATGTTTTCCAACATTAAATTCCTATTTTGTGTTCACCCATGACCCTGAGTACAGGTTAATGGAATGAAAAGTCACTCTCCTTTAGCCTCTGAGAGGTACTTTATCCTAAATTTGTATCAGGCTAGTGCTTCTAAACCTTATCAGACATAGTATATCCTTTAAGATTTAATATTTTATAAGATCTTCAGCACTACTTTGAGATTAAAGTTATGGTGTATCTTACCTTCATACATAATGTTCTAAAAATAAATATGATGTCATAACTAAATTTTTAAAAAATTAGATCACTTTTAGAAGAATGGCTGTCTTAATGATATTTATTCTATTTATTCAAGAGCCTGGGAGGTCCTTCCATCTTCTAAGATCTTCAATTTCTTTTTTCAATATTTTATAACTTTCCTTCTAGAGGTCATCTTACTCCTTGTTGAAGTTTATTCCTAAGTATTTTATTGTTCTAGGGAATATTGTGAGTAGACATGTTTTCTGGATTTCTTTTTCAGTGGATTTATGGTTGGCATACAGAAAAGCTTCTGATTTTTTTTTACATTGATTTTGTATCCAGACACTTTGCTGAATTTGTTGAAGTTTTGAAAGGCTTTTAGTTGAGTTTATTGGGTCTTCTAAGTATAATATATGTCATCTGCAAATAGAGAGAGTTTCAGTTCTTTTTTCCCCTATTTGTACTCCTTTGATTTCCTTCTCTTGCCTTTTGCTCTGGCTAGAGTGTTAAGTATTATGTTGAAAAGGAGTAATAATAGTGGACATCCTTCTCTTTTTCCTGTTTTTAAAGAGAACTCTCATAGTTTTTCCTTCCAAAAGTGATATACAGATTCAATGCCATACCCATTAAATTGTCCAGGTCAAAAGATGAATGGATGCCAGGCGTGGTGGTGCACGCTTATAATCCCTGCGCTTGGGAGGCGGAGACAGGAGGATCGCGCAGGTTCGAAGCCAGCCCCGCGCGCTGGCTTAGGAAACCCTGTTTGCAAAATGAAAATGTAAAAATAGGTCTGGGAGTGTAGCCCGGAGGTAGAAGGGCTTCCAGGAACCCCAGTACCACCAAAAAAAAAAAAAAAAAAAAGATGAATGGAATGCAAAATTATGGGAAATACACACAATGGAATTCTACTCAGCTATAAAGAAGAACAAAATCATGGCATTCACAAAAAGATGGAAAGAGATAAACTTCCGGGAAGATGGCGACTGAGAAAAGCGGGGCTTAAGAGCCCCACTAACAACCAATCTCCATTACCACAAAATGAGCGCCTTTCATAGCCAGAAAACACCATCACCAGAGAAACAAAAAAATCACCAGGCTCCAGAGAGAAAGCAGACTGAGAACAGAGCCACAGACGCGGCAGCAGCGCTTTACTGCCGGTGGCAGCGGCAAGTTCACCGGACGGCTACAGCAAGCCGAGGTGAGCCGCTGCGGAACAGCCAGGCGGGATTTCTCGGCGCAGAGAGCATCTAAAGCTCCCAGTGGCTGAGCTCAGCACACGCTGCAGGGATTCAGAGTGGAAATCAAAACCAAGAAGAAAAACACCAGCCCCACGGCCGAGGGTGTAGCAGCGGCGCCATATTGCCACCGGCGGAAGCAGCAGCGAATTCAGCGAAGCCAATATAGCTACATCTGCGTACTCAAGAACAGTGAGTCAAATTGCAGGCCACAGAGGAGAAATCCCAGTACTGTACTCCCTGGGACTTGACCCAGTGGAGGAGGGGCGGTGGCAGAGATATCACACCATAGGAAAATGTGCAACCTGGCACCCCCCACAGTCTAAAGCAGCCTCTATCGACGCTCTGGGTCGGAGACTCTGTGATACAACCCAGTAAAGGAGTAGTGGGGTCTGAGATACTACTGACTCAAGATCCAGAACACCTTAAGTGAAGTCATAGTGACCCAAGGGAAGAACCCAGAGAAGGCACAAACATCCGAAATCATGGGAAAGAGTAATAATACTGGAGCAATGAATGCCCACAACCCCACAACATCAGAACCTGATAAAACAGAAAATCAGAGATTTTTAGAAGAGCAAATCAGGAAAATAACTGTAGAAATAATAGAGGTGCTTCGAAAAGAACTCAGAGAGAGCCAAAAGGAGATAAAGGATGCAATTAATGAAGTAAAGGCCTCAATTCAAAGCACAAACAACCGATTAGACTACATGGAGAACAGAATCTCGCTCTAAGAAGATGATCATTCCAAAAATGAACGCATAGTTTCTAATCTAGAAAAAAATATCCAACAGCAGGAATCTGATATTGAAGAAATATGGGCCCATTTTAAGAGAGCTAACCTAAGAATAATTGGAATAGAGGAGGGAAAAGAAAGTGAAACCAAAGGGATCAACAATCTCTTCAAGGAAGTAATAGCAGAAAATTTTCCAGACATAAAGCAAGAGGTTGATACACAGGTCCAGGAAACTTATAGAACTCCCTTTAGACAGGATCAGAGAAGAGGATCCCCACGCCACATAATTGTCAAAATGACCAATGTGGAAGCCAAGCAGAGAATCTTAAAGGCAACAAAAGCAAAGGGCCAAGTGACATTCAGAGACAAACCAATTAGAATCACTCCAGACTTCCCAAACCAAGTTATGAGAGCCAGAAGGGCTTGGAGTAACATATTCCAAACTCTGAAAGAAAACAACTTCCAGCCAAAAATTTCCTACCCAGCAAAACTTTCTATCAAATTAGATGGAGAAATAAGAAGCTTCCATGACAAACAGAAACTGAAGGAATTTATGTCTTCAAAACCAGCACTAGAGAAAATACTCAAAGAGATTAACTACAAAGAAGAAATAGGTAACACACACCAGAACTAGAGAAACAAGATTTTCCATCCAACAGACAACTAAGATTGGTTATCTGTGGAGATTCATTATTTATGTTAGTCTTTTACCTATCTCTAAAGGATATTGTTTGCCTTTATTGTTGTTAATTTTTAGGATTTCTAGTTGGAATATTAATATACCTTCAGATATAGCATTTGTGAAATATTTTATCCCATTCTATTAGTAACTGTTAACTCTGTTTACATTGTCTTTGGATATACAATATTTTTTAGGGAGTTTGTATACTCTTCTGTTGCCTGTGCCATTGAAATCATATCCAAGAAATCACTGCCAATTTCAATGTTGTGAGGTTTTATGACCCAGATTTTCTCCTAAAAGTTTATAGTCTTAAGATTTATATTTAGGTCTTTTATCTATTTTGAGTTAATATTTGTATATGGGATTAGGTAAGGGTCCAATTTTATTCTTTTTCATGTAATTATTATGTTTCAACAATATTTAGTTAAAAGATTATTTTTCCCACCACCAAATGTTCGTGGAAACCTTGTCAAAAATAACTTGACAATATAGGGAAGAATTTAGCTCTAGGCTTTTATTTAACTCCAATGGTTTATATATCTGCCTTTAGAATAGTACTACACTGTTTCAATTATTGTAGCTTTATATGGTTTGAAATCAGAAAATATATATCTTCTAGCTTTGTTCTTTTTCAAGATCGTTTTGGGTATCTAGAGTCCATATTCCATATTAGGATAGATTTTTTTTCTGAAAAATAAATATATAAATATATGATAGTTTCACCTAAAAAAATAGAAAAAAATATTCTCTGGTAAGAAAGAAAGTAAAAAGAAATATTGAAATGTTATCTTTAAGTCATCAAAAGCTTGGTATCAGACAAATGAAACTGTTATGTGAGATTATCATTTTTAATTTTGGATAAATTGCTGTAATACTAGATGTCAACCACTAAGCCAAGCATGGGAGGGAGGGATGGGGAGAGAATGGGGTGGGGATCGGGTGGGGGTTGACTGGGCGATGTGTGCATGTATGTCTACAAAAGTTTGTATCCCACTATGATGTATGAATACAGTGCACCAATAAAAAAAAAAAGGAAAAAAAAAAGATGGAAAGTCCTGGAGAACATTATGTTAAGTGAGATCAGCCAAGCACAGAACGAGAAGGGACTTATGTTTTCTCTAATATGCCCAAACTAGGGAGTATTAGGGATACCAGAAGGACTCCAGATAATGGAGGGGAAACCTCAGCAAAGCTAGAATGGAGGGATAGGAGAGGAAGAAAGCTGAGGTTGATTAATGAAGGAGCTACATCCGAAGCTACGTCCGAATTTGTGTAAAAATATAAATATAGCATGATTAACCTGGACACTCATTGTTGGGAGGGGGAAGGGGAAGTGGAGGGGAGGGCACCAAGCACAGTCTGAATGTGTACCATTTTCAATATATTCCACATAAAAATAAAAAGTAAATGTATCAGAAAAATATTTTAAAAATAAATTGTCCAGGTCATTCTTTATAGACATGAAAAATTCAGTCCTTAAATTCATTTGGAACACCAAAAAACCCAGAATAGGCAAAGTGTTCTCAGTGACAAGAACCATGCAGGAGACATTACAATACCTGACTTCGAACTATACTACAAAGCCATAGTAATAAAAACAATATGGTATTGGTACAAAAAGAAGACACATAGACCAATGGAGGAGAAGAAAAGACTCAGAAACAAATCCACAAACTTAAAGCCAATTGATTTTTGACAAAAGGGCCAAAAATATACAAAAGGGCCAAAAAAAGATAGACTCTTCAACAAATGGTGTTGGCAAAGCTGGCTGTTCATATACAGAAAAATGGAAATAAATTCCATTTTCTCACCCTGAACAAGAATCAATTCAAAATGGATCAAAGACCTGTAAATTAGACCAGAGACCTTGAAGCTACTTGAAGAGTGCATAAGACCAACATTCCAACACATAGGCATGGGCAAAAACTTCCTCAATAAAATCTCAAAGATATAAAAAATTAAAAGGAGGATCAATCAATATGCGAGATTGCTTTAAGCTGAAGAGCTTCTGTACAGCAAAAGAAACCATCAAGAACCTCAGAAGAGTTGACAGAATGGGAGAAGATTTCTGCCAGCTACTCAGAGAACTCAAGAAACTCACTGACAAAAAAAAAACAGATAACCCAATCAAAAACTGGGCAAATGAACTAAATAGACACTCACAAAAGAAGAAATACAAATGGCAAATAAATATAAAAAATGTTCAACATCATTAGTAATCAGAGAGATGCAATTTAAAACTACCCTAAGGTTTCACCTAACCCCAGTTAGAAGTTCAATAATTAAAAACACAAACAACAAATGCTGGTAGGATGTGAAGAAGTGGGAACTCTAATATATTTTTGATGGGATTGCAAATTAGTATAATCACTTTGGAAAACAGTGTGGAGAATCCTCAGAAGAATGGGAATAAGCATACCATATGATCCAGCAATACCACTTCTGGGTATCTACTCAAACGAATAGAAACCAAACTACCAGATCTATGTTTATAGTGGTACAGTTCACAATTGCCAAACAATGGAACCAGCCGAGATGTCCGTCAACAGATGCATGGATTACAAGGGATATGTACCCAATAGAATTTTATTTGGCCATAAACAACAAAATTATATAATTTGCAGAGAAATGGATGTATTTGGAAAACATTATGCTGAGTGAGATTAGTCAGTCATAAAAAGTAAAAAATTAGATTTTCTCCCTAATATGCAGAAGCTAGGGAGAAAGGGGAGAAAGAGGAGCATCGGAGGGACTCCAGACAAAGGAGGGGAAACCTTGGATGAGTGAAGAAGGGGAGCTGAAGGAGAGGGGAGGGGAAGAGGGAAACACCTCGATGGTTATGATGTACACACACAAACTTATCTAAGCTAATCACTGTGCTGAGCGTGGGAAGGAGGAGCAGGGGAGAGAACAGAAAGGGACCTGGGGGCGGCTGGATGAGTGCTGTGTGCAGGCATGCCTCTGTCACCCTGACCTTCATCCAGATGTGTGATTACAATGCACCAGTAAAATTAAAAAATTTAAAATTAAAATTAAAAAACTGAGAAATTACAAGGAAGGGACAAAAATAAAATAATAGCATTGTAATATACAGATACTCTGCCGTGGCTACATAAGCAGACAGAATGAAGTCCGATGTCCCTACGCACATGTGGAATGACGAGGGTTGCAGCAGCTGAAGCCACCACTGACCCAGGCTCGGGGTTAGTGACTTGCGCGCCCGAGGTGCTGCTGTCAGTGAGTTGGGCACAACTTTCTCATGTGGCTCACAACTCTTGGTTAAATTCCCAATAAAGCAAAATATAATCTCTTTTCTCCACTTACATGGCAGGTGCACTTATGGAGAATTCAGCATATATCTAAGTTGAACCCCAAATAATCAGTTCAGCTTTAAGCCTAGATAATTGTAAGCAGTTATTTTTCACTTACAGGGATATCTCCTGGGGCATTCAAAAGCCGTAGAGCTCACGCGTCAATTCTCTACTATGCAAGACTATCCTGTGCCTTGCAGAACACAGAGAATCCTTGGCACTTACCTAGAGAATAGCAGATGCCCCCTCAAATGCCATGCCAGTCCAGTCCTCCCCACATTTCCCAATGGACCCTGGGGAAAGTAGCCCTGATAGATGCTATGTCAGGGCATATTGCTAAGACGTAACATTTAAAATATAAGGATTATTTAATTAGCCCTTTTTGCAGTATGAACTACTACTATATGTTTTGCAGTATGCAGCACCATAATGTTTAAAAGCAAAGTCATTAACCAACCTGTACAGTCCAAACCTACTCATTTTAATTGAAAGCCAAGAATGGAAAGTGTTCATCCATTTCAGGTTGTCCTGTGTACCTGAGTGATCACTAATGTGATGTCAGATGCTAATCTGTCCTATGCTTCTGTCCTTTTAGAACACTTTGTGTCCAAAGAATAGACCTTTAATAGTAAGTCTGTGCTATGTGCTTATAAGTATTAAACTCTTTTCTAATGTCCTGTATTTCCCTGCAGGAACCAGCAAAAGACAACAGACTGGTGAACAACTCAGGGAGCAGTGGAGAGGGAGGGTGGGAAGAGGAGCGGATGCTGGACAGAAGAACCAGGTCCTGATCAATAACACCCGCTGCCTCTGGAGAAGGGAGGCCTACGACACGGGCGCAGCTGGCCCGCAGAAGGTCTGTGAGCCAGCGGCGGCTCTGCACCTCCATTCTTCCCCTTCGTAAATGCGAGTGTTTGCTGGCCTGTCCTTTTTCTGTATCACATTAATGAAGGTGTGTATAAGTGGGAAGAAGGGATGGAGATAGTTCATCTTTTGAGTTCACAGATCTCCAGATCGAGAGGAGCTGAACATGAAGAGTGATACCTAAGGCGCTGCAGCTGCAGTCAGACCTGAGTTAGACAACAAAATCCTATACATCGAGTCTGATGCCATAACAAGATGCGATTTTGATGGGGCCAGCAAAGACTCTAGTAGATTTGCAAAAGAAAAATGTCCACAATTTCTTTGACTGTCCTCGACTGCCAGTCGGTCCTGGGACCTGTTTTTGCAGTTAGCAAATAAGATGCAAACAGAATCCTGAAACATGCTTGCACATTGGATTTGACATTGCTGCTTGGAAAACATGAAGGTAGCCTGAACTAGCTTCCTAGAGGTGAGGGGGGGTGTGGGAACAGGCCACAGCCCCCTATCCCCGGGCGGCCTGTCCACTGGGGCAAGCCTGGTTTAAATGAGCAGTCCTGCCCATCCAAGTCCAGCCCAAATGATCAAGTGACAGAATCCCATGCTCATCACTGATGGCCGTTGTAGTCACTACATTCAAAGGCTGATTTGCTATAGCAACCTTGCAGCATCTACGGCTTGGAACCTCAGCACCACGAACAGTCACCAGGAAACTCCCATGAGGACTACGGACGCAGTCAGCTTCTCACTCCTGGAGGTGTCAAACATACCAGCTTAGCCGGGCGTGGTGGCGCAGGCTTGTAATCCCCGCGCTTGGAGGAGGAGACAGGAGGATCGCACAGGTTCGAAGCCAGCCGCGCTGGCTTAGGAGACCCTGTTTCCAAATAAAAATATAAAAAGTAGGTCTGGGAGTGTAAGGGTTTCCAGGAACCCCAGTACCACCAAAAAAAAAAAAAAAGGTACCAGCTTATGGAGACAACACTGGCCACTCAGGTTACTGACTTGTTTTGCACATCCAACTTTCATACTTTGAAGGTTTTTTTTTTTTTTTTTTTTTTTGGTGGTACTGGGGTTCCTGGAAGCCCTTCTACCTCCGGGCTACACTCCCAGACCTATTTTTACATTTTTTATTTGGAAACAGGGTCTCCTAAACCAGCGCACACGGCTGGCTTCGAACCTGCGCGATCCTCCTGTCTCTGCCTCCCAAGCGCGGGGATTACAAGCGTGCGCCACCACGCCCGGCTTTCATACTTTCGAGTTTCTAATCTTGCTAAGTTATCCGATTTTGAAATCACCTGAGAAAAAAAGGAACTTCATGGTCCAGTACACCTACCTGACATTTTTAGGCAGTTGTTCTAACTCTAATTTTCCCTTTCATTGCCTTATGAAATCTTATCTAATGGATCAGTTGTACTCTGTAAAAGCTTTGGATTTTATCAAATGACATGTTTTTAGTTGACCCCTATGCATTTCTCCCTACTATCCTGGCCCACTGCAAGGTTCATGTGATTAAGTATCATTAGACAACCAGAACTAAAAAAGCCTCATAAATACACATGCCACCTTTGACCAAATACACTTCGCAGGCACTTTCAGGAAAAAAAAAAAAAAAGGCTGGACTTTTCTCTGGCATTTCCGTTTCTGAATTAAATTGGGATTGCATGAGTGAAAAGGGCACTGAAGTATGAATTCAAAGCCCTGGATTCCTGGCTAGACCCGTCCTTCTATTTGCTGGGAGATCTTGGAGTTATTTACCCTTGCTAAGCCTGGGTTTTTCTCATCTGCTAATGGCAATGATGAAGCCTGCCCTACCTACCCTCACAGGGCAGACGTGAGGAGTGAGCCAGGTAATGCTTCTGAAGGGATTGTGAAGACTGGTCTGCCTGTGCTGGTGGCACCTGCACTGTTCTGCCCACCAAGCCTTGCTTTTAAAGGTCTTCTCTAGAGCCGGGCGTGGTGGCGCATGCTTGTAATCCCAGTATTCGGGAGGCTGAGACTGGAGGATCGCAGTTTCCGAACAGCCTCAGCTACTTAGTGAGGCCCTCTGCAACTCAGTGAGACCCTGTTTTAAAATAAAGATTTAAAAAAAATAGGGCAGGGGGTGTAGCTTGGCGGTCGAATGCCCCTGGGTTCCATCTCCAGACCTGCAAAATAAATAAATAAATAAACAAACAAATAAATAAATAAATAAATGTATGTCTTCTCGATTGATAATGTTTTGCCTCTGCCTTGCACACGGTAGAGAAGTAGCAAGTGCTGTCGGAGAGAAGAAGCTGCCAAGAGCGCCAGCCAAAGCCCTCCAGATCCTGGGCTGGTTGCTAGGGCGGGGCTTAGGCCAGCCTGAGGCCAGCCTCTGACCTAGCAGGCTGTGGGGGGCGGTCCAGTGTGTACTGTGTCCGCCCAATAGATCAGGACTGAAGGGCACCATTTTTGTACCTATAGGATGAACCACTACCAAAAGAGCTTGACAAGCTCTTAACACTTGTGAGGCCCAAGAAGACAAATGGAAATCCATATACTTGATGTCTAAATATTTACAAGTACTAAGGAAGGTAATAGAGTGCTTAAATAAAATATACTAAATCTTGACAAACACATTTTCACGCTGACCTTGAAAGTTAGTTCCTACTTTAGGAATCCTCAGGCTTCTCAGAGATTCCCCTCACCCACTACAAAGACATGGCAGACCCTGGCCCACCCTTTCCCCTCCATCGTGCATTGTGAAGAGCTTTGAGTTCCTGCATATGGACACCTGAGTCCCCGGGTCCAAGCTCCAGGCACACTCTGCACAAATGCTGGCCTTTTGCCCCTGGTCAGGTGAGGAGTGCACTGGGGAGCTCGGGGCACCTGACATGCCAGGTGAGGCTCAACAGCCTTGGAAATGGGCTCAGGGATTGGGGCAGAGATGCCAAGGGTCCTGGATGTGAGCAGTGTCTCGAGGGGGAAAGATTCCAGAAGCCATGTTCCTATGGTCCTGCAGACTCCTTAGCCCTTACTCACGGCTCTCAGGTTCACCACACCCTACCCAGCTTCAAAGACAAGCCATGACCCAGTTTAAAAAAAAGTGTTTTGGCCACTAGGAGCCATGTTAAAAGATATCTTTGAATGAGTGTGCCTGAGAACCACCCAGTCAGCCAGCCATCTCATCAGTAAAAATAAACTGTGAACAATCCCTGTGGCCACAGTTCTACCTAGAACCAACATTGCCACATACCTTATATGTATCCTTAGTGAAAGTCCACACAGGAGTTTCCAGCCACAGTCAATTTATTGGCACTAGAACCCTTCCCTGACACCAGTGTCTTTAGGGACAGGCCCTGACACATACCCAGCTCCTTCTCAGTTCCACTCCCAGCATTCTCAGTTGATGTACCCTGTGACTGCCTGTCTATGCTACAATGGCTGTTTGTACCCCACTGCCATCCCAAGTTCCTAGCAGGGAACTGAGGTGCTATCCTGGGGTTATTCCTTCCTGGGCACTGGCAGCTGTCCATCTGCTAGACTGGGACAGAAACATAGACGCATAGAGAGATGGGAAGCAAAGCTTTGGTCCATGCAGGGCTCTGGCCTCTCTGCTCTCGGCCTTGAGGTCCCCTGACTTCAGCTTCTGCTTTCCATCCTGGAGGCCTGGGATTCCTGCATCCAGCAGCCCCTCCTGGCTCTGCTCTCCTTCCGCCTCCTTCTCCCTGATGCTGGCAGAAGTTGTGCTGTTCCTGTGTCCTGTGCTCCATCACTCCCCTCTTTCACCCACCAGGAGCTTCTGACTAGCCATTTCCCACCAAGCTCAGCTGGTCTTCCTGGTCCCCTCCTGAGGACAAATGAGCCCTCATGGCCCAAGCTGTGTCACATGGCACACCCAGGCCCTTGGTAGAAGCAAGACCAGAAGCCCAAGCTGGGCGTGGTGGCACACACTTGTAATCCCAGCATTTGGGAGGCTGAGACAGGAGGATCACAGGCTCACAGCCAGCCTCAGCTACTTAGTGAGGCCCTTTGCAACTCAGTGAGACTCTGTTTCAAAATAAAGAATAAAAAATAGGGTTGGGGTGTAGCTTGGAAGTAGACTGCCTCTGGTTTCATCTCCAGTACCACAAGAAAGAAAGAAAGAAAGAAAGAAAGAAAGAAAGAAAGAAAGAAAGAAAGAAAGAAAGAAAGAAAGAAAGAAAGAAAGAAAGAAAGGAAGGAAGAAAGAAAAGAAAAGAAGCCCATATACTGTATGTCTAAATCTTTTAAAGTTATGCATTAAGCCAACCTATTGTTAAATAATACATGTCTTGTTCTCCTATTTTGATGAATACACCTTCATGGTGTCCTTGAAGTTTGGGTTGGAATTGTAATTCTGCAGAGTTAGATGCCAGAATGTGGAGAGAGTAGACCCAGCCTCTGTCTTTGGTTCCCACCTGCTGTACAAACCCATTTTCATTCTGACATAGCTCTGCCTTCATGTGGCCTCGAAAGGACAAATGTGGATATGCCAGCTCTCACCCAAATTCTACCCAAACTTTCTGAAAGCAGCTGGCCCTTGCCCACCCTGTCATCAGTGACAGCCCTGGAAGCAGGCTTGAGACTATCTGGACAGGGACTTCTAGGGTCCTGGGTACCTGGATTGAGGTCTAAAAGGGAGTGTGGACTTTGGGATGGGGTTCCCCCACCTGTAGACTTCTTGCCTACAGTGATGGGGGGGGGAAGACAGAGAGAGAGAGAGAGAGAGAGAGAGAGAGAGAGAGAGAGAGAGAGAGAGAGAGAGAGAAGAAAAAGAAGAAGAAGAAGAGGAAAGAAGAAGGAAGAAGAAGAAGAAGAAGAAGAAGAAGAAGAAGAAGGAGGAGGAGGAGGAGGAGGAGGAGGAGGAGGAGGAGGAGGAGGAGAAGGGAGAAGGGAGAAGGAAGGGAAGAGAGGAGAGGAGAGGAGAGGAGGGGAGAGGAGAGAGAATATGTTTGGTTTCAGATGTGTCAAGTTTGAGGAGCTGCTAAAACCTGCATGGAGATATCCTATAGGTCCTTAGAAATATGCAAAGTCTGATCAAAGAACCACACACAGTATACACCCAACCATGACTGAGCTCAAGAAATGGAACTAAGTGGGATCATCCCACACTGACTGTTGGGAAAAAGATGCTTAAGGGCAGCAGAACTTCACAATGCCCCCAAATCCCTACTAATGGTATAAAGGTCACTGCCTCTTCCTCTCTTGGTAAAGCTGTTTTAGTAAGATATGTGGCTTTCCAGGGATCATTAAGGACATTCACAGTTATCTAAGACAGAGGTTATATATCAAATAGATTAGGGTTGACTGTGAGTGCCAAAAAGTATTAATGGCTTCTATAGTGGCAGTACAAGCTACAACCGTAGTGCCACAGTCTTTAGAGATCCAGGCTCCTTCCATCTGAATATTATCTTTGATCTATTCTGAGTAATAATTTTTGACCTCATGGTTCAATGTGGTTGCCCAAGTTCCAGCCATCATTTCCACAGTCTAGTTAGCAGGGAGAAAAAAAAAAAGAGTAAAGTGCATACTTCTTCCTTTAAGGGTATTTCACAGAAGCTTTCCATGGACAGTTCTTTCATCTTGTTATCTAGAACCTAGATACAAAGGAACATCAAACTAGAAGAGGTGGGAAATGGAGAATTTATTCCAGTTAGCCAGAATTTTCCCTCAAAGTTAAGGTTTCTATCACTAAATAAGTAGATAATGAAAACTTAAGGACAATGATTAGACCCTGCCACAGGTAGGAAGAGAAGATGACAAGAATTGCTTTTGCAACAAGCTCTCTTCCTTCTGTGACACTGAGAAATCCTCAGAAGAATGCCCTCCTTCAGGCCCTGGTCCTTCTGCTTCTCTGTAGGAGGGTGGCAGAGCCCCCCCAGCCCCCTCAGCCCCATTTCTCCCTGGGTAAAGCCGGAGCAGCAGGCCATATCTAGATCCTGTGTGAGAGTCACATCTTAATTTGTCCTTGCTCAGCTCATCAAAGGCTATTTCTCTCTTTGAATAAGCTGTCGCTATAGCCATTATTATGCCCGGAAAGGCTGTGAAGTTTCCACAGATCAGCAGTTTTGGTAGTTGACTCTGCCTGATCAGATGTAGAGCAAATCATAAACTATTCAACATGTAAACAGCGGGACGTGCTCTGCATGGGTAACTTGCATGGAGTTCAGCTTGGCTGTGGGTCCTGGGAGAACTTTAACCCAGCCTGGCTGGGTGGAAGAGAAGTCGCTCATGTTAACAGCCCAATATGAAGAAGTTGGAAAGGGAGATATGGAAATGAGAAGAAAAGCAGGAAAATGAGGGTGGGAGGGGGTCTCTTTTCCATAGCTGTGTCCTCCCTAGGAGATTCTGTCCTCTTCCTTCCTTCTTAATTCCGGCGAACAAAGTCTTCTGAAAAGTGTCATATGGCGATCAGAGGTGGGAGGCTCGGGGTGGCGGTGGCCTCATGAATCCCTGGCGAGCAAGCAAAACCACCACTCAGGCTAAATCCCAGCACCAACTCACCTCACCTTTGCTAGAACAGCTTTCTAGTTGATCTGAACTTTTAACCAGTTGCTGCCCCTTCACTGAATTCACAGGAAGCCAGAATACCACTTTGGAAAACACATGGGATTTGAAGTAGACCTAAATTAAAATCCCAGATCTGCTATCTACTAGTCTGACACACTAACTTTACAACCCCCAAATTGTCTACCTGTAAATTGAAAGGAGGAACCAGTCTCCCTCACAGGACTGCTGTGAGGCTTAAGAAAGATATTATGCATAAAATTCTGGCTTGAGTCAGTCTGGTCCCTTTAGGCACAAAAGCTGTAATTTCTGCCTGTCTTCTTGGCTGGAAATACAGAATGATATGTAGGACCTGCCCTGGCTCCCTGCTCTATCTTACAGTCCTTGCCCACTCCCAGTCCCCCAACAACGAGTCCTTTTTCTGCAGCTTATCCTGACTCTTTAGCTAAACCTTAGCATATCCAACACTTCTTACCAGCTATGGGATGTCCTTTCTCAACAGTTGCCTGACCTTCACCATACTCTCCCTGCTTCAAAGAGACCTGAAGGCTTGCATTTTTCCTAACACACAAACGCGCGCGCGCACACACACACACACACACACACACACACACACACACACTTGTTGGCTAAATGACACCTGGGTCCAGATGACTGGGGCCTGGCCAGCCCAAGTTGTTGGTCAACACACAGTTGTGGAAATGTGCCATCCTATGGTTGAATATTCCCTGATCCCAAGGGTCCTCTGGAACACTCCATGAGTTCTAAGTGACTAAACTGAAATGACTAACATCTCTTGGAGCAGAGCAGGAGGGGAACTAAATGGAGACACCCACATCCTCCTGCCTGGCTGTTGAGCTGTGTGCAGTTCAGACCCCCTTATTCTTTTAACATCGGCAGGACCAGAGCGCCTGGGCACGCTGGCTTCAGTGAACATTGAGCGTCTTAGAGAAGCAGAAATAACAGAAGGACTCCTGGTCCTGACTTGCTTCCTTGATAAGACAAACTTGGTGAGACCTGCACCTGCTCATCTTCTCCCTCTCCTGCCATAGTGGAAGGCACCCCCTACAGGTCACCCTCTGCATGGACTCCGTCTCAGTCCTTCATGCCTCCTTCACTCCCTCCCTCTCTCTTCTTTACTAGCAATGCTTCCCTCTAAACCAGGATGTTCCCAACATCGCACAAATACATTTTATTACCTCAAATTTAATAAACCAACAGAAAACAAAGATAGTATCCTCACCCCCATCACCTCCAACCCTTCTGCACTCATCAAAGCCTCTGAGGAGGAGTGTGGGCCGCTGGCTGCTCCTCCTCCCTCCTGTGCCTTCCAGGACATGGCCCAATCTGGCTTGCATTCATTCCTGACTGCTGGAACTCTTCTTGTCTTAACCTCCAACAGTCTCCACGCTGACTTTCCAGGGAATGTTTTCTTACTCCATCTTGCTGACTTACAGTGCCCTTCAGTGAAGTTGGTTACCCTGTCCTTCCTTGGACAGATTCCTCGCTTAGGCTACATGACATCACTGTCTCCTGGTGTTCTTCCCTCCCCACCAACCACCCTCTCTCAGGCTCCTTTGCTAACACATCTTCTACCCAACCCTGAAATATTGGAATGGTTTATTGCTCAGCCTGCAGCTTTATTTTCTTCTTCATTATAACCTATCAGGGACCAGATGTCTTACTTATCATCCTAGGTTTAAATATCTTTAAAACACCATTTCTATGCTGATTACTCAATTCAAAAATATATTCTCCAAACTTCTCTTCTGAGACCCAGAACCTAACGGACTACTGAATTCTCCACTGGATGTCTCATGGGTATTATAAATGGCTAAAATGGATCTTTGCATCACTTGGGACCCCTGTTTCTTTCTCAGCCTTCCTGAACCAAGAACGAGTCATCATGGTTCTGCCCAGTTAGTTGCTCAAACCAGTGATCACTGAAGAACGTGAGCTACATAGGGAAGAGGGCTGCCTAGATTCATGGGTGACATGCCCCAAACAATCAGAATAGTGGCCGGCCCAGAGTAGGCATTGATGTTTATTTGTTGAATGAATAATTATCTCCATTTTTCTCATGTCTTACATCCCATCCATCAGCAAGTCTGATTCGTTATACTACCAGACCATATTCCCCGACTGCTCACACCTACCCCTCCGTCTCCACGGTTTTCTGAGCATCACTCACCTGGATGTCAGAATAGCCTGTTGGTCTCACTTTTGCTCCTTGTCAGTCTGTTCTCTTTACAGCCATCAGATGACGTCATCCCTCGATTTAAAATCCTTCAGTCTTCCTTTTGGGTTTAAGAGGACATCTGAATGCCATTCTTTGGCCTACAAAGCCTTGAGTAGCCATGATCTAACTCTTAAGCCTCATTTCTCACCCTTTCCAACCTTTTCATTAAGTTTTTGTCATTGGCCTCCTATGAATTCCTAGAATTTTCTAGTCTCTTTTCACTTCAGGGCCGTTGTACCTGCTTCTGCTTCCTCCTGGAGTTTTCTTCCCTTTACCCACGGAGAAGTCTTTCTCAGCTTTCAAGTTTCAACTGAACTGTCACTTTTTCAAGTGACTTCGTTAATTACCCTATCTAAAATAGGACACCGTGGTATTTTCTGTTAAGTCTGCCATTATTTTTATTTTATTTTATTTTATTTTATTTTATTTTATTTTATTTTATTTTGTTTTATGGTATGTGTGGTACCAGGGATTGAATCCAGGACCATTCTACCTCTGAGATACACCTCCATTTTATTTCTTCTTTTTTTTTTTATTTTGAAACAGGATCTCACTAAGCTGAGGAGGGCCTCACTAAATTGCTGAGGCTGGCCTTGAAACTGTAATCCTCTTGTCTCAGCCTCCCAAATACTGGGATTGCAAGCATGTACCACCATGCCTGACTCCCCCATTATTTTGTTACTGGTGCTTTGCAGTGGTACAAAGTAGTGAGATTCATAGTGATAATTTCATATATGCATATAACACTATTTGGTCCATTTCCTTTCCCTATGCTCCTCTACTTTCCCCCTCCTCCTTCCCCTGGCCCCTTCCACTTCCCTATTGGTCTCTCTTCTAATGTACATGAGATCTCTTTTCTTTTTGCTCTCCAGCTTTGCATATAGGAGAAAACATGTGACTCTTGATTTTCTGAGTCTGACAGCCACCCACTACTATCACTGAATAGGTTCCATCATTATTTATGTGTTTGAATGTTTATCATCTTCCCCCAATTTCTCTTTCCCCCACCCATACCAGGATAAATTCCATAAAGCCAAGGACCAGTCTGCCTAGTTCATCAGCAGATCCCATTGGGCCTGGTACAAAGCACTTGTTTCATATCTACTGGACAATGAGCAAAAGCCTGGAACGTTCTGCTCTCAAGTGACATGGATTCATGCATTGCCTGGTCCTATTTTTACACTCACTTGAATGTTAAATGACTTCAATATTTGTGGAGATTCTCTTCCTTTGAGGTTTACATATACTTATAAGGGAAGTTCTTCTGAACTCCCTTTTCTGTAAAAGTACAATGCTCTCCTCGGGATGTTTGCGAATTCCTGGTGTCTTAAGTTTTCACCAGTGCTTCTGGTTTTAATTTGCTGGTCCTGTACGCGCTCAGTCTCATTCACGGCTCCTCTCATGCAGCTGTCCTCAGCTTTCTGCTCCAGCGTGACCCAGATGAGTCTTCTCTTCCTTATCGGTCCCAGATAAAACTGACCATGCATTTGAGAATGTACTGACATCTTCTACGTGTTGGAGTAGAGATGAAGAAGAGGCAGCCAGGAGACAGTGTTCACATGACACTAGGAAACCAACAACTTTAAATGTTAATATTAGCATTCTTTTTTTTTTTTTTTGCAATACTGGGCATGGAACCCAGGGGCACTGTACCCCTAAGCTACACCCCAGCCTTATTTTTAATTCTTTATTTTGAAACAGGGTCTTACTGAGTTGCAAAGGGCCTCACTAAGTAGCTGAAGCTGTCTGCAACTTGCGACCCTCCTGTCTCAGCCTCCCGAATGCTAATATTCAGCATTCTTACCCTTAAAAATCCTTCAGTGAGCACCACCAGTCTGCCTCTGGTGACTTTTCACTGGTGACATTTCTCGGCCCCTCTTTTCCTTTCCATTTGCTCTTCTCGTTTCTTTTGGTGAGCAGTTTAAAGCTCTCTTCCTGTTCTTTCAAATCAGAGGGCTAATGGGAAGGGACCGGATGGGAGGAGAAAAGGAACATTCACCTTTCAAATAAATAGAAGGCGACTGACTCCTAGAGAGATCGCTCAGTCTCTTAGCACCAGAATGGCTGTAGAATGAAGTGCTTTTATTTATTTTTATTTATTTATTTATTTATTGCGGTATTAGGAATGGAACCCAGGGCATTTGACCTCCGAGGTACACCCCCAGCCCTACTCTTTTTTCTTTATTTTGAAACAGGGCCTCACTGAGTTACAAAGGGCCTCAGTAAGTAGCTGAGACTGTCCTTGAACCATGATCCTCCTGTCTTAGCCTCCTAAATGCTGGCCTTACAAGTGTGTGCCACCACGCCCAGCTCGAATAAAATGCTTTCAAAGAAGATTTTCTTTGATTCCACTTTACCTATATATTCTAAGTCCCTATTAAAGGAAATGTATTTATTATAATCATAGCTGTGATTTGGGTTATTTTCCATAGAACTCCTATAAATAGGGCAGAATCTGGTGAATTCAATTCTCAATCAGTCATGACATTAGAGTCTGAACAAAGATTCTTTGTGATTGCCAGCCTTTCCCTAGTCCTTTATGCTGATACCTGTTATACCTTGACACAAGTAGCCCACATAACAAGCTTGCTAGGGCAAGCTAGATAAAGAATTTAAAGACAATCATGCATGTTCCAGTTAAGATTGGAGCCAAGAAAGAGTAAAAGCATTTGCCTTTGAGTGTAAAGTATGTACCATTAATGCACATGGACTGATTTGATTTCCAAAGAATGATTCTGAGCATATAGAAAAACCCAGACATCTTAGAACCAATAAAGAATAATAAAAGGACTATGCTCCTCCAGTGAAAGAGATTGAAACCAGTTTCTCCAGGTGAAAACATTTGGAAAGGTCATGTTTAGATTACCCACAGAACGTGCTAGCTGACTCCACAGAGCTCAGAGGAAAGTACGGCCTCAGACTTCAAGGTTCTCTTTAGTGCTGAGTATAAGTTGATATATTTTAGATGGTTCAGGCAAAAAAAAAAAAAAACATCTTGGTCTGTGAATACAGAAAAATTTATGCTTTAAAGAGAGCTCTGACCCATCGTTAGCTTGTTTAAATTACAAGGAATGAGGCTATCACCGTAATGACTGGCATTTATTTTTCTGTGGGTTATGAATTGAGGTGTGTACCGAGTATTCTAGAAAGATTAGAGGCAGGATGTCCCACTCTGTGGTAAGATGGTGAAATGAGAAACCATGCTATTCCTATGTCTCTCTTATTCCCCACAGTAGAACTGGCAGATAGGATCACTTCACCCCAGGTCCCTGTTTCTTCCAAGAAATCTCCTTTGGAAGATGAGTCTGAGAACAAGAAGGAGACTGAGACAGATTCTTTGTCTCTGAAGGAAGCTGGGCCTTCCCATTGGGTCTGTCCCAGACCCTCTGATGAGGATGGAGGCATGGAGGCCTACTTGCTCTCTGCATGGCTTTTATTAGCGGCTCCTTCATCACAGCCTTCTCTGCTGGGTGTGGTGGCACACGCTTGTAATCCCAACATTCAGGAGGCTGAGACAGGAAGATCGCAGTTCACGGACAGCCTCAGCTACTTAGTGAGGCCCTCCATAACTTAGTGAGACCCTGCTTCAAAATAAAGAGTAAAAAATAGGGCAGGGGATGTAGCTCAGAGGTTGAATGCCCCTGTGTTCCATCTCCACACCTGCAAAAAAAAAAAAAGGTAACAAAAATTAATAGCAAATTTATTTGGGCCTCTGTACATGTAACTTCAACAACCCAGATGTTTAATCCTAAAAACTGAAGTTGAAAATAAAGTTGTGTTATCAAAGAATAGTCATTGTCATGACTTGGACCCAGAGAACAGTACCAGGGATTTGGGGAGGTTCACATACCAGTGTCTCAGCACCACGTTTAAGTACAGCTAGAATCACTGGGCCCAATGCAGGGGTTTCTCAACTTCAACACTACTGGAATTTTGGATTGAATTATTTGGGTTGTAAGGGGCTATCATATAAACTATAGGATATTTAGTAGCATCTTTGGCTTCTACACACCAGATGCCAATAGCATCCATCTCCTAGTTGTGGAGAACCAAAAATGTCTCCTAGGGAGCAAAATCCTTCCAGTTGAGAACCATTGGTCTAGAGGAATGCCTACCATCTTCAGACAGATGACAGACATTGGAGAACTCTTGGGTACCACAAGAGAGAAAGAAAGAAAGAAAGGAAGGAAGGAAGGAAGAAAGAAAGAAAGAAAGAAAGAAAGAAAGAAAGAAAGAAAGAAAGAAGAAAATCAGAATGGTGAGAGGTTGCTGTCTATTTCTGACATGGGGACTGGCACAATGTATTCAAAGACCCTAACATGTAATCAATCTCGCTTTAGCTTCAAAAATAGACAAAAGATCTACAGGATGAAGCCTGGAGCTCACTAGAGATTTCCAAAAGAAGAAGGAGGTAAATTAAATATGACTAGATAAAATAATTCATGCAACAGTGACAGGATTTAATTATGGGTGACTGCAGCCTATGAATGTGAATCACAAAAGTGCCAAAGGCGCGCCGTGTGACAGTGAATGAAGTGATGCTCACCATAGATGCCTGGCTTGGAACCAGGCCTCACTGGGTGGGATGCGTGGAATGAGCTGCCTCTCACAGCGGCCTTCATCAATAGGCAGCTCTAGGTAAGCAGTTCAGAAGCTGCTAAACTGATGGTATCATCGGCCCATGGCAGTGGGACGGGAGAGCTTTATAAATCATCTTGACATCAATCCAAGCGCTAGAAAACTAAAACTGAGGCTTCGGATCTTAGGTCTGGAAGGCTGTGACCAGCGCATAGATAAATTGAGTACAGAGAAATTGTGGAGATGGGACAGACCTGAAACATGCTCTACTTGTTGTATGAAATAAACTCTAAACTTGCATTGCAGGGATTTGTAAATGCAAATTCACACACAGCAAAGGTGTCAGAACAGTTAAAAAAAAATCAGCCCAGAAGGAACTTGGAATGGAAAAATGATTACAGTACAGAGTCCTCCCAAGAAAAACAGGAAACTCACCACACTGGGGGGAAAGCACAAAGCCTTTCTCAAACAGACAATCCTACAGGCAAGTGGAAACTTGAAAGGAGCCACAGCGCCACAAACCCTCACACAAACACTCAGTAACCACATAACAGCTGCCTGATGCGGAGCAGACTCTGTGAATATGTCTTTGAAATTATCAGCAGCAACAGCTGAATAGAACAGAAGCTGTGAAGGTTTCTACTCTGTTAAGAGAGGCTTTTAGAAAAGAGCTGGGAGACCACGGGCTTCACCATTCCGACAGCAGGGGCAAAGTGTTGTGAAGCTCTAAACCACAGCTTGAACGTAAGACTCTCTAAAATAAAAATTAGGTTTAATTACAATGAAAATCACAGATTTTCAGTAGGGAAACTGTCCCGCAAACCTGTGAGGTTAAACTGCAAAGGAAAATGTTAATGGATGAAGCAGCCTGGCCAAATAATTTAAACACCTTTCTGGAAAGCAGGAGACACCATTTTTCATAAAAACTCTAATCTGCAAAAATATATTCTGGCATTTACAAGGCAAGCCATTTCAACGACAATGAGAAAAAGAATCCCACAAACCAATTTTGAGATAGGCTATCATATTACACTCAATACTCTGGTATGGCAGGAAGAACACTGCAGCTCATTTTAAATACTGTGTGTGGCTCTGATAAGGACATAAATATGGAGAAGGTGGAGCAGAGAGCAACCAAGTGATAAAGAGACTCAAAGGAGACATACTTTACATTAGCACGTATCTTGCAAAATCAGCAACCGCATAGCACTTGGTCAGCAAAGGAGGGGATTTATGAGAGAATTTCATTGAGATGTTAAGAAAAAATCTAAAGGGATTACAAATGATAATGCAACAAGGCTGCTTGACTTTGAATGTAAGACCAGAGTCTACATTAAATTTAGTTCAGGGTCTGAACTAAAGGGAAAAAAAATAATTTTTTTCTGTTTGCTTTCTAAAGGTTTTAGCATTTTTGAGGTGGGAAGGGGGCCTTAAACAGTGCTGAATGGAAAATAGGGATAGTGGGTAATTGCCAGCACCGTGGAACCGATAAAGAAATCAGGAAATGAATTTTATAGCATCTTGGACATGCATTACAGAATCCTCCTACTTTAGACTGGAAAGAGACACTTTCAGGTCTACTTCACCATTTTATGTACAGATATTTTTCTTCTTAGGTCCACTTCATAGTGGATTTTGTATAATCCTGCTCTAGGAAGCAGAAAATAACTTATTACATTGATAAAGAATCTGGATCACACACATCAGACTCCTTAATGCTGTTTTCGGCTTCTCTATTTCAACTCCAACCCACCCTTCAAGGTTCAGTCCAAATTCCATCCATCGCCCCTGTGAAATCTTTGCTGGTTTCCTCAATCGGTGCAAACTCTCCTAGTATGTACTACCTTCATGTTCATTTGGTACTGTTTAGCTGCCAGGGATAGGTTCCCAACTAGATGATGAGAAATTTAAGGGCAGGCACAATATCTTGTATGTTTTCCT